>NC_133329.1:156740573-157373073 GCF_042186555.1 Aquarana catesbeiana
TTACTTGGATTTCGCTCCTCTATAGCTCACCCAAGGCAACAATAAAGATAGGCACTCAGGTCTCAGCACAGTTTTCAGTGGGGAGAGGAATGCAGCAAGGCTGCCCACTTTCCCCAGCTCTGTTTGCTCTGGCTATAGAGCCGATAGCTATTGCTCTAAGAGCATCCACGGAAGTTAAAGCCCTTCAGGTGGGCGGCATTAGAGAATGCACGGCCCTATACGCAGATGATATGCTCCTTTTCCTAGAGGACCCAGGAACATCCTTAGAGGCAGTATTTGAGATACTAAACATATTTGCAAATTTTTCAGGTCTACAGGTGAATTGGGAGAAGTCCAGTATCATGGCTATTGATGATGGAGCACAGGCGCGGGCATCCAACTTGGTGCCTATCGCCTGGGTCCCCGAAATAAAATATTTGGGTGTCCGTGTGTCCCCTAAAGTTACAGATTACTTGACACTTAACTTAATGCCACTGCTCACGAAGACTAAAACACAACTTGATGCCTGGAAACACCTACCACTCTCCCTAATTGGTAGAGTGAACCTGCTTAAAATGAAGATACTATCAGTGTTCCTCTATTTTTTACATAATACCCCCATTTGGGTTCCCTGTTCTTTCTTTCGGCGAGTAAACAGCTTGTTTAGTTCATTTCTGTGGGGTTCCGGGCATCCCAGAGTGGGCCTGCATACATTACAGGAACCATATGGACAGGGAGGATTAGCACTTCCTGACCTGTTCAAGTATTTTATCGCGGGGCAGATGGTATTTGCCAGACGTTGGTTAACAAGAGACAGTGGAGATGCGGCGACAGTACTAGAGGCAGCTTTAATGGGATCTTATGAGAGTCTTTCCTATTTAGTGTACAGAGGGCCACGGGTAGCGGCGCCACGGACTGGCTCCATGCGCGTTACAATTCGCGAGTGGGACAGGGCGGGGGTGCTCATGCAGTCTGATGCGGCAGCATGGTCACCGGACACACCGTTATGGCTTAATCCAAGGCTATCCCATTTCAGCGAAATTCCAGATCCAGTAATATGGGCCAGAGTTGGCATCAAACAATTAAAGAACATAATAGAGGAGGGGAAGTTGCTTTCCTTTAATCAACTGAAGGATAGACATGATCTACCAAATTGGTATTTTTTTCGTTACTTACAGCTAAGGCATGCATTTGTTGCACAGTTTGGCACAGACGCGGTGATACTTCATTCCTCACCTTTAGAGCAGTTGCTCTGTGATGAGTCTATACGGGGAACGCTCTCAGAAACATATAAAGAGTTGTTTGCCGAAAGGCCTCCGGCACTTAGTAAATGTAGAGAGAAATGGAGCTCATTAGTCCCTAACTTTCAAGGGGATAACTGGGACGATATGTGGAACCACCCCTTTCAGGTCCTGGTATCAGCCCGTGACAGGTACATACAATTAAAGATACTCCACAGAATATATTATACACCAGCGAGATTGGCCAGCATCTATGGTTTGGATGATGCCTCCTGCTGGCGCTGTACCGCGGCAGGGGCAGATTTCAATCATGTATTCTGGCAGTGTCCATTAATACAGGTATTTTGGACGAGGGTTACAGGGGTCATTCAGGGGTTGGTTTTGCTACCTGTCCCCATGACAATTTCGGTATGTATGCTGGGCCTGGTAGAGGAGGTAGCACCACTTAGGGCACAAAGAACTATGCTTTCTCTCGCCCTGTTTCTGCACAAAAAGCCATCCTTTTATGCTGGAAAAAACCTGAGGCCCCATCCTTAGCTTTCTGGAAAGGCCTGGTAAATAAGGCGTTACCCCTATATAAAGCCACTTACTTAAGTAGAGGGTACCCAAAAAAATTTGAGAAGGTATGGCAGAGCTGCCTTTCTTCTGATGATACTGTGTGAGTTACTGTGTAAATGATGGATTACATGTTATATGAAAGGGATCATGCACTGATGGAGGAAACGAGATGGGGCTTATAGATTTCAGATGGTTGTAGTCATTGCTTTAGATTTTATATAAGCATGTATAGTTAGAAGGACTCAAGTAGGCTGGAAAAGCATGTGATCTATGTTTTAATGCCTGTTATACTTGAATATTGCACAATAGGGAGGGGGGGTATGTTTTTGTGGGTGTATGTTATTGTTGTTCTGTATTGAAAACTGTGAATAAAAATAATTTTCAAAAAAAAAAAAAGGATGCAAATGACACTGACAAGGATGCAAATGATCTGACAAGGCTGCAGATGGACTCTGATAAGGCTGCATTGATAGGCATTTAAATATAAGTTTTTTTCCTTAAAATTCCCTCCTAAACTTGGGGTGCGTGTTATACGCCGATAAATACGGTGTATATATATATATATATATATATACACACACACATACACACACACACACATATACACACACACACACCATATATCATATTTAGGTTATATTTTGTACTTTGTTGTACAAATCCCCACACTTCTAACACAGTTATCCTTTAAATCTTCCACTTTGGGCCGACTGTAAGGGCTTGGTCACAAGGGCATCGTTCTTTGTTTGTAAAGCACTGGGATCTAAAACACATACTGGATTCCCCCAATACTCTCCCTGCATCGCTATTATGTTCTGACAGCTAAAAAAATCCAACAGCCTGGTTGCACCCAAGTCAATAATTCATTTTGAAATGCATGATATGGAACAATGTTCAGGTGCATTTATTGGCAAGTTTGCTTTGGTAAATCCAGACGTTGGAATTTAATAACACCTAATGGCACATTTCTGGCAGAAGTTTCCATTACCTGCGCCTAATTTAGGCAAATATTTGTGCCAGTTTGGTAGTAAACTGACGCAGGCAACAAATTTCAGGTTTAATAACTAAATGCAAGAAAAGGTGCAGCAGCCTAGTGCATCACCAATGGCACCATTTTTTATAATAAAATTGGTAAACAATTATACTCACAAACACAGATTTGTGGCTTTGTCTCAACAAGTACGTGCCGGTCATTTGAGATGAAGTCATTTATTACATGCTCCACTGTTGGAGTGGTATATCTCATCCAGTGCCCCTGTGGGCTCCAATACGCGGGCAGGACTAAGTGGGCCCTTCAGGTGAGGCTCAATGAGCACATAAATAATATTAGAAAAGGGTTTAAAAATTAATCCGTATCTAGGCACTATGACTTGATACATGATAAGGATCCTACAGATACCCTGTTTTTGGGCATTGACAAGTACAGGCCCCATTGGCAAGGAAGCTCTCTAGTGCGGGAAATTTCTAAACAAGAGATGGCCTGGAATTATAGGTTGAGATCTTATGTCCCTTATGGCCTCAACGTAGATACTGATGTCAATGCATTTGTTAACAACTCTTAGATTTATGTGAAAAAAGTCTGATAATATTGACTAAGGAGGCCATTTTGTGCGCTATGTGGGAGACCTGGATATTGGAGTATCATTAGACAACTAGCTTTTTAGTATATCATATATGGGTCAGTTATTGTGACCAGGGTAATAATTATTTACCCAAAGTTGATAAGTATGTTTACTGTATGTGGATTTGGGATTGTACTCAAGGGGTTATCACCCCTTGTTTTTTAGTCTTAATTCATTTAATTTGTGTACCTTGCTCTGAGCCTCGAGTTGCCTTTGTCTGATAATTCGGTTCAGTTCTATTTTCCTGTATTCAATTTTGAACATTTATTTTGAATATCATATTTTTATTAATTTGGTATTTTGTCAGTAGTATGTAGAATATATTTTAGATTTTTGCATTAGTTTTTTCTCTTTTTTTTCTTTCTTTTATGAATTGGGATTTCTTATAATAGTGACATTCTTATTTTCCACCACTAGATGTCACCATGTTAGGTTTTGGGGTCTGCGACACCAGTGTACAAACTTTGCCACTTCCTGTGAGTTCAATTCGGGAGGTGGAGCTTGTGCAATAGGCTAACATCTATAATTGGCGGCTATGAGAGAGGATGTCTCTGATGCTGCTATGCCTCGGAGCTTTCTCTTATAATAGCGGCCAATAGAGGAATATTTTTTTCTTCACTTTTTAATTTTCGGTCTGCTTTGATATAAGAACGTTTCTAGAGAATGCATCGGCGTGGTGGACGTCCGCAAAAGAGGCTTGGTACACGCCAATGAGGATGTTGGAATAGCAAGTTGTGGCTCAGATCGAAGCTTGGGTTTTTTATTTACTATTTGAAGGAGGTGACGCAGCGCGCCGCCCGTGCCCCTGGATGATGTCATCTCTGATGTCACCTATACCCTTGTGTGCCGGAAGGACGGGTCTATTTTGGTTGTGCGCCAGCCGGGACACCAGACTTAAGGCTTTTATGAAACTTTTAACATGTAAGTGCATTACTTTACTTCTAATAAACTTTTAAAAACGGTTTTATGCAATGTGGAGCTTTTATTGTTTTTGGTACACAAACCATCCATCCATGTGAGTGAGCGGTGCCCTGTGAATAGGGGAACGATATCGTTGGGAGAAAGACCCAGGCTGGGTATAAGCCAAATGCGCTATTTGATCCCCTGTAACGTGGGATCATCTGGAGCTGGTAAGCAGCAAATCTCACTATTTGGTGGCGGACTCTTCATGAGGTGACTGATGGCGTTTTCTATCATCAGGAATCTTCAAGGCTCATAGTTAGAATCACTGGTGGACTTTTTTTTAGGAACGCTATACTTTTATAATTGATGGACTTATTCATATAATTCTTTAATTCAGCGCAATTCTAATATGTTTTATATCTTTTATGAATGTTAGACTTGTAGCATAAAACAGCAGGAAACAAATTTAGTATTTTGGATTCCCCTGTCTGAAGAGCGCTGCAAGGCCTAGGGAACATCTGGTGATCTTTGTAAAACCCAAGCCAATAGAGGACCATTTATGGGAACTATATATTTCCACTTATACCCACCACATTTACCATATCTGAGCGCAGAAGGTAGTTCTTACAATTGCCACTTTAAGAACCTGTACAATATGCAGGGATTAAACCCAAAAACAAAAATGTAATAATTTGCAGCTCACTAATTTTTACATGTTGTAGCCATATTAGGAAAGGAAAAAAATGGTGGCCCATTTAAATATCACAATACTAAAAGGAGAAATCATCCCTAATTTGACAATGCAATACAAAACAGTGGATTTGGGACTTTATATGTGGACCCTGCATCGATCGGTTACCTAAAGAGACGGCGGGACTGGTGGCGTGTTCCATCTGCCATTTCCCTAGCCTCCACTGTGTGGCAGATGGGCAGGAGGTGGGGAGGAACCTGCCCACCCACCTCAGGCTTGGTTGAGACTGGCCAAAGTCTCCCCGCCCGGGATGCATGGGCAGGTTTCAGGGGAGGCAGGACTCCCACAGCCAGTATTTAAAGAGCCAGTGTATGACAAGTCATTCCCTGTAGTCACACATGCAGTGTGGGATTTTTGCTTGCTGTATATACCCAGATAAGGTAACTTGTTCATATTACTATCCACATTGATATTCTTTGTTAAGGTGGGTAGGTTTCCTTCCTATAAGATTTATCTGATTTTATTTATAGAGTCATATGTGTTAAGGCATGAGAATCTCTCTTTTCCTACATTAAGACATTGGCACCCCCTCACATTATTTGGAGAGATATACATCGGTTGGGATATTAAACTCCCCCTTCTCCTTCCATATCCATATTTGAGCATGGTTACCCCCCTGTACACCCTTTAGGAGGTAACTATAGGGTGTCAGTCACACACATAGTACCATTCTCTCTTCTAAAATGAAAGCGATCTGAGTATTTCTTTTCAACTATTCATAGTTTTCTCTTTGGGATTATCAGCTCTGGTCTGCCTGCATGAATGTGTGTACAACACTGTGCGGTAGCCCTCTCTTCCCCCATGGGCCACCTAGAACCCACTTTTTGGAACACAGCACTTTATTATGGGAATTCGTAAATGAATGTTTGAGGTAACATCTTCTATACCTTATTTCCTAGTGGAGTGATCATTCCTATATCCTATTGAACCCATGCCCATGATTATTGTCTTATATAATTACGGTTATTTATGACATTACATTTGAATATTTTGTTTATTTCTAGGTTTAATTATATATTGGGTTATATGTGGATAGAAGAAAGGTCAAAGAGGTCCTGAAGAAGCGGTGTTTCCACGAAACACGTCAACACCACCTCAACAACCTTGTAGCATTCTATTTAGAATGTTCCAGAGATGACTTTTTTATACTATTGGCTGACCATGCATACATATGTAATGTATTTTATAATGCATGGAATGACCATGGTTTTAATGTCATTA
Source organism: Aquarana catesbeiana (assembly GCF_042186555.1). Taxonomy (NCBI): domain Eukaryota; kingdom Metazoa; phylum Chordata; class Amphibia; order Anura; family Ranidae; genus Aquarana; species Aquarana catesbeiana. The sequence goes on from NC_133329.1 coordinate 156,746,849, forward strand.
ATACAACAGTTCCCTACACAGTACTGTAACCCCACCCCCATTCAGCAATTGGTTGGTAAATTACCTGGCTGAAAGTTAACTCTAAACAAATGGGTGGGGGACAGTGGTGATGCCATTACCCAAATATGACAATGCCCATATTTGACAGGTACACGAATCAGTCACAAGCACTGACAATTTTGGTGCGACCACCCACAAAGTTCTAATGGGTATCTAAGACACCTTTATAATAAAAATGTAATATTTATAATGCAAAAAACAAACTAAAGCATGACTTGTTTGTTTGTACAACACTTCAGAAAAACGAAGGTCATGTGACTCAATTATACAAACTGCTTAGATGGAAAAAGGGAGTTATCATCCATAGCAACAACCCAAATACTTTTATTTCCTAGTTGTCATAAATCATCCTCAGCACAAACATAGCTCAAACCTGAATACCATATGATGCAAACCACAGAAAATACAATAATGATATTGCTGACATCTAGTGGTGACAACACAAATAGTTTCAAGATGTACTCTGCCTTCTTGAAAAAAACAATGCATTTTTGTCTTTCCAGTGGATTTTTAAATATAGTTAGGACTAGTGGTATCCTTAAAATGTTATTCTGTTTAGGATTAGAAATTCAAGTGGAAACACCAAAACAAAACAGCCCTTGAAGACACCAGATTCTACCCTACAAAACAAATCAATTTAGCCAAGCTGTAGTAGATGCTTTTACACTATATTTGTCTGCTGCAACATTGTGAACTCTATGCTTCCTATGCAGCTGCATTTACTTCTGATCTTATATTTTTCTTCTTGCTGCAGAAACTCTCTGATAAAGCAGGGGATGGAGATGGAGGCAGCAACAGATGTTAAATGACATTCCACAAAGTTTGGAATTCAGAACCGAGATGCACATCTCTCTGCAAATTGAAAGCTAGTGCAATTACATCTACTACAGATTGTCTACATGTAGTTAATTTACAGGATGATGCTGTGACAAGGTCTCTAAGAAAAATGTATACGCAATTCATGCTTTTCCATGCTTCTGGTTAGGGTGAAGGACTTTACGATTCCCTTTACTTCTTCTTAACACAACTATCTGAGTTCTACTTTCTTGTTGGGTCCCAAGCCCTACTCCATGGACGCAATCATTTCCATACACTGTATGTCACTTAGAATAAGTGGCTTTATATTATTAAGCTATACAGTAGCTTAATTACTAGTTCTGGATGTGCAGTTAGCCACTGAGGCATAAAGGAATGATTTGCATGGCTGTGTCCACTGTCCTGAGATAAGAAATAACCTTATTTTTGGAATATGTGATGCAATAAGACATGTGAAACCATCGGTCATACAAAAAGCTCTACTGGGCTAAGAGGCCTACAGCAATCCAACCTTTCTTCCAATCCTGCTGAAGATATTGGATATGAATCATATTCTCTATAAAAGCCATGAAAAGAACCTGTACTGAAAAATGGCATCTAGTAATGCAAACTCTTATCTGCCCTTTAGCTACTGCAGAAGTGTTATGTATGTTGGTATCATAGCCTAGACTATACCAGTGCTCAACTTTGTGAGCCTAGCAAGGTAAAACAGCCAAAACTGATTTAGAAGGGAAGAGTTTCAACCCATTCTTGGAGACATCAGCTCTACAGACATAATAAACCAAAGTTAACATGAACCTTATTCTTTAATTATAGAAAATACAGTAACTACTCACCAGTTATTAGGTTGGCAGGAATCCTGTCAGTAAGAAAATCCACAACAAGGATACGACTAGTAACAAACAACACACCGCCTTGTGTGTAAACATCATATCGCTCATTACCGCCTACTTCATTGTTGATGATTCGGGGCAATTGACTAACTTCTTCTGCCCTAAGCTGTTCAATAAAATATTCCTAGTTAAAAAAAGGGGAATATATAGTATTATTAAAATGCACAACATAAAAAAAACAAAAACACTATGAAGAATTTATTGAGCATTTACACTGTGTGGGACAGTCCTGTTAGGTGTTGCATGAAAAAAAAAAAAAAGGGAGGACTGAACTAGGTGGTGTTTCTAAGATGGTACAGACAAAGTGATGGTGAGTGTACATGCACCTTACATTGATCAATATGTAGCAATGATGGGATATGCTTCTCTTTTAAGGTTTACAGCAGGGACGTCCAACCTTTTTACCTCCTTGGGCCACATTTGAAGAAAAAGAATTGTCTTGGGCCACACATAACATACACTAACAATAAGGATAGCTGATGGGCAGAAAAAGTCAAGCAGATCACAAGTTAAAAATCAATGATATTATTATTATAAAAGTAAAAGAGGACAACATAAAACTAGTGCGATATTTGATAATGTTTTTGATAAACTAACGCATCAATATCTGGTTTGATAGATGTAATAGCAATTCTCAATGAATTCTCAAGGTGCTCATCAGATATTTTGGTTCTAATTTTGTCCTTCGTGTGCTTCATCCTTGAAAATAGTTGCTCACAAATATACTTTTTTTTTTAAATTAGGTTTTCAATATATAACATGAGCCCAAATACGCCCACGCAGGGGCTACAAATGAAAACTATACAGAATAGTAAACATATTTGGTGCTAAATATTGCCAGACAATAGAACATGTAAAAAAGTGAGTGGGAAGACCAAAAAGGGATACCTCGTAAAAAGCAAAAAAAAAAATTAAATTGTGTGCTTCCCATCCTAAGGGCACCCCAAAGTAAGAGAAGGAGAAGGAAGACGTCGGGTTAGAGACTCCAAGAGTATCAAAAAGAGAAAAGGGAAAGAGAAGAAAGAGGGGGAAGGAAGAGGGTGAGGGTGACGGAGGGGAAACTGGGTCTCGGGACTGTCCCAAGCGATAGTCATAGGAGACCAATACTGGCCAGGTTTAACAAAGAAAAGAAATACTCAATCCACAGCTCCCAAATTTTGAGAGACATGAAGTGGGACGCCTTCATTATGCTAGACATATATTTCATTAATCATTAGAGCCGTCAAAGACTCCTTTATTCCCTGGAACGGAACCATAGATTTTTTCCAGTCCTGGGCAATGGTTTTCTTTGCCGACGAAAATAAATAGGATGCCAATTTCTGTTGGTGGTCGTAAAGGCCCGGGATAGGGAAGTGCAGCAAGGCTAATTTAGCATCCTTGTGGACTGCCAAATGAAACAAGGTGCACAGTAGGGCAGAGACTGGGGTCCAAAAGCCCACCAATCGTTGACATGTCCACTAGATGTGTAGGACATCACTGCAATAAAAATCTACATTTTTTAAGTAAGGTAACGATTTTGTGTTGGGTTGCATTCAGTCATAATGGGCCGCCAGTTGGGACACCCCTGGTTTACAGCATTCATTGATTATTCATTCATTACAGCATATGAAAACCATTATCTACGATCCCAAACACTGACGCAAGTCATGTGAACTTTGTGAGGTGTCCATTACAGCCCCCATTGTGAGGATACAAGGAGAATACTCATATATGTTTGTAATTTGTTCAATGTACTTGTGTCTTGTGTTGTTTCTCAGCTGACCGTACATGATTCAGTGCTGTGCTGATCATCAGGTAGAATAATAAATGTCACTACTGAGCATTTTTTAATAAAAGTGGCTAATAATACCTCCTCTGCTGTATTAGTATTCAACACTAATACAAGGTTTCCTGGGTCACAGTAAAGCTTCAAAAAGTTCTGTAAGATTCTGTCAATGCCGAGCCCCCGGGCAGTGATGACAAGACCATCTTCATGGAAAAGATCCAGAAAGATTTGATTTTCATGCTCCAGGAGAGGTGCCATTTGCAGTCTCTGATGAGGAAAACAACTTTTGTTAAACACAAAAGGTCATACAAACACCATGAATATATAATACTGCTGCAGTCTCTGAACCACTGTGGATGCACAATGTGTGGCACTGAGATGTATATGAAGAGATTTGGAAGCAAACTAATACCCTATACACACGAGCGGATTTTCCATCGGAAAAAACTTGGATGGTTTTTCCTACGGAATTCCGCTCAAGCTTGCCTTGCATACACACGGTCACACAAAAGTTCTCCGAACTTTCGACCATCAAAAACGCGGTGACGTACAACACTACGACGAGCCGAGAAAATGAAGTTTAATGCTTCCGAGCATGCGCTGAATTGTTTCCGAGCATGCGTAGGAATTTTGCACGTCGGAATTTGTACAGACGATCGCATTTTCGGATAGGAGCTTTTCCCGACCGAAAAATAGAGAACATGCTCTCAATCTTTTGCTGGCTGGAATTCCGCCAGCAAAAGACACTCGGTCGCATTTTCCGACAAAAAGCTCTCATCAGAGTTTTGCTGGCGGAATTTCCGATCGTGTGTACGCGGCCTAAGGCTTTATGCACACTTGAGCTAAAAAAAAATGCCTATTTTACAGGCGTTTGATGTTTTTGTTTTTTTCTGCCTCTAAATGCCCCTCCATGTTAACCTATGTGTCCATGCACACGCAAGCGTTTACAAGAGATTAGAGGCAAAAAAACCCCCCCAAAATTCCTGACATGCCTAAATGCAGGTAATTGCATCTAAAAGATTCCTAAGCGCTTAAGCATTTTTTTTTCAATGGCAAGAATAAAATTAATCACTTCAGCTCCAGGAAGGTTTTACCCCCTTCCTGACCAGGCCATTTTTTGCTATACGGCACTGCGTTGCTTTAACTGACAATTGCGCAGTTGTGCGACACTGTACCCAAATAAAATTGATGTTCTTTTTTTCCCCACAAATAGAGCTTTCTTTTGGTGGTAATTGATCACCTCTGCGGTTTTTATTTTTTGTGCTAAAAACAAAAAAAACAAAAAATGACAATTTTGAAAAAAATAAAAATAATATTTTTTACTTTCTGCTATAAAACACATTCAATAAAAAAAAAAAAAAAAAAAAAAACGTAAAAAAATCTAATTTCTTCATCAATTTAGGCCAATATGTATTCTACTACATTTTTGGTAAAAGAAAAATTCCAATAAGCGTATATTGATTGGTTTGCACAAAAGTTATAGCATCTACAAACTATGGGATATATTTATGAACTTTTATTTTTTTTTTTTATTGATTTTACTAGTAATGGCAGCAATTTTTTGCAGAACTGCGACATTGCGGCAGACAAATCTGACACTAAGTGACATTTTTTGGTGACCAATAAAGTGACCAATGCTAAAAAAAAAAATGCACCGTCACTGTATAAATGACACTGGCAAATAAGGGGTTAACATCAGGGGTGATCAAAGGGTTAAGTGTGCTCCTAGGGAGTGCTTTCCAACTGTGAATGGAATGCTGTAACTGGAGGAAAATAGAGATCCATGTTTCTGCTTAAAACGGCAGTCTGCCTTCTTTACATAGGCAGATCGCCATTCTGCCTCTCCTGTGAACGATCACAGATGGCTGGCGGCCATCAGTGGGCTGGATGCGGCTCATTGCCTGCCTTTATCTGGCCCTTGGGGCACTATTCCTCCCACTGATTCAAGTTACTATTTCTCCCACTGAAACCATTAGTGGGGCACTGTTCTGTCCCTTAAAGCCAAATATGGGGCACTATTCTTTCCACTAATACTACTGCCACTGGCCATAGGCTGGCCCCTGTAAAGTCTGAAGGACAGTAAACTGGCCCTTTGTTCAGTAAGTTTGGAGACCCCTGGCTTAGAGTGTTGACTTTCCCAGTGTTGCTGTTAAAAACCCTAGTTCAATATAAAATGATTAAAAAAAAAATTACAGTTATATCTGATTAAATATCTGTCTGATGCTCAACATGCAACCCTGTAAGAAGAAAATACTACAAAATAAACCTCATCAGGAGAGTGTGCAGATTAGATTTCAAGCTCTGGCCTACCCTCACTGGATCCCAAATTCAATAAAAGGTAGCCTATTGGAAGTTGCAAGACCAAATGTTCCTTAAGCAGGCTATCCTCAATATTCTGGAAAGCCAGAATAATTGTACAGTCCAGTGGAACATGTTCAGCATTTGTGAAGATTGTTTGACATAAACCTGCAAGACACACACACTAGAGGAAACATGATATTGTAGGGTTTGGATTTTATTTGCCGACTGGACACTTATATAATGTAGTAGGCATTACCAGGTACCTACATCTTCATGCACATGGGTGTGTTATGTCATGTAGGATCTTGCTACCAAAAAATTGTTTCTACTGCATCTGAACTCCAGGTGGTAATACACGATCTATACATACATACACACACACACATAGGTTAGGTCCATATATATTTGGACACAGGCACAATTTTCATACTTTTGGCTCTGTATGCCACCAGAATAAAATTAAAATGAAATAATCCAAATGAATTTGAAGTGCAGACTTTCAGTTTTAATTCAAGGGGTTGAACATAAATATCAAGAACAAATTTTAGGAACTGCAACCATATTTTTTTTTTTTTTTTTTTTACACAGTCCTTCCATTATCAGGAGCTCAAATGTAATTGGACAAATGAATATAATCATAAATAAAATGTTCATTTTTAATATTTTGTTGAGAATCCTTTACTGGCAATGACTGCCTGAAGTCTGGAACCCATGGACATTAGCAAAGACTGGGTTTCCTTCTTTCTGATGCTTTTCCAGGCTCTAATGGCAGTCTTCAGTTGTTCTTTGTGGGTCTTTTTGCCTTTAGTTTTGCCTTCAGCAAGTGAAATGCATGCTCAATTGGGTAGAGGTCAGGTAATTGACTCCGCCATTACAGAATATTCCACTTCTTTTCCTTCAAAAGCTCCTGGGTTGCTTTTGCAGTGTGTTTTGAATCATTGACTATCTGTACTGTGAAGCGCTGTCCAATCAACTTTGCTGCATTTGGCTGAATTTGGGCTGACAGTATCTCTCTAAACACTGCAGAATTCATCCGGCTGCTTTTGTCACATTATCAATAAACACAAATGACCCAGTGCCACTGGAAGCCATGCATGCCCTTGCCATCACACTGCCCTCACCATGTTTTACAGATGATGATGTGTTCTTTGGATCACGAGCAGTTTTCCACACTTTTTTCTTTTCATCATTCTGGTACAAAAATTATCTTAGTTTCATCCGTCCAAAGAATGCTTTTCCAGAACTGGTCTGGCTTTTTTAAATGTTTTTTTGGCAAAGTCTAATCTGGCTTTTCTATTCTTCTTTGTGAATGGTTTGCACCTTGTGGTGAACCCTCTGTATTTGCTCTTGTGAAGTCTTCTCCTGATTGTAGACTTTGACAATGATACACTCACCTCCTGGAGAGTGTCCTTCACTTGTATGGATGTTGTAAATGTTGAATACTGTTGTATTCCGTGGACGTCCAGGCCTTTTTATGTTGCATTCTTCTTTTTTCAGAGTGTACCAAACTGTTGATTTGGCCACTCCTAATGTTGCTGCTATCTTTCTTAAAGTGGAGTTCCACCCACTTTTACAACTCTTCGGCATCCCTCACTAAACTGTGCACTGTAAAGGAATTGGATATTTTTTTATTTTTTTTCTCAGCACTTACTGTATATCTGCTGTATTAATTTTTCACTTCCTCCTCCCTGGCCGCGGCCCATCGCATCATTTCCTGTTTGCAATGCCTTCTGGGAAGGGGCGGCAACTTCCTCTGACACTGCCGTTGCTATGGAAACCTGACCTGAAACCTATTACACTGCTTGTGCTGCACAAGCATGTGCGAGATCTGCAAGGATGAGATCCAGGAAGAAATACAGTCTGGCTTCAGATGCCCAGACTTAAGATGGTCACGGCCTGCTGTAAGTTTATAAAATAACAAACTACTGCTATAAACTAACAAAACAGACCTTAGTTTACAGGCTAACTTTACTAGAATACATTAAGCTTGTGTATTATAGGGGTATTTTTATTCAAAAAGTATAATTTCGGCCGGAACACCACTTTAAGGATTTTTCTCATTTTTGAAGCCTTACAATCGCCTGTTTTACTTTCATGGACAGCTCATCTGAACGCATGATGTAGGTTTCACAGCAATAGATTCCAAATGCAAATACCACACTTAGAATCAACTCCAGACCTTTTACCTGCTTAATTGATGAATAAATAACTAAGAAGTAGCCCAAACCTGGCCATGAAACAGCTTTTGATTCAATTTTCTAATTACTTTTAGTCCCTTGAAAAAGGGTGTGGCTAATCTTAAAAGCTGTAATTCCTAAACCCTTCCTCCAATTTGGATGTAGATAAATGAAACCTGAGAGTGTGCACTTTCAGCCCATATCCATTATATAACTATAGCTTGAATATGTTTTGGTAAATACCTTAAAAAAACTAAAATTGTGCCTGTGTCCAAATATATATATATGGACCCAACTGTATCTGTTTGAGCTCAGGATGCACGGCCACTGCTCAAGACTAATCTCTTGTCGAACTCCAAACTTGTGCTCTTTTTTTTACTCCAATGAGCTGTGGGCCGGGTCACTCTCACCCTGCAGTGCATGAAAACAGAGGCTGCATGGCAGGAATGACTGAAGTTCAGCTAGATAGGGGTTCGAAGGACTCCCGAGCTCCTCTCTATTCATGGGGAGGTGTACACATCGATAGTATATAATCAGCAGGATTACAAAGCACGCCCTGTGATGACACTGCTGTGAGGATCTACAAATAGTATGAAGTGGATCATGTCTGGAGTTGGGCTTTAAGCTTTCAATAATGCTGACCGACTACATTGTGGTTCCCTAGCCTATTGGACCTTCTAGACACGTCACTGTAAAGTGTTATAATGTGCTTTAAAGTTGAACTCTGGTGGACAAGTAAATAAACTTCATTAGTTCCATTACAATGTACATGAGAAAGCTGACATTTTATATCATCTTCACTGTTAGGGAGGAAAATACCTTTGCAAACTGAGTGAAGTAATTAAAAGGACACAGCTATGGCCGGGCACCCAGAGGAGGTATAAAGCAAGCACGCCATCATTTCCACTCACTGTGCAGAGCCACATGAAGGAACATGCAATGGGAACTGTAGTTGTGAATGGGGTGAATATAAACAGGATGGGGGGAAATTTTACACGGGATGTTACTAGACCAGAGGCCGGGAATAGTGGGCATAGAGGCCACTAACAGGAAATGAATGGGACGGAGCCCCTCTTCTGACTCTATGTGAAAACATGGAGACATTACTGACAGATAAATTACAGATAGTAATGAAAGAATCTGCCTGGAGTTCAGCTTGAACATGTAACCAGATAAATCATCATCAGTTCAGAACTGGGAAATATTGCAGACTTGTCCCCCAGGTGACAGCACATCAATGAAATGAGTGGGCCACGGGGCGCATGCGCGGCGCGATGCGGGACAGACGTGTCTGCTGAGAGCTCCGTCTGACCGGGATCGCCAGACCTGATTCCCAGGGCTATTTCGCCTAAAAACAAACCCAAATACTCCAGCACCCCTGGGGAACACAGCGGTGCATGAGATCGGGCAGACGGAGGAGCAAACAGAGCTCCGGAAAACACCTCCTCGGCCTGGATCAACAGCAGGGGACCATGTCCCAAAATGGCGCCGGCTCACAGGCTGCTTCTAACAGCTCCACACAGTCACACACTCGGCTCAACAAGGAACAACAGCAAGGGAAGATACCCCAGAGTGGCGCTGGCTCACGGGCTGCATCTAATAGCCCTACACCATCACATCTGCGGCCTAACACTGAATGTGAGTACAACATGCCCCTGACTAAAGCTGACCTCGATGACAGTCTTTCAGCCATATATGAGAAACTAGCTGCCAAAATACAACTTGAACTGCATAAATCAACCAATGCTCTGACACAGGAGATTGCTAGTATAGGAAGCAGAACAGATGTGCTAGAAACAAAACATGACGAACTCTCCCTTGCACACAGTGACCTTAGGAGGGACTATGAAACCCTTGCAGACAGCACATGTGGAGGATTTGGACAATCGAAATCGCAGAAACAATATCAGAGTGTGTGGGATCCCGGAATCCACTACTGATCTGTACCCTGCAGTGTCTAGAGTCTTCCACATGCTTTTACCAGACAGGCCCACATCGGCTTTCACCTGCGATAGGATTCATAGAGCTCTTCGCCCCAAACCACCTCCAGACAAACCCCCACGCGATATAATACTATGCATGAAAGATTTTCTCACGAAGGAAGATATCATGAGGGCATCCAGAAATACTCCAAATATTGAGCTTGACGGCGTTAGGCTACAAATCTACCCAGATATCTCTCCAGCTACCCTTGACCGCAGACGCAGGATGAAGGAAGTCACCACAGTCCTTCAAACAAACAGGATCAAATATCGCTGGGGTTTCCCATTCAAGTTGTCAGTGCTCCATAATGGTACCACACATACGGTATACAACGTCATCGAGGGAAAGGATCTTCTTATCAAATTAGGCCTTCTACAACCAGAACCTCCGAATCGCCTCCCTGCTACACCCCGCTCTTCCCCCATATGGTCCACTCCTTCTTCCCGCCGCAACCAAAGAGAACAGAGAAGATGGCACCAATCTTTCCAAGACCAAGCCTGAAAATCTTGTAAAATACCTCACTTAAACTGACTACCGTTATTCATCCTTCTCCTCAAGAACCCTCCTGCAACAGCCACAAAGACCTACCAGACTGCAAGAGACCTTTTTTTTTTTTTTTTTTTTTTCTTTTTCTATCCCCTTCTCCCTCTCCTTTCTCCCCTCCCCTTCCTCTCTACCCAATTTTTCTCTCTCAAATGTTTATTATTGAGGCAGTTGGTATTATTCCTCTAAACTTGATTGTCTATAACTTAGGATGTAATTTACCTGCTGGGTTACATTTGAGGTTTTGTTCAGAAAAGTTATATTAATTTTGCACCTTAAAATATGTTATATAACTTTTACCTGGCTCATCCGCCGTCGCTGGTTTGCCCCCATGCTCTCGTTCACGGCCTGGTGCGGATCCTCAATAGCTGTGGATGCCGCGGCGGGCCTTGCGCGTGAGTTTAGGACATCTTTTTGTCCACCTTTAAAATTTGTAAGGTCAAGGGTCACCCAGTCCTTTGGCCCCCCTAGGCTCTACTACAGCCTACAATTTTTCTTTGCCCTGTTGGCATTAACTCTAATTGAAAAAATTTCTGGAAGATTCTACTTTTACCTTTTCACATGTACACACCAAAAGAAATTCAAACCTCTACCTTACAGTTGTTTCACCAACCCAGACTGTAACCATTTATTATATGATGTGTTTGTAGTTTATACTGATTTTTTTGACATTAGTAATAACTGGATATCTAGTAATGTATATCAAGATTTATTTCATTCCCCATACGAATTTTTGTCCAAACCCAATCAAAATAATCAACGCGTATATCTCAAATAGAAATGGGTCTTAGGATATTTTCACACAATGTTCAAGGATTCAATTCCCCACACAAACGCAAAAAGGCTTTTAGACATTATAAAAGACTAGGTGCAGACATCATCCTCCTTCAAGAAACTCATTTTTCTACTGACAACCACCCGTGCTACTTTGACAAAACATATAACCAACTATATTTCACCACATTCTCCAATAAATCCAAGGGGGTTGCGATTTTTATCCGCAACTCTATAGTATTCGAGATACAACACATTTATAAAGATATAGACAGCAGATACATTATTCTGAAAGGCACACTGAACAAACGCGCACTCACAATCGCCTCTATATACGCCCCCAACGAAGCCCAGACAACATTTTTTAACAAATTTTTTGAAACCCTAGATCGTTTTAGCTCCCCCCATATAATATTAGGAGGTGACTTTAATCTGGCTGCTCATCCTTCTCTAGACAGAAGCAAAGTCGCACCTACAACGAAAGCATTTTCTAAAACATTAAATAGATCACTCAGTAAATCCCAACTAATAGACTCCTGGAGAGCCCATAATATTGGAGTTAAGGCTTTCACACACTACTCCTACCCACATGACTGTTACGCTAGGCTAGATTACATTTTCACTACTCCCATTTTGTTGGCAAACTCATCTAGAGCCCGAATCCACCCTTGTCCATGGTCTGACCATGACATGGTTGAATTTGAAACCTCTCATATTGGTCTTGCCCCTACCCCATTTAATTGGCGTCTAAACGATTCGATTTTATCTGACCCATCCACTATTCAAAACATAACCATATACATTGAAGAATATTTCAAGAATAACTCAACTAACGATATTTCCCCCACTACACTCTGGTCTGCACATAAAGCAGTTATCAGGGGACATCTAATTAGTATAGCTGCAGCAAAAAATAAAGCTAAACTCTCTGACATCAAAAGCCTTACAAAAGACCTAGACCTTCTGTATATTAAACTAAACCAATCCCCATCCCCTGAAACCTCAAAATTAATACAATCCAAACGTCAAGCCTTAGATACGATTCTGTCAGCAGATACTGAAAAATCTCTCAGATTTTCCAGGGCAAAATTTCTATTACATGGTAACTCCACTTCCACTATGTTCGCAAAAAAACTTAATCAAGAACATAAACCTCCTCACATATATAAACTACGTAATCAATCAGGCAACCTAGTCACGCATCCCAAAGAGGTTCTAGACATATTCTCCTCCTTCTATAAGGATCTTCTCTCAGGCCCTCAAACCCAACCTCATCACACCTCACTTAAATGGCTTGAGAAATTACATCTCCCCACCCTCAATGATCAACAAGCCTCTTCCCTCAATGATCCCTGTACAGATACCGAGATCATCAATATAATTAAATCCCTGAAAACCTCAACTGCACCGGGACCAGATGGTTTCTCATCATTATATTATAAAAAATTTGCTCCCCTTTTAGCCCCTAGATTAACCGAATTATTTAACCACATTTTGATGGGTGGCCAATTTCCAGAAGATATGCTTCTAGCAAATCTATCCCTTATTCCTAAACCTTTTAAGGATCACACCCTTCCCCAAAATTTTCGCCCTATCTCAGTGCTCAACAATGACTTAAAAATTTTTGGTAGACTCCTTGCTGACAGATTGGCCAAAGTCATCACCTCCCTTATACACATAGACCAAACTGGGTTCATTCCCGGCAGACAGATCACAGATAACGTAAGACTTGTTACTAACATAGTACAGGATGCCAACCACTCTTCCCGCCCGGTCTGCCTTCTTAGCCTTGATATACACAAGGCTTTCGATAGCGTTAGCTGGTCATATCTCAACCATCTACTTCCTAAGTTTGGCATCACAGATAAGTTTATCCACGGATTTAATGCTCTCTACCACCTTCCTAAAACCAGAATAAAAATCCCCGGCCATAACTCAGACTTCTTTCCTCTAAGTAGAGGAACCAGACAGGGCTGCCCCCTTTCTCCCTTATTATTTGCATTAGCAATAGAACCTCTAGCCCAAGCTATAAGAAATAACCCAGATATCAATGGATATAGTAAGGGCCCAAATGAATTCAAACTAAGTCTCTATGCAGATGACGCCCTACTATTCCTCACTAACCCTCTCATATCGTTACCTAACCTTATATCCGAACTCGACTCTTTTCACACTCTATCAGGCCTAGGTATTAACATTAATAAATGTTCAGCCCTACCCATCAATCTGCCCCCTAATCTAATCATAAACCTTCAGAAAAATTTCAATTTCATTTGGTGCTCTAAATCATTCAGATACCTGGGTATCCAAATCACTTCCCACCACAAACTTCTATATAAAACTAACTACATACCTCTCTTTTTAAATATTACAACTCTTTTAAAAAATTGGTCCTCCTACCGTATCTCTCTTCTTGGTAGAATATGCGCTTTTAAGATGACGATTCTCCCCAAACTTCTATACTATTTCCGCTCATTACCTATCAACGTCCCCAAAACTAGACTCGAAGCTTTACAAAGAGAAATTAATAAATTTATCTGGTCTAACAAGAAACCTAGATGCAGCTACCTTCTCATGTTCAGACCCCAAAATAAAGGCGGGCTTGGCATTCCAAATATTTGGCAATATTTTATAGCAACCAAACTTACACAAATAGCCCAATGGTTTGCCCCCAACTCAAATATCCCATGGCTAAACTTTGAATCAAACTCTATCTCTCCACACTTTATACAGGGCCTATTATGGTCCAATTTAAACTCCCATCACAAAATCCTTAAACTAAATAATATTGTGGCCCATCTTCTCCAATTCTGGCTTAAAATCAATAAAACATTCAAATTATCTTCAGACACTCCCCCTCTGGCATCCTTTTTAGGGGACCCCAGACTCATTCAAAACCTTAACAATAACAATTCATTTCCTCATTGGCGCACAAACGGATTGACTACCTTAAGATCTCTACTCCCATTCAAAACATTCATTCCCTTTCACACACTCCAATCTAGATACAACTTTCCATCTTCCGAACTCACAAATTATCTCCAGATTAAAAACTTCTACACAGAGCACTACTCATTAAACATTCAATCTCAAACGACTTTATTTGAGCACATCTGTCTAAACTCCCCAAGGGATAAGGGCCTGATTTCTATTATTTATAGACATCTTAACGATACAATATTACCTGAGAAGTCCGGCCCAATGTTGCAATGGGAAGCTGATTTGGACATTTCTATCCCTTTAAAATCATGGAACGCCATGATAGAAAACCTCCGTAAGTGTAATATTGCAGCTTCATTTAGGGAGTCGCCAATGAAACTATTCTCTAGATTATACCTGACACCCTCGAAAATCCACTCCTTCTATCCCTCTGCCTCCCCTAACTGTTTTAGGGGTTGCAACGTACCTGGCACATACCTTCATATATTTTGGGACTGTGTTTACCTAGAGCCTATATGGAACGCTGCTGCAGACAAAATAGAATCTATAATAAAAAAAAAAATTAACCTCTCGCCACAATTATGTATACTGTATGCAACAATTCCTGACATACCTATTTCTTGTATAAGACTGACTCACTCCCTAATTAGTTCTATCCAATGGATGATAGCTCTAAACTGGAAATCCCAAAACTTACCCTGGACTCAAGTCCTATCTAGAATGGATATGCTCAATCTCTCAGAAAGAATTTATCATACCCTACATGATAGTATGCATTCTTTTGATGAAAAGTGGTCTTTATGGTCTCGTGACTGAAATTTATTACACTCTATTATATAGATTGCTTACACCCCTCTCGTTGTTATAATACTTTCACTTGCCTCCCATTTATGTACTACACAAATCATACGGTATATTGTATTGTATTCATTATTTTGTACTCAACTGTCCTAACCACTATATCCCTGTAACTCTTTTGTACTGAATCTTCCAATAAAACTTTTGTAAACAAAAAAGAAATGAGTGGGCCACTAGCCTGACACTGAGCACCTTTCAATACCAATAACACTGTGTTGTAGAGCTACACGATTAATCATTAAGGATCATTATCGCGATTTTTTTTCCCCGCTGCGATCTTGACAAAGTATTTCCCGATTCTTTCTATGCAGAGAATTCTCTCTGCTCTGCTAAGGCCCCTTTTACACTGTCGGACTGTTCAGGTCCACCTGTCAGTTTTGACGACGGACCTGAACGGGTGCTCCATGCTAGTCTATGGAGCAACGGATTTCAGCGGTGACATGTCCGCTGACATCCGACCCGGTCCGATCCGCTAAAAGCAGATGGATGCTCCTACAGTCGCATCAAACCCTGGCGGATCGGATCAGATCTGATGAAAACGGACATGCTGTCCGTTTTTGTCCGATCTCTCAATAGGAAGCAGCGGCACTTGACAGGCCCCTCCCCGCTCAGTGAGCAGAGAGGAACCTGTCATCCGCCAGCACAGGGGAGATCAACGGAGAGATCTCCCGCTGAGCTGGCGGACAGAGGCGGACTCCGAGGCAGCGGATCCGCCTCGTGAGAATGATGCCTAAAGCCGACAGCCTTCAAAAGAAAGGAACATAAAAAAAAATGGGCAGTCTGCCAAGAATCACAACATTCTTTAGCAGTGGAACTTAAGTATAAACATTGTAACAATTTGTCCTTTAGATCAAAGGAATACACTTTGGTTTGTAAATGAGGGAAGTTTAACCACTTAAAGTGGATGTAAACCCGAACATTTTTCATACTGTAGAGTATAAGATTTCCTATCATTTGAGCCCAGTCTTACCACACAGAGTTAATCCATCTCTGAGCAATCCTCTTTTATTGTTCAGTGAGATAAATCTTGACAGAGAAAAACTTTGTCAAATGCTCCCCCTTGCTGTGAGTGACAGGTGATTTACATCTCGTGCACTAGCCTAAGACACAGGCATTATTTTTTAATTCCCTCCCCCACTCCTTTCTTCAGCAGCTCTGCAAGGATTGGCTGTTTCACACCTCAGCATGATTTGGCATGCTGAAGTCATGTGGTTACTTTCCTGTCTTTTCACTGGATGTTAGAGATCATAGCAGAAGTTCAGTGTAAGAAATACACAGGAGAAAATGCATATTGACAAGGGGAGTGTAGAGGTGGGCGGGGAGTCTACTGACATCACAACTCCACCCACCGAGCTCCAGACAACAGACCCACCCACAGAATATGCAGTTTTTTGGGTCTAATAACAGACAGAGGGAAGACATTTGACAGGTAAAGATACATGCAGGAGGCATGTATATCCTTATAGATAACCCCTATGGCAGTAGATCAGAAAGGATGACATTGGGTTTACATCCACTTTAAACACTAAACCTTTTTCTGATATTTGCTGGTTTCAAGTCAAAATCATTTTTTTTTACTAGAAAATTAGTAAGAACCCCCAAACATTATATATATATATATATATATATATATATATATTTAGTAGAGACCCTAGAGAATAAAATGGTGTTTGTTCCAATATTTTAAGTCACACTGTATTTGCGCAGTAGTCGTTCAAATGCAATTTTTTGGGGAAAAATTACACTTTAATGAATTTAAAAAAAAAAAAACTAGCCAGTAAAGTTAGCCCAATTTTTTTTGTATAATGTGGAAGATTTTACGCTGTGAGAATCGTGATCTTTTTATTCTAAGCAAAAAAAATTGTGATTCTCATTTTGGCCAGAATCATGCAGCTCTACAGTGTGTAGGTGAGGACAGGATCTGCTCATACCAATGTGTATGGGGGATAACATGGCTCAGGACTGGGTTCATTACCTATGTGTGACAGCTCTGTGCCTGGCTCCCTCTGATCGTAGCTCTGTGCCTGGCCGTTTTCCGATCACAGCTCTGTTTCTGGCTTCCTCTGACCACAGCTCTGTGCCTGGCTTTCTCTGACCACAGCTCTGTGCCTGGCTTTCTCTGACCACAGCTCTGTGCCTGGCTTTCTCTGACCACAGCTCTGTGCCTGGCTTTCTCTGACCACAGCTCTGTGCCTGGCTTCCTCTGACCACAGCTCTGTGCCTGGCTTCCTCTGACCACAGCTCTGTGCCTGGCTCCCTCTAACCACAACTCTGTGCCTGGCTCCCTCTGATCACAGCTCTGTGGCAGGATTTATTTTCTGATCATAGCTCTGTGCTTGGCTTCCTCTGATCTCTGATCACAGCTCTGTGCCTGGCTCCCTCTGATCACAGCTCTGTGCCTGGCTCCCTCTGATCACAGCTCTGTGCCTGGCTCCCTCTGATCACAGCTCTGTGCCTGGCTCCCTCTGATCACAGCTCTGTGCCTGGCTCCCTCTGAAAACAGCTCTGTGCCTGGCTCCCTCTGATCATAGCTGTGTGCCTGGCTCCCTCTGATCACAGCTCTGAGCCTGGCTCCCTCTGATCACAGCTCTGTGCCTGGCTCCCTCTGATCACAGCTCTGTGCCTGGCTCCCTCTGAAAACAGCTCTGTGCCTGGCTCCCTCTGATCATAGCTGTGTGTCTGGCTTCCTCTGATCACAGCTCTGTGGCAGGCTTTATTTTCTGATCATAGCTCTGTTTCTGGCTCCCTTTGTTCTGTGGTCACAACTCTGTGCCTGGCTCTCTGAGTCCTCTGGTGTCAGCACTGTACCTGGCTTCCTCTGCTCCCATCTAGCCATGCGCACAGCTCTTCCTCCTCCTCACACGTGTTGGACAAAAACAACTAACCCAGGGTGAGAGGAGAGTCTGTGAGTATGGCGGGGGAGGGGCGGGCTCGTCATGTGACAGGCTCAGGTTGTCCTGCAGTGAGAAATAGAAATGTGACATGAGGGGGAGAGCTGTGCTGATCCTGAGGGGGAGATTGTCCTGCGTGGGCAACCTGAACACTCACTGCTCCCCTTATGTTACAATAGAACTAGATAATGGTACAAAGAAGCAAACATTCCTTCTATGGTGTGCAGAATATCTCTGTGTGTGGGGGAATGTCTATTAAATAAAACAATGTATATAAAACTCCTACTGAAGTCACGTTTTATTGCTACAAAAACACACTTAAAAACATGAAGGACTTTGCATGTTTAAAGTGGGATAAAAGGCAAATTTTTATCTTTTCATTTTGGATAAATTTCATTTCACAGGGGTCAGTCGGGGGTGAATAGTATAGCTGAACGCTCGTCTGGACGCAGCTGCAGTCTGCTATGGCCACATTCAAAATGGCTGATTAGCTGCGACCAGAAGCTCCACAGATACGCTGTGCCTGGACGCATACTTTCTGAGCAGTTACATCGGAGTACAAATCTGACAGCCAAAGCTGTTGGCACTTTCCAACGGAGGTTGTTCCTGCCTGCTCATCTGAATGTAACCTAAGGGAGGGTTATAACCCCTGTCAGGCATTTTCTGCCATTTGTGCCCCATTGGAGAGGTGAGGAAGTGACTTCATGTAATGCAGAGAGTGCATTGCATTCATAGAGAAAATGCAACTCCAGTGTTCACAATACAATATGGGGCAGCCGCTCGGCATGGGACCCGGAAGCAAGTGGAGATCATTGGAATAGAGATGTCTGCTACAGTGATTTTCAGCCTCTAGAGTCTAGAACAAGGTTTCTCAATCTGGGAACACCTATGGTCGCAGGAGAAGTCCTGAGTCTTGCAGATTCCTGTATATCCACCCAGCAGTGTTTTCAATATCTCTAACTATTATGCTGTGTTACTAATATAAACCCTACATTCAACATTCACACAAAAGTCCACACAAATGCAAAAGTCTGTGGAATAATATTCAAAATTAACAAATCCAAAGTGCAAAAAAAGTCAGTGAAATTATATTAAAATTTGTGAGTCCCACACGACAGATTTCTCCACCACCAAACAGACAAAAGGCTTACCAGATATATATGACTCTTAAGCAGGCCATACACGGTCGAATTTCGAACTAATTTTCTTTTCAAAATCAGAAAGTTCGTTTTTTTTGTGATCCGATGATGCCATTATTGATTTTCGAAATTCGGCCGACCAAGCCTTCAATTTCACCGCATGTTGCTACAGAAAAGAATTTTCTTGGCCGGGAATCTTCTTTTCTCTCCATAAATTTTCTTTTCTTATTACATTTCTCGCACGATTCTTCTATCATTGATTAGAAAATCGTTTGTTTTTCTAAAAATTTCCAACATGTCCGATTCCTCAAATTTGATTGCCACACGAAAATCGGCCATTGTTGCAGCCCACTAATGGTGCAAAATTAATACGAAAAATCTTTTATACGATTTTCGAAAGAAAATTCTTACGAAATTCGAACCGTGTATGGCCGACATTAGATTACAAGGAAGTCATATAATGCTTGATGTGGCTGCCACCGTTGTTACACCAGGCTTCCAACTTTTATCTGACACAGGAACACCTAGAAGGAGATATTGCCTCACAAGCTCATCCCTGATCTCACTCTGTGCATGCAGGTATGTTGGAAAAGAAAGCGCTTCACATAGTGTAAAACCTATAAAACTAATTTATTAAAATGAATTTAAATGCAATTACAAATTATGATAAATAAGATAGCGCTGATAATAAATTAATTCCGGGGTAGAAGACCACACTTCCAAGAAAAGGTGATGACGTCACACCATGTAGCTCCGTTCAACACGTTTTGTCAGAGATTACATCTTCTGGGGGATTCAATATGCTCTGACCACCAGGACACATTGTACCTGATGCCTCCCCTCAAACAGATCAACGCTGGATGAGAGGAGCGGCATACACAGCCAGCAGTGTGGAACAGAACGTTGTACTGTGTCACCATGTCTCCACTATACTGTAGATCTGAAAATTATTTCAGAGGTTCCCTGAGATCGCAAACTTTTTTCCAAGGGCTCTTCCTGGGTAAAAATGCTGAGAAAGACTTCTCAACCTGTTTTAGAAGGATCCCAATGCATAGTTGCATTGGTCCAAGCTGGACCAATGTACGGTAATTAGGTAAAAGTATTTATACCTGGAATGTCAGGGCCACGAAAGAATAAAATAGAGAAGTGGCCCCATGGGATTGCCACCTCTAACACGCATTTGTTTTATAAATACATTTTACTCTTAATAGAGGGCTATGGTGATTGTTAAGTACATGACTCTCTATGGCTGCTTTGCTGGTTCTTTCCGTTTTGTGTTTCAGGTGACAAGCTGCCTGCTGTTGCTAGGAAGATTTGCCTCAGCTGCTGAGCACTGGATTGGTGACAAATCCTTTGGTGGGAAACACCTAGCCAATGAGTGTAACCTTTTACTTATATCCTCTCCTGTCACTGGGCAGAGTCAGCATTTACCTCAGGTCTCTCAGGTGGACTCACCTCTGGATTCTCCTCAGCCTTCCTTTTGAATCTTTTGACCTGCTCTCCCACCCACCCTCTCCTTTGTTATTTCCCCTTGTCACGGTTCCTCTTTATGTGGGTAATGTCGCCCACTTTGTGGGTGGACAGTGGTTGGTACACTGTTACTTGATTGGTATAAGAAGTGGTTGGTACACTGTTACTTGATTGGTATAAGATATTGCTGTTGAGTCTTAGTGACTAAGCTTGTTGGTCTGTTATTGGTTAACAACAGTTCTGATTGATATTGAAGGTCTATCTTTTTGGGTAATGTCGCCCACTTTGTGGGTGGACAGTAGTTGGTAAACTGTTATTTGGTTGGTATAAGATAGTGCTGCTTGAGTCTTAGTAACTAAGCATGTTGGTCTGTTAATGGTTAACAGCGGTTCTGTTTGGTATTAAAGGTAAAGTTCATTTCATGATTAAAATTGTTTTAAACCCAATAAAGGGGCCGCAGCCTAAACTTTTCCACAATCCTTGTTTTGTGTTTATTTTATATTTTAGGTATGTTCTTATGGTATGATGGGTGTTAGTAGGGTGTACAATCCCATTCTTCTTCAAGGACTGGTAACATGCAATACAAGCACATTCACTTGAATTGGCTGCCAAACGCACATAACCACGCAAAAAGTAGTGCAAGCATATACAGTACATCATACCAAACTGCATGGTACTGCAGTACCATATGGTTAAGTGGCTGCAAACATGCTGTATTTGTGAGATGCATTTTGGGTATAAATAATGATTAATGGCACCCAAGCGTGCCTCGCAAAGGCAGCCCATTCACATTTAGTGTGGAAAACACGCACAGAGCACCCCTTTTCCATGCTGTATTGCCGGGTGAATGGATCCTCAGATCTATTTAAAGGGCTGCGACAGGTGGGCAGGAAGGGGTTAAAGGCAGTAGAAAATGTCTAGGAAAATGTCTAGGAAGTATAAAGAACCATTATGATTCCCAGATCAAGTTCTCCTGCATTAACATAAGTTTAGATACATTCAGAGTATCTAATTTGCCCCTGAATGCGTAGAATTCTGTTTTCTCTAAGGCAGGTAAAGTGAATAATGTCTTAAGCAGGTCGTAGACAGATCGAAATTTGGCTAGTTCAGCAGGAACTGGACGAATTTTGATCCATCTATGAGCATGCTGGTTATACTGAAGTCAATCTATCGATTGACTACCACTGGTTGAAGGAGAGGAAATTGCATAATGTATGGCTAGCCTTAGGATTGTTTCTCTGCAAAGACTGGCGAGATGAATTTCACCGATTTCACGATTACCCCGCAATCTGATCTTTGTGGATGGGACTTTTACCTGTGTTACAGGAGGATTCTGCCACTGTCGGTACAGAGGTTAAAATGGAATATATTTAGGGCCACAAAAATCATGAAGTGACCCCATTGGATTGCGAAGCCCTGGCACTCCTTTAAGTTTAACTTAAAGTGGATGTAAACCCCGTTCATGAAATCTGACCTGGGCACATATATCTGTAGTGTTTACTTATCTCCAAAGCCCTAAGTTCCGTGTCTTTCTGCTGCTCTGTTCTTCTGTTATCAGCATGAAAACATTTGAAAAGTTCTCTGACACAGGAGATAAAAGCTGCAGGAAATTTGAGTCAGGGAGGGAGCTTAGAGATAGATAAGCAGAGAGTTTGTCTATTCACAGTACAGCTCTGCAAGTTTCTACATTCCTCTGTCTATGTGGAGGGGGTGTTCCTTTCCTCCAATTAGCTCACACAAAGTGTATGCCCAGACTCCCCTCCCACTGCTAAATGAGGAAATAGGATTTTTAATACAGCTTACCTGTAAAATCCTTTTCTTTGAAGTACATCACAGGACACAGAGCCATAGTAGTTACTATGTGGGTGTCAGGTCACCTGAGTCCGGGTGACAGATGCACCCCGTTGGGGTCAGGAGTGCACCGCTGAGATGGTGGACCCTAAGGCTGACTGCTGCGGATGGAATTCGAGGTGGTTTAGGAAGGCAGGTCCCCTGGAGCACCAACACGGATTCCACAGGGAGTTAGAGCATAGATTCCCCAGGGCGCGGAGTCTAAGAGCCAGCAGGTGTTCACCAGAGCCTCTAGTGGTGAGGATGGACTGGGCTGCAACTGGCTCCAGGTCGCGGCCCCCAGGGTCTCCCAGCTCACGCTCACGGTAGGCTACAGGAGGATGGAGAGGAAACAGCAGCCCAGGACAGCAAGGGATAGTAAGGAGGTAGCCAAATGTCGGGGCAACTAGCAGACAAGGATAACAGAGAACACGCCAAAGATCAGGGTCACAGGCAAACAGGGATAGTCGAGAACACGCCAAAGGTCAGGGTCACGAGCAGACAGGGATAGTCAGGAACAAGCCAAGATCGGTAACAGAGACAAACTTAGACCACACGGCAAACAGGAAGCCAAACACACAATATTGCACGGCAAGGCAAGCTTGGAGAATATGGTGTTAAATAGTGGTTCCTGTTGAGGCTAGGGTGGAGCCACACTGAGGGAAGATTACTTAAGCATGCAGATGTGAGAGTACAAGCCTCAAGGCTGATACACAGACCAGGTAAGAGACAGACAGGTCATGAAAGTATTACTGCAAGGTCATGACAGTGGGTTATAGGCCACCTTCAGGTGATGGACACTGGCACACCCTAAGACAAGAAGTCCACTCCCTATATAACCCCTCCCACTACTGGGAGTACCTCAGTTTTGTAGCAAAGCAATACACGTGTATGCCAAAAAGAAGGGAGGGACCTCTGTGTCCAGTGATGTACCGTATTTATTGGTGTATAACACGCGCCGGCGTATAACACGCACCCCAAGTTTAGGAGGGGATTTTAAGGAAAAAAAACTTTTAGGAGGGAAGTTTAAGGAAAAAAAACTTACATTTAAATGCCCATCAATGCAGCCTTATCGTGTTCATCTGCAGCCTTGTCAGTGTCAGTGCAGCCTTGCCCCAGTGTCCATTGCAGCCTTGTCAGTGCAGCTTTGCCCCAGTGCAGCTTTGTCAGTGCAGCCTTGTCAGTGCAGCTTTGCCCCAGTGCAGCCTTGTCAGTGCAGCTTTGTCAGTGCAGCCTTGCCCCAGTGCAGCTTTGTCAGTGCAGCTTTGTCAGTGCAGCCTTGTCAGTGCAGTTTTGCCCCAGTGCAGCTTTGTCAGTGCAGGTTTGCCCCAGTGCAGCTTTGTCAGTGCAGGTTTTCCCCAGTGCAGCCTTGTCAGTGCAGCTTTGTGCACTCGCCGCCGACATACACAGCCGTGTGTAGATTCAAATATGGCGCCGAGACTGCAGGGATTCGTCGGAGCCGAGATACACATACGCCGCTCACAGTCACGCCCAGACCTATGATGGACATAACACAGGTCCAATGGCGGGACTGGTCGTGACTGTGAGCGGCGCCGAAAAAAGCCGAGAACACTCGGGTATGTGTATCTCGGCTCCGACGTGTCCCTGCAGTCTTGGCGCCATATTTGAATCTACGCACGGCTGTGTATGTCGGCGGCGATCGCGGCAATTGCAGCGATCGCTCCGATCACACAAAATCGGCGGGGATTGGCCTATAACACGCACCCACGATTTTCCCCTGATTTTAAGGGGAAAAAAGTGCGTGTTATATGCAGATAAATACAGGTAAGCTGTTTTAAAAATCCTATTTTCTTATCGTACATCACAGGGCACAGAGCCAAAGTAGGTACTATGTGCTATGTCCCATAGCAATGCCAACTGAAGGGAGGGAGACACAACAAAAGTAGGGCACTAAGAGACCAGAGGACTTATACTGCAGCCTGCAGTACACTGCGCCCAAAGGTGATATCCTCATGACTTTTTATATCTATTTGACAGAATCTGGTAAATGTATGGACTGAAGACCAAGTTGCGGCCTTGCAGATTTGAGCCATGGAGGCTTGGTGATGCACTGCCCAGGAAGTACTAACAGCCCTGGTGGAGAGCGCTTTAATATGAAAAGGTGGAATTTTCCTCTTTAATCACTTCAATACCAGACACTTAGACACCTTCCCGCCCAGGCCAATTTTCAGCTTTCGGCGCTGTCACACTTTGAATGACAATTGCACGGTCATGCTACACTGTACTCAAACAATTTTTTTTATCATTTTGTTCCCACAAATAGAGCTTTCTTTTGGTGGTATTTTATTTTTTGCGCAACAAATAAAAAGAACGAAAATTTAGAAAAAAAACAAGTTTTTTCTTTGTTTCTGTTAAAATTTTTTGTAAATAAGTAAGTTTTCTTCTTCAATGATGGGCACTGATACGGCTGCACTGATGGGCACTGATACGGCGGCACTGATGGGCACCGATGAGGTGGCACCAATGAGGTGGCACTGATGAGGTGGCACTGACGGGCACTGATGATGCGCACTGATAGGCGGCACTGATGGGCACTGATAGGTGGCACTGATGGGCACTGATAGGTGGCACTGGTATGCGGCACTGATGGGTACTCATAGGTGGCACCGATGGGCACTCATAGGCGGCACTGATGGGAACTCGTAGGTGGCATTGATGGGTACTTATGGGTGGCACTGATGAGTACTTATGGGTGGCACTGATAGGTGGCATGGATGGGCACTAATGGGCACTGATAGGTGGGTACTGATGGGCGCAGATGGGCACTGACAGGTGGCACCGATGGACACTGATGGGTGGCACTGATGACACTGATGGCACTGATGCCACTAAGGGTGGCATTGCTGGGCACTGCTATATAATGGTGCCAATCAGTGCTCATTTGTGGGCACTGATTGGCACAGACTGGGCACATGTGGATGGCCATGGGGTACATACCTGGCCATCCACAGTTGCCCCCTTCCCTGGTGGTCCTAGTGGCGATCCCTGGTGGTCCAGTATGGTCATCTGAGGGTGGGCTGCGCTGATAAACAATCAGCGCAGACCCCCCCCTGTCAGGAGAGCCGCCGATCGGCTCTCCTCTACTCGCGTCTGTCAGACGCGAGTGAGGAAAAACCGATCAACGGCTCTTCCTATTGACATCGTGATCAGCCGTGATTGGACACGGCTGATCACGTGGTAAAGAGCCTCCGCTCTTTACCAAGATCGGTGTAGCGGTGTGTCAGACTGACACCCCGCTCCACCGAACGCCGCAATGCTGAACCACCGCCCGGCCGTCAATCCACTATAGGCCGGGCGGGAAGTGGTTAAACCATAAGCTTGAACAATCACTTGACAAATCCATTTAGGAATAGTAGATTCCGACGCTGCCTGTCCTCTCTTAGGCCCTTCTGGCAACACAAACAAAACATCTGTTTTACGAATCTAAGTGGTCACCTTCAAATAGACCTTGACTGCTCTCACCACATCAAGAGAATGTAGTGACCTTTCTTCCTCAGAACAAGGTTCTGGAAAAAAGGCAGAACAATATCCTGGTTTAAATGAAAACCTGACACTACTTTCGGTAGGAAATTAGGATGAGGACGCAATACAACCTTATCTTTATGAATAATCAAATATGGCTCTTTATAAGAAAGAGCAGCCAACTCTGATACTCTTCTTGCAGAAGATATGGCAACCAGAAAAACGAATTTCCTAGTCAAAAGGACCAAGGGAATATCTCTTATCAGCTCAAACGGCTGTTTCTGTAATGCCGACAGGACCAAATTCAAGTCCCTAGGGTTCAGGGGTGACCCATACGGACTAGGACAAGAAAGGCCTGACGAGTTTCAAGGTTGAAAATGATGAAACCTCTTCTTCAGGGGCTAGTCGTATATTCATATATAAGCTTGCAGTAATCAATCATATATTGTCTCCCTGGCTGCTGAATCAGCCTGAAATTCATGTGATGGAGGTGTGGGGGCGTGACCGGATGTCGTTGTGAGCGGGTGTGTGTGTGTGAGCTCCCGCCCGGCTCCAGCCTCTATGCTGCTCAGTCCTGTCTCTTTCCCTGGCAGCTCAACCTAGCCTGCTAACTGCATATGTGCTATCTGACCTGCCTCCCTGCCTCCGTGTACACCGCTCCAGCCGACGGCTATTGTGACCGGCCAGCCGCATCTTACCTTCGGGAGTGGGGGTGTCTTACTGCACTGCGCTGCCGTGTACCGGCTTGTTCTCAGCCCTATATTCCATGCCCGGACCGTGCTGCAGGCTTCTCCCCGTCGCCGCCGGACTAGTCGCCTGGCAACGCCTGGGGCTCTCGCGAGAGCTATGAAAACCTCTAGTGAACTGGATGACGGCCCGGGAGTGACAGTTAAGACGCTCCGCTTCGGCTCCAGTCTCCCTCCCCTTGCTTTAGTCACAGCCACAGCAGCAGATGCCAGCTACAGCAATAGACATCGGGTACACGTGGAGAGAACGCGCAACTCTGAAGTACCACAGGACAGGTATGTGAGCATTTGGGCTCAGTTTAAAAAACCCTGGGACTATGAAGGTGGACTGTATGGTACTCTGATAAAACTATGCCCTGCTATACCTGCTAATGCTATACAGTTATATAGTGGTTGTAAAGAGAGTCATTGAAAGAGTAAAATAAGGAAGAGCAAAGGGAAGAAGGAAAGAGGAGAGCAGAAAAAAACCAAAAGAGGCAAGGAAAGCGTTTGTTAAAGGGAGAAGGAAGGAGGAAAGGAAAAAAAAAAAAAAAAGGGGGAAAAAGAAAGTAAAGAGAAGTCTATGGTGCCCGGCTAAAAACCAAAGGACATTACCCCATGGTTTAATAGTCTGACAGGAAGAAGGAGAAGGGATCGGGCAGTCGTGACCTACCTGATCAGTTTGTTAACCTTGCGGCCCTGTTGAAACACGCATATTGGTTGAGTGGGGACTGGAGGGGTGCAAACAGAACCTTGCATTAAGAGATAGTATTTACTTGTGCTGGTTTCTACTGCGGTCCTTTGGTTTCCCCCGTGCCACATTTGTTCCCCACTGGCGGTGCTGGGTACCCAGGTACACAAAGGTAACAACGGCGATGTCAAGGAGGAGAGGGGAGGAGCCAGCCAACATGGAGAATTTGGGGCCCCAGTCGCTGCGATCTGCAAAGGAGAAGGGGAACCAGGCGGCAGTAGCTGCAGCAAAATTGGAGAGGTTTGCACACACTCCTGAACAGACCCCCATTAAGAATGGGCAAGCTCCGCAACTTAAGACCACCGGGGATAGGAAAAGTTATGGACAGGTATCTTCTAACTCAGCCGGAGTAGGGCAGAAAAATCCAATTGTTAATAAAGGCCCAGGAGCAGGGGAAAAAGTCCAGGTACCATCACTAGCAATGGCCTCTGCTACAGAGGCAGAACCAACCCTGAGGGAAATTTTCCATGCGATTAACTCTTGCAGAGCATCAGTGGAGGGGTTAAGCTGCCAAATTAAAGAGATCAAGGATGAACTGTTATTAATAAAGCAGGAACTGCAAAAGGCAGTAGATAGAATAACCGGCTTGGAAGGTAGAGTGAGCCAAGTGGAGGATGATGTTTTTCCCCTACAGCAAGATGTCAAGTCTATGAAGGAACAACTGGGTAGAATTAATGAAAAAATGGATGAAATGGAAAACCGTCTAAGAAGGGACAACATAAGAATAGTGGGCCTCCCGGAGAGATGTGAAGGGCAGAATCCCATTGCTTTCTTGGAAGGATGGTTCACAGAAATATTTGGAAGAGATGCATTTTCCCCACAGTTTGCAATTGAGAGAGCCCATCGGGTCCCCTTCAGGGCTTCGCCCCCTGGAGGGCGCCCCAGGTCCTTATTGATGAAATTTTTGAACCACTGCGACAAGATAACCTTAATGCGTAAAGCCAGAGAGAAGGGGCTTATTTTGTATAACGGTGCAAGGGTCTCATTTTTTGCGGACTTCTCTCCGGAGCTGCAGAGACGCAGGGAAGGTTTTGTGGAGGTTAAACGTTCCCTTCAAAAATATGATGTCAAGTATGCCCTACTGTATCCAGCCAGGCTACGGGTTGAGGCAATGGGGGAGGTTCTCTTCTTTGACTCCCCGGGGGGGGTAACCCACTGGTATGAAGAAAATAAACAGAGACTGGAACCCAAGGAAAGGAGCCCAGAGTGTTAGGCTGTTCGATCAGAAGACAAGAAGATTTGGACTGAGGGAAGCAATATGAATTTGACATAGAGAGGGAGAATGATGGTGTATGGTAGATTAGGAATGGGAGAGGAGGAGGTTAATATATTTAAAATTTTGTACACGTGGATGCTAATGGTGCAAGGAGGAATATATGAGACGGTCACGAATAGAGCCCCAGGGGCTAACCTGATAAGGTGGGGGAGGGGGGGGTAGGGATGGGGGGGTTTGGTGGGGGGGAGGGAGAGGGGGGGGGCGGGTGGTGGAGAGGAAGGGGGGTTGCAAAATTATTTCAAAGAGGAATTAAAATGCACTTAGTAACTGGAGGGGTAGTTAGGGGAATGGGGTGGGAGGGGGGAAGGGCGATTAAGCACACGCGTGGTAAATGCAAACACTATGAACAGGAACATGGAGAAAAGGAAAGGGGGATACTTAGAATGATCACTAGAAAGGAAAATAATAGTAATGAAGCACAGAGGGTAATTAAGGCAACACCTTTTTTTTTGTTTTTTTTGTTTTTTTTTTTTTTTTTTTTTTTTTTGTTTTCTCCTGTTTTGCTATATGTAATACACAGCTTGGTATCAAGGGTGGGGTCTCACTTTGGTTGCCCCTTGGGGGTTTTTTCTTTTTGCTTTCTGGGGGGAATTATAAGGGGTAAGGGAGGTGTTAAAGTTCGGCACAAGACAGTATACCAAGTTGAAGATGCCCATTGTTGTTGGCTTTCTGGTACTAATTCATGTCTGTTGTTTGTCTAATGCAGTCTAAAGACCTTAAAATAGGCTCCTGGAACGTACGGGGGATGGGGAACCCAATTAAGAGGGCTGCCATTTTCTCATTGCTGGAGATAAGGGGGGTGGGCTTGGTCTGCCTACAGGAGACTCACTTGACAAAGGATACGATGAAAGGTCTCCCAAGCAGAAGGTTCCAGGCCCAATATCACTCGGTGTACTCCTCCTATTCCAGGGGGGTGAGTATATTGGTAACAAGAAGCGTGATGTTCTCCTGTAGGCAGACCAGGATAGATAGTTTAGGTCGTTATGTTTTTTTATACTGTTCTATTGAAAACAAAATGTATGTTATTGCTAATATTTATATCCCCCCACCATTTAAACTGGAAGTACTGTATAGCTTAATGGAGTTTATGGTGGATAAAACAGATACCCCGGTGATAGTAGTAGGGGATTTCAATGAGGTGTTGAACAAAGAGTTGGACAGATTTCCACCGCGAGCCCAAGTAAATAGTGTAGCAGGGGGCCGGCTGGGTAGCTTCCTGGAGGAGGCAGGACTGTTGGATTTGTGGAGGGTCCGGAATCCTGGAGCAAGGCAGTACTCGTGTTTCTCATCCTCCCATTCCACCTTCTCCAGAATTGATATGACCCTGGGGAATGCAGAGGCAGTGCCAATAATAAAGGACGTAGTATACTATCCGAGAGGGGTCTCGGATCACTCCCTGATGGTGGCCTCAGTGGGTATAGGGGTCAGGGAGGTTAGAGGGCCCTGGAAGCTAAGTCCATATTGGTTGGAGTTAATAGGGGAGCCAAAGAAGATAATAACAAAGTTAGAAGAGTTTTTAAAATTTAATGAAGGCTCAACGACAGCAGGTGTACAATGGGATACACTGAAGGCATTCCTTAGGGGTATTTTGATCCAGGGGGTGGCAGGAGTTAAGAGGAGGGCAAGAGAGTGGGAGGAGGGAATTAGGAGGGAACTGGAGGCGGCAGAGAAGCAATTTATAGAAGGCCCTACACCAGAGAGGCAGAAACTGTGGGAGGAGAAACAGGAGGCCTATAGAACAGCAGTCCTGAAGAGGGGTGAAAATAAGCAACTCTTCCTGAAACAACGGACCTTTGGGGAAGGAGAAAGTGTGGGACGCATGCTGGCCTATTTGGTAAAAACCAACTCCTCCTCCTCGGCGATCCCGGCAATCAGGACCCCAGGTGGTGAGATATCCTCTCAGAGCCCAGAAATCACGGATACATTCGAGAGGTATTATAAAAACCTGTATAGGTCACAGGGGTTCGTTGGGGAGGAGGATATGGAGAAATTTTTTAAAGACATACAGATCCCTGTAGTTACTGAAGAGGATAGAGAGGGTATAGATGCGCCAATTACACTAGCTGAACTACAACAAGCTGTAAATGGAATGGCAAATCAAAAATCTCCGGGGCCGGATGGTCTCCCGGTGGAGGTCTATAAGCACTACGGGAAAATCCTCCTGCCGGAGTTGCTGAAAACGCTGAACTGGGCTCTGCAGGGAGGGTGTCTGCCTGTCTCTATGACTGAAACAAATATTATCCTGCTTCATAAAGAAGGGGGTGACTCACTAGAACCGTCGGCATATAGGCCTATATCTTTGTTGTGTACAGACGCCAAGATTCTGGCAAGGGTTTTGGCTGCTAGACTTAACAAAATTATGCATAAACTCATCCACGTGGATCAAACGGGATTTATCTCCCGTAGGACCACGAGTATGAACATTAGGAGGGCATATATGAACCTCCAGACCCCGACAGAGAATATAGATTCAAGAGCAGTGGTATCTCTGGATATAACCAAGGCCTTTGACAGTCTAGAATGGCCCTATCTCTGGCGGGTGTTGGAGGAGTTTGGTTTGGGTCCTGTCTTCAGAAAGTGGATAAAAATATTGTATAGGGGCCCAAGTGCGAAGGTTAGGGTTAATAAAGAACTGTCAGGGAAAATATGCTTAGAGAGGGGGACGAGACAGGGATGCCCCCTGTCCCCCCTGCTGTTTGCTCTCGCTATGGAGCCATTAGCAATCCATATTAGATCTAGCTCCAAGATTGTAGGCTTTGTAAGAAGAATAGGAGAGGAGAAGATTGCCCTGTATGCCGACGATGTCCTATTGTTTCTTGGAGATACGGAAGGTTCTCTTAGGCAAGTAATGGACATAATGGGAAGGTTTGGCAGCGTGTCAGGACTGGTGGTGAATTGGAGGAAATCTGCTCTACTGCCATTAGATAACCCCAATGGTCCGGACATGTCGGGAATTCCACAATTAAAAGTAGTCTCAAAGATTCGATACCTGGGCATAAATATGTCAAAAGACCCCAATCAATATATTGTAGACAATCTAGTTCCACTATTGGGTAAATTTAGGGGTAAAATAGATATCTGGAGCCGGTTGCCCCTATCTGTAGCAGGAAGGGGCAACCTGATCAAGATGGTTTGGTTGCCCCAACTGCTGTATCTGCTACACAACGCGCCGGTGTGGCTGAACAAAAAGTGGTTCCAAAAGATCGACTCACTTTTTAGGGAACTGTTGTGGAGAAGGGGGAAGGCCAGGATTAGCCTTCAGAGCTTGCAGTTACCAGTTAAAGAGGGGGGGATAGCCCTCCCGCATCCGAGGTGCTATTTTCTGGCAGCACAGCTGCAGCATATTCGGGGTGGAAGTGCTGACAGAGGTTTGTTAACTCTAGAGGCACCCCATAAAATCGTAGTAGAAGCATTGGAGGCAGACTCACTAGTTGGTAGAGGCCCCACAACTAAGTTAATAACTAAAGTCTGGAAGGCAACAAAGACCTTAATGGGATATGTTGGGTTTACAGAATATGCTCCCCTCTGGCATAACAGAAACCTACAGGAGATAGTGGCTATGGGGGAATTTAAGGAATGGGCGAGGTGGGGTATAAATAGACTATCCCAGCTGTATAGAGGGAGGGTATTGAAATCTTTTGAGGACCTCCAAAGGGAATACAGTATCCCAAGACAAACATTCTTTAGGTATCTGCAAATGAGAGCGGCACTGGAGGTTCAATTTAGGGTAAATCCCCCAGCCTGGATAGACGCTGCACTCCTCCAAAGGGTGATTAAGTCCGGGGAGATGAAGGGCTTTATCTCTGGAATATATGCGCAGCTGTGCAAGGAAACCATTGTCAGATCAGAACATCTGGGCTGCAGGGAGGGGTGGGAAAAGGATGTGGGAAAGCTGACTGATACACAATGGAAGGAAATACTGGAGGTAGGACAGGAGGTTTCAGTTTCACCTGCACAGAGACTCTCCCACCTAATGTTGCTACATAGAGCATACTACACCCCAAAAAAATTATTCCGTTTCGGTGTAAGAACTGATGCTAAGTGCCCCAGGTGTGGGGAAGAGGGCGATCTGATACATATGGTATGGAGGTGCCCCAAGCTAGTACGTTACTGGCGGGGGGTTGTGGGCTCTATTGAGGGCAAATGGGGGCTTTCCCTGGAGATAGACGTCAGATTCTGTATTCTTGGATACAGGGTATGGAGACGGGAGGAGGTAGCAGCTAAACTAGCCGTTCTGAGGTGTCTCTACCAGGCTCGGAAGCTCATTATGCAGAGATGGCAAACAGTCCTTCCCCCTGCAGTGGACGAGTGGGCTAAAACAATAAATGAGGTAATATGGAAGGAGAGAGCCCTATATATTAGAAGAGGGAACCTTAAGAAGTTTGAAAAGATGTGGAACCCGTGGTTGGAAAGCATAGGGTGCCAGGAATAAAGGGAAGGCTGTGGCCGGTAGGGGGTGGGTAAGGGAAGGGTGGGAGGGTTGGGGGAAGGGAAGGAAGGGGGAAGAGGGAAGGGAAAAGAAAAAAAAAAAGGAAAAGGAAAGCTTCCGATCGCCTTAGTGTACCATATGATGTATGTCCCTTTTCTAGTGGAGTATGTCCACGCGAACATGCAGGTGTTTTAATACAATATGATGTATGTAAATTAAGAATTGTTAATAAAGATTATTTAAGAAAAAAAAAAAAAATATATATTGTCTCCCTC
The DNA here is from genome assembly GCF_042186555.1 of Aquarana catesbeiana. Lineage (NCBI taxonomy): Eukaryota > Metazoa > Chordata > Amphibia > Anura > Ranidae > Aquarana > Aquarana catesbeiana. The sequence goes on from NC_133329.1 coordinate 156,780,228, forward strand.
TTCTGTTTCTCAGATTATTTGGGACCTCCATTTGCTGGTTCAATTTAACCTTTTGAGCACTCTCCACTCTTTTTATGCATATCCATCTTCAAGAAATCCTTTTTGCCTACTGACAAGGTATGTGTGGACAGACCAATAGAAAATCCATTACTGTTCATACTAATACCATATATGTTTAGTATACTCCTTACCTTATGATTAAAACATTAAGGTCTTTTTTCCTTTTTTTTTTTTTTCTCCTTGTCTTGCTAAAATACCTACCATCTTCCTCTTCCCCTTCTGTTCTAGATGTTAGGCCAGCGAGGGGTTTGTTGAGTCCGTGGTTTCTCACTTTGGTCCCAGGGTGCACTTTGTGTCCGGCCCTGACCCTGATTCAACACAGCTCTCTTTGTGGGGGTCCTTTCCACTGATCTGATCCCTGGCAGCAAACTATCTAGCCCCATTTTTCTCCTAATTGGATGCTGCTGGGTGACTGTTCAGGAACTATACGGTTAGAATGCTTTTTTTTTACTCCTTCAATTATTTGTGATTGCTACTTTGTGTAAATCACCTGTAAATGTATCTATTTGCAAACTACCTGTATAGAGTATATTTTTTGACTGTTCATTGCTGTTGTTTTCTGTTAAAACTCCTAGATAACCATACACTCCACCACTAGCCCCTGAAGAAGAGGTTTCACCATTTTCAACCTTGAAACACGTCGGGCCTTTCTTGTCCTATTCTAACTGTCAGGACAGAGTTCTGTGGTGTTTACTGTATTGTTGCAATATTTCCTGTCATTTGTCACCCATTTTTTTGTTACATATGCATCCGATTTTTTATTCTCATCATGTTTTAATTATTTCTAATAAAATTATTTTGATATAACATTATTGTTCCAAGACTCTCTGCCTCCCAATGTCCCACAGAGGAAAAAATTCCCCATTGTGTATCTCAACTAGGGATGTGGGCAGAGAGCATTTTTCCTTAAAGTTCTTGGCACCACCACAAATTAACCGGAGGATTAATCCACGTTACCCCCTGAATAAAGCTACAAACCAGAGAGTGGGAAGGAAGTGGTCGTAGAAAAAACACAGATAAGGCCAACACCTGGCCTTTGATAGTTCTCAAGGCCAGCTTCATTTCTAATCCCATCTGTAGAAATTCAAGGATCCTACCTATGACATATTTCTTGGGGTGCCAACCCCTGGATTCACACCAGGAGACATATGCCTTCCAACTTCCTAGCATTAACCAAAGTAGAAACTACTGAACCTGAAAGCCCACGGTCTTTCAGAATGTGGGTTTCAATAGCCAAAGTGTTAAATTTAGCGTTTGTAAGGTAGGATGGAATACCGGACCTTGCGAGAGAAGGTCTGCCCATGGTGGTAGGGTCCATGGGTCCCCTACCGCCATCTCTATGATCTCTGCATACCAAGATCTCCTGGGCCACACCGGGGCCACAAGAATCACCTCCTTCCCTTCCTGCTTGATCCTGCGAAGAAGGCGCGGAAGCTGCAGAACAGTAGGGCACACATAGATCAATGAAAACTGATCCCACGGAAAAACCAAGGCATCTGTTCCGCATGCCAACGGGTCCTTTGTCCTTGACACAAAGTTGTTGATCTTTTTGTTGAACCTGGATGCAAACAGGTCCACGTCCTTGACACAAAGTTGTTGATCTTTTTGTTGAACCCGGATGCAAACAGGTCCCCATCTTTGACATATTAACAGAAAGATGTCGGGATGAAGAGACCATTCTCACAGGAACAACTGTTGGCAACTCAAGTAGTCCGCCTGCCAATTCTCTATTCCTGGAATGAAGACTGCCGATAGGCAAGGGATGTTGTCTTCTGCCCAAGATAAGATACAATTCACCTCTCTCCTGGGCGACGCCAGGGCCACAAGAATCACCTCCTTCCCTTCCTGCTTGATCCCGCGAAAAAGGTGCGGAAGCAGCAGAACAGGAGGGATCACATCCCACGGAAAAACCAAGGCATCTGTTCCGCATGCCAATGGGTCCTTTGTCCTTGATACAAAGTTGTTGATCTTTTTGTTGAACCTGGACGCAAACAGGTCCCTGTCCGGAATTCCCCATCTTTGACATATTAACAGAAAGATGTCGGGATGAAGAGACCATTCTCACAGGAACAACTGTTGGCGACTCAAGTAGTCCGCCTGCCAATTCTCTATTCCTGGAATAAAGACTGCCGATAGGCAAGGAATGTTGTCTTCTGCCAAAGATAGGATACGATTCACCTCTCTCTGGGCTGCACGACTTCTCATGCCCCCTTGGTGATTGATATAGGCCACTGTTGTGGCATTGTCGAATTGGATCCTGACAGGACTATTCCATAATCTGAGCATCCAGGCCTTCAGGGCCAGGCATGCTGCTCAAATCTCTAGAATATTGATGGGCAAGGTCATTTCTGTTTTGGACCATTTTCCTTGGACAGGCGCTTCTTCCAGGACTGCTTCCCAGCCCTGAAGGCTGGCATCTGTGGTTACCACCTTCCAGGTAACTGGTAGGAAGGATTTTCCTTTTTGAAGATTCTTGGATATCAACCACCAACTGAGGCTTTGACGCACTTTGGGGGATAAACACATTGGGAAGTCCAGAGCTTGGACCTTCTTGTTCCAAGTTGACAGGATACTGTTTTGCAGCAGCCTCAAATAAAACTGTGCATAAGGAAAGGCCTTGAATGAAGCCACCATCTTTCCCAACAATCTCATGCAAAGTCGAATAGAATGATTCTTCTTTGCTTTGACCACCTGAATCAGTTTTCATATGGAACTGATCTTTGCCTGGGGCAAGAACACCCTCTTCTGAGCTGTATCTATGATCAGCCCCAAGTACTGCAATCTCCTTGATGGTTTTAAGGAGGATTTTTCTAGCTTGAGAATCCAACCTAGGTATTCCAGGTAGCTGACTGTGGTCACCAAACTTTGGTTTAAGCGGGCTACCGACTGATCTATCAAGAGTAGATCATCTAAATAAGCTAGAATCGTTATACCCTTAATCTGGCTAATTTGGAGCCAGAACCTTTGTAAACACTCGAGGTGCAGTAGCTGGACCGAAAGGTAGAGCTACAAACTGAAAATGAAGATTTTCTATCTCGAAGCGTAGATATTTCTGGTGAGCGGAAAAAATAGGTACATGGACATAAGCATCCTTGATGTCAATTGACGCTAGCAGTTCTCCACCTTGTAGAATGGAGACCACTGATCGGATTGACTTCATGCAAAAAGAGCGGATATTCAAAAACCGGTTTAGATCTTTAAGATCTAAAATGGGTCTGACATCCGCGTTTGATTTTGGTACCGTGAAAAGGTTTGAATAAAACCCTAACCCTCGCTCTTCCATGGGGACCACCGATATCACTTTTTGAGACAAGAGATGATCCAAAGCCAGAAAGAGAGACTTCCTTTTTTCTGGATTCCTGGGAACGTTTGATCTGAGAAAAAGAGGAGACGGGAACTCTCAGAACTCTGGTTTGTAACCTAGAGATATTGAAGAAGCAACCCATTTGTCTCGACACTCTTCCTGCCAGACCCTTGAGAACTGCAGAAAGTTGTCCCCCCACTCAAGCGAGCGGGGGCGCCCCTTCATATGGGGGTTTTAGTATTTTGTTTAGTTGGTTTCCTCCCCCAGGGCCTCTTTTGACCCTGGGGCTGACCCTGAGGTTTACCTCTTGAACTTGACGGTGGAGGCCGTCCTGACTGCCTGGAGGCAGATGTTCCTGGCACTGGAGAAGAAGCTCGTTTAAAAGAAAAATGCTTAAACTTCTTCTTTTTCCATTAGAAGTTCTTTGGATGTATTTATCCAAATCGTCTCCAAACAACCAGTCACGGTGAAATGGAAAACTAGCCAAGAACTTTTTGCATGGCGCTTCGGCTGACCAATTTTTCAACCATAGAATTCTACGCACATGCACCAGCCCGAGCATAAGCCGTGAGGCCTGGAGAATAGAATCTCTCATAGCATCTACTGTAAAACATAACGCCTCTGATATCCCGCCAAAACTGGTCTTTTAAGGACTGACATACCCCGATCGCTGCCAGCGCAGGCTGAACCACTGAACCTGCCAGAGAAATATTGTTTTTAAATAGGAATTCCAACTTCTTATCTGTTGGATCCTTCAGCATTTAAGCATTGTCTACCAGACAAGTTAAGTTTTTGTTCACTGAGGATATAGCAGCGTCAATTGCTGGAATCCCCCATTTCTTATTAAACTCTTCCTCCATAGGATAAAGTGTTGAAAACTTTTTTGGAGGAAAAAACTGTTTATCTAGGTGCTCCCACTCAGAATACATAAGCTTTTTTAGTAATGAATGGATAAGAAAAGCATGAATAGCTTGGGGAGGTTTTAGCGAACCCAAACAAGAAGTGGGCTCATCGACTGACTCCGCTACTGGCAGCAAAAATGTGGAGCGGACCAATTCAGTGAGAGATTCTACCAACAACCTTTCTTGTGAACCCAATTCATCCATATTAGACTCTTCAGAAGAGGAGTCATCAGCTTCTTCCTGGTCCCCTTAGAGAAATTTGTCATCTCTCACCCCCTGTTCCTCAGACTGAGGGTCCTGGGTAATGGACCTGTTACGCTTAGTCCCACTCTAGGATGCGATTATGGCATCAATCTTTTGTTCCAAGCCTAAAATGGTTGAGGAAAGAACCTCTTCAGTAATATAAACAGGGGCTGCAGTGTTAAGAGCAGCTGCAACACCCAACGTCCCTGTTGGCTCACTCTGACAAGCCAAAGCACTCTCAGGGGAGGATGCCATCGTTTCTGAGATGGTTCTAGGCTTCCTTGTGGCTGTAGAAGTCTTTCTATAGCCCTTTTTTGAGGTGTTTCTACTTCCCCATCTGACCATAGCCCGATGCACAACGCAGAGGTATTACCAAAAGGAACGCATCCACTGCTTGAGCAATAGTCCAGCCCTGCCGCTGCTAATAATGCTCAGCCTGATGCAGTAGTAAATGTGTCAAAAGGAATGCCTGTGTCACCAAACCTCTTTTATGCCCCTCTTGCTCTTGTGTCCCTCCGTCAGCTTGCAGCAGTAATAATGGTGCTTTTAAAAACACACATTCCGGCACTGGACGTTGGAGGACGCCAACGCCGCGCTAAGCCCCGCCCCACTCCATCGCCTACGGCCCACCACCTCTTTTTTTAAAAAAGAGCTTTCCCGCGCGAGTGCAGGCCTCTGATCCCATGGGATCACTCTGAGAGGGGAAAAAAATGGTGAGGAGAGAGCTTGGAAGCCGCCGAGTAGGGTGGCGTGCTGACCGTTTTTTTTTCTTTTTCGTTTTCTCCTGCGCTCTTCCTCATGAAGAGGGGGAGAATACAGCACAGGTGGGGGGTGTCTAGTGAGGAGGAAAACCCCCCCAGACTTACTGGAGGTCTGCTTGCTGGCTGGAGAGAAAAGGAAGCCTGTTCCGGACACAGCGTGATCTCTTTGAGGAAGCATGAGAAGGTATGTGCTCCATACAGCCCCCAGTGGTGACACATAGGCATGACAACATTTACTAAGTAAAGGAGACATTTCATAAGAAAATTCAAACATTTCTTAGAAAACTCCACTTACCTTTCCCGCCTCAGGGTTTTCTGTGGTAAAACCAACAGACCCAATCTTCACCCTTCACGGTGGGTTCCAAACCTTCAGGAGCTGTGGACCCTCGGGAACCCACAATCCTAGACCTGTACCAGCATCCCACTAGTAAAACTTTATGGCCTTAAAACCAAAAGTACTGGATCCCGGGATCCAGCTCTCTAAAAAGAGAAGGGTTTACAGGCAAAACCTCGTTTCTTCGGACACAAGGCCCGGTTACCATTCAATTCGGCCTAAAAGACACTTTGAATGGATCTGGCTGCGTAGCTAGCCCCAGCAAGGATTGCTCCAGTGGAGCTCAGCACAACACATCTTCACTCGTGACCAACACCTTAGACACTCTGGCTCTGTGTCCCGTGATGTACGATAAGAAAGAAAAATTTCTAACACAATGTGCACTTTCTAAAGAGTCTAGAAAGCTGAAGACAGCAGATATACATGTAAAACTTATGTAGCGAGATTTGTGTCATCTCTGTGTATCATCTGAAGCTGTTCACTTCACTGGGTATATGTGAGGGTTTACATCCACTTTAAGTTAAATTAAGGTGGTGCTATCTTTGATATATAGATTTGTGCTACACTCCCTGAGCAGTGCCTTTGATCAGAGCACTGTGAAGGGGGTGTCAGTCTGCTACAGATCTGGGCTGCTGCATTGTGTGAGGGCCACCGATAAGGCAGTAATAAGGCTAGTAATATGGGTGAGCAAGGCCATGGGTGAGTAGGGCCCTCCTCAAGGTTCTGTATCTGAAAGCTGGCTAATATGTGGCTCTGAGTGTGTGTTGGTGAATGGTAAGTGAATGAACACCCCTTGCCTGTATTGCACCCCACCGTGAAGATACCGAAAAAGGAGAAGACACAAAATGGTGCCATGGAAGCTGTCGCTGAAGAATGTTGGTGGTGTGTCACTCAGGGGCAAAGCGGCACACATTGGGAAGCACAACACGTTAAGACAGCTATGGACTGTTCCATAGGAGCTGTTTCTTTAGAAATGTGATGTGTGCCCTTCAGGCACAAAGCAGGATATGTTGGAAGGCAATATGATTTAATATCATATTTCTGGAGTTTTTCTTCCTGGTTGATACAGCCATTTGGCTTAAGTTGGAATTTGCAAGTTGAACCAGCAGAGTGTTCATGACAAGGAGTCATAAATGGGAATGCATATCCTAACAGGATGTTCTCGCGGGCCTCCTGATGTGAGGTACGGGGGTAGAGAAACACCAGATAAGAACTCCTGGGGAGGTGTGAATTAAAATGTTCTGAGTTACAGAAGATCAAAGGCCAGCTATTACTGAAGCATGACCCGGGTCAAATAGCAGTGATTCATGGATGAATGCTGCCCCTAGTGGACATTACAGCATACTTCCCGGAGGACGGGAAGAAAAAGAATACTCCCTGGTGATTAGGAAGGACGACCTCTTAAAGATTCTTATTGGATACAGATGGCTAGATAGGCGGACAATGTGGGGGTTTGTGTGCGTGGTGTACTGATCAGCCTAAAGTTCCTCCTCTTGCCCTTTGAGCCCAGCTTAAGATACTGAATGCAGAGGACGCCCTTACGTAAAGTATCATCTATGTTCTTTTGTTTTATTTGCTCTGAAGTCTACTTTTAGTGTTTTTATGTTAGCATTCCTACTTTCTTGGGAAATAAATTAGACTAAATAGCTAACCTTGTTATTGCACCATCGTCACTAACTTTATTAGAGCTTTGATAGACTAGCCAATTATAGGAATAGACAAGTTAACACATACTTATAAAAATAGGGGGAATAAAAAAAAAACCCAAATACTTATTTAATCAGGACAAAACCTCTAACAAGCGCTAGCTAGTGCCTTCGCTCAATTGGGGCTTGTGAATATCAAGTGAAATCCCAATCGAGAAATGTATCATCCACATAGACAGTAATCCACAGAGCATTGTTTTTGAAAATGCATGTATTGAAGAAATAACATTCAGTGAACCATCTAACATAAAGTATTTTCCAAACAGGAACATGAAATCATTAACCGTCTCTATGTATTTTCTCAGTGAGGGGAGCTGCAGCACTTATAGGGGGTTATTTTTTACGAAAGGCAAATCCACTTTGCACTACAAGTGCACTTGGAAGTGCAGTCGCTGTAGATCTGAGGGGGACATGCAAGAAAAATAAAAAACAGCATTTTAGCTTGCACATGATTGGATGATAAAATCAGCAGAGCTTCCCCTCATTTCAGATCTTCCCCTCAGATTTACAGCGACTGCACTTCCAAGTGCACTTGTAGTGCAAAGTGGATTTGCCTTTCATAAATAACCCCCATAGTCTGTTCTCTCTCAGCAGGATTCCACTGTTCTCTCTCCAACGTGTTCTCTCCACCTCCAACTTACCCAAGAATCTTTGTCATGCCTCTGTTCTTCTTGATGACCTCATCCTCAATGCAGAGAGAGAGCATAGCAGCCATATCTGCAAAGGGCAAACACTGCATAATTGGAGTATATACTTGGAAAATGGGCAAAGAAATGATCAAATCACTACACTTACAAACTATTAAATTATATTTAAAAAAATTATAGATGATAGAATACTTACAGCCAATTAAAGTATAAAGGTTGAAAACATTTGTGTGTTATATCCTTATGTTATTGGAAAATGTTAACAGGGTATGTATATGGATGGTTGTTGGATGGTTGACCTCAAAACTGTCAACCTACTTAGGGCCTTTTCTAATCCTAATACCGCTCTGCACTGACTTGCTATAAAGGTATACTAACAGTGGGCTGAAGGGATATTTGCAAGGATAAAATTCAATCTATACAATGTGTTCATTTCCACCTACCACCTATTGAAAAAGAAATGTTATATGTGGGAGTTTGGTTACCAGGCTGAATAGAACAGTGAGTCATTTCTAAAACCTTTGTTCCATGGCCCATAATAAAAGCAGCAATGTCTTACACATTGCTGGGAAGAAATGATAGATCACTTGGGTTTACCAATCCAAAATAATGTTTAATGTAGAAGAGAGTCATAGACAAGACAAAACAATATGACTTAGTGGATATTACGTACTAAGGCAAAGCAGATTCTCTAAAGTGCAGAGAGGAAAATTGGTGTTCTCTGTTATCAGGCTACATTTAGACATGCGGCATCCTCACTGGCAGTTTTAACCCTGTAAATGCTGCACCACTGTGCCCCCAGCTGTGTGCATTAAACGTGGTTGCATTGTGGTTGCTGCGTGGCCCCATTCACTTTAATGAGTTGCATTTAACGGTGGCTTGCCAAAAGTGACGGGGGTATAATTATTGACATGGAGCAAAGTATCGTGGCCATGGCATGTGTACATATGACAGTTGGGAGGGTGGTAAAAACGTGACTCAACGTGACACATTCAGGTAGAAGCAGTTTGAAAAATTACCAATTTTACTTGGTTTTACTGCAAAGGGAACAGAAGGTTCATAATAACTACCCTTCAATGCTCTTCACTTGCTGTCACTTGATGCATACTAGCACATTATGCTTTTACTTAGCAGGGGCAAATGAGGGAAGTAAAACCCATCAAACTTCCTCTGGCACAAGTTTTATACGCAGTATGCATTTTTTTGCACCCCCCCCCCCCAAGAAAATTGGTATGTGGCAATACAGCAACGCCGTGCCAAAACTGTGGGTGTGGTTAGATTGCATCAACGGTGGGAGGGGCTTAAATGGCCATATGCTTTAACGACTTCAATACCAGGCACTTTCACTCCCTTCCTGCCCAGGACAATTTTCAGCTTTCAGTGCTGTCGCACTTTGAATGACAATTGCGCAGTCATGCAACACTGCACCCAAACTACATTTGTATCATTTTCTTCCCACAAATAGAGCTTTTATTTGGTGGTATTTGATCACCACTGGGATTAAATTGAAATTACATTTTTTGAAAAAAAAAAGTTTTTCCTCGTTTCGGTTATAACATTTTGTTTTCTCCTTCACTGACAGGCACTGATGAGGCGGCACTGATGAGTTGGCACTGATAAGGTGGCACTGATGAGGAGGCACTGATATGTAGAATCGATAGGCACTGATAGGCGGCACTGATATGCAGCACTGATGGACACCAATAGGCGGCACTGATGGGCACTGACAGGCGGCACTGATGGGCACTGACAGGCGGCTGTAATAAGCATTGACAGGCGGCACTGATTGGCACTGACAGGCGGCACTGATGGGCAGCACTGATGATGAGGTACTGATGAGGTACTGACAGGAGTTACTGTAGGGCACTGATTGGCACTGTGATGGGCACTGATTGGCACTGAGGTGGGCACTGTGATGGGCACCTACAGCCGTTTCTGATGGGGCACTGACTGGCAGCTGATGGGCACCTTTTTGGCAGCTGTGGTGGCACTGGGGCTGTGCTGATCGGCTCTCCCTGTCAGCGCAAACTGAGGAATGATGTTTACTGGCACTTCCTGGTGCACGCGATGATCAGCTGTGATTGGTCACAGCTGATCACGTAGTAAGCAGCCTCCATCAGAGGCTCCATACTACGATCCGAGATGCAGTGTGTCAGACTGCACACTGGCATGTTATCCTGCTGGACGTCATATGACACCCAGTCAGGATAACTGAACCACCGCCCGCTTCTGATATAGCCCGGGCAGGAAGTGGTTAATGACTGCGCCACAATGGAATATGTAACAGACAGTACAAACCTCAGTACACATTTTAATAAAATAAAACTGGTCTATTGCATATCATTTACTACACACAGCTAACCTTAAAGTGATATTAAAATCTTGTTTTTTTTTAAATAACAAACAGGTTATACTTACCTGCTCTGTGTAACGGTTTTGCACAGAGCAGCCTGGATCCTCCATTTCTTGGGTCCCTCGCCGGCACCCCTGGCCCCTCCCTCTTTATGGGTGCCCCTACAGCAAGCAGCTGGCTATGAGGGCATCTAAGCAGGTGCACACCTGCCTACTCTGTCTCTTGATTGGCTCACTGGCTGTGATTGACAGCAGCGGGAGCCAATGGCTTCCGCCGCTGCCAAAAGCCAATCAAGAGTGCAAGTTCCCAAAGAGCAAAGGCTTGCGTGGACATTGCTGGATCGAGAGCCTCCTCTGCACCCTGCTGTCCGAATCCAGGTCCTTTGCCACACCAACCCCACTTTTTAAGTCCAGGGCCTCCTCTACACCCCCATAGTCTAGAGCCTCTGAACCCCCCTCCCCGGTCCAGGGCCTCCTCTGAACCCCCCTCTCTCAGCCCAGGGCCTCCACTGCACCCCCCAGTCCAGGGCTTCCTCTGCACCCCCCCTAGCCCAGGGCCTCCTCGGCCCCCCCCCAGTCCAGGGTCTCCTCTGCTCCCCCCAGTCCAGGGCCTGCTCTGCTCCCCCCAGTCCAGGGCCTTCTCTGCACCCCACAGGCCCCCCAGTCCTTTGCCATACCAACCCCAACTTCCTAGTCCAGGGCATTCTGCACACAAACCCCTCTCCTTGTCCTAATAAATGCCTTCCAGTTCCACAAAGACTCTCCCATGCTGAAGCGTCACTCTGGAATGCCTTTCTATAAGCGCGGAACGAGCAGAGTGATTCAGCGCTAGTGCACCCTTGCAGTCTCCCACCTATTTGGTTCTCCAGTGTTTGGCAAACTATGCAGCGGGCAGCACTGACACCCTTAGAGCAGCCCTTCCCAGTGCAGGTGGGGGTGAGGGAACCCCTGGAGGCACCCCCTAGATGCCTCACCCGGGGTGTGTGCCCCCCTGCCCCCCCCTAGTTTCGGCCCTGTTTATACGTTATAGCAAGCACTGTCTAGGAACTATCTCACATATATCAAACAATGTTACCTTCCTTCCACTCAATCTTATGTAAACTACTAATTCCCCTTGCCCACAAAAGAATAGAGATTTTGAAGAGACTTGTATGTGAGGGTAAATGCAGCAATTCACTTGTATTGGCGGCTATTCACAGCATGAATGGCTCCCTGGGTGCAGGAAAGCACCAGAGACTTTAGGTTTCAGCAAGCAGGATCTGTAAAACGTGCCTAAGAGACTATGAGCATGAATACAAAAAAGAGCCTTAACATGCAAGGAGATGTCAGGAGTAGGGATGAGCTTCGTGTTCGAGTCGAACCCATGTTCGACTCGAACATTGGCTGTTCGATCGTTCGTCGAATTGCGAACGATATGGGCCATTCGTGCCAAATTCATGTGGCGCGTCACGGCCCATAATTCACTGCGGCATCGCAGAGCATTGCTGGCTGACGATTGGCCAAGCATGCACTATGACCCGCATGCTTGGCCAATCACAGCTCCGTCGGTAGAGAGAGCTGTAATTGGCCAAAGCCAGAGTGGCTTTGGGCACTTATGGCTCAGGGGGTTTAGAACACGCCCCACACTATATAAGGCCACCTGCACGGCGGCCCTGTGTAGTGTGTTCCGGCGTGCTTAGATAGACAGAAAGACAGTGTCATTTCATTTGAGTTAGCTAGATTAGGCAGGACAGTCACTGAGTTAGCTGCACTTACAGTGTATTGTGTATATATATGCATCCCCATCCCAGGTGTTGTATATATATATATATATATATATACACTGTATTCAGTTTAGCTAGATCCGTTCCTGTTATCTTCCTACTGACAGGCAGGCTTGTCTTGTTACAGTATTTACAGCTACCTGAAGAAAATTGCTGGTGTTCTTTTGATCCTATTAGTACCACAGTCAGGCAGCTAGACTATTTACAGTTAGTGTAGTGCGTCCTCCTCACAGTGTTCAGTTAAAGCTACAAGTTAGTTTAGTGTGACCTCTGCACAGTGTTCAGCTAAAACTACAAGTTAGTGTAGTGCACAGTGTTCAGCTAAAGCTACAAGTTAGGGTAGTGCGTCCTCCTCACAGTGTTCAGCTAAAGCTACAAGTTAGTTTAGTGTGACCTCTGCACAGTGTTCAGCTAAAGCTACAAGTTAGGGTAGTGCGTCCTCCTTACAGTGTTCAGCTAAAACTACAAGTTAGTGTAGTGCGACCTCTGCACAGTGTTCAGCTAAAGCTACAAGTTAGTGTAGTGTGTCCTCCTCACAGTGTTCAGCTAAAACTACAAGTTAGTGTAGTGAGACCTCTGCACAGTGTTCAGCTAAAGCTACAAGTTAGCGTAGTGCGTCCTCCTCACAGTATTCAGCTAAAGCTACCAGTTAGTTTAGTGTGAGCTCTGCACAGTGTTCAGCTAAAGCTACAAGTTAGGGTAGTGCGTTCTCCTCACAGTGTTCAGCTAAAGCTACAAGTTGGTGTAGTATGTCCTCCTCACAGTGTTCAGCTAAAACTACAAGTTAGTGTAGTGCGACCTCTGCACAGTGTTCAGCTAAAGCTACAAGTTAGTGTAGTGCGTCCTCCTCACAGTGTTCAGCTAAAGCTACAAGTTAGTTTAGTGTGACCTCTGCACAGTGTTCAGCTAAAGCTACAAGTTAGGGTAGTGCGTCCTCCTCACAGTGTTCAGCTAAAGCTACAAGTTGGTTTAGTGTGTCCTCCTCACAGTGTTCAGCAAAAACTACAAGTTAGTGTAGGGCGACCTCTGCACAGTGTTCAGCTAAAGCTACAAGTTAGTTTAGTGTATCCTCCTCACAGTGTTCAGCTAAGACTACAAGTTAGTGTAGTGCGACCTCTGCACAGTGTTCACCTAAAGCTACAAGTTAGTGTAGTGCGTCCTCCTCACAGTGTTCAGCTAAACCTACAAGTTATTTTTTTGCAAGCTCTGCACAATGTTCACCTAAAGCTACCTGTAGAAGGTTGGTGGTGTTTTCCTGATCCTATCACTACCGCAGGCAGCTAAATAAGCTAAAAGTTATTTTTTGGCGAGCTCTGCACAGTGTTCACCTACCTGTAGAAGATTGGTAGTGTTTTCCTGATCCTATCACTACCGCAGGCAGCTAAATAAGCTACAAGTTAGTGTAGTGCGAGCTCTGCACAGTGTTCACCTAAAGCTCCCTGTAGAAGGTTGGTGGTGTTTTCCTGATCCTATCACTACCGCAGGCAGCTAAATAAGCTACAAGTTAGTGTAGTGCGAGCTCTGCACAGTGTTCACCTAAAGCTACCTGTAGAAGGTTGGTGGTGTTTTCCTGATCCTATCACTACCGCAGGCAGCTAAATAAGCTACAAGTTATTTTTTGGCGAGCTCTGCACAGTGTTCACCTAAAGCTACCTGTAGAAGGTTGGTGGTGTTTTCCTGATCCTATCACTACCGCAGGCAGCTAAATAAGCTACAAGTTATTTTTTGGCGAGCTATGCACAGTGTTCACCTAAAGCTACCTGTAGAAGGTTGGTGGTCTTTTCCTGATCCTATCACTACCGCAGGCAGCTAAATAAGCTACAAGTTAGTGTAGTGCGAGCTCTGCACAGTGTTCACCTAAAGCTACCTGTAGAAGGTTGGTGGTGTTTTCCTGATCCTATCACTACCGCAGGCAGCTAAATAAGCTACAAGTTATTTTTTGGTGAGCTCTGCACAGTGTTCACCTAAAGCTACCTGTAGAAGGTTGGTGGTGTTTTCCTGATCCTATAAATACCGCAGGCAGCTAAATAAGCTACAAGTTATTTTTTGGTGAGCTCTGCACAGTGTTCACCTAAAGCTACCTGTAGAAGGTTGGTGGTGTTTTCCTGATCCTATTACTACCGCAGGCAGCTAAGTAAGCTACAAGTTAGTGTAGTGCAAGCTCTGCACAGTGTTCAGCTAAAGCTACCTGTAGAAGGTTGGTGGTGTTTTCCTGATCCTATCACTACCGCAGGCAGCTAAATAAGCTACAAGTTATTTTTTGGCGAGCTCTGCACAGTGTTCACCTAAAGCTACCTGTAGAAGGTTGGTGGTGTTTTCCTGATCCTATCACTACCGCAGGCAGCTAAATAAGCTACAAGTTATTTTTTGGCGAGCTATGCACAGTGTTCACCTAAAGCTACCTGTAGAAGGTTGGTGGTCTTTTCCTGATCCTATCACTACCGCAGGCAGCTAAATAAGCTACAAGTTAGTGTAGTGCGAGCTCTGCACAGTGTTCACCTAAAGCTAAGGTTGGTGGTGTTTTCCTGATCCTATCACTACCGCAGGCAGCTAAATAAGCTACAAGTTATTTTTTGGTGAGCTCTGCACAGTGTTCACCTAAAGCTACCTGTAGAAGGTTGGTGGTGTTTTCCTGATCCTATTACTACCGCAGGCAGCTAAGTAAGCTACAAGTTAGTGTAGTGCAAGCTCTGCACAGTGTTCAGCTAAAGCTACCTGTAGAAGGTTGGTAGTGTTTTCCTAAACCTATCACTACCGCAGGCAGCTAAATAAGCTACAAGTTATTTTTTGGCGAGCTCTGCACAGTGTTCAGCTAAAGCTACCTGTAGAAGGTTGGTGGTGTTTTCCTGATCCTATCACTACCGCAGGCAGCTAAATAAGCTAAAAGTTATTTTTTGGCGAGCTCTGCACAGTGTTCACCTACCTGTAGAAGGTTGGTGGTGTTTTCCTGATCCTATCACTACCGCAGGCAGCTAAATAAGCTACAAGTTAGTGTAGTGCGAGCTCTGCACAGTGTTCACCTAAAGCTCCCTGTAGAAGGTTGGTGGTGTTTTCCTGATCCTATCACTACCGCAGGCAGCTAAATAAGCTACAAGTTAGTGTAATGCGAGCTCTGCACAGTGTTCACCTAAAGCTACCTGTAGAAGGTTGGTGGTGTTTTCCTGATCCTATCACTACCGCAGGCAGCTAAATAAGCTACAAGTTAGTGTAGTGCGAGCTCTGCACAGTGTTCACCTAAAGCTACCTGTAGAAGGTTGGTGGTGTTTTCCTGATCCTATTACTACCGCAGGCAGCTAAGTAAGCTACAAGTTAGTGTAGTGCAAGCTCTGCACAGTGTTCAGCTAAAGCTACCTGTAGAAGGTTGGTGGTGTTTTCCTAAACCTATCACTACCGCAGGCAGCTAAATAAGCTACAAGTTATTTTTTGGCGAGCTCTGCACAGTGTTCAGCTAAAGCTACCTGTAGAAGGTTGGTGGTGTTTTCCTGATCCTATCACTACCGCAGGCAGCTAAATAAGCTACAAGTTATTTTTTGGTGAGCTCTGCACAGTGTTCACCTAAAGCTACCTGTAGAAGGTTGGTGGTGTTTTCCTGATCCTATTACTACCGCAGGCAGCTAAGTAAGCTACAAGTTAGTGTAGTGCAAGCTCTGCACAGTGTTCAGCTAAAGCTACCTGTAGAAGGTTGGTGGTGTTTTCCTAAACCTATCACTACCGCAGGCAGCTAAATAAGCTACAAGTTATTTTTTGGCGAGCTCTGCACAGTGTTCAGCTAAAGCTACCTGTAGAAGGTTGGTGGTGTTTTCCTGATCCTATCACTACTGCAGGCAGCTAAATAAGCTACAAGTTATTTTTTGGCTAGCTCTGCATAGTGTTCACCTAAAGCTACCTGTAGAAGGTTGGTGGTGTTTTCCTGATCCTATCACTACCGCAGGCAGCTAAATAAGCTACAAGTTAGTTTTTTGCGAGTTCTGCACAGTGTTCAGCTAAAGCTACCTGTAGAAGGTTGGTGGGGTTCTCATACTACAGGCAGGCAGTTGATTTTGCTAGCTGCAGTATCAGTACATATATATATATATATATATATATATATATATATATATATATATATATCCCAGCTTAGTGCAGCTACAGGCCATTAGTATGTCTGGAAGGCCAACAAGAAGAGGCAGACAGTCACAAGCCAATAAAAGAGGGCAAGCAGGCTCTGTGTCTAGAGGCAACAGTGCTGGTCATGGAGATGGTGCATCCTCATCAGCACGTGGCCGTGGGACACGCTTGGCCTTTTTTTCGGCAGCTGGCCGTGTTGAGCCACAACATGCGGAAGACTTGGTCGAGTGGATGACCAAGCTGTCCTCATCCTCCTAATCCTCTCTCACCCATGCTCAGGGTACTTTGTCTGGCAAAGCAGCGGCCTCTTCCCTCGGCTCAATGTCATCAGTGACTGCTTCCCTAGCCCCACCATGTCCTCCTGAGGAGTCCCTCGAACTGTTTGACCACAGTGTTGGGTACATGCTCCAGTAGGATGCCCAGCGTTTGGAAGGCTCTGATGATGATACTGAGCTAGATTAAGGCAGTAACGTGAGCACGGACAGAGGGGGTGCCCAAGAAGGACAGCAATCTTGCAGTCATGCTCCCCCTGCTGCAGCATACTGCCAGGTTTGCGCCAGTGATGAGGAGGGAGGGGATGATGAGGTCACTGACTTAACGTGGGTGCCTGATAGGAGAGAGGAGGAAGAGGAGGAGGCACATCACCAACGAGGCAGGATGCCCTCCAGGGCCCAGCCTAAGGGCAGCACACTGACTGCATCACACCCCAAAGCTCCGCATGTGCAGGGCGCTGCAGTCTCTGCGCATTATTCAAAAAGTTCTTTGGTGTGGGCCTTTTTTGAGACGAGTGCATCAGATTGCACCGCTGCTATTTGCAACATATGTCTCAAGTGTATCTCGCGTGGCCAAAACATCTCCCGCTTGGGCACCACATGCTTGACCAGATATATGTTGACCTGCCATGCAGTTCATTGGCAAGCGTATCTAAAAGACCCACACCAAAGAACAAAGAGGACCTCTCCTTGCTCCTCATCAGCTGAGATCTCCAACCCCACTATACCTTCAGTCCTCTCTGAGACCTGCACTGAGAGGAATGAAGGTGTAGTATTAGGTGTGTCACAGCCAAGTACTTGTGGGCAATCTGCTTTCGGTACACCGACGTCAGATTGTACCAGGCAAATTTCCCTGCCCCAGCTGCTGCACCGCCGAAAGAAGTTCGCTCCCAGCCATCCACATGCCCAGCGGTTGAATGCTAGCTTGGCAAAATTGCTAGCACTTCAACTGCTGCCTTTTCAGTTGGTAGACTCTGCCCCCTTCCGTGAGTTTGTGGAATGTGCGGTTCCTCAGTGACAGGTACCCAAACACCACTTTTTCTCACGGAAGGCGATTCCGGCTCTCTACCGGGATGTGGAAGGCAATGCCCATGCCTCGCTGGACAGGGCGGTCAGCGGTAAGGTGCATATTACCGCTGACTCATGGTCCAGCAGGCATGGACAGGGACGTTACCTAAGTTTCACCACGCATTGGGTGACTCTGGTGGCAGCTGGGAAGGATGCAGGACAAGGTGCAGTAGTGTTGGAGGTTGTTCCGCCACCACGCCTCCAAAATGCCACTACTAATGATTGTGAAACACCTCTCTCCTCCACCCCCTCCTCTTCTTCTTCCTCCATGGCCTCTTCCTGTGCTTTGTCCTCGGAACCAGCGGTGCTCCGTAGGCGTTCAAGGGGCTACGCAAGTACACAGGCAAAAAGATGCCATGCGGTGCTTGAGCTGGTGTGCTTGGGGGACAGGAGCCACACTGGGACAGAGGTTCTGTCAGCTCTGCAGGGGCAGGTTCAGAGGTGGTTGACGCCACGCCAACTTAAGGCAGGAATGGTGGTTTGCGACAATGGCACCAACCTCCTCTCTGCCCTCCGACAGGGACAAATGACCCATGTGCCCTGTTTGGTTTGGTGGTGCAGCGGTTCTTGGGCAGGTACCCGGGCTTACAGGATGTCCTGAGGCAGGCCAGGAAAGTCTGTGTGCATTTCCGCCGGTCATATAATGCCAGTGCTCAGCTGGCGGACCTCCAAAAGGAGTTTAACCTGCCCAAGAACTGCCTAATCTGTGACATGCCCACCAGGTGGAACTCAACGTTGGCCATGCTGCAGCAGCTGCACACGCAGCAGAGGGCCATCAATGAGTACCTGTGCGACTATGGCACCAGGACAGGGTCAGGGGAGCTTGTTTTTTTTTCCCCACGCCAGTGGGCCATGATCAGGGATGCATGAACTGTCCTGTCACCATTTGAGGAGGCTACGAGGATGGTGAGCAGTGACAGTGCATGCATCAGTGAAACTGTCCCCCTTGTCCACCTGTTGGAGCACACGCTGCATGGAATAATGGACAGGGCACTTGAGGCAGAACAGAGGCAGGAAGAGGAGGACTTCCTTAGATCTTGGGGCCCTCTTTATCCAGACAGTGTTCCTGCGTGCCCGCCGATCACACAGGAAGAGGACGAGGAGGAGGAGGATTGTGTCAGTATGGAGGTGGAGCCTGGCACTCAGCATCAGCAGCAGTCTTTAAGGGATCAGTCCCAAGAAACACATGGACTTGTACGTGGCTGGGAGGAGGTGGCTGCGGACCATGTCCTCCTTAGTGACCCAGAGGACTCCGGACCGAATGCCTCAGCAAACCTACGCTGCATGGCCTCCCTGATCCTGCAAAGCCTGCGTAAGGATCCTCGTATTCGTGGTGTCAAGGAGAAGGACCAATACTGGCTGGCAACCCTCCTTGATCCACGTTACAAGGGTAAGGTTGCGGACCTTATCTTGCCGTCGCAGAGGGAGCAGAGGATGAAACATCTTTGGGAGGCCATGCAGAAAGGTCTGTGCAACGCGTTCCCAGAGACTGGGAGGTTACATACTCCTGTTTCTGGACAACGTGTTGCTGAAGCTTCGGTCAGTCAAAGAAGGAGCGGTGGAGAAGGTGGCCGTCTGACCGATGCGTTCAGATAGTTTTTTAGTCCGCAGCCCCAAGGTATGATTGGTTCCAGCAACCATCGCCAGCGTCTGTTTTACATGGTGCAGGAATACCTAGGGGCAAGATCTGACTTGGACACCTTTCCCACCGAAAATCCTCTTGGTTACTGGGTCTTGAGGATGGATCACTGGCCAGAGCTTGCACAGTGTGCAATTGAGCTACTGGCCTGTCCTTCATCCAGCGTTCTTTCGGAACGCACATTCAGTGCTGCTGGAGGCTTTGTAACCGATCATAGGGTGCGTCTGTCCACCGACTCGGTCGATCGACTGACCGTCATAAAAATGAATCAGTCTTGAATCACCACCAGCTACCAAGCACCTGATGCTGATGTAACCGAATATTTTTTTTTTAAATCCCAGATCCCTTCAAAGACTGCCTATACTGATGCTGAGTGACTATCCTGAGTAATTATCCTCTTCCTCCTCAATGATCACGCTGATTGCTTGTACGAACATTTTTGGTACTGGGCGCCGCCACCAGTGCCTAAGGCCCAATTTTTCAGCCCCTGTTTAACAGGGGCGTGTAATTACAATTTTTGATGCCATACTTTGCAGCAGGGCTCGTTCCTGCAATCCAACTAGAGTTTCTGTGAGAAGTTGCAGTGTTGTGGCACCAGCACCAGTACCTAAGGCCTAATTTTTCAGCCCCTGTTTAACAGGGGCATGTAATTACAATTTTTGATGCAATACTTTGCAGCAGGGCTCGTTCCTGCATTCCAACTAGAGTATCTGTGAGGGGTTGCAGTGTTGTGGCACCAGCATCAGTGCCTAAGGCCCAATTTTTCACCCCCTGTTTAACAGGGGCGTGTAATTACAATTTGTGATGCAATACTTTGCAGCAGGGCTCGTTCCTGCGTTCCAACTAGAGTTTCTGTGAGAAGTTGCAGTGTTGTGGCACCAGTGCCTAAGGCCCAATTTTTCATCCCCTGTTTAACAGGGGCGTGTAATTACAATTTTTGATCTAATATTTCACAGCAGGGCCCGTTTCTGCGCCCACCAAGAACGAGTGAGGACTTACAGTGTTGTGGCACCAGCACCACCACCACCACCAAAGGCCCAATTTTTCAGCCCCTGTTCAACAGGGGCATGTAATTACAATTCTTGATCTAATATTTCACAGCAGGGCCTGTTTCTGCGCCCACCAAGAGCGAGTGAGGACTTTCAGTGTTGTGGCACCAGCACCATCACCACCACCAAAGGCCTAATTTTTCAGCCCCTGTTAAACAGGGGCATGTAATTACAATTCTTGATCTAATATTTCACAGCAGGGTCCGTTTCTGCGCCCACCAAGAGCGAATGAGGACTTACAGTGTTGTGGCACCAGCACCACCACCACCACCAAAGGCCCAATTTTTCTGCCCCTGTTCAACAGGGGCATGTAATTACAATTCTTGATCTAATATTTCACAGCAGGGCCCTGTGAGGGCTTACAGTGTTGTGGCCACAACAACACCTAAGGCCCAAATTTCTGCTGAGTATATAGGGCAGGCCCCTACTTTCAAACATCCAACTTACAAACGACTCCTACTTGCAAACGGAAGGAGACAACAGGAAGTGAGATGAAATCTACCCCTAGGAAGGGAAATTCTCTCCTGTAAGAGTTAATATGGGAAAAACTTTTCTCCTTTCCACTGATGCTTTATCACCAATCCTTGTTTCACAAAAAAAAACAAATTTTCAAAAAACATTTGTCATTGGGACAAAAAGTGAGGTGAAATCTTCTGAAGAGGAGCACAGACAGCAAAATAAATGTCACAGGGGTGATAACCCTTCCCTATGTTTTCCAAAAAGCCTAAAAAAGATTTTTTGGCTGGAGCTAAACACGTTAAAAATGTACCCGTTCAAAATTACAAACAGATTCTACTTAACAACAAACCTACAGTCCCTGTCTTGTTTGCAGAGCCTGTATACTGCTGTTCAGAGTATATAGGGCCTGGTGGCCCCACACCTTTCCTTTTTTTAATTTGGGTGCGGGGTTCCCCTTAATATCCATACAAGACCCAAAGGGCCTTGTAATGGACTGGGGGGTACCCATGCCGTTTGTCTCACTGATTTTCATCCATATTGCCAGGACCCGATATTACATTAAAGCTGCAAGCAATTTTAAATGACTTTTTTTCATTTAAAATAGACATTTTGTGCAGGGACTGTTCTAAGCACGGGAAACACGCGCCACTTTACAGGCATACTATAGACACCCCCCAGGTACGATATTTAAAGGAATATTTGACTTTTTTTTTTTTTTTACTT
This sequence comes from Aquarana catesbeiana, assembly GCF_042186555.1. Taxonomy (NCBI): domain Eukaryota; kingdom Metazoa; phylum Chordata; class Amphibia; order Anura; family Ranidae; genus Aquarana; species Aquarana catesbeiana. Next base: position 156,801,617 of record NC_133329.1, read on the forward strand.
TAAGCATCATTAAAATCACTGCTCCCGAAAAAACGTCAGTTTTTACAACTTTTTTTTGCATTGATATATGTCCCCCGGGTCCCCAAACCCTTTTTAGGACAATACCATGAAAATTAGCCTTTAAAATAAGCACTTTTGATTTCAAACGTTCGAGTCCCATAGACGTCAATGGGGTTCTAACGTTTGTGCGAATTTTAGGTCCGTTCGCAGTTTCTGGTGCGAACCGAACCGGGGGGTGTTCGGCTCATCCCTAGTCAGGAGAAGCCCCGACAACACGTGGAAGCAAGCGAGTTGCTTGATATGCACTGCATAGGAGCATGCTGTCACCAAAGACATCCTGTTCCTGGATACATAACATTGTCACGAGACCTGACGTCACCACACAATCAGCTGGCTGGCTTCACTGCGGCCGTGCTGTTCGTTTGCCTAACTTTCTGCTCAGCCTGTGATATCAGCAACGCAATATATGTTTTAATAAAGAATCTAAAGTACTACACCATGGAGGATCTCTCCTACATATTGATGATCCCACGGAAGCACTGTCTTTTCCATTGTACTCCCATTGCCTGTGAGGGACCTGAGACGGACCGTAATCCGCTAACAAGACCAGCTGTTCCTGCTTGCCTGATCCGGCATCTGTGGGCTCGTAAGACCCCCATAATAGGGGTCCAACGTATCTGGTAAGCGCCCCCCCCCCCTTCTGTCGTTTTTGCCTTAATCAAGGAGATGTTTTTCATTCATTGAAAGAAGGACTTCATACACAGAAATTTGCACTTATTGATTGTTTTTTCAGAATTAATTGACTTTTTTCAGGACTTTATTCAATCACCAGGGTTGTGCAGTATTTGAATATACATTCTCATTTATTTATTGATTTATTTATTCAATTTTTTATGTTAGTAGCGCACCAGAAGTTATATGTTACACTTACCAGAACTAGATATTCGAGTTTTTTTTGGTTGCAGCACTTTTTATCAATGTACATATAAAAATATTTTTTGTCACATATTATCACTGAATTGTGGGGATAACGCAGATTGTTTTTTGGATCCATAACATTGTAACCACAGGAAACATGTGTGCACTAATCCCTGGTGGGTGGTCAATGAAAGGAGTCAAATTAATGAACACCACCCCAGGGCTCTCAAATGAAGAAAGTGAAAAATTCAGCAGTGGCTTGTAAGACTTTCATCAAGGAGAAAAATGCTGGGACTGATAGGTCAGCCATTGGAGAGATTGGCAATGAAACTGTCTTCTGTGAAGGGGAAGTGACCCAAGTTTGTAGACCTGCTGTGAATCTGGAGAGAGACCTCTACCTGTGCAGTTCTCTGTATAGTGGGGAGACGAGGGATAAAACGGAATCTAAAAATGTTATGCTACATGATGAAAAACTTTCTGTGTGTGTAACTAAAAAAAATTGTAGAATGCAGATATAAATGTGCTAGGGGTGACCACTGAGGAGATTGTGCCATTTCTTTTAGCATTGTTATCAGCTGCAAAAGAGGTGTCCTATGAGACCTCTGAAGGGCTCGGAGAGAGCTGGATCTGGAGATGTCCCTGAACAACTGTGGTGCTGCCCTGCTGGGTGAGAGTGTTCCTTCAAAGATAGGATAGATATGCACGTGTTAAATGTGTTAAATGAAGAGCTAAAGGCTTGGAGTGTTGCAAATGTGTTATTGCAGTCTGCTATGACTTAAAGTGCAATTCCTGGCTAGAATTAACTAACCTTTAAACTGCTCCCACCTCCCTTCTAACTCCTTTACTAACTACCCTACAGAAGGAAGAAGCAAACAGTGCCTTGAAAAAGTATTCATACCCCTTGACATTTTCCACATTTGGTCATGTTACAACCAAAAACGTAAATGTATTTTATTCTGATTTTATGCGATAGACCAACACAAAGTGGCACATAATTGTGAAGTGGAAGAAAAATGTAAATGGTTTTCAAAATGTTTTACAAATAAAAATCTGAAAAGTGTGACATGCATTTATATTCATCCCCCTTTACTCTGATACCCCTAACTAAAATCTAGTGGAACCAATTGCCTTCAGAAGTCACCTAATTAGTAAATAGAGTCCACCTGTGTGTAACTTAATCTTAGTATAAAAACAGCAATTCTGGGAAGCCCTCAGAGGTTTGTTAGAGAACCTTAGTAAACAAACAGCATCATGAAGGTCAAAGAACACACCAGACAGATCAGGGATAAAGTTGTGAAGAAGTTTAAAGCAGGGTTAGAATATAAAAGAATATCCAAAGCTTTGAATAGCTCAGGGAGCACTGTTTAATCAATCATCTAAAAATGGAAAGAGTATGGCACAACTGCAACCTACCAAGACATGGCCGTCCACCTAAACTGAGAGGCCAAGCAAGGAGAGCATTCATCAGAGAAGCAGCCAGGAGGCCCATGGTAACTCTGGAGGAGCTGCAGAGATCCACAGCTCAGGTGGGAGAATCTGTCCGCAGGACAACTATTAGTCACGTACTCCATAAATCTGACCTTTATGGAAGAGTGGCAAGAAGAAAGCCATTGTTGAAAGAAAGCCATAAGAAGTCCCATTTGCAGTTTGTGAGAAGCCATGTGGGGACACAGTAAACATGTGGAAGAAGGTGCTCTGGTCAGTTGAGACCAAAATTTAACTTTTTGACCTAAAAGCAAAATGCTATGTGTGGCTGAAAACTAAAACTGCACATCACCCTGAAAACACCATCCCCACTGTGAAAAATGGTGGTGGCAGCATCATGTTGTGGGGATGCTTATCTTCAGCAGGGACAGGGAAGCTGGTCAGAGTTGATGGGAAGATGGATGGAGCCAAATACAGGGCAATCTTAGAAGAAAACCTGTTAGATTGCAAAAGACTTGAGACTGGGTCGGAGGTTCACCTTCCAGAAGGACAATGACCCTAAACACATCCAGAGCTACAATGGAATGGTTTAGATCAAAGCATATTTATGTGTTAGAATGGTCCAGTCAAAGTCCAGACCTAAATCCAATTGAGAATCTGTGGCAAGACTTGAAAATTGCTGTTCACAGACGGTCTCCATCCAATCTGACAGAGCTTGAGCTATTTTGCAAAGAAGAATGGGCAAAAATGTCACTCTCTAGATGTGCAAAGCTGGTAGAGACATCCCCAAAAAGACTTTCAACTGTAATTGCAGTGAAAGGTGGTGCTACAGGCTCCGGTGGGGTTGTGACCGGATGTGAGTGCGGGAAGTGAGCTGAGCAGCGGTATGGAGTGAGAGGATGTGAGGACGCTGTGTGTTCTCCCGCCAACCCCCCTGCAAGGTGGGATCATGCTTGGCAGTATTTGCTGTGCAGTTTATCTCACCACCTTAAACAGTATGGAGGAAAGGGACAAGTGCGTATGCTGGTGACATCCCAGAGACATACAAGAGAGAGAGACCTCGAGATTCCGAAGCCTCCCGAACCATCCGGAGCAGCGCCGAGAGCAGCTGGGAGTGACATCACACACCGCATGCTGCCTGAGGTATTCTCTGTTTACAGAAGGTGAGAGGCGGGAGCTGCTCGATCGTTTCAGAAAGGGCACTGGCGGTTTCCTAGAGGGGCAGCGAGCCCCAGCATACGGTGCAGGCACTGAGTGTCTGGGGGGAGCAAGTTGTTCAGTGGGACCCGCCTTGCAAAGGGACAGTGATTGGCGTATAAGGAAGGGGGAAAAAGAAAAAAAAAAACCTCAAGAGCCTGCAAGATTTCAAAGTTTCTGGCAACCTCTAACAGATAAAAAGATAGATAAAAGAGACGCGTGAGTAAAGGAGAGATGAATGTCCCATGATCTGTCTTGTCTGTCTTATGCTGCTAAATGCTAAACCAGTAATCTATGTATGGACAAGATCAATTTTCTAAACGCCGACCCAGGATATGCGTATACTGGGATGATCGGCGGTTAGGCACTATTTGCACCTGGCACTATCTGCTGATGTATCATTATCAGTAAAGGTGTAAACGCTAGAGACTGTGCATATAGCTATAGGGCACTGGTTACTGTTCTAATTACGGTCCTAGAGACTGGGTATATTATATAAGATAAGTGAGCAGTGAGCAGTAAGGTGAGTGTGTGCATCTTAGTGCTGAAAAAATTTGCAGCTGCAAATGTTTTTTTTTTTTTTTGGTTTTCGTTGTTTTTTATACTGGTATATTGGCTTAGGACGGCCTCCTGCTAATTGAAGAACACAGGATGCAGCAACTACGCTCCTCCAAAGAGAAAAACTCTCAGCAAATGGCAGCAGCCGCAGCAGCAGCAAAGTTGGAGCAATATGCACACACCCCCATTCAGACCCCAACAAAGAAGGGGTCACAGTCCAAAACACAACAGGGGGGTGCGTCGGATAGGAAAAGCCTGGGCCAGAACCGGTTAACTGTCACAGCACCGCCAGCTCAGTCAACAAAAACACACAGTAATAAAAGTCTGGGGCCAAGTGTACAAAATATAAATACAGATGTAACAGCAGAGCCTACCTTACCCTTAAAGAAAGAACCAACCTTAACGGATGTACTTATGGCAGTGAACGCATGTAATGGATCGCTCAAAGACCTCTGTGAGCAAATGAAAAGTGTAAAAGAGGACCTGACACTGGTCAGACAAGATTTGCATAAAACAGCGGAGAGAACAACAGTATTGGAAGGAAGGGTTAGTCCGCTGGAAGATGATATTTCACCACTGATAAAAGAAATTAAAATCATGAGGGAACAGATATCCAAGCAGGCGACGAAAATGGAGCAGATAGAGAACAGGAGCCGAAGAGATAATGTGAGGGTGGTGGGCCTACCGGAAAAAAGTGAGGGCTCCAACACTACAGAGTTCCTAGAAAAGTGGCTGGTTGATCTTTTTGGAAAAGAATCCTTCTGAATAATGTTTTCGGTTGTAAGAGTGCACAGAGTGCCCTTTAGGGCCCCCCCAACAGGAGGTTTTCCTAGGCCACTCTTAATGAGGTTCCTTAATTATAAGGATAAAGTGTCCCTGCTGCGGAAAACTAGAAAGGCGGGAAATATTTTCTTTAACGGTACCAAAACATCTTTCTATTCTGACTTTTCGCCAGATCTTCAGAGACGTAGAGCAGAATTCTTACAATCCAAGCGTAATTTACAAAAAATTAAGTTGTCTTATGCTCTTCTCTACCCAGCAAGATTACGGGTAAATACACCGGGGGGAACCCAGATTTTTGAATCACCGGCTGGAGTGGAGAAGTGGCTGGAAGAAAACAAAGAGAAACTTTTGTTAGGGCAGGAAGGAGATATAATATTTAGGATGCAGTGGTGATTTTTTTTTTTTTGGGGGGGGGGGGAGGGGGGTAGCTATACACAGGTATTGTATGTGGTGTGTTGGATGGAAATATATGGGGGAGGGAATGTGAATCAGGTGTTGAGGGAAGCGGTCACTTATAAACCCCTTGGGGGTTACCTAGATAGGTGTTGGGGGATTGGTGGGAGGGGGGATTGGGGTAGGGGGGGTGGGAGGGGGGAGGTAACATAGGAAGGGGGGAACGGGGGGGAGAGTTTCACTGATAAAGTACCCATAGTAAGTAGATACACTTTTGGAAATTACCTCGGTCGGATCCAGGCCTACACACAAAGTTATGACTATAGGAAAATGGTATTTAAACTCCACATGAAAGTATTTCTCTGTAAATATTTAATCAGGTTGGCTACAACACGGCTAAGCTGGCACACTATTTAAAGTCACTAATGATTTTGGAAGTAGAGGTAGCACGGAAATCCACTGTTTAAAATATTGTCAAGTAGAGGGGTTTGAAGTTTCAATTTGTAAGGAATTTAGTTTTATATTGATATGTTTTTCAGGTTGGTGTATATTTTCTTGGTATCTTGATGCAAGCTGAAACAATAAAAATAGGATCCTGGAACATCAGGGGACTGGGGACACCACTTAAAAAGATGGCAGTATTTTCCATGATGGAGAGTTGTGGGGTAGATCTGGTCTGCCTGCAGGGAACCCACTTAACCAAAAATATGTTCCAGCAACTACGGTTGAAGAAATTTCAATGCCAATTCCATGTGGTCCACTCCTCCTATAGTAGGGGGGTAAGCGTTATGGTGAAAGCAGGGGTGAACTTTTCCTGCAGGCAGTCCAGTATAGATGAGTTAGGCAGATATATTTTTCTTTATTGTTCAATCGATAGTAGTATGTTTGTTGTGGCAAATATTTACATCCCTCCGCCCTTTAATCTGGGTGTCTTGCTCAGATTGAACGAATTCCTGTTAGATAAAAAAGGGGTGCTGATTATAGCGGTAGGTGATTTTAATGAGATATTGGATAGAAAGTTGGATAGATTTCCTGTACAAACTCTTTCAGAGTCTACGGAGAAGAGTCGCCTGCGTCAATTTCTGGACGAAGTGGGGTTGTTAGATTTGTGGAGGCTGCGGAATCCGGGAGTCTTGCAATATTCATGTTACTCTCTTTCGTACGCTACGCTCTCAAGGATAGACTTGGTGTTGGGGAATGATAGAGCATTACAGATTACCGAAAAAATTTTATATCGGGCAAGAGGTATCTCAGACCATTCCCCTGTTGTGGTGACATTAAATTTGGGAGGGAATAAACCTTGAAAGGAGTGGAAAATAAATCCTCTTTGGTTTAAATTAATTAAAAATTCAGTTGAGGTTCTCCCTAAACTGAGAGAGTTTGTAGAAATTAATGAAGGAACGGTGCAGCCTGCTGTGCTGTGGGACGCCCTAAAGGCTTTTCTTAGGGGGGTACTAATACAGCAGATGGCCAAATTCAACAAAGAGGCTAGGTGTGGAGAAGAAAAAACTCTAAGAGAGGTGTTAGAGGCCGAAAATAATTATATCATAGACCCAACCCCAGAGCGGAAAACAACTTGGCTAGATAAACAACAAGAGTATAAGGTAGTTATTATGCAGAAGGCAGAGATTGGGCGTCTCTGGTAGAGGGGGAAAGAGTGGGAAAAGTGCTGGCGCAGTTGGTGAAGTCCAACTCCGCTCCATCCACTATCCTTGCTATTAGATCTATGGGAGGAGACATAATATCAAATACCTCAGAGATAGTGCAAATATTTAGGGACTGTTATAAAAATCTTTATACCTCTCAGAAAAAAGGAATGGTAGGGGTGATGGAGGAGTTCCTGGGGGACCTGGCAATACCGGCCATATCACAGGAGGAAAGGGATCTATTAGAAACTCCAATAACACTTGCAGAACTTCAACAAGCGATAGCCAGTATGGAAAATCTAAAATCTCCTGGCCCAGACAGACTTTCAATTGAGGTTTATAAATATTACGGTGACGTACTAATTCCAGAGTTGTTGAAAGCACTGGGAGGGGCACTTAAGGGGGGACACCTGCCCGCTTCAATGTCGGAGGCATCTATTATTTTGTTACAGAAAGAAGGGAAGGATCCCCTTGATGTGGCCGCCTATAGGCCAAACTCTCTCCTATGTACCGATGCCAACATTTTGGCCAAGGTTTTGGCAGTTAGATTAAATAGAGTTATCCATAAACTGGTCCATATGGATCAGGCAGGATTTATAGCCAATAGATCTACAAGTTTGAATATTAGAAGGGCCTTTTTGAATTTACAGCCTCCAACGGAGAACTTGGGTTCAAGAGCTGTATTGACCCTAGATGTGTCTGGGGATGAGATGAGATGAGTGGGGATATATGTGGCAGGTGCTGAGGAAATTTGGATTTGGTCCCTCTTTTATTGGCTGGATTAAAATGCTCTATGATAGACCCAAAGCAAGATTAAAAATTAATAATGAGTTCTCGGACTGGGAAAAGTGTGAGTTGTTACCTATAGATCCCATTAGTGAGTCAATAGTACAGGTAATGCCCCAGTTGGTAATAGTGGATGCACTGAAATACTTGGGAATTGTTATGACGAAGGACCCTAACCAATACATTAGCAAAAACCTTATCCCACTTTTGACGAAATTCAAACAAAAGACAGGTATATGGAAACGTTTTCCCTTATCAGTGGCGGGAAGATGTAGTTTAATAAAAATGATATGGATGCCACAATTGTTGTACGTTCTGTACAACTCTCCAGTGTGGATATGCAAGAGTTGGTTCAATAAGATCGAGAGCCTCTTTAGGGAACTGATATGGAAAGAGAGACAAGCTATTATTATTATTATTATTATACAGGATTTATATAGCGCCGACAGTTTACGCAGCGCTTTACAACAACATTAGGGCAGACAGTACAAGTACAATACAATTCAATACAGGAGGAATCAGAGGGCCCTGCTCGTTAGAGCTTACAATCTAGGAGGGAGGGTCAAGTTATACAAAAGGGTAATAGCTGTGGGGGATGAGCTAATGGAGAAAATAATGCAGTTGTTAGATGGAGGCAGGATAGGCTTCTCTGAAGAGGAAAGTCTTCAGGGATCGCCTAAAAGTGGATAAATTTGGAGACAGTCTGACAGATTGGGGTAGGGAATTCCAGAGGATGGGCGAGGCTCGGGAGAAGTCCTGGAGGCGGATATGGGAGGAGGTGATGAGGGAGCTAGAGAGCAGGAGATCTTGGGAGGAACGGAGATGGCGTTTAGGTTGGTATTTTGAGACTAGGTTAGTGATGTAGCTGGGGGCACAGTTGTGGATGGCTTTGTAACTTATTGTTAGTATTTTGAATTTAATTCGTTGGGCGAGTGGCAGCCAATGGAGGGATTGGCAGAGAGGGGTAGCAGACACTGATCGGTTTGTAAGGTGGATGAGTCTGGCAGCAGCATTCATGATGGACTGAAGGGGGGATAGTCTATTTAAAGGTAAGCCAATGAGGAGGGAGTTGCAGTAGTCGAGGCGAGAGATAACCAGGGAGTGAATCAGGAGCTTTGTAGTTTCACTGGTTAGAAAGGGACGTAGTTTAGAGATGTTGCGGAGGTTGAGGCGGCAAGCTTTGGAAAGTGATTGGATGTGGGGCTGAAAGGAGAGTTCAGAATCTAGGATAACACCTAGCACCCTGACATGTGGGGATGGGTGGATGGTTTTGCCATTGCTCTTGACAGAGAAGTCCGGGGAAGAGGCACGTGGGGGAGGAAATATTATAAGCTCGGTTTTGGACAAGTTGAGTTTGAGGAAGTGGTGTGACATCCATGCAGATATGTCGGTTAGTAAGTTAGTGATGCGTGAGGAGACTGATGGAGTGAGTTGAGGGGTGGAGAGATAGATTTGTGTGTCATCAGCATAGAAATGATATTGAAAGCCATGAGAGGCTATCAGCTGACCCAGGGAAGAGGTGTAGATTGAAAATAAAAGAGGTCCAAGAACAGAACCTTGGGGGACCCCGACAGAGAAGGGAAGAGGAGTGGAGGAAGTAGAATTGTAAGTGACACTGAAGGTGCGTTGGGATAGGTAGGATGAGAGCCACTGAAGAGCACAGTCACGGAGACCGATGGAGTGAAGTTTTTTGAGGAGGAGGGGGTGGTCAACCGTGTCAAAGGCAGCTGAAAGATCCAGAAGTAGGAGTACAGAACAAGCTAGGATACGTCTGCGGGTACTTCAGCTCCCGGTGCGGGAGAGGGGCTTTGCCCTCCCACACCCGGAGCGTTATTTCCTATCAACTCAGTTGCAGCAGCTAGTGGAGTGTGGGGCTCCAGAAGGGGGTACCCCAAATGGTAGAATTCTATTAATAGGTGCTCTACATAATACAATAATTGAGGCATTAGAGGCGGACTCATTTCACTATGAATACCCAACAATTAAATTGATAACCAAACTTTGGAAAACAGTTAAAAAACAGATGAGATATGATGGGTATACTGACTATACTCCCATTTGGAACAACCGAAATTTGCAGGAAATTCTTAAAATGGGAAAAGCCAGAGAGTGGGAAAATCAAGGTATTAAAAGGCTAAGACAGCTTTTTACAGGTAATATATTAAAGAAATTCACGGAGTTTGCATGTGAATTCAATCTGCCAAAGAGTTCCTTATTTACGTACTTTCAGTTAGAACATGCTCTCAAAGTTCAATTTAAAGATCAGACTTTAGTGTGGAAAGAAATGCCTCTATTTCAAAGTATACTTCAGGTAGTCCCCACTAAGGGGTTAATATCTAAGATCTATGGACAATTAAGTAATGTAGATAATAGCGGGGGGTTACTTCACACCGTAAGAGCTAAATGGGAAGAGGATGTGGGTGTACTGACCCAGGCACAGTGGGAGAGAATCTTAGAGTTGGGACCCCTGCTATCGGTCTCCCCTCCACAGAAGATTTCGCATTTGATGTTGTTAAATAGAGCCTATTATACACCTAAACGTCACTTTAAGATTGGAAGAAGACCTAATGATAGATGCCCCAGATGTCGGGGGACTGGGGACCTCATTCACATGTTGTGGAGATGCCCCAAGCTGTTCCGATACTGGGAGGACGTGATTAACAGTTTGAGAGATACCTTTGGTAGCCTATTGGAGAAGGAGGCCATAGTATGTATTCTGGGATATAGATGGGTACAGGGGGAGAGGAAAAGTACCACACTGGCAATTGTGAGATATTTGTTCCAAGCCCGGAAAATGATAGCATTAAGATGGCAATCAAAGGAACCTCTGACAGTAAAAGACTGGATTGCTACTCTAAACGAAACCCTTTTTAGGGAAAGAACAGAGTATATTAAGAGAGGTAATATCCAGGAATTTGATAAAATGTGGAGGCCATGGTTGGAAAAGGTGGGCCGCCCTTAATGGGAAGTATAGAAGATATTGGAGCAGGTTATAACGTCAATGTAGCCAGTCCCTTATGGAAATAAAACACCAGTTTGCAACGGGTGATATAGGGTGGTTGTTTTAATAAGATAAATTATAGCTAATAGAAGCTCCGTTTGTTAAAAATTTAGGGGTATATAATTAAATTATGGTATTTATCTTAAATTATATGACACCGGACTTGGTAGTAGGAGTTGGGTGCGGGGAGCCCTCTAGGCTTTTTTGTTTTTTTTGGGCTGGCATATTGAACTCCTATTTTATTCCTATCTATTCACTGCACTTAGCTTGGGTATCGCTCATTTGTCTTTTCGCTCTTTGATTAAAGTTTTAAAAGAGTGGGGGGAAAGATATGTAAAATAGAAAATTTGATAAAGTTTCATGTTGTGAAAAAATAAAAGGAAAAAGGGAAAATATTTACCACAATGATGTGAAATCAAGTAGGAGACAGTTAATGAACACTAAGCTGAATAAACTTCTTGATAATGTTTGCTTTTGTGGTTAAAAAAAAAAAAAAAAAGTGGTTCTACAAAGTATTGACTCAAGGGGGCTGAATACAAATGCACGCCACACTTTTCACATATTTATTTGTAAAACATTTTGAAAACCATTTATCATTTTCCTTCCACTTCACAATTATGTGCCACTTTATGTGGGTCTATTACATAAAATTCCAATAAAATACGTTTACATTTTGGTTGTAACATGATAAAATGTGGAAAATTTCAAGGTGTATGAATACTTTTTCAAGGCACTGTATACTTACCTATTCTCAGGGCACTGCAAACTAGTGATGTAATCAGCTCCCAGCAGCAGCTTCAGGGGAGAGGAGGGACAGCCAACAACAGATGCCCTATTGCAGTGATGGCGAACCTTGGCACCCCAGATGTTTTGGAACTACATTTCCCATGATGCTCAACTACACTGCAGAGTGCATGAGCATCATGGGAAATGCAGTTCCAAAACATCTGGGGTGCCAAGGTTCGCCATCACTGCCCTATTGTAAGCTTATAGATGATGTCACGGTCCAGGCATTCTATCCATTGTTGGTGCTCTCTCCTCTCCCTTGAAGTCAGCTGCTGGGGAGCTCAAATGACCAGATCAGAAGAATGGGTAAGAATAGACATCTTTTCTTTACTGGGTAGTTAATAAAAGATTAGAAGGTGGGTGGGAGTTAATGGAGAAAAAAGCAGACAGATCTGTTAGTAAAAGCAGAGCGCATTACAGTTAGGCACACATTTAACCCTTGTTTTCCCATCCAGTGTAATTAGTACACTGTACAGTATTATCGACGATCGCTGGATTAGTGTCACTAGCTACGTTAGTGTCAGTTAGCGACCCTCCCAGCCAGTGTCTGTTAGCGCCAGATTGCCAGCCACACTATCATAGTAACACTATAAGTTGCTGATCATCATCATTACTAGTATGGATCTTTATTGAAGGATTCAGAGTTCCCATTTATGACAGACATGAACTGAACAAAGATGGAAGAGGCTGGGACTGTGTGGTACAATGGGGTTTCAGCTATCATGTACAGCTGCACCAAATTTTGCACTATCCAGTTTTAGTAAATCAAGCCCGGTGTTTATTGGTGACGATGATGGGGTCTCACAGTTTATTGCTGGGTTGCTGTCTGGTTGGTGTATGGAGGGCACCCCAGAGGACTGTTAGAAAGTACTAAGGAAGGAAAAGATTTGTCTGATTATACGTAGGGATGAGCTCAGGTGTGTTCAGATACTAGTCCAACCCCTCCTGAGCTATCCTGCCAGGGTGCTCTCATTGCAGACCGCCAATCATAAGCAGCTAAGACATCCCCTTCAGACACGCATATATATATATATATATATATATATATATATATATATATATGTGCCTGTGGGGAAGGGAATCTCTCAGCCACTAAAGCCTAGTACACACTATCAGTTTTGTTTCTGGGTTGAATGGAAAAAAACCTGACAGCTCAGGTCGGAGCTGCTGTATTAATAATCTAATGTTAGTACAGTGATCTCCCCTGTTGAAGCTATTGTGTTCTGACAGAGGGATGCCCCCCACCTCAACACTGATCAAGGTTCGCAATGCCATTGGCTGAGAGCACTGATCTGGGAGCTGGTCGGTTACTGGTTTTCCTGCATGCTCCTCTGACAGAAGCCGGCTGCCATACACACAGGCCAAATGTCGGACAGCTTTTATTTAACTGGCTGATGTCGCCTGGTGTTCTGTCAAAACAGCTAAATCTCCAAAATCTACAACCATGTCACTTCCAGTGACTCTCCAGCAGCAGTAATTGCAGACTAATGCCCCGTACACACGATCGGACATTAATCGGACATTCCGACAACAAAATCCAAGGATTGTTTCCAACGGATGTTGGCTCAAACTTGTCATGCATACACACGGTCACACAAAGTTGTCGGAATTTCGCGTACGACGGGACTAGAAAAGGAAAGTTCAATACCAAGTGCGCCACCCTTTGGGCTCGTTCTGCTAATCTCGTGTTTATCTCGTGTTAGTAGAAGTTTGGTGAGAGACGATTCGCTCTTTTCAGACTCGTGCTTTTCAGACTCGTGCTTTTCAGTCCATTACTGCTCTTCAGTTTGTGCTTGTTGGGTTGTATCTGCTTTTCAGTGCGTGTAGTCAGTTCGTATCTGTTTTTTCAGTGCATTCTTGTCCACTCGTATCTGATTTTCAGCTCGCTCTTCTCAGGCCTTGCTGTTTTTCAGTTCGTTCTGTTCATTCGTTCTGACCAGTCGACCGTTTTGAAGCCATGTTGCGGTTACGTACTCGTCATAGAGTTCGTGCTGTGCAGGGGCTTGGTGTTGGGGTTCTTACTTTGACCCAAGCCCAGTCCATGAACAGGGCGGGGAGAAGTTCATAGACCAGCGTGACCAATTCTCTCATATGCCTTTGTTGCGGGAGATCAGTGAGAATAATCCTGATGATTTCAGGAATTATCTCTGGATGATGGACCCCATTTTTCACTGTTTGTTGGCTTTGCTGTCCCCTTATATTATGAAGCAGGACACCTGCATGCAGCAAGCCATCACTCCCGAACAGAGGCTAGTCACCAGGTTGCGGCACTTGGTGACGGAGAAGTCTGCAGGACATCAAGTTCTCGACAGGCATCTCCCCCCAGGCTCTGGGGATCATTATTTCAGAGACCTGTTCTGCCATAATTCAGATCCTGCAGAAGGACTATATTAAGGTAAGTTTTCTCCTTTAACATCACATTATATGTATTTAATGTTTGCTAATGTATTGCATTTCTTTCATCATTCCCTAATTATCATGAATGTAATATACTGTGAATATCCTCATGCATGCTGGAAGTTTTTGATGCTCTTTTTTTGTCCTTCATGCATATTTGCCTTCACTAACCTCCCCAGCATGCTATCCTGGGCCCATACACACCTAGCCTAGTCACTTAACAATGTGTTTTGTATTAATGTGTCCAAATGTTATTTGTGTGCTTAAATTCATGCAGAGTGCCAGAGGCTTTTTTGGGGGGTCCCAAAATAATTTGGAACCCTTCCTCCCCCCAACCGCTAAGTCAACCAATACCAATCCTCTATCTGCTGACTTTGCCAAACCCATACACACTATACCTACCTCTTTTGTGTACAGATTTATGGATGAATTCCCCAAAGCATGTAGTAAAGGGCCTGCCTGAATACTTTCAAATGGCACTGTTTAAAGTTTTGTTCTCCTATTATCTTGCTAGTTAATTGCAGAATGTAAAAATGTGCTTCAATTTGTACAGTGTGTATTCATATTTTTGTATTATGACACTTCTTACCTGTCCAGTGGGCTGCCAATAGTGTAAGTAAGGAGGGGCTGGCCAAAGTAATACACATTATTTATGCATTCAGCTCTCAATGAAGTGGAGAGGGTTACCTGTCCAAAACATCGCCCCCTCGAATTTTTCCAATGGGCCATCAGAGGGGGGGAGGAATCTGATAATTGGACCTTATACTTTTGTCTTTAAATACTCCTTCAAATAAATGTTAAATGCAATAAATGCAAAAGTACTCATTTTTTTTCTTGTTTGACTCCACAGTTTCCTTCAACGCCACAGGAATGGCAGACTGTGGCATCCCACTTTGCCGATCGTTGGGACTTTCACAACTGTGGAGGGGCATTTGATGGGAAACACGTCCACATAGTTCCACCCCCCAACTTGGGGTCATACTATTATAACTATAAGGGGTTTAATAGTATTGTGATGTTGGCGGTGGTGTCGGCGACATATGAGTTCCTCTATGTGGATGTGGGGAAGAATGGCCGGATGTCGGATGGTGGAGTCATCGCCCAGACAGCGTTCTACAAGCATCTCCAGAGTAGTGGCTTGGGATTGCCACCTCCGGAAGAGAACATGGAAGGACTCCAGTTTGTATTTGTTGCTGATGAAGCATTTGGTCTGGGTGAACACCTGATGCGGCCATTCCCGTTGAGGACCCTCACCCCGGAGCAGTGGGTTTTTAATTACCGGCTGGCCAGAGCCAGAAGAGTGGTGGAGAATGCTTTCAGGATAATGGCCAGTCAGTTCCGCCTATTTCTGACACCAATCCACATGGTGGAATATAAACTGAACCATATTGTGCTTGCCTGCTGCATTCTGCACAATTTTCTTCGAAAAAATGCAATGAACTATGTGGCCTTAGTTGGGACTGAGGCCGGCTTTCCTGATACTTAAACCCTGACGGCACTTGAAGCTGGCCGTCCTGGCTTGCCCCCCCAAAGCGCCCGTGAAGTGAGACAAAAATATCTGGAATACTTTGCGAGTAGGGGGGCCATTGATATGCCAGCAAATGTCTGAGATATTTTTTCAATAAATTTTTTTTGAATCCGAAATAATATTTCATTTGATTTACTGCTTGTGTTTCTTTTAGCTCCTAGGTTCTCCAATGGGCTTTTTTTGGGGGCATTTTCTTCATTAGTGCAAACGTAATATCTTTGATACATGAGGTGACAATCTCTTCTTCAGCTAACTATTATGTTGTGGGTCTGCTACACACACACCTTGTTTTTGTTGTTAATGTATGTAATGCATTAATGCTAAAAATATTCATAATTGTAAGCACCATGAACGAATTTTTGGGAGTCACGAAAATGGTGTGATTGTTGGAAATGAAAAAAGCACTGTGGGTGCTAGTTACTAAAGGAAAATCCACTTTGCACTACAAGTGCACTTGAAACTGCACTGAAAGTGCACTTGTAGTGCAAAGTGGATTTGCCTTTAGTAAATAACCCCCGTTGTCACTGTAAACACCAACTTACTCCAAAAAATGCTTGAGCATTGAAATAAGAAGCCACACATTGTTGAGTCTCAACATTTTTACTCAAAGCATATTCACATGTGTGTTTATAAAAGGATTTTTGAACAAACCAACATCTTTGCTGTATAACATTATTTTTTGTCACATTAATTAGAGATAGCCCAGACATTAGTATGTCCAAACTGTGTTGATATTGCCTTCATCAGATGGGGTGATGTCACCCCTGTAAAAGCCAAATTTTGAAGATGCACACAAATTGAGAGTCAAAATGGGGATTTCCCTCCTGATCCCATGCCTAATGTCAACATGTGCTAGCTCCCATCATGGGGGATCAATGGACGTGTTTTGGGGGTGCAACCCCTTCTTCTCACCTACTTTAGTTGGGAGGAAGGGGTTGCACCCACAAAACGCGTACATTGATCTCCTGAGATGGCAGATAGCACATGTTGACACACTGTGCACATCTTCAAAATTTGGCTTTTAAAATACTTAAATTTTTTTTTTAAAAGCAAAAATACACCATAAAAAGTGTAAATTTTTTATGTGGTTTAGATTCTCCCTAAAACATCAATGATGTTCATTTTTTGTTGAACATCATTGATGTTTTGCTTATATTTTCTAAATCGCGATTGCACCCCATTATCTACCCGATGAGGATCTGGGCACTTTCACTGGTGAAATGACATTCTTCTTCCACAACATCCACATCACCTAAAAAAATAGAAATAAAACACACCATGTATTATAAATGTGCAGGAACAGATCTCTTACCTGAAGCTGTGGGCTCAGACACTCACCTGTTGTGGTGACAATATCGCCCACTTCCAAAACGTCTCCCTCCTCATCCTCTGCTTGGGTTTTGGCGACTTCCCCTTCTTTCGGAGGTGGGGGGTCCCTGGTGTCCTCAGATGTCCCGAGTCTTTTCTCCCCTATGTGAATAAAAAAAAGGTATACTTAGCACACAGATATTGGAGGGCAGAAATAGTGATGTGAAACATTGCTTGGAAGTGTCGTACAATTTTCTGTTTTGGCAGAGTTCCAAGCCGACATTTTTATCTCCTTTCCAATGCTGGAATACTTCCCTTTTTTGGACAAGTTTCACACATGGAGACACCCCAAGTATCCACTGGAGCACCTGTGTGGGACACCCAAAAAAGTTTGTTCTGGTGTTCCACACTAGTGCCCCTGCGTCCAGATGTGTAAACAGCTGCTGAGTGACCTCTCCTTTACACTGAATCAAGTTTGCATTTCATTCTAGTTACAAACCCATCTAGACAACAAACTTATTTTAATACAAATAGGCCTGAGCAAATGTAGTTAACCTGCATGTGCCCAAAACATCGTATTTTAGTGGGCGAACAAACAATATTTCCTACAACCGATTAATGTGTCCAATAATAATACTGTCAAGTCTGTAGTGTGAGGCCGGGTTGCTGAGAGGGCGCCCCTTGCGGCTGAGTGCAGCACGTCCCTGGATTTGGGTACAGGGAATGCGATGCACAGAGGTGCACGGGTTGCCAGGAATACTGCAAGCTGGCTGGTTGGCTGTAAGTAGCTAGAGTGCGTTGTGGCAGCCGTGCGGAGAGAAGTCTTGAACGGTAACAGCAGGGTAAACCAGGAACAGGGTCCGCAGCCAGGCCAGGGGTCAGATACCAAAAGACAGTCCGAGAGAGGTACAGGAACAAGCCGGGTCATACACAGAGGGCAGAAGATCGGAGAGTAGTCAGCCAAGCCGGGGTCAGAGCGAGGAGATAAACAGGAACACAGGTCAAGCTGGGCAGAGGTCAAGCAGGGGTCTTCAGAGTATACAAGGCACAGGAACACAGGAGCTGTTTGATAATCCAGCAAACTGCAAGTGTCAGTGGCAGGTTTAAATAGGCCAGAGGGGTGTGCCTACAAGATCAGGGCATGCTCACTAGACTCGCCTGCCACCATGACGGTTACTGGTGGAATTGCCCACAACACGGCCATTTCCGTGACATTGCCCCCCCCAAGGGGCAACCTCCGGATGCCCAACCGGGCCCATCTTTCGGGGTTACGAACTCGGAATCTCTGCAAAAGTCTAGGAGCATGTATATTGGCTGCAGGTTCCCAAGAACTTTCTTCTGCTGGGTAACCCTTCCACTTTATAAGAAATTGAATGATCCTACCTCTCCGGCGGCAGTCCAGGATGGCCTCAACTTCATACTCTGTTTCATCTCCGACAGAAACTGGAGGCGGAGGATCTTCTTTCCTTCCTGAAAAAGGACTAGAGGATAACAGCTTTAAGTAAGGAGACATGAAACACAGGGTGCACTTTATAAGAACTAGGGAGTGACAGTTCAAAGGCTACTGGATTGATCTCCCGTCTAATCTTGAATGGGCCAATAAATCTTGGTCCCAATTTCCGGGAGGGACAAGGAAGTTTAAGATTTGCAGAGGAGAGCCAAACCTCATCTCCAACCTTAAAGCTAGGGCCCCCCCCCTCTTTTTGTCATATTGTTCCTTGTAGTCCTCTTGGGCCTTTTGCATGGTTAACCGGAGAGTTTGAAAGTAAGTCTGAATGGATTTTATCCTGTCTTGAACTGCTGGAACTGAGGTCTCTGGAATGACATTAGGTAGAAATGAAGGATGGAACCCATAGTTGGCCCAAAACGGTGATTGATCGGTGGTTGAGTGTACTGAGTTATTGTATGCGAACTCCGCACAGGGGAGTATCAAGTACCAGTCATCCTGGGAAGTGGAGCAAAAACAGCGTAAATATTGTTCTAAGGTCTGATTAGTCCTTTCAGTCTGACCGTTGCTCTGGGGATGATAGGCAGAGGATAGGCAAACTTCAATAGACAAAACTTTGCAGAGCTCTTTCCAAAATCGGGAAGTAAATTGGACCCCTCTATCAGACACAATGCTGTCAGGAAGGCCGTGAAGTCTGACTATCTCTCTTATGAAGGCCTTTGCTGTGTCTGCAGCGGAAGGAGTACCTATCATAGGCACGAAGTGTGACATCTTGGACAGACGGTCTACAACAACTAGAATCATTGTGAATCTTTCAGAGGGTGGCAGCTCTACTATGAAGTCCATAGATATATTCCTCCATGGTTGTTCTGGTAAAGGCAAAGGACGTAGCAGACCCCAAGACTTAATGTTGGACCCCTTGTTTCGCCGGCAGGTAGTGCAGGAGCTTACATACTTTTTGCAATCAGTTTTCAAGGTAGGCCACCAAAAGGATCGCTGAATAAGATCTATAGTTTTCCGTACACCGAAGTGGCCAGCAAGTTGATGATCATGTAAAGTTTGTAAGACCTGGATTCTGGCTTGTTGTGGGACAAAGATCTTGTCCTGATACCAGAGATACCCCCCCTGGCTTCTTAAAGAGGAAGTCTCTGGTTCCTGGCATTGGCGGGAGGCCTGTTCAAGAGAAGACCTTAGATCAGGTTGAATCAAAAGAAAGTTCTGTGGAGACAAGATTGTACTGGATGTTGTTTCTTCTGGGGTATCAGGAAACATTCGGGATAAAGCATCGGCCTTGCCGTTCTTGGAGCCAGGGCGGTAGGTGATGTGAAAGTTGAATCGTGAAAAGAACAGAGCCCAGCGAGCTTGACGGGGTCTCAGGCGTTTGGCAGTGCGGAGGTACTCGAGGTTTCTGTGATCGGTAAATATCATTATTGGGTGCGTGGCTCCCTCAAGAAGGTATCTCCACTCTTCTAAGGCTGTCTTAATGGCTAGAAGCTCACGATCACCTACGTCGTAATTCCTCTCGGGCTGGCTCATTTTCCGGGAGGAGAAGGCCACAGGGTGCAGCAGCGACTTGGGTCCCAGGCGCTGTGAAAGTACTGCTCCTGTAGCTACCTCTGAGGCATCGACCTCTAAAATATAGGGCAGGGCAGGATCGGGGTGTCGAAGAATTGGTACAGAAGTAAACAAAGACTTCAGTTTCTCAAAGGCAGATTGGGCTTCGGAGGACCACAAGAAGCGAACATGTAGGCGGGTTACTTGGGTTATGGGCGAGATGATGGAAGAAAAGTTCCTTATAAACCTTCTATAGAAGTTTGCAAACCCTACAAACCTTTGTACACCCTTCTTGTCTGACGGAGTTGGCCAGTCTAGGATTGCCTGCACTTTCTGTGGATCCATAGCTACACCACTGGTAGAGATGATGAGCCCTAGGAATTATATGGATTTCTTTTCAAAGTCACACTTTTCTGCTTTCGCGTAAAGTCCGTGTTTTCTTAGTGTGAGTAATATTGTCTTTACGTGAGTCCGATGGAGCTCCAAGGTGGTTGAGAAGATAAGGATGTCATCCAGATAGATGATGACGAAGTAGTCAAGATATTCCCGGAAGATGTTGTTTATGAAGTGCTGGAAAGTAGCCGGGGCATTACAGAGCCCAAACGGCATCACCAAATACTCAAAGTGCCCGAACCTCGTTCTGAATGCCGTCTTCCACTCATCGCCCTCACGGATGCGAACGAGGTTGTAGGCACCCCGGAGGTCGAGTTTGGTGAACACTTGGGCTGAACGAAGTCTCTGGAAGAGTTCGGGGACCAGTGGGAATGGATATCGGTTCTTTATGGTGATTTTATTTAATTCCCTATAGTCCACACATGGTCTTAGAGTCTTATCTTTTTTTTCGACAAAGAAAATGCAAGCACCGGCAGGAGAAGAAGAAGGACAAATGAAGCCCTTTGCCAAATTTTCATCTATGTACTGTCGTAGTGTCCCCAATTCCACTTCAGAGAGGGGGAATATACGTCCAAATGGAACTTCGGCCCCTGGAAGCAGCTCGATAGGACAATCATATGGCCGATGTGGTGGTAGAACCTCTGCCTTTTTCTTATCAAAAACGTCCAGGAGTTCATGGTACGCCTGGGGTACATCCTGGTTGGTGGAGGATACCGACTGGACTGTCAGACAACTGGTGGTATCTCTGGATTCAGGGATGAGGCAATGTTGTTGGCAATAGGGGGAAGTGAACAGGACTTCCTTCTTGATCCAGTCGATCTGGGGGTTATGGGCTTGGAGCCAAGGGATACCCGAGATAATTGGAGACATAGGTGAACTCAAAACGTCAAAACGTATGAATTCCCGATGGCCATCGGGAGAGGTAATAAGGAGAGGAGAAGTCTCTTGAGTAACAAGGCTGGAGTTAGGTAGGGTGCCATCTGCTAAACGGACTTCCAGACCCCGTTTCTTGTGGAGGAGGGGCAACCTAAGGTTCCTTGCCAGGTTCAAGTCCATGAAGCAACTGCATGCTCCAGAGTCGATTATAGCCTGGAGCCGGATCTCTTCTTCTCCCAACTGCAGTGAAATGGGAAGAATGAGTTGTGAGGGAGAAGTCCCAGAAACCTGGAAATATGCTGGAGAGTAGGTAGGTGGCTTCTTGAACTTCCTGGGACAGTCGCATAGAAAATGTCCATTTCCTCCACAATAGAGGCAAAGATTGGCTAGGATACGACAACGTCTTTCATCAGGAGTTAGTGCGGAACGTAACAGGCCAATCTGCTTGGGAACTGATCCAAAGGTGGGTGTACTGGCGGGTCTGCAGGTTCGTGATCGTTCGGACTGTCTCTCCTGCAAACGTCGATCCAGTTGGATGGATAATTGGATGAGACCCTCGAGTGTAGTGGGAATCTCAATCCTGGCCAACTCGTCCTTGAGGGATTCGGAGAGTCCTAGATGGAACTGGTGTAGTAAAGCTGCCTCATTCCAGGCTGTGTCTGCGGACCACCGCCGGAAGTCCAGGGTATAGTCCTCTACTGGTCGCCTACCCTGCTGCAGAGAGTGCAGAGCGGCTTCAGCTGTGGCAGTACGCTGGGGATCCTCGTAAAGCTGTGCCATAGCTGCCAGGAATGCATCCACCGTGCAAATGACTGGACTCTTTTGTTCCCATAAGTTATGGGCCCAGGCCTGAGGTTCATCGGACAGCAAAGAGATGAGGAACCCGACTTTAACAGTCTCTAAAGCAAAAGTCCGGGGTTGCAGGGCTAGGTACAATAGACAGGCAGTCTTGAATGATCTGAACTTTTTCCGGTCTCCGAAGAATCGCTCCGGAACGGGAACTCGGGGTTCGGGAGGCGGGAACATCATCAAGGGAGCCGCAGAGGTTTGTTCGTGAGCAGGTGACTCTGACAGGTGTTGTAACTTATCCGTTAGTTGCAGATAACCTTCCTGTAATTTCTGAACTGCTTGGGTCAGAGTGATGGCTTGTTGGCACAAAGTCTCTAATGGGGACGCACCTCCGCCGGCCTCAGTCATGGCTGGATTATACTGTCAAGTCTGTAGTGTGAGGCCGGGTTGCTGAGAGGGCGCCCCTTGCGGCTGAGTGCAGCACGTCCCTGGATTTGGGTACAGGGAATGCGATGCACAGAGGTGCACGGGTTGCCAGGAATACTGCAAGCTGGCTGGTTGGCTGTAAGTAGCTAGAGTGCGTTGTGGCAGCCGTGCGGAGAGAAGTCTTGAACGGTAACAGCAGGGTAAACCAGGAACAGGGTCCGCAGCCAGGCCAGGGGTCAGATACCAAAAGACAGTCCGAGAGAGGTACAGGAACAAGCCGGGTCATACACAGAGGGCAGAAGATCGGAGAGTAGTCAGCCAAGCCGGGGTCAGAGCGAGGAGATAAACAGGAACACAGGTCAAGCCGGGCAGAGGTCAAGCAGGGGTCTTCAGAGTATACAAGGCACAGGAACACAGGAGCTGTTTGATAATCCAGCAAACTGCAAGTGTCAGTGGCAGGTTTAAATAGGCCAGAGGGGTGTGCCTACAAGATCAGGGCATGCTCACTAGACTCGCCTGCCACCATGACGGTTACTGGCGGAATTGCCCACAACACGGCCATTTCCCTGACAAATACGAACACAGGACAACTACTTACTTTTTTGCAGCACTCTCTTGATTCTTCTATACTGATCGTGCTCCCTCAATTTCAGGCCTGACCATAGTTTCCTCAGTTGATCCTTGGATCGTCGTACCCCAAAATTCTTCTGTAGACTCTTCACAACTTTAGTAATGATCTTGGCCTTTCTCACATTTGGGTTTAGGTACGGTCCATACTTCCCGTCAAAGTCGGTCTTCTTCAAGATGTCCACCATCTCCACCAACTGTACAAAGGCCATATTTGAGGCCTTAAATCTCCTCCGGGATCGGGACGTTCGTGGCTCCCGGCTTTCGTCGTCCTCATTGCTGAGATTATCATGCACTTGCTGTGTCTCCGCCATGTGCTCTCTCTCCCCACTGCGCCGAAAGACAAGGGGCGGGGAATAGACTAGAAAGAGCATCAGGAGCGGGCGGAGTTTCACACATGCACAGTGTACTTAAATCGTAACAAGCGTGCGTCATATGTATGAGCTGTGAGCGGAGGATGAAGTAATGGAAGCGACGATCGTTCTAACAAAGGTACAATTTAAACTTGGTGCTTCACTGGCCCTATACTACCTATAGATTGAGGCCTATATTGGGTCAAGATTAGGAGAGTTTAGCCTGACATTCGGGTTTGTCTTGTGTTGTGTCTTGCAGAGAAAATGGATGGGTTCAGACCACAGCTTTCTCCCAATCTTCATAGACACGTACAGGGAGCTGCCCTGTCTGTGGCAGGTGAAACATCCACAATATAATAACAAAATAAACAGGCAGGCAGCGATGGAGAAACTGCTCGAGTTGGTGAAGCCACAGGTCCCCATGACAAACATCCCCTATTTAAAAACAAAAATTGGTGGCCTGAGAAGCACATATCTTAGGGAGCGCAAGAAGGTCCAGGATTCCAAAAGATCAGGAGCAGCAGCAGATGACATTTATGTCCCCAGGCTGTGGTACTATGAGAGACTGAATTTTCTGTCAGACCAGACTAAAGTCAGGCGATCACTCTCCACTCTTCCTTCCACCTCAGCTGAGGCTTCCGACGTCCAACCTGGGCCTTCCAGCCAGAAAGAAGAAGTGGAGGAGCCCGACTCAAGTCAGGTATAGCATTGTTCAACATATTTCTTGTCAAATAATTAATGATGTTAACTAGATGTTATTATTGATCACTAATTACTGAGTTAATAAAGTGTTTTACATATCAATAGACAGCAGTGGCCAAAAATGATTGTGACAAGAATGAAAAATGCTGGGGTCAGAACGATTGTCTTTTCTATTTATTAACATTCAATTTGCAACAGTCATGAGCTGAAAATTGTGTGTGATTGATGATCAAAATACTAAAACTATGTCCCTTTTTCTTACACAGGAAAGCCTTAGTCAGGAGGAGGACGTGGAATGTGTCAGCCAGGAGGAGGCTGTGGAATGTGTCAGCCAGGTGGAGGCTGTGGAATGTGGCAGCCAGGAGGTGGCAGGGGTTAGTGGCAGCCAGGAGGTGGCCGGGCACAGTAGCCTGACAGAATCACAGGTCCCTCCCCTCCGCCTTCCACCAAAAAGGCCCAGGAAGGTGAGGAGTGTAGAGGAGTCAGCACTCAGGCTGATTGGGGAGGCTTCTACGGCCCTCAGAACCACCCCCACTCTTCAAGCGGCCTTTGCCTTCATGGCTGCATGCAAACTGCAGGAAATGGAGGAGTGCCAATGCCTCTTGTGTGAGGAATTCATGTACCTCACACTAAATAAGGGTTTGAGGGGCGAAATCACCAACAAGACCCACTTGTGTGAGTTGGGCCATCCTCCTCCACCTCCTGCCACACCTCCAACACCTCAGCCACAGCCTGGATGTAAGCCTGAAAGGAAGACAAAAAAGTGATGGCCTGGGTTCAGTCTAGTCTGACAAAAGATGCAGGCTGTTGTATGACCACAGCCTGTGGACATATATGTCATCTGCTGCTGTTCCTGATCTCTTGTAGTCCGGGACCGGATTGTTCTCACTATTATATGGACTCCTCAGGCCACCAATTTTGGCTGGCAAATTATTGATGTGTGCCCTGGGGTACAAAGGCTTTGCCAATTTCAGCAGTTTCTCCAGCGTTGCCTTCCTCTTTATTTTGTTATGACCCATAATAAAGGGATATTTATTTTTCACAAATACTTGCCTATGTGTTTTACTTCAAAAAGGACAGTTTGTTTGTGAGTAGGCAGGTACATTTCAAAAATACAAGGTCAAATTAACAAGGGACACCAACACCAACCAACCTCCTTGAGGTTAAAAAATACAAGATAATAATGGTGTTGTGGTAACTTGACACACAAAACCCACCAAAAAAATTAGGGAGATCACCAAAAAATAAAAAAATTAAAAAAAAACAGGATATCTTGATTAAAAAAAAAAAACAAAAAAAATATTCACTATAAAAACCAAAAAAAAAATTCTTAAGGAGATCTGACGAAAAAAAAAAAAAAATTATATTCATGAAATCACGAGAAATAATAAAGAAATCAGCTTGTGAGAACTCTGTGTGAATATGAGCAGCAAAACAACTTCATTCTTCTAGCATTATAAAGAAGAAGAGAATGCACTGTATTAAAAGATTTTAAAATTTGCAGCGTGACAAATGTGCTAGCTCCATTACGAACGGTAGTTTTACCAGACCGATCGCTTCCGTCTCGTAATTTATTCTGAGCATGCGTGGCACTTTGTAAGTCGGAATTGCAGCTAACCCACGCTTTTGGTATGCTTTCCCATAGACTTCAGTTATGTCCTGTAATATCAGTGTGCTTTCAGAAAGAGCACCAAAACTGCAGAACAGAATGATGTGTATGATGTGTGCAGAGTTCTCCTCTCCCCTAGTATGATGTGTGCAGAGTTCTCCTCTCCCCTGGTATGATGTGTGCAAAGTTCTCCTCTTCCCTGGTATGATGTGTGCAGAGTTCTCCTCTCCCCTGGTATGATGTGTGCAGAGTTCTCCTCTCCCCTGGTATGATGTGTGCAGAGTTCTCTTCTCCCCTGGTATGATGTGTGCAGAGTTCTCCTCTTCCCTAATATGATGTGTGCAGAGTTCTCCTCTCCCCTGGTATGATGTGTGCAGAATTCTCCTCTCCCCTGGTATGATGTGGGCAGAGTTCTCCTCTACCCTTGTATGATGTGTGCAGAGTTCTCCTCTCCCCTTGTATGTGTGCAGAGTTCTTCTCTCCCCTGGTATGATGTGTGCAGAGTTCTCTCCCCAGGTATGATGTGTGCAGAGTTCTCCTCTCCCCTGGTATGATGTGTGCAGAGTTCTCCTCTCCCCTGGTATGATGTGTGCAGAGTTCTCCACTCCCCTTGTATGCGTGCAGAGTTCTCCTCTCCCCTAGTATGATGTGTGCAGAGTTCTCCTCTCCCCTTGTATGATGTGTGCAGAGTTCACCTCTCCCCTAGTATGATGTGTGCAGAGTTCTGCTCTCCCCTTGTATGATGTGTGCAGAGTTCTCCTCTCCCCTAGTACGATGTGGGCAGAGTTCTCCTCTACCCTTGTATGATGTGTGCAGAGTTCTCCTCTCCCCTGGTATGATGTGTGCAGAGTTCTCCTCTCCCCTGTTATGATGTGTGCAGAGTTCTCCTCTCCCCTGGTATGATGTGTGCAGAGTTCTCCTCTCCCCTTGTATGCGTGCAGAGTTCTCCTCTCCCCTAGTACGATGTGTGCAGAGTTCTCCTCTCACCTTGTATGATGTGTGCACAGTTCTTCTCTCCCCTAGTATGATGTGTGCAGAGTTCTCCTCTCCCCTAGTATCATGTGTGCAGAGTTCTCCTCTCCCCTAGTATGATGTGTGCAAAGTTCTCCTCTCTCCTTGTTACATAGTTAGTCAGGTTGAAAAAAGACACAAGTCCATCCAGTTCAACCTTAAAAACAATAAACAAATAAAATAAAAAATATCGTACAATCCAATATACCCAATTTTATACCCACAGTTAATCCAGAGGAAGACAAAAAACCCCAGCAGAGCATGCTCCAATTTGCTACAGCAGGGGGAAAAAATTCCTTCCTGATCCCCCAAGAGGCAATCGGATTATCCCTGGATCAACTTTACCTATAAATGTTAGTACCCAGTTATATTTTGTACATTTAGGAAAGTATCCAGGCCTTTCTTAAAGCAATCTACTGAGCTGGCCAGAACCACATCTGGCAGGAGTCTATTCCACATTTCCACAGCTCTAATGCCCCGTACACACGATCGGACATTGATCGGACATTCCGACAAGAAAATCCATGGATTTTTTCAGACGGATGTTGTCTCAAACTTGTCTTGCATACACACTGTCGCACAAAGTTGTCGGAATTTCCGATCACCAAGAACGCGGTGACGTACACCACGTACGACAAGACTAGAAAAGGGCAGTTCTGAACCAAGCGCGGCACCCTTTGGGCTCCTTTTGCTAATCTCGTGTTAGTAAAAGTTTGGTGAGAGACGATTCACGCTTTTTCAGACTTGTGGTTTTCAGATCGTTTTCTGCTGTTCAGTTTTTGCTTGTGGGTTTGTATCTGTTCTTCAGTGCGTGCAGTCAGTTCGTATTGGATTATTCAGTGCGTTCTTTTCCGCTCGTTGCTGTTTTTCAGGTCGCTCTTCACAGGCCTTGCTGTTCTTCAGTGCGTTCTGTTACTTCGTTCTGAGCAGCCGACCTTTTTCTAGCCATGTTGCGTATACGTATTCCTCGTAGAGTTCGTGCTGTGCGGGGGCTTGGTGTTGGGGTCCTGACCTTGACACAAGTCCAGTCCATAAACAGGGTGGGGAGGAGGTTATGGACCAAGAATTGGTTGCTTCAGCGTGACCAGTTCTGTCATATGCCTTTGCTCCGTGAGAATAATCCTGATGATTTCAGGAACTTTCTCCGGATGACAGACCCCGTATTTCAACGTTTGTTGGCTTTGCTGACCCCTTATATCAGCAGGCAGGATACCTGCATGAGGCAAGCCATCACTCTGGAGCAGAGGCTCGTCGCCACTCTGCGGTACTTGGCGACGGGGAGAAGCCTGCAGGACCTCAAGTTCTCGACAGACATCTCCCCCCAGGCTCTGGGGATCATTATCCCATAGACCTGTTCTGCCATCATTCAGGTCCTGCAGAAGGAGTATATGAAGGTAAGATTTTTATCCTTTAACATCACATTTTATTGTATTTACTGTTTGATGATATATTGTATTTCTTTCCTCATTCCCTAATTACCATGATTGTAATATGCTGTGAATGTCCCCTTTGTCCTCATGCATGCTGCATTTTTATGTAATTATTTTTTTTGTCCTTCATACATATTTGCCTTCACTTACCTCCCCAGCATGGTTTCCTGGCCCTATATTCACCTCATGTAGTCACTTAACAATGTATTTTGTCAGCTCCATAGTAGTGCTTTACCCTAAATACCCCCTAAAATGTGTAAAAATGTGATTTGTGCCTTAAAGAGTGCCAGAGGCTTTTTTTTTTGGGTCCCCAAATCATTTGGAACTCTCCCTCCCCCCAACTGCTAAGTCAGCTGATACCAATTCTCTATCTATCCTCAATCATCTATCTGCTGACTTTGCCAAACCCATACACACTATACCCATCTCTTTTGTGGTCAGATGTATGGATGAATTCCCCAAAGCATGTAGTGCAAGGGCCTACCTGAATACTTTCAAATAGTACCGTTTAAAGTTTTTGTATACTATTATTATTTTGATAGGTAATAGCAGAATGTCCAAATGTGCTAAAATGTGTACAATGTGTATTTATATCTTTGTATTATGACACTTTTTACCTGTCCAGTGGGCTGTCAATAGTGTAAGTAAGGAGGGGCTGGCCAAAGTAATACACATTATTTAGGCATTCATCTCTCAATGAAGTGGAGAGGGTTACCTGTCCAAAAGATCCCCCCCCCCAAAATGTTAGAAATAGCCCATGAGAGGGGGGGGGGGATCTGATAGGTGGACCTTATACCTTGGTCTTTCAAAACTCCCTAAAATAAATGTTATACTGATGTTGGCCAAGAATGTTTGTGTCTAAACTGCTTCCCCTGTTTAGGTGCAAAATTATTAATTTTTTTTTCTTGTTTGACTCCACAGTTTCCTTCCAACCCATAGGAATGGCAGACTGTGGCCTCCCACTTTGTCCAGCGGTGGGACTTTCCTAACTGCAGAGGGGCAATTAATGGGAAACACGTCCACATCGTCCCACCACCCAACTCGGGGTCATACTATTCCAACTATAAGGGGTTCAATAGTATTGTGATGTTGGCGGTGGTGTCGGCTACTTATGAGTTCCTGTATGTGGACGTGGGGAAGAATGGCCGGATGTCCGATGGTGGAGTTATCGCCCAGATGGAGTTCTACAGGTGTCTCCAGAATGGCAGCTTGGACTTGCCACCTCCAGAAGACAATGTGGAAGGACTCCCAATCGTCTTCGTTGCGGATGAAGCGTTTGCGCTGGGGGACAATCTTATGCTGCCATTCCCTATGAGGACCCTCACCCCGGACCAGAGGGTTTTTAATTACCGGCTGGCCAGAGCCAGAAGAGTGGTGGAGAACACATTTGGAATCATGGCCAGCCGGTTCCGCCTATTTCTTACACCCATACACATGGCGGAGTACAAACTGAATCATATCATCCTGGCGTGCTGTGTTCTACACAACTTTTTAAGGCAAAATTCTGCCAACTATGCTGCCTCAGTTGGGCCTGAGGCCGGAATTCATAATGAACCAACCCTGACGGCGCTTGAAAGTGGCCGTCCTGGCTTGCCCCCCCCCCCCGAGTGCCCGTGAGGTCCGTCTTAGATACCTTGATTACTTTGCGGGTGGGGGGCCATCAATATGCCAGACAATATCTGAAACATTTTTAAAATAAAAAAAATCATTTTAACTACTAAAATATTTGGTGACATTTACTGCTTGTGTCTCTTTTAACTGACCCTGACTGAAATGTGGTGAGTCCTGAAAATGGCGTAATTGTGTAACATTACAAAGCACTGTTGGGTGTTATTTACTAAAGGCAAAGACACTGTGCACTACAAGTGCAGTTGAAACTGCACTTGTAGTGCAAAGTGGATTTTCCCTTAGGAAATAACCCCCATTATCACAGAAAACACCAATTTGAGCACAACAAATGTTTTGGAGTGTTGAAACAATTATCCACACATTCTTGATTATCAATCTTTTTAATACCAGCACAATCACATGTGCATTTAGAAAAGGTTTTTAAAACAAACCAACATGTTTGTTGTATAACAATTTTTTGGGTCACATTACTAAAAGTAGAAATGTCCATTTAAGGTAAAACAGGCATGTTTAAAACCAACAAGAAAGACACAAATCTTGAACTTACAAAGTTCAACTTTTAAAGAAATTGAAGGCAATATCAGACATGAGTATTTATAAACTGTGTTTGATATTGTGTTCAGATGGGGTGAAGTCACCCCTGGAAAAGCCAAATTTTGCCCAAATGCCGAATGTCAACATGTGCTACCTGCCATCACGGGGGATCAAGGGACGTGTTTTGGGGGTGCAACCGCCTCCTCCCAGCTACCTTATTATTGAGGAAGGGGTTGCACCCCCAAAACGCATACATTGATCTCCCGTGATGGAAGATAGCATATGTTGACACACTGTGTGCATCTTCAAAATTTGGCTTTTCTCAAATCTGTCAAAAAAGAAGAGAAATTTTGAGATTACAAAAAGCACCAAAGAGGGAAGGGATTTGGAGGTGTTTCAAACTCGCCATAAAACATCAATGATGTTCTTCATTTTTTTTTAACATCATTGATGTTTTTCTGGATTACACCCCATGATCTCCCCGATCAGGATCTGTGCACTTTCACTGCTAAAATGCCCTGGATCCACAACATCACAATCACCTAAAAAGATAGAAACAAAAACACATCATGTATTATAAATATGCCGGCATCCATGTCTTACCTGAGCCCGTGGTCGCAGACACTCACCTGTTGTGGTGACAATTTCCACCACATCTCCTTCCTCTTCCTCCTCATGTTGTCTTTGGTGGGTCTCCACTTCCTCATGAGGTGGGGGGTCTGTGGTCTCCTCGGATGAGGGGTGTCCTCCGAGTCTTTTATCCCCTATGTAAAAAAAATAGGTATACTTAGCACACAGATATAGGAATATGAGACATTGCTTGGAAGTGGGGTACAATTGTCTCTTTTGGCAGAGTTCCAAGAGGCAGAACATTTTTTGTCCTTTGTCAAGCTTGAATACTTTTTTTTTTAAAGGGTAAATTTTATTGAAGTTCACAAGATTATTTTACAATACTATAGCACAATTCTTTATCACATTACAACAGCCTATATTGCGAAACATTGTATACTGGTAACACTCATTTAGACTTAATATTTGTTAGCATGAAAATAAAGCTCTGTCAGCATACAGAATAACCAATGTACTCGTTTCTTATCTAACTGTTTACTTATCTTGTTCCCACTATTTCCTCCAACTTTATATAGTCTGTCATTATTTCTAACAGTAAATCCACTTCTCACCTCGCGTCCATCACACCTGCACATATACATTGCTAAATAACCTGATAACTGTTATATTTCAATCTCTCCGGATACCTTTGCGATCCATTTTCCCCAAATTTTATCAAACTTTTTGTTACTCCCTCTGGCTTGATAAGTGAGTTTATACATTGGCAGAGCTTTATTAACCAATTTTAACCAATCCCCAAGAGAGGGAGGGCTCTGCTCCCTCCACTTGAGGGCCAAAGCCTTTTTAGCGTAACAGAATAGTATACGTAGAAGGGTCTTCCTTGATGTGGGTAGGTCCTCCTCCTCCAGGTCTCCAAGCAGGCACCTGGCCGGAGAATATATATTTGGGAGCTCTAGCTTTTCCTCCACAAATGTGAGGATTTCCCCCCAGTATGTCACCACCTGAGGACATTGCCACACCATATGGAAGAAATCTCCCACTTCCGCTTTGCACCGGGGACACTCCGGGGAATCCCTCCCTCCCATTTTGTGCAGCCTTTTCGGGGTGTAATACAGTCTATGTAAGTAGTTAAATTGGAGCATTTTATCTCTGGCCGAGATCATTGATGACACCGTGGTGTCCAACACCTCCTGCCATGTCTCCTCTGTAAGAGATGGGATATCCTTTTTCCATTGTATGGCCACCCTGTCTAACCCAGGGGAAGAGGGAGCTAGCAGAACTGAGTAGTATCTAGAAATCAGTTTTGAGTGGTCTTCCTCAGCAATAAGTTTTTCCATTGCAGATGGGGAGAGATTGATCTCATTCCCCCCATATTGAGCCCTGACGGCATGCCTCAACTGGAGGTATCTGAAAAAAAAAGTGTTGGGTATGTTATATTCAGTTTTCAGATCTATGAAGGCTCTGAAATTTCCATTCCTAAACAGCTGATGTGCGTATTTTATCCCATAAACAGCCCAGCAGGCTCCGTCCGGAACCTTGGCTATCTCAGGGAGCTGAGGGTTATGCCACAATGGAGCATTAGGAGAAACTGCCAGACTAGATCCCCTTATTATCCTATTACATATATGAAATATTTTATATGAGAGCTTTAAAATATTAGACCCCTTGTTCGGGTACGGACCATTTCTAAACAGGACATTGATCAGTGCTTTGTACGAATGAACCTGGGCAGCCTGAGTGGCCACCGATGCTATGTTCATCTGCGGGAAGCCCCACCAATGTACATGTGTTAATTGGGCAGCTAGATAGTAATATCTTAGGTTCGGTAGAGCTAGCCCACCTGACCTTATGGGTAAATGGAGTGTCTCCATAGATATTCTAGCGGGTTTGGGTCCCCATAGAAACGTACCAAGTGTCTTGTTTATATAAATAAACCATTTCTTTGGAATGTATACCGGGGCATGCCAGAGTAAGTACTAGAACCTGGGCAAATAAATCATTTTAAATATATTAATTCGCCAAAAAGGCCAAGGGGGAGTTTAGCCCAAGTCTGTGTACTCTCCTTTAGTCGCTTCCAGACCGGTAACAGGTTAATCGACACATACGAGCTCAGTGGTAACTGTATTTCAACCCCCAGGTATCGAAACCTTGAGACCAAAGATAGTGATATCCCCCGAGAGAGTTTCGGAACATATGCGGGGTCAAAAGGGAATATTACGGATTTACTCCAGTTCACTTTGAACCCGGAGTACCTCCCAAAGTCGGATATTCTCTCTAAAGCTATGGGCAGTGACCCCTCCGCCTCCTCCAGATATAAAAGCATATCGTCGGCGTATAAAGATGTTTTTTCTTCTCTGTCATTAATCTTACATCCCTTGATCTGTTCGTCCGCCCTTAACAGCGCCGCCAATGGCTCTATTGCCAGGGCAAACAGCAGGGGCGACAAAGGGCACCCCTGCCGTGTGCCCCTAGCTATGTCGAAGAGCCCGGTAATGGAGTTATTGATACGTAGTCTAGCCCGAGGTTCCGCATATAGGAGTCTGACCCACCTTACAAATCTTGGGCCGAAACCCAGCCGCTCAAGGACCGCTATGCGGTATGGCCATTCTATAGAGTTGAACGCCTTATGGGTGTCAAGTGACACCACCACCCGAGTATCGGGAGTAGGGCCCTTCGATTGTAATATAGTAAAGAGGCGTCTCAGATTTATGGCAGTCGATCTCTCAGGAATAAATCCTGTCTGATCAGGATGGATAATAGATGCTATCACCTTATTGAGACGTTTCGCCAGGATTTTAGCTAGGATTTTTGCGTCCACATTAATAAGGGATATAGGCCTATATGATTCACATAAATCATGGTCCTTGTGCGGCTTGGGGATCAGTACTATCAGAGCTTCTCTCATGGATTCAGGTAAAATACCTTTGTCAAAGGCATCTTCGTACATCTCAATCAACTTAGGGGCCAAGGTTTCCGCATATGCTCCGTACCATTCAACTGGAAAACCATCCAGTCCAGGGGTTTTATTAGGTTTAAGGGACTTTATGGCTGATAGTACTTCTTCAGTTGTAAACTGAGCATCTAGTTCCTCCACCCCCTCTTCTGTAAGCCCTATCAGGGGTATTGGGGCAAGGTACGTCCGCACCTCCTCCAACTCATAATCCACCCGTGATCTATAAAGATCTTTATAGAATGACAAAAATGCATCTGCGACATCATCATGTGATGTGCAGATTTTCCCATTTGTATCACATATTCTTGGAATAGAAGTTGGGGCCTGCTGAGAATGCGCCAGATAAGCCATTAGTCTACTATTTTTATCTCCAAATTCAAAGATCCTTTGTGATTGATAAAGAAATTTTTTCTGAGTTTTTTCTATCAATACTAAATCTAGTTTTCTTATATTATCCCTCCATATTCTATGAGTATCCGAGTTAGGGTTTTTGATATATTCTACTTCGGACTCCGTGGCCGTTTGCTCCGCATCTCTGACCTTCCATTCCTTATCAGACTGCAGTTGTTTAACTAAACCTGAAATGGATCCCCGGAGTGTAGCTTTAAATGCATCCCATGTGACCCCCATCGGGACCTCTTTCTTGTTTTCTAGCCAAAAATTATTAATGGATGTTGCGGTGGACCTCTCGAAACACTCCTCCCTAAGCCACAAGGGGGTCAGCCTCCATACAACATAGCCCCTTGGTTTCTCCATGTCTATGGAGAGAAGCATGGGAGAGTGATCCGAGATGGCCCTTGGTAGATAATGAACATCCAGAACCCTTGGGAGCAGGTCCCTAGACACAAAGCATAAATCTATCCTAGAGAGTGTATTAAAAGTGGCAGAGAAACAGGAATATTCTTTATCGTCAGGGTGTTTCCACCGCCAGGCCTCTACTAAGTCATAGGGTTTCAAACATGCCTCTAGGGGTGATCCTCCTACCACAGCCATTTTAAACCTATCCTTATCTGGTGATAACACAGCATTCAAATCCCCAGCCAGAATGATCGGACCCTCCGCCATCTGCAATACCTGAGCCATCATTTCCTCCCATACCTTGATTGCAAACGGGGGAGGTATATATACTGCTACCAAGGTATAAGTTTGGTTATTGATAGTTACTGCGAGGGCCACATATCTACCCATAGGATCAAGTTTAACCGATTTAATAGTGTATAGAAGGGACTTAGCAAACAATACGCATACACCCCTGGCATAGCTGGAATAGAGTGAAATGCTCTACCAACAAAAGCCCTATGAAGGGCTAACGTTTTGGATCCCACTAGATGTGTTTCCTGAAGGAATATGATATGTGGCCTTCGATTTAGAATGTATTTAAATACTAGGGCTCTCTTTATTTTTGAATTGAGTCCTCTCACATTCCATGAGAGAATATCAAGGGATTGCATCATGGTAAAAATAGAATATAATAGCAGCAGTATATAGGTCCCGGGGGTATAGCAACATTTCCAATCCACCCTCAAAGGAGCGTTCAGTGTATTCCTTCTCTAATTCTTGCCCCCTGGAGTAACATGCGAGGATATACTTCCTATCTGTGGGTACATCTAGCTGGTACCATACTCTTAAATATAAACATGAACTTTTTTCCTGGTACCATTTTTCCCATAGCTTAAGCAGTATTAAACCTGTAGGGTACCCTTCAGTTGCGTGAAAAAACGTCAAAAACAAAAAGAAAAAAAAAGAACAAAAAGAACAGAAACCAACTTTGCGATCAATGTAATTGATCTGAACTCCCTGTCCCCCCACCCTGCCTGCAGCCCCGAACAACCCACAGACTTTCACCCCAAACATTGAATCCAAGAAAACTCTTCCTAAAGGGGGGGTATTCTTCCTGTGCCAGCCGGCCTGGAAGTTTTAGGAAAAAGTATATGTGAGTTTACAGAGTTCTACCGACACCGCGTTGCTTGAAGATCATATATTAGTGTTCCTTTCAGGTCGACTGATAGCAGGATCTTGTAAACCGGCATCCAACAAGCTTAAAAGTCATCTTTGATACCTTACGGGATATAACACATTAGGATTATGTTGATCGTTTCACCTCAGGAAGCTTCCCGGGTGCTCGCTGCTAATACCGCTAGCTGTTAGGGACATCATATCTTTATCCCTGTCCCAGGGATTCCAGCCATCTATTCGCCTCTTTGGGTGATGAAAAGAATTGTGTTTGTCCTTTGTGGACCACTCGAAGTTTGGCTGGGTAAAGCATGCTGTATGGTAAGCTGCGGTCCCGCAAGCGCTGTTTTACACTTTGAAATGCTGCCCTTTGTTTCTGTGTAGCAGCAGAAAAGTCAGGGAAAATGGAAATTCTGTTATTATTAAACATTAGCTCAGGTAGGATTAGGGCCTTTCTTAGGATAGTTTCCTTGTCTCTGAAGTAAAGAAAGCGCGCTATCATGGGTCTAGGATATCTCCCAGGAACAGGGGCTCTCAATGGGATCCTATGCGCGCGTTCTATGGCGAATAAGTGAGAGAAGCTATCAGTACCAAATACCTGTTTAAGCCAGGACAGCAGGAATTCCTCCGGGTTTTTCCCCTCTGTGCCTTCTGGGAATCCCAAGAACCGAAGGTTGTTCCTTCTCAACCTGTCCTCTATGTCACCCATTTTGGCCTCCTGGGATTTGTTGTCCGCCGACAGGTCTCTAACTTGCAGCAGCAGGGGGTTGAGATCATCTTCCACTGCACTGATTCTGTGTTCGGTTTGGGTGACTCTTTGCCTCACCTTCTGCACATCATCTTTGAGCAAAGCAAAGTCCACCCTAATGGTTTCTATTTGCGTGGATAAGGCCGCATGGCAGCTTTTTATAGTATCCATAATTTGTAGGAGCGTCGGCTCACCGCCTTGCGTACCAGAGCCGCTCTCCTCAGGTTCTGATCCCGGAGAGGGCAGGGGACGAGCCAGCGGGTCAGTCGGATCCAGCCAGTCTCTATCCCCCTCGGTCCACTCGCTGTCAGGCGGGACTGCTGTAGCAGGCCTCGTTCTCCCCAGCCGGGCGCCATCTTGGGTGTCCTCGTGCGCATATTTCGCCAGCTTCTCTGCGGGTGTAGGATCTACACTCGGGCCATATTTCACCATCTTCAGGTGCCCGGGGTGTTCCGCTATCCGATCCGGTAGTTTTGGGGCGAAAAAGTTCAACCTGCAGGTCTACAGGATTCGTCAGGATTTAACCGCGGTCGGAGCTCTGAAGGAAAGCTTCCTCACATACCGGAAGTTGGACACGCCCCCTCCAAGCTTGAATACTTACCTGTTTTGTACAAGCTTCACAGATGGAGTCACCCCTATAGTATACACTGGAGCACCTGTGTGGGGCCCCCCAATAAAAAGGGTGTTCTTGTGTCCCACACTAGTGCTCCAGCGTCCAGATGTGAAAACTGCTGCTGAGTGTCCTCTTCTTACACAGAATCTAGTTTGCATTACATTCTAATTACAAACCCATCTACACCACAAAATTATTTTAAGAGAAGTAGGCCATAAAAAATTTATTCAAATGCATATGGCCAAAACAATGGTGTTTTCTAGGCCGAACGAACAATGTTTCATACGAACGAACAATGTGCCCATGAACATGAAAGTTGCCATTTTAAACTGTACAACAGTAAAGAAAAGCACATGGAGCAGCACGAACATAATAAAAAGAAAGAATAGGAACACAGGACAACTACTTACTTTTTTGCAGCACTCTCCTAATCCTTCTGTACTGCTCGTGCTCCCTGATTTTGAGGTCCGACCACCGCTTCCTGAGCTGATCCTTGGATCGTCATACCCCGAAATTCCGGTGCAGACTCTTGACTACTTTCGCCATGATCTTGGCCTTTCTGACATTGGGGTTGGGGTAAGGTCCATACTTCCCGTCATAGTCGACGTTCTTCAGGATGTCGACCATCTCCACAAAGGACATATTTGATGCCTTAAATCGTCTCCTTCTGGATCGGGACGTTTCAGGCTCCGGTCTTTCCTCCTCCTCGTTGGTGTAATTATCAGACACCTGCTCTGTCTCCGCCATGTGCTCTTCCCCACTGCGACGAATGAGAAGGGGTGGGGAATAGACTAAAAAGAACGTCAGGGGCGGGCAAAGTTTCCCGAATGCGCAGTGTCTATAAAGCGTAACACGCGTGTGTAGTACGTACGATCTGTGAGCGGAGGAAGGAGTAACGGAGGCGCCGATCGTGATAACGAAGGTAAGATTTAAAATTGGGCTTATACTGCTTCTAAATTGAGGCCTGTATTTGGACAAGTTTAGAAGACTTTAGGCTGACATTAGGGTTTGTCTTGTGTTGTGTGTTGCAGTTAAAATGGATATCTTGAAGGATCATGACTTTATGCCAATCTTCATAGATATGTTCAGGGAGCTGCCCTGTCTGTGGCAGATAAACCACCCTGATAATAAGAACCAAACAAAGAGGAAGGCAGCGCTGGATAATTTGCTGCAATTTGTGAAGTCGGTGATCCCCACGGCAGACATCACCTATTTGAAGATCCTAATTGGTGGCCTGAGGAGCACTTATCTAAGGGAGCACAAGAAGGTCCAGGATTCCCAGAGATCAGGAGCTGCAGATGACATTT
Source organism: Aquarana catesbeiana (assembly GCF_042186555.1). NCBI lineage: Eukaryota > Metazoa > Chordata > Amphibia > Anura > Ranidae > Aquarana > Aquarana catesbeiana. The sequence continues at coordinate 156,839,867 of NC_133329.1, forward strand.
ATGTCCCCAGGCTGTAGTACTATGACAGACTGCATTTTCTGGCAGGTCAGACTGAACCCAGGCCAGCACTCTCCAATCTTCCTTTCACACTTCCTTCCCTCCCAGGCAAAAAATTTGTTCGAACACACGAACACTGTTAAAGTCTATGGGACACGAACATGAATAATAAAAAGTGCTAATTTTAAAGGCTTATATGCAAGTTATTGTCATAAAAAGTGTTTGGGGACCTGGGTCCTGCCCCAGGGGACAAGGATCAATCCAAAAAAAAGTTTTAAAATTGGACGTTTTTCGGGAGCAGTGATTTTAATAATGTTTAAAGTGAAACAATAAAAGTGTAATATCCCTTTAAATTTTGTACCTGGGGGGTGTCTATAGTTTGCCTGTAAAGGGGCACATGTTTCCCGTGTTTAGAACAGTCTGACAGCAAAATTACATTTCAAAGGAAAAAAAGTCATTTAAAACTACTCGCGGCTATTAACGAATTGCCGGTCCGACAATACACATAAAAGTTCATTGATAAAAACGGCATGGGAATTCCCCACAGGGGAACCCTGAACCAAAATTAAAAAAAAAATGACGTGGGGGGTCCCCCTAAGTTCCATACCAGGCCCTTCAGGTCTGGTATGGATTTTAAGGGGAACCCTGCGCCAAAATTAAAAAAAAAATGGCGTGGGGTCCCCCCAAAAATCCATACCAGACCCTTATCCGAGCACGCAACCTGGCAGGCGCAGGAAAAGAGGGGGAACGAGAGAGCGGCCCCCCCTCCTGAACCGTACCAGGCCACATGCCCTCAACATTGGGAGGGTGCTTTGGGGTAGCCCCCCAAAACACCTTGTCCCCATGTTGATGGGGACAAGGACCTCATCCCCACAACCCTTGCCTGGTGGTTGTGGGGGTCTGCGGGTGGGGGGCTTATCGGAATCTGGAAGCCCCCTTTAACAAAGGGACCCCCAGATCCCGGCCCTCCCCCCTGTGTGAAATGGTAAGGGGGTACTTACCCCTACCATTTCACTAAAAAACTGTCAAAAATGTTAAAAATGACAAGAGATAGTTTTTGACAATTCCTTTATTTAAATGCTTCTTCTTTCTTCTATCTTCTTCTGGTTCTTCTGGTTCTTCCTCCGGTGTTCTCGTCCGGCATCTCCTCCGCGGCGTCTTCTTATCTTCTTCTCCTCGGGCCACTCCGCATCCATGATGGCATGGAGGGAGGCTCCCGCTGTGTGACGCTTCTCTCTTCATCTTTTTCTCTTCATCTTCTTCTCTTCATCTTCTTGTCTTCATCTTCTTTTCGGGCCGCTCCGCATCCATGATGGCATGGAGGGAGGCTCCCGCTGTGTGGCGCTTCTCTCTTCATCTTTTTCTTCATCTTTTTCTCTTCTTCATCTTCATCTTCTTTTCGGGCCGCTCCGCATCCATGATGGCATGGAGGGAGGCTCCCGCTGTGTGACGCTTCTCCTCTTCTGACGGTTCTTAAATAACGGGGAGGCGGGGCCACCCGGTGACCCCGCCCTCCTCTAACGCACGGGGACTTGACAGGGACTTCCCTGTGGCATTCCCCGTGATGTCAGAGAGGGGCGGGGTCACCCGTTACGTAACCCCTCCCAACGTCACGGGGAATGCCACAGGGAAGTCCTCATCAAGTCCCCGTGCGTCAGAGGGGGGCGGGGTCACCGGGTGGCCCCGCCCCCGTTATTTAAGAACCGTCAGAAGAGGAGAAGCGTCACACAGCGGAAGCCTCCCTCCATGCCATCATGGATGCGGAGCAGCCCGGAAAGAAGATGAAGACAAGAAGATAAAGAGAAGAAGATGAAGAGGGAAAGATGAAGAAAAAGATGAAGAGAGAAGCGTCACACAGCGGGAGCTTCCCTCCATGCCATCATGGATGCGGAGCGGCCCGAGGAGAAGAAGATAAGAAGACGCCGCGGAGGAGATGCCGGATGAGAACACCGGAGGAAGAACCAGAAGAAGAAGAAGATGGAGGAAGAAAACGAAGGAAGATAGAAGATAGAAGAAAGGAGATAGAAGATAGAAGAAGAAGCATTTAAATAAAGGAATTGTCAAAAACTGTCTCTTGTCATTTTTAACATTGTTTTTGTGAAATGGTAGGGGTACTTTTGTACCCCCTTACCATTTCACACAGGGGGAGGGCCCCTGAAGGGTCTGGTATAGATTTTAAGAGGGGACCCCACGCCATTTTAAAAAAAAATTTTGGCCGGGGTTCCCCTTAATATCCATACCAGACCTGAAGGGCCTGGTATGCAATTTAGGTGGACCCCCCACTTTTTTTTTTTTTAATTTTGGTTCAGGGTTCCCCTGTGGGGAATTCCCATGCCGTTTTTATCAATGAACTTTTATGTGTATTGTTGGACCGGCAATTCATTAATAGCCGCGAGTAGTTTTAAATGACTTTTTTCCTTTGAAATGTCATTTTGCTGTCAGACTGTTCTAAACATGGGAAACATGCGCCCCTTTACAGGCATACTATAGACATCCCCCAAGTACGAAATTTAAAGGGATATTACACTTTTATTGTTTCACATTAAGCATTATTAAAATCACTGCTCCCGAAAAAATGGCCGTTTTTAAAACTTTTTTGCATTGATCCTTGTCCCCTGGGGCAGGACCCAGGTCCCCAAGCACTTTTTATGACAATACCATGCATATAAGCCTTTAAAATTAGCACTTTTGATTTCTCCTATAGACTTTTAAAGGGTGTTCCGCGGCATTCGAATTTGCCACGAACACCCCAAATTGTTTGCTGTTCGGCGAACAGCCGATGTTCGAGTCGAACATGAGTTCGACTCGAACTCGAAGCTCATCCCTACCCAGGTCCCTTCCCTCCGCCTTCAAAGACAAAGTGGCAGGAAGAGGAGTAACCTGGAGGAGGCTGCCATAGGCCTATTTTGGAAGGCTACTGAGGCCCTCAGAACACACCACAGTGTGGAGGAGGACTTTGCTGCCATAACTGCATGCAAAATGATGCAGATGGAGGAGGGCCAATGACTCCTATGTGAGTTTTTAATTTTGGAAGCTCTAAATAAGGGGTTAAGGGGCCAAATCACATGTGCAACCCACATTTGTCACCTCACCCATAGTCTTCCTCCTCCTCCAGGTTCTACTCCTCCTCCTGCCACACCTCCAACACCAGAGCCACAGCCAGGAAGGAAGCGTGGAAGAAAGACCAGAGAGTGATGACCTGGGTTAAGTCTGGTCTGGCAAAATAGCCTCTTGTAGTACCACAGCCTGGGGACATAAATGTCATCTGCTGCTTTCAGGATCTCTTGGACTTCTGGACCAGACTGCACTCCCTTACCTATGGACTCCTAAGGCCACCAATTTTGCTGTAAAATAATTGATGTCTGCCCTGGGGGTCAAAGGCTTCACCAATTTATGATGTTTATCCAGTGTTGCCTCCCTCTTTGTTTGGTTCTGAGCCCTTAATAAAGGAATTTTTGTTTCAATTATACTGTGTGTGTTTTCCTTCAAAAAGGACAGTTTGTTTGTTAGGAGGCAGGTACATTTCAAATATACAATGTGAAATTAACAAGAGATACCAAACTATCTCCTTGAGATTAAATAATACAAGATAATAATGGTGTTGTGGTAACTTGACACACAAAACACACACAAAAATATTCTGGAGTAAAAAACAAAAAAAAAAACAAAAAAAGATCAGCCTTGAAAAAAATACAAACCAAAAAAATAATAATATATATATTTTTTGTCAGATGTGACAAATCAAAATATATTGAGGGAATCACGATAAATAATAAAGAAAGAAGTTTGTGAGAAGTCTGTGTGAATATGAGCAGCAAAACTTCATTCTTCTAGCATTATAAAGAAGAAGAGAGTGCGCTGTATTAAACAATTTTAAACATTACAGCCTGACGAAAGTGCTATATTCATTCCGAACGCTAATTTTACCAGAACGAGCTGTTCCGTCTCGGAATTTCTTCTGAGCATGCGTGGCACTTTGTGCGTCCGAATTGGCCACACACAGTCGGAATTGACACGATCGGATTTTGTTGGCGGAAAATTTTATAGCCTGCTCTCAAACTTTGTGTGTTGGAAAATCTGATGGAAAATGTCCGATGGAGCCCACACACGGTGGGAATTTCCGACAACAAGCTCCAATCGCACATTTTCCATCAGAAAGTCCGACTGTGTGTACAGGGCATTACTGTGAAGAAACCTTTCCGTATTTGGAGATGAAATCTTTTTTCCTCTAGACGTAAAGAGTGCCCCCATGTCCTCTGTGTTGACCGTAAAGAGAACAGCTCAACACCAAGGTCACTACATGGACCCCTTATATATTTGAACATGTTGATCATATCCCCCCTTATTCTTCTCAAGAGTGAATAAATTCAGTTCCTCTGTTTCCTCATAGCTGAGCTCCTTCATGCCTCTTATCAGTTTGATTGCCCTTCTCTGCACTTTCTCCAGTTTCCCGATATCCTTTTTGAGAACTGGTGCCCAAAACTGAACTGCATATTCCAGATGAGGTCTTACTAATGATTTGAACAGGGGCAAAATTATATCTCCTCTCTGGAGTCCATACCTCTCTTAATACAAGAAAGGACTTTGCTCGCTTTGGAAACCGCAGCTTGGCATTGCATGCTATTATTGAGCTTATGATCTACCAAAACCCCCAGATCCTTCTCCACTACGGATTCCCCCAGTTGTACTCCCCCTAGCATGTATGATACATGCATATTCTTAGCCCCCGAGTGCATAACTTTACATTTCTCAACATTAAACCTCATCTGCCAAATAGTCGCCCAATTAGACAGTGCACTGAGGTCGGCTTATAAATTGGAGACATCCTGTAAGGACGTTATTCCACTGCATAGCTTGGTGTCATCTGCAAAGACAGAAATGTTACTTTTGATCCCAGACCCAATATCATTTATAAAGATATTAAAAAGTAAGGGTCTCAGTACTGAACCTAGGGGTACACCACTGATAACCTTAGACCATTCAGAGTAAGAATCATTAACCACTACTCTCTGAATTCTGTCTTTTAGCCAGTTTTCTATCCATTTACAAACTGCTATTTCCAAGCCTGTAGACCAGGGATATCTAATTAGCGGACCTCCAGCTGTTGCAGAAATACAAGCCCCATGAGGCATAGCAAGACTCTGACAGGCAAAAACATGACACCCAGAGGCAGAGGAATGCTGGGACTTGTAGTTTTGCAACAGCTGGAGGTCCGCTAATTGCATATCCCTGCTGTAGACTTTACCTTACATATGAGCCGCGTGTGGAGAACTGTACCAACGTTTTTGCAAAATCCAAGTATACCATATCTACAGCCACCCCTCTGTCCAAGGTTTTATTAACCTCTTCATAAAAAGAAATCAGGTGTGTCTGACAACTTCTGTCTTTCATGAATCCATGCTGTCAGTTTCATAAAATGTTTTTTTCCAGCAAAAACTCATCTATGTGGTCTTTTATTAAACGCTCCAGTATCTTCCCGACTATAGAAGTTAAACTAACAGGTCTATAGTTACTTGGTAAAGACTTTGATTCCTTTTTAAATACAGGCACCACGTTTGCCCTGCACCAATCCAGTGGTACTATTCCCGTCATTAATGAGTCCCTAAAAATTAGATACAATGGCTTTGAAATTACAGAGCTCAATTCTTTTAGGATCCGTTGGTGGATGCCATCAGGTCCAGGTGCTTTGTCCACCTTTATTCTGTCTAAATATTTCTGGACCATATAACTTTTGAGCCATTGTGGATCATTTGGATCTGTGTCACTACCACCCCCATTATGGACATGAGCTCCCCCATGCTCTTTTGTATACACAGAGCTGAAGAAAGTATTTCATAAATTAGCCTTCTCTTTGTCCCCAGTCACCCACTCTAGATTATTTTGTAAAGGGCCTACATGCTCAGACCTGACCTTTTTACTATTAATATATTTGAAGACTTTTTTGGGGTTTGTTCTACTATCTTTTGCAATCTGTCGTTCATTTTGAATTTTTGCATCCTTGATTTCCTTTTTACATATTTTTAAATTCTTTGTAACATTTAAAAGACACTAGTGTTCCTTCATTTTTATATTTTAGCTCTTTTCTTATTGTTTATAACTTTTTAAACTTTGACCGTGAGCCACATAGGTTTTATTTTTAGCCTTTTAAACTTATTGCCCATGGGAATATACTTTCCAGTGAGGTCCCAAACAGTCTTTTTGAAGATTTCCCATTTCTGTTCTGTGTTTATCGATGCCAATATTCCCTCCCAGTCTAAATCCTGGAGAGCAGCCCTCATCCTTGGAAAATTTGCTCTCTTGAAGTTAAGTGTTTTTATCTTTCCTGTATGTATTTCTTGTTTACAGCTAACATCAAATGAAATCATGTTATGATCACTGCTACCCAGGTGTTCCTTTATCTGGACATTAGTAATAAGCTTTGCATGGTTTGAGATTACCAGGTCCAACAGAGCTTCATTCCTAGTTGGGGCCTCAATAAACTGGACCATAAAATTGTCCTGTAATAGGTTTATAAATGTTTGCCCTGTAACTGTCCCAGCAGTGCCATTACTCCAGTCAGTTTCTGGGTAGTTAAAAATCCCCCATTATTATCACTGTCCCAGCCCTTACAGCCCTTTCCATCTGTGCAAGGAGCCGAATCCCCACCTCCTCGTTAACATTGGGTGGTCTATAACAAACTCCAATGATTAACTTTGAACTACGCCCATCTATATGCAGTTCCACCCATAATGCTTCAGACTCATCACACTCTCCATCAACCAGGTCCTCTGTGTGCAGAGTTCTCTTCTCCCCTAGTCTGATGTGTGGAGTTCTCCTCTCCCCTTGTATGTGTGCAGAGTTCTCCTCTCGCCCTGTATGATGTGTGCAGAGTTCTCCTCTCCCCTGGTATGATGTGTGCACAGTTCTCCTCTCCCCTGGTATGATGTGTGCAGAGTTCTCCTCTCCCCAGGTATGATGTGAGTAGAGTTCTCCTCTCCTCTGGTATGATGTGTGCAGAGTTCTCCTCTCCCCTGGTATGATGTGTGCAGAGTTCTCCTCTCCCCCTTGTATGCTGTGTGCAGAGTTCTCCTCTCCCCCTTGTATGCTGTGTGCAGAGTTCTCCTCTCCCCTGGTATGATGTGTGCAGAGTTCTCCTCTCCCCTGGTATGATGTGTGCAGAGTTCTCCTCTCCCCTGGTATGATGTGTGCAGAGTTCTCCTCTGCCCTGGTATGATGTGTGCCAAGTTCTCCTCTCCCCTTGTATGATGTTTGCAGAGTTCTCCTCTCCCCTTGTATGATGTGTGCAGAGTTCTCCTCTCCCCTGGTATGATGTGTGCAGAGTTCTCCTCTCCCCTTGTATGATGTGTGCAGAGTTCTCCTCTCCCCTGGTATGATGTCTGCACAGTTCTCCTCTCCCCTTATATGATGTGTGCAGAGTTCTCCTCTCCTCTGGTATGATGTGTGCAGAGTTCTCCTCTCCCCTGGTGTGATGTGTGCAGAGTTCTCCTCTCCCCTAGTATGATGTGTGCAGAGTTCTCCTCTCCCTTTGTATGTGTGCAGAGTTCTCCTCTCCCCTAGGATGATGTGTGCAGAGTTCTCCTCTTCCCTGGTATGATGTGTGCAGCGTTCTCCTCTCCCCTTGTATGATGTGTGTAGAGTTCTCCTCTCCCCTGGTATGATGTGTGAAGAGTTCTCCTCTCCCCTTGTATGATGTGTGCAGAGTTCTCCTCTGGTATGATGTGTGCAGAGTTCTCCTCTCCCCTGGTATGATGTGTGCAGAGTTCTCCTCTCCCCTTGTATGATGTGTGCAGAATTCTCCTCTCCCTAGTATGCTGTGTGCAGAGTTCTCCTCTCCCCTGGTATGATGTGTGCAGAGTTCTCCTCTCCCCTGGTATGATGTGTGCAGAGTTCTCCTCTCCCCTTGTATGATGCGTGCAGAGTTATCCTCTCCCCTGGTATGATGTGTGCAGAGTTCTCCTCTCCCCTGTTATGATGTGTGCAGAGTTCTCCTCTCCCCTGGTATGATGTGTGCAGAGTTCTCCTCTCCCCTTGTATGATGTGTGCAGAGTTCTCTCCCCTGGTATGATGTGTGCAGAATTCTCGTCTCCCCTGGCATGATGTGTGTAGAGTTCTCCTCTCCTCTGGTATGATGTGTGTAGAGTTCTCCTCTCCTCTGGTATGATGTGTGCAGAGTTCTCCTCTCCCCTGGTATGATGTGTGCAGAGTTCTCCTCTCCCCTTGTATGATGTGTGCAGAGTTCTCCTCTCCCCCTTGTATGATGTGTGCAGAGTTCTCCTCTCCCCTGGTATGATGTGTGCAGAGTTCTCCTCTCCCCTGGTATGATGTGTGCAGAGTTCTCCTCTCCCCTTGTATGTGTGCAGAGTTCCCCTCTCCCCTGGTATGATGTGTGCAGAGTTCTCCTCTCCCCTTGTATGATGTGTGCAGAGTTCTCTTCTCCCCTGGTATGATGTGTGCAGAGTTCTCCTCTCCCCTAGTATGATGTGTGCATAGTTCTCCTCTCCCCTGGTATGATGTGTGCAGAGTTCTCCTCTCCCCTTGTATGATGTGTGCAGAGTTCTCCTCTCCCCTGGTATGATGTGTGCAGAGTTCCCCTCTCCCCTGGTATGATGTGTGCAGAGTTCCCCTCTCCCCTGGTATGATGTGTGCAGAGTTCTCATCTCCCCTTGTATGATGTGTGCAGAGTTCTCCTCTCCCCTAGTATGATGTGTGCAGAGTTCTCCTCTCCCCTAGTATGATGTGTGCAGAGTTCTCCTCTCCCCTAGTATGATGTGTGCAGAGTTCTCCTCTCCCCTTGTATGATGTGTGCAGAGTTCTCCTCTCCCCTTGTATGATGTGTGTAGAGTTCTCCTCTCCTCTGGTATGATGTGTGAAGAGTTCTCCTCTTCCCTGGTATGATGTGTGCAGAGTTCTCCTCTCCCCTTGTATGATGTGTGCAGAGATCTCCTCTCCCCTTGTATGATGTGTGCAGAGTTCTCCTCTCCCCTAGTATGATGTGTGCAGAGTTCTCCTCTCCCATAGTATGATGTGTGCAGAGTTCTCCTCTCCCCTAGTATGATGTGTGTAGAGTTCTCCTCTCCCCTAGGATGATGTGTGCAGAGTTCTCCTCTTCCCTGGTATGATGTGTGCAGCGTTCTCCTCTCCCCTTGTATGATGTGTGTAGAGTTCTCCTCTCCCCTGGTATGATGTGTGCAGAGTTCTCCTCTCCCCTTGTATGATGTGTGCAGAGTTCTCCTCTGGTATGATGTGTGCAGAGTTCTCCTCTCCCCTGGTATGATGTGTGCAGAGTTCTCCTCTCCCCTTGTATGATGTGTGCAGAATTCTCCTCTCCCTAGTATGCTGTGTGCAGAGTTCTCCTCTCCCCTGGTATGATGTGTGCAGAGTTCTCCTCTCCCCTGGTATGATGTGTGCAGAGTTCTCCTCTCCCCTTGTATGATGCGTGCAGAGTTATCCTCTCCCCTGGTATGATGTGTGCAGAGTTCTCCTCTCCCCTGTTATGATGTGTGCAGAGTTCTCCTCTCCCCTGGTATGATGTGTGCAGAGTTCTCCTCTCCCCTTGTATGATGTGTGCAGAGTTCTCTCCCCTTGTATGATGTGTGCAGAGTTCTCCTCTCCCCTGGCATGATGTGTGTAGAGTTCTCCTCTCCTCTGGTATGATGTGTGTAGAGTTCTCCTCTCCACTGGTATGATGTGTGCAGAGTTCTCCTCTCCCCTGGTATGATGTGTGCAGAGTTCTCCTCTCCCCTTGTATGATGTGTGCAGAGTTCTCCTCTCCCCCTTGTATGATGTGTGCAGAGTTCTCCTCTCCCCTGGTATGATGTGTGCAGAGTTCTCCTCTCCCCTGGTATGATGTGTGCAGAGTTCTCCTCTCCCCTTGTATGTGTGCAGAGTTCCCCTCTCCCCTGGTATGATGTGTGCAGAGTTCTCCTCTCCCCTGGTATGATGTGTGCAGAGTTCTCCTCTCCCCTTGTATGATGTGTGCAGAGTTCTCCTCTCCCCTGGTATGATTTGTGCAGAGTTCCCCTCTCCCCTGGTATGATGTGTGCAGAGTTCCCCTCTCCCCTGGTATGATGTGTGCAGAGTTCTCATCTCCCCTTGTATGATGTGTGCAGAGTTCTCCTCTCCCCTAGTATGATGTGTGCAGAGTTCTCCTCTCCCCTAGTATGATGTGTGCAGAGTTCTCCTCTCCCCTAGTATGATGTGTGCAGAGTTCTCCTCTCCCCTTGTATGATGTGTGCAGAGTTCTCCTCTCCCCTTGTATGATGTGTGTAGAGTTCTCCTCTCCTCTGGTATGATGTGTGAAGAGTTCTCCTCTCCCCTTGTATGATGTGTGCAGAGTTCTCTCCCCTTGTATGATGTGTGCAGAGTTCTCCTCTACCCTGGCATGATGTGTGTAGAGTTCTCCTCTCCTCTGGTATGATGTGTGTAGAGTTCTCCTCTCCTCTGGTATGATGTGTGCAGAGTTCTCCTCTCCCCTGGTATGATGTGTGTAGAGTTCTCCTCTGGTATGATGTGTGCAGAGTTCTCCTCTCCCCTTGTATGATGTGTGCAGAGTTCTCCTCTCCCCCTTGTATGATGTGTGCAGAGTTCTCCTCTCCCCTGGTATGATGTGTGCAGAGTTCTCCTCTCCCCTGGTATGATGCGTGCAGAGTTCTCCTCTCCCCTTGTATGTGTGCAGAGTTCCCCTCTCCCCTGGTATGATGTGTGCAGAGTTCTCCTCTCCCCTAGTATGATGTGTGCAGAGTTCTCCTCTCCCCTAGTATGATGTGTGCAGAGTTCTCCTCTCCCCTGGTATGATGTGTGCAGAGTTCTCCTCTCCCCTGGTATGATGTGTGCAGAGTTCTCCTCTCCCCTGGCATGATGTGTGCAGAGTTCTCCTCTCCCCTGGTATGATGTGTGCAGAGTTCTCCTCTCCCCTGGTATGATGTGTGGAGAGTTCTCTCCCCTTGTATGATGCGTGCAGAGTTCTCCTCTCCCCTGGCATGATGTGTGTAGAGTTCTCCTCTCCTCTGGTATGATGTGTGTAGAGTTCTCCTCTCCTCTGGTATGATGTGTGCAGAGTTCTCCTCTCCCCTGGTATGATGTGTGTAGAGTTCTCCTGTGGTATGATGTGTGCAGAGTTCTCCTCTCCCCTTGTATGATGTGTGCAGAGTTCTCCTCTCCCCCTTGTATGATGTGTGCAGAGTTCTCCTCTCCCCTGGTATGATGTGTGCAGAGTTCTCCTCTCCCCTGGTATGATGTGTGCAGAGTTCCCCTCTCCCCTGGTATGATGTGTGCAGAGTTCCCCTCTCCCCTGGTATGATGTGTGCAGAGTTCTCATCTCCCCTTGTATGATGTGTGCAGAGTTCTCCTCTCCCCTAGTATGATGTGTGCAGAGTTCTCCTCTCCCCTAGTATGATGTGTGCAGAGTTCTCCTCTCCCCTAGTATGATGTGTGCAGAGTTCTCCTCTCCCCTTGTATGATGTGTGCAGAGTTCTCCTCTCCCCTTGTATGATGTGTGCAGAGTTCTCTTCTCCCCTGGTATAATGTGTGCAGAGTTCTCCTCTCCCCTGGTATGATGTGTGCAGAGTTCTCCTCTCCCCTTGTATGACATGTGCAGAGATCTCCTCTCCCCTGATATGATGTCTGCACAGTTCTCCTCTCCCCTTGTATGATTTGTGCAGAGTTCTCCTCTCTTCTGGTATGTGTGCAGAGTTCTCCTCTCCTCTGGTATGATGTGTGCAGAGTTCTCATCTCCCCTGGTGTGATGTGTGCAGAGTTCTCCTCTCCCCTAGTATGATGTGTGCAGAGTTCTCCTCTCCCCTTGTATGTGTGCAGAGTTCTCCTCTTCCCTAGTATGATGTGTGCAGAGTTCTCCTCTTCCCTGGTATGATGTGTGCAGAGTTCTCCTCTCCCCTTGTATGATTTGTGCAGAGTTCTCCTCTCTCCCGGTATGTGTGCAGAGTTCTCCTCTCCTCTGGTATGATGTGTGCAGAGTTCTCATCTCCCCTGGTGTGATGTGTGCAGAGTTCTCCTCTCCCCTAGTATGATGTGTGCAGAGTTCTCCTTTCCCCTTGTATGATGTGTGCAGAGTTCTCCTCTCCCCTAGTATGATGTGTGCAGAGTTCTCCTCTTCCCTGGTATGATGTGTGCAGAGTTCTCCTCTCCCCTTGTATGATGTGTGTAGAGTTCTCCTCTCCCCTGGTATGATGTGTGCAGAGTTCTCCTCTCCCCTTGTATGATGTGTGTAGAGTTCTCCTCTCCCCTGGTATGATGTGTGCAGAGTTTTCCTCTCCCCTTGTATGACGTGTGCAGAGATCTCCTCTCCCCTGATATGATGTCTGCACAGTTCTCCTCTCCCCTTGTATGATTTGTGCAGAGTTCTCCTCTCTTCTGGTATGTGTGCAGAGTTCTCCTCTCCTCTGGTATGATGTGTGCAGAGTTCTCATCTCCCCTGGTGTGATGTGTGCAGAGTTCTCCTCTCCCCTAGTATGATGTGTGCAGAGTTCTCCTTTCCCCTTGTATGATGTGTGCAGAGTTCTCCTCTTCCCTGGTATGATGTGTGCAGAGTTCTCCTCTCCCCTTGTATGATGTGTGCAGAGTTCTCCTCTCCTCTGGTATGATGTGTGTAGAGTTCTCCTCTCCCCTGGTATGATGTGTGCAGAGTTCTCCTCTCCTCTGGTATGATGTGTGTAGAGTTCTCCTCTCCCCTGGTATGATGTGTGCAGAGTTCTCCTCTCCCCTAGTATGATGTGTGCAGAGTTCTCCTCTTCCCTGGTATGATGTGTGCAGAGTTCTCCTCTCCCCTTGTATGATGTGTGTAGAGTTCTCCTCTCCCCTGGTATGATGTGTGCAGAGTTCTCCTCTCCCCTTGTATGATGTGTGTAGAGTTCTCCTCTCCCCTGGTATGATGTGTGCAGAGTTCTCCTCTCCCCTTGTATGATGTGTGCAGAGTTATCCTCTCCCCTGGTATGATGTGTGTAGAGTTCTCCTCTCCCCTTGTATGATGTGTGCAGAGTTATCCTCTCCCCTGGTATGATGTGTGCAGAGTTCTCCTCTCCCCTTGTATGATGTGTGCAGAGTTATCCTCTCCCCTGGTATGATGTGTGCAGAGTTCTCCTGTCCTCTGGTATGATGTGTGCAGAGTTCTCCTCTCCCCTGGTATGATGTGTGCAGAGTTCTCCTCTCCTCTGGTATGATGTGTGTAGAGTTCTCCTCTCCCCTGGTATGTGTGCAGAGTTCTCCTCTCCTTTGGTATGATGTGTGCAGAGTTCTCCTCTCCTCTGGTATGATGTGTGTAGAGTTCTCCTCTGGTATGATGTGTGCAGAGTTCTCCTCTCCCCTTGTATGATGTGTGTAGAGTTCTCCTCTCCTCTGGTATGATGTGTGCAGAGTTCTCCTCTCCCCTGGTATGTGTGTGTAGAGTTCTCCTCTCCCCTGGTGTGATGTGTGTAGAGTTCTCCTCTCTTCTGGTATGATGTGTGTAGAGTTCTCCTCTCCCCTGGTATGATGTGTGTAGAATTCTCCTCTCCCCTTGTATGATGTGTGCAGAGTTCTCCTCTCCCCTTGTATGATGTGTGTAGAGTTCTCCTCTCCCCTTGTATGATGTGTGCAGAGTTCTCCTCTCCCCTGGTATGATGTGTGTAGAGTTCTCCTCTCCCCTGGTATGATGTGTGTAGAGTTCTCCTCTCCCCTTGTATGATGTGTGCAGAGTTCTCCTCTCCCCTTGTATGATGTGTGTAGAGTTCTCCTCTCCCCTTGTATGATGTGTGCAGAGTTCTCCTCTCCCCTTGTATGATGTGTGTAGAATTCTCCTCTCCCCTTGTATGATGTGTGCAGAGTTCTCCTCTCCCCTTGTATGATGTGTGTAGAGTTCTCCTCTCCCCTTGTATGATGTGTGCAGAGTTCTCCTCTCCCCTGGTATGATGTGTGTAGAGTTCTCCTCTCCCCTTGTATGATGTGTGCAGAGTTCTCCTCTCCCCTTGTATGATGTGTGTAGAGTTCTCCTCTCCCCTTGTATGATGTGTGCAGAGTTCTCCTCTCCCCTGGTATGATGTGTGTAGAGTTCTCCTCTCCCCTGGTATGATGTGTGTAGAGTTCTCCTCTCCCCTTGTATGATGTGTGTAGAGTTCTCCTCTCCCTTGGTATGATGTGTGTAGAGTTCTCCTCTCCTCTGGAATGATGTGTGTAGAGTTCTCCTCTCCTCTGGTATGATGTGTGTAGAGTTCTCCTCTCCTCTGGTATGATGTGTGTAGAGTTCTCCTCTCCTCTGTTATGATGTGTGTAGAGTTCTCCTCTCCTCTGTTATGATGTGTGTAGAGTTCTCCACTCCTCTGGTATGATGTGTGTAGAGTTCTCCTCTCCTCTGGTATGATGTGTGTAGAGTTCTCCTCTCCTCTGGTATGATGTGTGTAGAGTTCTCCTCTCCTCTGGTATGATGTGTGCAGAGTTCTCCTCTCCTGTTATGATGTGTGTAGAGTTCTCCTCTCCTCTGGTATGATGTGTGTAGAGTTCTCCTCTCCTGTTATGATGTGTGTAGAGTTCTCCTCTCCTCTGGTATGATGTGTGTAGAGTTCTCCTCTCCTCTGGTATGATGTGTGCAGAGTTCTCCTCTCCTGTTATGATGTGTGTAGAGTTCTCCTCTCCTCTGGTATGATGTGTGCAGAGTTCTCCTCTCCCCTTGTATGATGTGTGTAGAGTTCTCCTCTCCCCTGGTATGATGTGTGCAGAGTTCTCCTTTCCCCTGGTATGATGTGTGCAGAGTTCTCCTCTCCCCTGATATGATGTGTGCAGAGTTCTCCTCTCCCCTAGTATGATGTGTGCAGAGTTCTCCTCTCCCCTTGTATGTGTGCAGAGTTCTCCTCTCCCCTGGTATAATGTGTGCAGAGTTCTCCTCTCCCCTTGTATGATGTGTGCAGAATTCTCCTCTCCCCTGATATGATGTGTGTAGAGTTTTCCTCTCCCCTAGTATGATGTGTGCAGAGTTCTCCTCTCCCCTTGTATGTGTGCAGAGTTCTCCCCTCCCCTAGTATGATGTGTGCAGAGTTCTCCTCTCCCCTGGTATGATGTGTGCAGAGTTCTCCTCTCCCCTTGTATGATGTGTGCAGAGTTATCCTCTCCCCTGGTATGATGTGTGCAGAGTTCTCCTCTCCCCTGGCATGATGTGTGTAGAGTTCTCCTCTCCTCTGGTATGATGTGTGTAGAGTTCTCCTCTCCTCTGGTATGATGTGTGCAGAGTTCTCCTCTCCCCTGGTATGATGTGTGTAGAGTTCTCCTCTGGTATGATGTGTGCAGAGTTCTCCTCTCCCCTTGTATGATGTGTGCAGAGTTCTCCTCTCCCCCTTGTATGATGTGTGCAGAGTTCTCCTCTCCCCTTGTATGTGTGCAGAGTTCTCCTCTCCCCTAGTATGATGTGTGCAGAGTTCTCCTCTCCCCTGGTATGATGTGTGCAGAGTTCTCCTCTCCCCTTGTATGATGTGTGCAGAGTTATCCTCTCCTCTGGTATGATGTGTGCAGAGTTCTCCTCTCCCCTGGTATGATGTGTGCAGAGTTCTCCTCTCCCCTGGTATGATGTGTGCAGAGTTCTCCTCTCCCCTGGTATGATGTGTGCAGAGTTCTCCTCTCCCCTTGTATGATGTGTGCAGAGTTCTCTCCCCTTGTATGATGTGTGCAGAGTTCTCCTCTACCCTGGCATGATGTGTGTAGAGTTCTCCTCTCCTCTGGTATGATGTGTGTAGAGTTCTCCTCTCCTCTGGTATGATGTGTGCAGAGTTCTCCTCTCCCCTGGTATGATGTGTGTAGAGTTCTCCTCTGGTATGATGTGTGCAGAGTTCTCCTCTCCCCTTGTATGATGTGTGCAGAGTTCTCCTCTCCCCCTTGTATGATGTGTGCAGAGTTCTCCTCTCCCCTGGTATGATGTGTGCAGAGTTCTCCTCTCCCCTGGTATGATGTGTGCAGAGTTCTCCTCTCCCCTTGTATGTGTGCAGAGTTCCCCTCTCCCCTGGTATGATGTGTGCAGAGTTCTCCTCTCCCCTAGTATGATGTGTGCAGAGTTCTCCTCTCCCCTAGTATGATGTGTGTAGAGTTCTCCTCTCCCCTGGTATGATGTGTGCAGAGTTCTCCTCTCCCCTGGTCTGATGTGTGCAGAGTTCTCCTCTCCCCTGGCATGATGTGTGCAGAGTTCTCCTCTCCCCTTGTATGATGTGTGTAGAGTTCTCCTCTCCCCTTGTATGATGTGTGCAGAGTTCTCCTCTCCCCTGGTATGATGTGTGTAGAGTTCTCCTCTCCCCTGGTATGATGTGTGTAGAGTTCTCCTCTCCCCTTGTATGATGTGTGTAGAGTTCTCCTCTCCCTTGGTATGATGTGTGTAGAGTTCTCCTCTCCTCTGGAATGATGTGTGTAGAGTTCTCCTCTCCTCTGGTATGATGTGTGTAGAGTTCTCCTCTCCTCTGGTATGATGTGTGTAGAGTTCTCCTCTCCTCTGTTATGATGTGTGTAGAGTTCTCCTCTCCTCTGTTATGATGTGTGTAGAGTTCTCCACTCCTCTGGTATGATGTGTGTAGAGTTCTCCTCTCCTCTGGTATGATGTGTGTAGAGTTCTCCTCTCCTCTGGTATGATGTGTGTAGAGTTCTCCTCTCCTCTGGTATGATGTGTGCAGAGTTCTCCTCTCCTGTTATGATGTGTGTAGAGTTCTCCTCTCCTCTGGTATGATGTGTGTAGAGTTCTCCTCTCCTGTTATGATGTGTGTAGAGTTCTCCTCTCCTCTGGTATGATGTGTGTAGAGTTCTCCTCTCCTCTGGTATGATGTGTGCAGAGTTCTCCTCTCCTGTTATGATGTGTGTAGAGTTCTCCTCTCCTCTGGTATGATGTGTGCAGAGTTCTCCTCTCCCCTTGTATGATGTGTGTAGAGTTCTCCTCTCCCCTGGTATGATGTGTGCAGAGTTCTCCTTTCCCCTGGTATGATGTGTGCAGAGTTCTCCTCTCCCCTGATATGATGTGTGCAGAGTTCTCCTCTCCCCTAGTATGATGTGTGCAGAGTTCTCCTCTCCCCTTGTATGTGTGCAGAGTTCTCCTCTCCCCTGGTATGATGTGTGCAGAGTTCTCCTCTCCCCTTGTATGATGTGTGCAGAATTCTCCTCTCCCCTGATATGATGTGTGTAGAGTTTTCCTCTCCCCTAGTATGATGTGTGCAGAGTTCTCCTCTCCCCTTGTATGTGTGCAGAGTTCTCCCCTCCCCTAGTATGATGTGTGCAGAGTTCTCCTCTCCCCTGGTATGATGTGTGCAGAGTTCTCCTCTCCCCTTGTATGATGTGTGCAGAGTTATCCTCTCCCCTGGTATGATGTGTGCAGAGTTCTCCTCTCCCCTGGCATGATGTGTGTAGAGTTCTCCTCTCCTCTGGTATGATGTGTGTAGAGTTCTCCTCTCCTCTGGTATGATGTGTGCAGAGTTCTCCTCTCCCCTGGTATGATGTGTGTAGAGTTCTCCTCTATTATGATGTGTGCAGAGTTCTCCTCTCCCCTTGTATGATGTGTGCAGAGTTCTCCTCTCCCCCTTGTATGATGTGTGCAGAGTTCTCCTCTCCCCTTGTATGTGTGCAGAGTTCTCCTCTCCCCTAGTATGATGTGTGCAGAGTTCTCCTCTCCCCTGGTATGATGTGTGCAGAGTTCTCCTCTCCCCTTGTATGATGTGTGCAGAGTTATCCTCTCCCCTGGTATGATGTGTACAGAGTTCTCCTCTCCCCTGGTATGATGTGTGCAGAGTTCTCCTCTCCCCTGGTATGATGTGTGCAGAGTTCTCCTCTCCCCTTGTATAATGTGTGCAGAGTTCTCATCTCCCCTTGTATGATGTGTGCAGAGTTCTCCTCTCCCCTAGTATGATGTGTGCAGAGTTCTCCTCTCCCCTAGTATGATGTGTGCAGAGTTCTCCTCTCCCCTTGTATGATGTATGCAGAGTTATCCTCTCCCCTGGAATGATGTGTGCAGAGTTCTCCTCTCCCCTGGTATGATGTCTGCACAGTTCTCCTCTCCTCTGGTATGATGTGTGCAGAGTTCTCCTCTCCCCTGGTGTGATGTGTGCAGAGTTCTCCTCTCCCCTAGTATGATGTGTGCAGAGTTCTCCTCTCCCCTTGTATGTGTGCAGAGTTCTCCTCTCCCCTAGCATGATGTGTGCAGAGTTCTCCTCTTCCCTGGTATGATGTGTGCAGCGTTCTCCTCTCCCCTTGTATGATGTGTGCAGAGTTCTCCTCTCCCCTTGTATAATGTGTGCAGAATTCTCCTCTCCCCTTGTATGATGTGTGTAGAGTTCTCCTCTCCTCTGGTATGATGTGTGCAGAGTTCTCCTCTCCCCTGGTATGATGTGTGTATAGTTCTCCTCTGGTGTGATGTGTGTAGAGTTCTCCTCTCCCCTTGTATGATGTGTGCAGAGTTCTCTTCTCCCCTTGTATGATGTGTGCAGAGTTCTCCTTTCCCCTGGTATGATGTGTGCAGAGTTCTCCTCTCCCCTGATATGATGTGTGCAGAGTTCTCCTCTCCCCTAGTATGATGTGTGCAGAGTTCTCCTCTCCCCTTGTATGTGTGCAGAGTTCTCCTCTCCCCTGGTATGATGTGTGCAGAGTTCTCCTCTCCCCTTGTATGATGTGTGCAGAATTCTCCTCTCCCCTGATATGATGTGTGTAGAGTTTTCCTCTCCCCTAGTATGATGTGTGCAGAGTTCTCCTCTCCCCTTGTATGTGTGCAGAGTTCTCCTCTCCCCTAGTATGATGTGTGCAGAGTTCTCCTCTCCCCTGGTATGATGTGTGCAGAGTTCTCCTCTCCCCTTGTATGATGTGTGCAGAGTTATCCTCTCCCCTGGTATGATGTGTGCAGAGTTCTTTCCCCTTGTATGATGTGTGCAGAGTTCTCCTCTCCCCTGGCATGATGTGTGTAGAGTTCTCCTCTCCTCTGGTATGATGTGTGTAGAGTTCTCCTCTCCTCTGGTATGATGTGTGCAGAGTTCTCCTCTCCCCTGGTATGATGTGTGTAGAGTTCTCCTCTGGTATGATGTGTGCAGAGTTCTCCTCTCCCCTTGTATGATGTGTGCAGAGTTCTCCTCTCCCCCTTGTATGATGTGTGCAGAGTTCTCCTCTCCCCTTGTATGTGTGCAGAGTTCTCCTCTCCCCTAGTATGATGTGTGCAGAGTTCTCCTCTCCCCTGGTATGATGTGTGCAGAGTTCTCCTCTCCCCTTGTATGATGTGTGCAGAGTTATCCTCTCCCCTGGTATGATGTGTGCAGAGTTCTCCTCTCCCCTGGTATGATGTGTGCAGAGTTCTCCTCTCCCCTGGTATGATGTGTGCAGAGTTCTCCTCTCCCCTTGTATGATGTGTGCAGAGTTCTCTCCCCTTGTATGATGTGTGCAGAGTTCTCCTCTACCCTGGCATGATGTGTGTAGAGTTCTCCTCTCCTCTGGTATGATGTGTGTAGAGTTCTCCTCTCCTCTGGTATGATGTGTGCAGAGTTCTCCTCTCCCCTGGTATGATGTGTGTAGAGTTCTCCTCTGGTATGATGTGTGCAGAGTTCTCCTCTCCCCTTGTATGATGTGTGCAGAGTTCTCCTCTCCCCCTTGTATGATGTGTGCAGAGTTCTCCTCTCCCCTGGTATGATGTGTGCAGAGTTCTCCTCTCCCCTGGTATGATGTGTGCAGAGTTCTCCTCTCCCCTTGTATGTGTGCAGAGTTCCCCTCTCCCCTGGTATGATGTGTGCAGAGTTCTCCTCTCCCCTAGTATGATGTGTGCAGAGTTCTCCTCTCCCCTAGTATGATGTGTGTAGAGTTCTCCTCTCCCCTGGTATGATGTGTGCAGAGTTCTCCTCTCCCCTGGTATGATGTGTGCAGAGTTCTCCTCTCCCCTGGCATGATGTGTGCAGAGTTCTCCTCTCCCCTGGTATGATGTGTGCAGAGTTCTCCTCTCCCCTGGTATGATGTGTGGAGAGTTCTCTCCCCTTGTATGATGCGTGCAGAGTTCTCCTCTCCCCTGGCATGATGTGTGTAGAGTTCTCCTCTCCTCTGGTATGATGTGTGTAGAGTTCTCCTCTCCTCTGGTATGATGTGTGCAGAGTTCTCCTCTCCCCTGGTATGATGTGTGTAGAGTTCTCCTGTGGTATGATGTGTGCAGAGTTCTCCTCTCCCCTTGTATGATGTGTGCAGAGTTCTCCTCTCCCCCTTGTATGATGTGTGCAGAGTTCTCCTCTCCCCTGGTATGATGTGTGCAGAGTTCTCCTCTCCCCTGGTATGATGTGTGCAGAGTTCCCCTCTCCCCTGGTATGATGTGTGCAGAGTTCCCCTCTCCCCTGGTATGATGTGTGCAGAGTTCTCATCTCCCCTTGTATGATGTGTGCAGAGTTCTCCTCTCCCCTAGTATGATGTGTGCAGAGTTCTCCTCTCCCCTAGTATGATGTGTGCAGAGTTCTCCTCTCCCCTAGTATGATGTGTGCAGAGTTCTCCTCTCCCCTTGTATGATGTGTGCAGAGTTCTCCTCTCCCCTTGTATGATGTGTGCAGAGTTCTCTTCTCCCCTGGTATAATGTGTGCAGAGTTCTCCTCTCCCCTGGTATGATGTGTGCAGAGTTCTCCTCTCCCCTTGTATGACATGTGCAGAGATCTCCTCTCCCCTGATATGATGTCTGCACAGTTCTCCTCTCCCCTTGTATGATTTGTGCAGAGTTCTCCTCTCTTCTGGTATGTGTGCAGAGTTCTCCTCTCCTCTGGTATGATGTGTGCAGAGTTCTCATCTCCCCTGGTGTGATGTGTGCAGAGTTCTCCTCTCCCCTAGTATGATGTGTGCAGAGTTCTCCTCTCCCCTTGTATGTGTGCAGAGTTCTCCTCTTCCCTAGTATGATGTGTGCAGAGTTCTCCTCTTCCCTGGTATGATGTGTGCAGAGTTCTCCTCTCCCCTTGTATGATTTGTGCAGAGTTCTCCTCTCTCCCGGTATGTGTGCAGAGTTCTCCTCTCCTCTGGTATGATGTGTGCAGAGTTCTCATCTCCCCTGGTGTGATGTGTGCAGAGTTCTCCTCTCCCCTAGTATGATGTGTGCAGAGTTCTCCTTTCCCCTTGTATGATGTGTGCAGAGTTCTCCTCTCCCCTAGTATGATGTGTGCAGAGTTCTCCTCTTCCCTGGTATGATGTGTGCAGAGTTCTCCTCTCCCCTTGTATGATGTGTGTAGAGTTCTCCTCTCCCCTGGTATGATGTGTGCAGAGTTCTCCTCTCCCCTTGTATGATGTGTGTAGAGTTCTCCTCTCCCCTGGTATGATGTGTGCAGAGTTTTCCTCTCCCCTTGTATGACGTGTGCAGAGATCTCCTCTCCCCTGATATGATGTCTGCACAGTTCTCCTCTCCCCTTGTATGATTTGTGCAGAGTTCTCCTCTCTTCTGGTATGTGTGCAGAGTTCTCCTCTCCTCTGGTATGATGTGTGCAGAGTTCTCATCTCCCCTGGTGTGATGTGTGCAGAGTTCTCCTCTCCCCTAGTATGATGTGTGCAGAGTTCTCCTTTCCCCTTGTATGATGTGTGCAGAGTTCTCCTCTTCCCTGGTATGATGTGTGCAGAGTTCTCCTCTCCCCTTGTATGATGTGTGCAGAGTTCTCCTCTCCTCTGGTATGATGTGTGTAGAGTTCTCCTCTCCCCTGGTATGATGTGTGCAGAGTTCTCCTCTTCCCTGGTATGATGTGTGCAGAGTTCTCCTCTCCCCTAGTATGATGTGTGCAGAGTTCTCCTCTTCCCTGGTATGATGTGTGCAGAGTTCTCCTCTCCCCTTGTATGATGTGTGTAGAGTTCTCCTCTCCCCTGGTATGATGTGTGCAGAGTTCTCCTCTCCCCTTGTATGATGTGTGTAGAGTTCTCCTCTCCCCTGGTATGATGTGTGCAGAGTTCTCCTCTCCCCTTGTATGATGTGTGCAGAGTTATCCTCTCCCCTGGTATGATGTGTGTAGAGTTCTCCTCTCCCCTTGTATGATGTGTGCAGAGTTATCCTCTCCCCTGGTATGATGTGTGCAGAGTTCTCCTCTCCCCTTGTATGATGTGTGCAGAGTTATCCTCTCCCCTGGTATGATGTGTGCAGAGTTCTCCTGTCCTCTGGTATGATGTGTGCAGAGTTCTCCTCTCCCCTGGTATGATGTGTGCAGAGTTCTCCTCTCCTCTGGTATGATGTGTGTAGAGTTCTCCTCTCCCCTGGTATGTGTGCAGAGTTCTCCTCTCCTTTGGTATGATGTGTGCAGAGTTCTCCTCTCCTCTGGTATGATGTGTGTAGAGTTCTCCTCTGGTATGATGTGTGCAGAGTTCTCCTCTCCCCTTGTATGATGTGTGTAGAGTTCTCCTCTCCTCTGGTATGATGTGTGCAGAGTTCTCCTCTCCCCTGGTATGTGTGTGTAGAGTTCTCCTCTCCCCTGGTGTGATGTGTGTAGAGTTCTCCTCTCTTCTGGTATGATGTGTGTAGAGTTCTCCTCTCCCCTGCTATGATGTGTGTAGAATTCTCCTCTCCCCTTGTATGATGTGTGCAGAGTTCTCCTCTCCCCTTGTATGATGTGTGTAGAGTTCTCCTCTCCCCTTGTATGATGTGTGCAGAGTTCTCCTCTCCCCTGGTATGATGTGTGTAGAGTTCTCCTCTCCCCTGGTATGATGTGTGTAGAGTTCTCCTCTCCCCTTGTATGATGTGTGCAGAGTTCTCCTCTCCCCTTGTATGATGTGTGTAGAGTTCTCCTCTCCCCTTGTATGATGTGTGCAGAGTTCTCCTCTCCCCTTGTATGATGTGTGTAGAATTCTCCTCTCCCCTTGTATGATGTGTGCAGAGTTCTCCTCTCCCCTTGTATGATGTGTGTAGAGTTCTCCTCTCCCCTTGTATGATGTGTGCAGAGTTCTCCTCTCCCCTGGTATGATGTGTGTAGAGTTCTCCTCTCCCCTTGTATGATGTGTGCAGAGTTCTCCTCTCCCCTTGTATGATGTGTGTAGAGTTCTCCTCTCCCCTTGTATGATGTGTGCAGAGTTCTCCTCTCCCCTGGTATGATGTGTGTAGAGTTCTCCTCTCCCCTGGTATGATGTGTGTAGAGTTCTCCTCTCCCCTTGTATGATGTGTGTAGAGTTCTCCTCTCCCTTGGTATGATGTGTGTAGAGTTCTCCTCTCCTCTGGAATGATGTGTGTAGAGTTCTCCTCTCCTCTGGTATGATGTGTGTAGAGTTCTCCTCTCCTCTGTTATGATGTGTGTAGAGTTCTCCTCTCCTCTGTTATGATGTGTGTAGAGTTCTCCTCTCCTCTGTTATGATGTGTGTAGAGTTCTCCACTCCTCTGGTATGATGTGTGTAGAGTTCTCCTCTCCTCTGGTATGATGTGTGTAGAGTTCTCCTCTCCTCTGGTATGATGTGTGTAGAGTTCTCCTCTCCTCTGGTATGATGTGTGCAGAGTTCTCCTCTCCTGTTATGATGTGTGTAGAGTTCTCCTCTCCTCTGGTATGATGTGTGTAGAGTTCTCCTCTCCTGTTATGATGTGTGTAGAGTTCTCCTCTCCTCTGGTATGATGTGTGTAGAGTTCTCCTCTCCTCTGGTATGATGTGTGCAGAGTTCTCCTCTCCTGTTATGATGTGTGTAGAGTTCTCCTCTCCTCTGGTATGATGTGTGCAGAGTTCTCCTCTCCCCTTGTATGATGTGTGTAGAGTTCTCCTCTCCCCTGGTATGATGTGTGCAGAGTTCTCCTTTCCCCTGGTATGATGTGTGCAGAGTTCTCCTCTCCCCTGATATGATGTGTGCAGAGTTCTCCTCTCCCCTAGTATGATGTGTGCAGAGTTCTCCTCTCCCCTTGTATGTGTGCAGAGTTCTCCTCTCCCCTGGTATAATGTGTGCAGAGTTCTCCTCTCCCCTTGTATGATGTGTGCAGAATTCTCCTCTCCCCTGATATGATGTGTTTAGAGTTTTCCTCTCCCCTAGTATGATGTGTGCAGAGTTCTCCTCTCCCCTTGTATGTGTGCAGAGTTCTCCCCTCCCCTAGTATGATGTGTGCAGAGTTCTCCTCTCCCCTGGTATGATGTGTGCAGAGTTCTCCTCTCCCCTTGTATGACGTGTGCAGAGATCTCCTCTCCCCTGATATGATGTCTGCACAGTTCTCCTCTCCCCTTGTATGATTTGTGCAGAGTTCTCCTCTCTTCTGGTATGTGTGCAGAGTTCTCCTCTCCTCTGGTATGATGTGTGCAGAGTTCTCATCTCCCCTGGTGTGATGTGTGCAGAGTTCTCCTCTCCCCTAGTATGATGTGTGCAGAGTTCTCCTTTCCCCTTGTATGATGTGTGCAGAGTTCTCCTCTTCCCTGGTATGATGTGTGCAGAGTTCTCCTCTCCCCTTGTATGATGTGTGCAGAGTTCTCCTCTCCTCTGGTATGATGTGTGTAGAGTTCTCCTCTCCCCTGGTATGATGTGTGCAGAGTTCTCCTCTTCCCTGGTATGATGTGTGCAGAGTTCTCCTCTCCCCTAGTATGATGTGTGCAGAGTTCTCCTCTTCCCTGGTATGATGTGTGCAGAGTTCTCCTCTCCCCTTGTATGATGTGTGTAGAGTTCTCCTCTCCCCTGGTATGATGTGTGCAGAGTTCTCCTCTCCCCTTGTATGATGTGTGTAGAGTTCTCCTCTCCCCTGGTATGATGTGTGCAGAGTTCTCCTCTCCCCTTGTATGATGTGTGCAGAGTTATCCTCTCCCCTGGTATGATGTGTGTAGAGTTCTCCTCTCCCCTTGTATGATGTGTGCAGAGTTATCCTCTCCCCTGGTATGATGTGTGCAGAGTTCTCCTCTCCCCTTGTATGATGTGTGCAGAGTTATCCTCTCCCCTGGTATGATGTGTGCAGAGTTCTCCTGTCCTCTGGTATGATGTGTGCAGAGTTCTCCTCTCCCCTGGTATGATGTGTGCAGAGTTCTCCTCTCCTCTGGTATGATGTGTGTAGAGTTCTCCTCTCCCCTGGTATGTGTGCAGAGTTCTCCTCTCCTTTGGTATGATGTGTGCAGAGTTCTCCTCTCCTCTGGTATGATGTGTGTAGAGTTCTCCTCTGGTATGATGTGTGCAGAGTTCTCCTCTCCCCTTGTATGATGTGTGTAGAGTTCTCCTCTCCTCTGGTATGATGTGTGCAGAGTTCTCCTCTCCCCTGGTATGTGTGTGTAGAGTTCTCCTCTCCCCTGGTGTGATGTGTGTAGAGTTCTCCTCTCTTCTGGTATGATGTGTGTAGAGTTCTCCTCTCCCCTGCTATGATGTGTGTAGAATTCTCCTCTCCCCTTGTATGATGTGTGCAGAGTTCTCCTCTCCCCTTGTATGATGTGTGTAGAGTTCTCCTCTCCCCTTGTATGATGTGTGCAGAGTTCTCCTCTCCCCTGGTATGATGTGTGTAGAGTTCTCCTCTCCCCTGGTATGATGTGTGTAGAGTTCTCCTCTCCCCTTGTATGATGTGTGCAGAGTTCTCCTCTCCCCTTGTATGATGTGTGTAGAGTTCTCCTCTCCCCTTGTATGATGTGTGCAGAGTTCTCCTCTCCCCTTGTATGATGTGTGTAGAATTCTCCTCTCCCCTTGTATGATGTGTGCAGAGTTCTCCTCTCCCCTTGTATGATGTGTGTAGAGTTCTCCTCTCCCCTTGTATGATGTGTGCAGAGTTCTCCTCTCCCCTGGTATGATGTGTGTAGAGTTCTCCTCTCCCCTTGTATGATGTGTGCAGAGTTCTCCTCTCCCCTTGTATGATGTGTGTAGAGTTCTCCTCTCCCCTTGTATGATGTGTGCAGAGTTCTCCTCTCCCCTGGTATGATGTGTGTAGAGTTCTCCTCTCCCCTGGTATGATGTGTGTAGAGTTCTCCTCTCCCCTTGTATGATGTGTGTAGAGTTCTCCTCTCCCTTGGTATGATGTGTGTAGAGTTCTCCTCTCCTCTGGAATGATGTGTGTAGAGTTCTCCTCTCCTCTGGTATGATGTGTGTAGAGTTCTCCTCTCCTCTGTTATGATGTGTGTAGAGTTCTCCTCTCCTCTGTTATGATGTGTGTAGAGTTCTCCTCTCCTCTGTTATGATGTGTGTAGAGTTCTCCACTCCTCTGGTATGATGTGTGTAGAGTTCTCCTCTCCTCTGGTATGATGTGTGTAGAGTTCTCCTCTCCTCTGGTATGATGTGTGTAGAGTTCTCCTCTCCTCTGGTATGATGTGTGCAGAGTTCTCCTCTCCTGTTATGATGTGTGTAGAGTTCTCCTCTCCTCTGGTATGATGTGTGTAGAGTTCTCCTCTCCTGTTATGATGTGTGTAGAGTTCTCCTCTCCTCTGGTATGATGTGTGTAGAGTTCTCCTCTCCTCTGGTATGATGTGTGCAGAGTTCTCCTCTCCTGTTATGATGTGTGTAGAGTTCTCCTCTCCTCTGGTATGATGTGTGCAGAGTTCTCCTCTCCCCTTGTATGATGTGTGTAGAGTTCTCCTCTCCCCTGGTATGATGTGTGCAGAGTTCTCCTTTCCCCTGGTATGATGTGTGCAGAGTTCTCCTCTCCCCTGATATGATGTGTGCAGAGTTCTCCTCTCCCCTAGTATGATGTGTGCAGAGTTCTCCTCTCCCCTTGTATGTGTGCAGAGTTCTCCTCTCCCCTGGTATAATGTGTGCAGAGTTCTCCTCTCCCCTTGTATGATGTGTGCAGAATTCTCCTCTCCCCTGATATGATGTGTTTAGAGTTTTCCTCTCCCCTAGTATGATGTGTGCAGAGTTCTCCTCTCCCCTTGTATGTGTGCAGAGTTCTCCCCTCCCCTAGTATGATGTGTGCAGAGTTCTCCTCTCCCCTGGTATGATGTGTGCAGAGTTCTCCTCTCCCCTTGTATGATGTGTGCAGAGTTATCCTCTCCCCTGGTATGATGTGTGCAGAGTTCTCCTCTCCCCTGGCATGATGTGTGTAGAGTTCTCCTCTCCTCTGGTATGATGTGTGTAGAGTTCTCCTCTCCTCTGGTATGATGTGTGCAGAGTTCTCCTCTCCCCTGGTATGATGTGTGTAGAGTTCTCCTCTGGTATGATGTGTGCAGAGTTCTCCTCTCCCCTTGTATGATGTGTGCAGAGTTCTCCTCTCCCCCTTGTATGATGTGTGCAGAGTTCTCCTCTCCCCTTGTATGTGTGCAGAGTTCTCCTCTCCCCTAGTATGATGTGTGCAGAGTTCTCCTCTCCCCTGGTATGATGTGTGCAGAGTTCTCCTCTCCCCTTGTATGATGTGTGCAGAGTTATCCTCTCCTCTGGTATGATGTGTGCAGAGTTCTCCTCTCCCCTGGTATGATGTGTGCAGAGTTCTCCTCTCCCCTGGTATGATGTGTGCAGAGTTCTCCTCTCCCCTGGTATGATGTGTGCAGAGTTCTCCTCTCCCCTTGTATGATGTGTGCAGAGTTCTCTCCCCTTGTATGATGTGTGCAGAGTTCTCCTCTACCCTGGCATGATGTGTGTAGAGTTCTCCTCTCCTCTGGTATGATGTGTGTAGAGTTCTCCTCTCCTCTGGTATGATGTGTGCAGAGTTCTCCTCTCCCCTGGTATGATGTGTGTAGAGTTCTCCTCTGGTATGATGTGTGCAGAGTTCTCCTCTCCCCTTGTATGATGTGTGCAGAGTTCTCCTCTCCCCCTTGTATGATGTGTGCAGAGTTCTCCTCTCCCCTGGTATGATGTGTGCAGAGTTCTCCTCTCCCCTGGTATGATGTGTGCAGAGTTCTCCTCTCCCCTTGTATGTGTGCAGAGTTCCCCTCTCCCCTGGTATGATGTGTGCAGAGTTCTCCTCTCCCCTAGTATGATGTGTGCAGAGTTCTCCTCTCCCCTAGTATGATGTGTGTAGAGTTCTCCTCTCCCCTGGTATGATGTGTGCAGAGTTCTCCTCTCCCCTGGTATGATGTGTGCAGAGTTCTCCTCTCCCCTGGCATGATGTGTGCAGAGTTCTCCTCTCCCCTTGTATGATGTGTGTAGAGTTCTCCTCTCCCCTTGTATGATGTGTGCAGAGTTCTCCTCTCCCCTGGTATGATGTGTGTAGAGTTCTCCTCTCCCCTGGTATGATGTGTGTAGAGTTCTCCTCTCCCCTTGTATGATGTGTGTAGAGTTCTCCTCTCCCTTGGTATGATGTGTGTAGAGTTCTCCTCTCCTCTGGAATGATGTGTGTAGAGTTCTCCTCTCCTCTGGTATGATGTGTGTAGAGTTCTCCTCTCCTCTGGTATGATGTGTGTAGAGTTCTCCTCTCCTCTGTTATGATGTGTGTAGAGTTCTCCTCTCCTCTGTTATGATGTGTGTAGAGTTCTCCACTCCTCTGGTATGATGTGTGTAGAGTTCTCCTCTCCTCTGGTATGATGTGTGTAGAGTTCTCCTCTCCTCTGGTATGATGTGTGTAGAGTTCTCCTCTCCTCTGGTATGATGTGTGCAGAGTTCTCCTCTCCTGTTATGATGTGTGTAGAGTTCTCCTCTCCTCTGGTATGATGTGTGTAGAGTTCTCCTCTCCTGTTATGATGTGTGTAGAGTTCTCCTCTCCTCTGGTATGATGTGTGTAGAGTTCTCCTCTCCTCTGGTATGATGTGTGCAGAGTTCTCCTCTCCTGTTATGATGTGTGTAGAGTTCTCCTCTCCTCTGGTATGATGTGTGCAGAGTTCTCCTCTCCCCTTGTATGATGTGTGTAGAGTTCTCCTCTCCCCTGGTATGATGTGTGCAGAGTTCTCCTTTCCCCTGGTATGATGTGTGCAGAGTTCTCCTCTCCCCTGATATGATGTGTGCAGAGTTCTCCTCTCCCCTAGTATGATGTGTGCAGAGTTCTCCTCTCCCCTTGTATGTGTGCAGAGTTCTCCTCTCCCCTGGTATGATGTGTGCAGAGTTCTCCTCTCCCCTTGTATGATGTGTGCAGAATTCTCCTCTCCCCTGATATGATGTGTGTAGAGTTTTCCTCTCCCCTAGTATGATGTGTGCAGAGTTCTCCTCTCCCCTTGTATGTGTGCAGAGTTCTCCCCTCCCCTAGTATGATGTGTGCAGAGTTCTCCTCTCCCCTGGTATGATGTGTGCAGAGTTCTCCTCTCCCCTTGTATGATGTGTGCAGAGTTATCCTCTCCCCTGGTATGATGTGTGCAGAGTTCTCCTCTCCCCTGGCATGATGTGTGTAGAGTTCTCCTCTCCTCTGGTATGATGTGTGTAGAGTTCTCCTCTCCTCTGGTATGATGTGTGCAGAGTTCTCCTCTCCCCTGGTATGATGTGTGTAGAGTTCTCCTCTATTATGATGTGTGCAGAGTTCTCCTCTCCCCTTGTATGATGTGTGCAGAGTTCTCCTCTCCCCCTTGTATGATGTGTGCAGAGTTCTCCTCTCCCCTTGTATGTGTGCAGAGTTCTCCTCTCCCCTAGTATGATGTGTGCAGAGTTCTCCTCTCCCCTGGTATGATGTGTGCAGAGTTCTCCTCTCCCCTTGTATGATGTGTGCAGAGTTATCCTCTCCCCTGGTATGATGTGTGCAGAGTTCTCCTCTCCCCTGGTATGATGTGTGCAGAGTTCTCCTCTCCCCTGGTATGATGTGTGCAGAGTTCTCCTCTCCCCTGGTATGATGTGTGCAGAGTTCTCCTCTCCCCTTGTATGATGTGTGCAGAGTTCTCTCCCCTTGTATGATGTGTGCAGAGTTCTCCTCTACCCTGGCATGATGTGTGTAGAGTTCTCCTCTCCTCTGGTATGATGTGTGTAGAGTTCTCCTCTCCTCTGGTATGATGTGTGCAGAGTTCTCCTCTCCCCTGGTATGATGTGTGTAGAGTTCTCCTCTGGTATGATGTGTGCAGAGTTCTCCTCTCCCCTTGTATGATGTGTGCAGAGTTCTCCTCTCCCCCTTGTATGATGTGTGCAGAGTTCTCCTCTCCCCTGGTATGATGTGTGCAGAGTTCTCCTCTCCCCTGGTATGATGTGTGCAGAGTTCTCCTCTCCCCTTGTATGTGTGCAGAGTTCCCCTCTCCCCTGGTATGATGTGTGCAGAGTTCTCCTCTCCCCTAGTATGATGTGTGCAGAGTTCTCCTCTCCCCTAGTATGATGTGTGTAGAGTTCTCCTCTCCCCTGGTATTATGTGTGCAGAGTTCTCCTCTCCCCTGGTATGATGTGTGCAGAGTTCTCCTCTCCCCTGGCATGATGTGTGCAGAGTTCTCCTCTCCCCTGGTATGATGTGTGCAGAGTTCTCCTCTCCCCTGGTATGATGTGTGGAGAGTTCTCTCCCCTTGTATGATGCGTGCAGAGTTGTCCTCTCCCCTGGCATGATGTGTGTAGAGTTCTCCTCTCCTCTGGTATGATGTGTGTAGAGTTCTCCTCTCCTCTGGTATGATGTGTGCAGAGTTCTCCTCTCCCCTGGTATGATGTGTGTAGAGTTCTCCTGTGGTATGATGTGTGCAGAGTTCTCCTCTCCCCTTGTATGATGTGTTCAGAGTTCTCCTCTCCCCCTTGTATGATGTGTGCAGAGTTCTCCTCTCCCCTGGTATGATGTGTGCAGAGTTCTCCTCTCCCCTGGTATGATGTGTGCAGAGTTCCCCTCTCCCCTGGTATGATGTGTGCAGAGTTCCCCTCTCCCCTGGTATGATGTGTGCAGAGTTCTCATCTCCCCTTGTATGATGTGTGCAGAGTTCTCCTCTCCCCTAGTATGATGTGTGCAGAGTTCTCCTCTCCCCTAGTATGATGTGTGCAGAGTTCTCCTCTCCCCTTGTATGATGTGTGCAGAGTTCTCCTCTCCCCTTGTATGATGTGTGCAGAGTTCTCTTCTCCCCTGGTATAATGTGTGCAGAGTTCTCCTCTCCCCTGGTATGATGTGTGCAGAGTTCTCCTCTCCCCTTGTATGACGTGTGCAGAGATCTCCTCTCCCCTGATATGATGTCTGCACAGTTCTCCTCTCCCCTTGTATGATTTGTGCAGAGTTCTCCTCTCTTCTGGTATGTGTGCAGAGTTCTCCTCTCCTCTGGTATGATGTGTGTAGAGTTCTCATCTCCCCTGGTGTGATGTGTGCAGAGTTCTCCTCTCCCCTAGTATGATGTGTGCAGAGTTCTCCTCTCCCCTTGTATGTGTGCAGAGTTCTCCTCTTCCCTAGTATGATGTGTGCAGAGTTCTCCTCTTCCCTGGTATGATGTGTGCAGAGTTCTCCTCTCCCCTTGTATGATTTGTGCAGAGTTCTCCTCTCTCCCGGTATGTGTGCAGAGTTCTCCTCTCCTCTGGTATGATGTGTGCAGAGTTCTCATCTCCCCTGGTGTGATGTGTGCAGAGTTCTCCTCTCCCCTAGTATGATGTGTGCAGAGTTCTCCTTTCCCCTTGTATGATGTGTGCAGAGTTCTCCTCTTCCCTGGTATGATGTGTGCAGAGTTCTCCTCTCCCCTTGTATGATGTGTGTAGAGTTCTCCTCTCCCCTGGTATGATGTGTGCAGAGTTCTCCTCTCCCCTTGTATGATGTGTGTAGAGTTCTCCTCTCCCCTGGTATGATGTGTGCAGAGTTCTCCTCTCCCCTTGTATGACGTGTGCAGAGATCTCCTCTCCCCTGATATGATGTCTGCACAGTTCTCCTCTCCCCTTGTATGATTTGTGCAGAGTTCTCCTCTCTTCTGGTATGTGTGCAGAGTTCTCCTCTCCTCTGGTATGATGTGTGCAGAGTTCTCATCTCCCCTGGTGTGATGTGTGCAGAGTTCTCCTCTCCCCTAGTATGATGTGTGCAGAGTTCTCCTCTCCCCTTGTATGTGTTCAGAGTTCTCCTCTTCCCTAGTATGATGTGTGCAGAGTTCTCCTCTTCCCTGGTATGATGTGTGCAGAGTTCTCCTCTCCCCTTGTATGATTTGTGCAGAGTTCTCCTCTCTCCCGGTATGTGTGCAGAGTTCTCCTCTCCTCTGGTATGATGTGTGCAGAGTTCTCATCTCCCCTGGTGTGATGTGTGCAGAGTTCTCCTCTCCCCTAGTATGATGTGTGCAGAGTTCTCCTTTCCCCTTGTATGATGTGTGCAGAGTTCTCCTCTTCCCTGGTATGATGTGTGCAGAGTTCTCCTCTCCCCTTGTATGATGTGTGCAGAGTTCTCCTCTCCTCTGGTATGATGTGTGCAGAGTTCTCCTCTTCCCTGGTATGATGTGTGCAGAGTTCTCCTCTCCCCTTGTATGATGTGTGTAGAGTTCTCCTCTCCCCTGGTATGATGTGTGCAGAGTTCTCCTCTCCCCTTGTATGATGTGTGTAGAGTTCTCCTCTCCCCTGGTATGATGTGTGCAGAGTTCTCCTCTCCCCTTGTATGATGTGTGCAGAGTTCTCCTCTCCCCTTGTATGATGTGTGTAGAGTTCTCCTCTCCCCTTGTATGATGTGTGCAGAGTTCTCCTCTCCCCTAGTATGATGTGTGCAGAGTTCTCCTCTCCCCTTGTATGACGTGTGCAGAGATCTCCTCTCCCCTGATATGATGTCTGCACAGTTCTCCTCTCCCCTTGTATGATTTGTGCAGAGTTCTCCTCTCTTCTGGTATGTGTGCAGAGTTCTCCTCTCCTCTGGTATGATGTGTGTAGAGTTCTCATCTCCCCTGGTGTGATGTGTGCAGAGTTCTCCTCTCCCCTAGTATGATGTGTGCAGAGTTCTCCTCTCCCCTTGTATGTGTGCAGAGTTCTCCTCTTCCCTAGTATGATGTGTGCAGAGTTCTCCTCTTCCCTGGTATGATGTGTGCAGAGTTCTCCTCTCCCCTTGTATGATTTGTGCAGAGTTCTCCTCTCTCCCGGTATGTGTGCAGAGTTCTCCTCTCCTCTGGTATGATGTGTGCAGAGTTCTCATCTCCCCTGGTGTGATGTGTGCAGAGTTCTCCTCTCCCCTAGTATGATGTGTGCAGAGTTCTCCTTTCCCCTTGTATGATGTGTGCAGAGTTCTCCTCTTCCCTGGTATGATGTGTGCAGAGTTCTCCTCTCCCCTTGTATGATGTGTGTAGAGTTCTCCTCTCCCCTGGTATGATGTGTGCAGAGTTCTCCTCTCCCCTTGTATGATGTGTGTAGAGTTCTCCTCTCCCCTGGTATGATGTGTGCAGAGTTCTCCTCTCCCCTTGTATGACGTGTGCAGAGATCTCCTCTCCCCTGATATGATGTCTGCACAGTTCTCCTCTCCCCTTGTATGATTTGTGCAGAGTTCTCCTCTCTTCTGGTATGTGTGCAGAGTTCTCCTCTCCTCTGGTATGATGTGTGCAGAGTTCTCATCTCCCCTGGTGTGATGTGTGCAGAGTTCTCCTCTCCCCTAGTATGATGTGTGCAGAGTTCTCCTCTCCCCTTGTATGTGTGCAGAGTTCTCCTCTTCCCTAGTATGATGTGTGCAGAGTTCTCCTCTTCCCTGGTATGATGTGTGCAGAGTTCTCCTCTCCCCTTGTATGATTTGTGCAGAGTTCTCCTCTCTCCCGGTATGTGTGCAGAGTTCTCCTCTCCTCTGGTATGATGTGTGCAGAGTTCTCATCTCCCCTGGTGTGATGTGTGCAGAGTTCTCCTCTCCCCTAGTATGATGTGTGCAGAGTTCTCCTTTCCCCTTGTATGATGTGTGCAGAGTTCTCCTCTTCCCTGGTATGATGTGTGCAGAGTTCTCCTCTCCCCTTGTATGATGTGTGCAGAGTTCTCCTCTCCTCTGGTATGATGTGTGCAGAGTTCTCCTCTTCCCTGGTATGATGTGTGCAGAGTTCTCCTCTCCCCTTGTATGATGTGTGTAGAGTTCTCCTCTCCCCTGGTATGATGTGTGCAGAGTTCTCCTCTCCCCTTGTATGATGTGTGTAGAGTTCTCCTCTCCCCTGGTATGATGTGTGCAGAGTTCTCCTCTCCCCTTGTATGATGTGTGCAGAGTTATCCTCTCCCCTGGTATGATGTGTGTAGAGTTCTCCTCTCCCCTTGTATGATGTGTGCAGAGTTATCCTCTCCCCTGGTATGATGTGTGCAGAGTTCTCCTCTCCCCTTGTATGATGTGTGCAGAGTTCTCCTCTCCTCTGGTATGATGTGTGCAGAGTTCTCCTCTCCCCTGGTATGATGTGTGCAGAGTTCTCCTCTCCTCTGGTATGATGTGTGTAGAGTTCTCCTCTCCCCTGGTATGTGTGCAGAGTTCTCCTCTCCTTTGGTATGATGTGTGCAGAGTTCTCCTCTCCTCTGGTATGATGTGTGTAGAGTTCTCCTCTCCCCTGGTATGTGTGCAGAGTTCTCCTCTCCTTTGGTATGATGTGTGCAGAGTTCTCCTCTCCTCTGGTATGATGTGTGTAGAGTTCTCCTCTGGTATGATGTGTGCAGAGTTCTCCTCTCCCCTTGTATGATGTGTGTAGAGTTCTCCTCTCCTCTGGTATGATGTGTGCAGAGTTCTCCTCTCCCCTGGTATGTGTGTGTAGAGTTCTCCTTTCCCCTGGTGTGATGTGTGTAGAGTTCTCCTCTCTTCTGGTGTGATGTGTGTAGAGTTCTCCTCTCTTCTGGTATGATGTGTGTAGAATTCTCCTCTCCCCTTGTATGATGTGTGCAGAGTTCTCCTCTCCCCTTGTATGATGTGTGTAGAGTTCTCCTCTCCCCTTGTATGATGTGTGCAGAGTTCTCCTCTCCCCTTGTATGATGTGTGTAGAATTCTCCTCTCCCCTTGTATGATGTGTGCAGAGTTCTCCTCTCCCCTTGAATGATGTGTGTAGAGTTCTCCTCTCCCCTTGTATGATGTGTGCAGAGTTCTCCTCTCCCCTGGTATGATGTGTGTAGAGTTCTCCTCTCCCCTTGTATGATGTGTGCAGAGTTCTCCTCTCCCCTTGTATGATGTGTGTAGAGTTCTCCTCTCCCCTTGTATGATGTGTGCAGAGTTCTCCTCTCCCCTGGTATGATGTGTGTAGAGTTCTCCTCTCCTCTGGTATGATGTGTGTAGAGTTCTCCTCTCCCCTGGTATGATGTGTGTAGAGTTCTCCTCTCCCCTTGTATGATGTGTGTAGAGTTCTCCTCTCCCTTGGTATGATGTGTGTAGAGTTCTCCTCTCCTCTGGAATGATGTGTGTAGAGTTCTCCTCTCCTGTTATGATGTGTGTAGAGTTCTCCTCTCCTCTGGTATGATGTGTGTAGAGTTCTCCTCTCCTCTGGTATGATGTGTGCAGAGTTCTCCTCTCCTGTTATGATGTGTGTAGAGTTCTCCTCTCCTCTGGTATGATGTGTGTAGAGTTCTCCTCTCCTGTTATGATGTGTTCTCCCTCTATCTGACATGACACACACATGTATACAGCTCTGCAGTGACATCAGCGTCCGTTCACTCCTCTCCCCGCCTCACTCTTATCACAGGACCGGGAAGAGCCGTACTGGGAGGACTGGGCGGCCTGAGTGCGGGGGGGCAGTATAGGCAGACTAGGCCGGCTGTGTCCGGGGGTCAGGCGAGGCCATTGTGGGAAGACTAGGCCGGGCTGTGACTGGGGCTCAGGCGAGGCCGTTGTGGGCAGACTAGGCCGAGCTGTGACTGGGGGTCAGGCGAGGCCGTTGTGGGCAGACTAGGCCGGGCTGAGCCATGCTGTGGGGTGAGGGCCTGTTGCTGTCATTCTCGGTTCTCTTCGTGTTGTGTTTGCTTCTCTCCCGCAGTCCTCTCCTTTCCTGTCTCCTCCTCAGTGGCCTCTACCTCGCCTTACTCTTCTCCCGCTTCCCCCCCGTCCCCGAATCTCGGGCCTCCCATGTCCTCAGACCCGGGGGGAAGGTGTCAGTCATCGCCCACAGAGGAGGAGCCCATGACGGTCCTGAGAACACCTTGGCTGCCATTCGCCTGGTCAGTACCCTGTGACCTCAGCATGCTGTGCTGTGTGTGTCTTGTTCTATGAGGTGATCTCATGGGAGATGGAGGATCTAAAACCATACTAAGAGCCAATTCACACTCTATGGCCTATTTATGAAGGTGTCTTTCATCAGACCTGTCTGTGTCTATGGCCATATAAGTGCAAGTTTATTCAAGCCCTGGTGTGAACTGTGCTATAGTTGTGTACAGCCATTTATTGTATTAGAAGGCTGAGCACCTCACCCCGGATATTTGTGCCCCATGCACACTCTGCGCCCTCTTGTGGCTGTGTACATGAAACTTAAAGTGCTCCTTTAGGCTTTATGTACATGGGACGTTCTCAAACTTCTGAACGATTTAAAGCGGAGTTCCACCCAAAAGTGCTCTTTGCCCCCCGACACGAAAAAACGCATGGAATTCCGCTTTAACTTGACAGATAGTAACCCACGTTTAAAATGTCTGTTTTGCCGCATTTACATGCCATGTTTAGTGGCGTTTTGCCATATTTGCATTTAGAAGTGCTTAAAAAAAAAAAAAAAAAATATATATATATATATATATATATATACAAATAATTTTTTTTTTTTTAATAGCCAGAAATGAAAAAGCCTGTAAACGAAACACGGCTAAACACAAGTTACCGCGTTTAGCAGCATTTAGAAGCGTTTGGCACTTGAAATGCCTCTAAACACAGCTCCAGAAAGCATTTTTTTGCTTCCAAAAAAATGCCTCTAAACTCAACTGCCTAGAAACAACCCTGTGTACATGTACTGATAAGATAACAGAGGAGAGTTCAGAGGCAGCTGAAAAAAACTCCCAACTGCTCCTAAACCTCCGTTTACCAGCAGCAGTGTACATTGGGTCTTGGGTCTCGTTCACATGGGGCACTTTACTGTGGCCCACATCCCTGTGTCAACACCCTATTTATTTCTGATCAGACACAGCTGCGGTGTCCTAATATGATGTGGGCGCAGGTCCCCCGCATATAGAGTTGCCACCTCATCCCTTTAAAACTGATCACATATTGATTACACAGGTTTTGTGGCTGATTAAGGTGGTAATTAAACTCACTTTGTGCCTTATCTTCAATAAATTAGCCTCAGAACCTTTGTAATTCCTATGTGTTTGGGTTTAAAGGGATGAGGTGGCAACCCTAGATAGACCCATAATATCTGGTATAGGATCACTGACTGAAAATGCCAGCAGGCATTCACCTAAATACTTGGTGATAAACTTCCCTTCTTGTATTGACTGGTCGCGCTTTTGCTTTTGCAGACTTATGTGGATTTGAAGCCCTGTGTTTGCTTCTTTATGCTGCCGCAGTGTTAGCCACTGTCATCTTTCCATGATGTTTAGCTTCCTGGGTTCTATGCTGGTCTAAAATGTATTGGTTTGGTCCTAACATAGGGTTGCCACCTCATCCCTTTAAACCCGAACACATGTATATTACACAGATTCTGTGGCTGATTAAGGTGGTAATTAAACTCACTTGTTGCCTTATCTGCATTTAATTAGCCTCAGAACCTGTGTAATTCAAAGGTGTTCGGGTTTAAAGGGATGAGGTGGCAACTCTACCCGCATACAGGGTATCATATTTGGAGACATCAGCTGTGTCCGTGCAGCCACATGTCCCAGTAGAAATGGATGGGATGCCAGCACAAGGATCCAGGCACCATGCCAGAATGTAAACAGAGCTGTGAATGCAGCTGGCAGTAGAAAACAGCTTAAAAAAATGCACCTAAGCCACACAAACGCATTTAGACGCATCAAGTGCTTGGACGTTCATTTCATTGGCCAGAAGATTCATTTATTTGGCTATTGAAATGAAAAAATATTTAAGCACTAAATGCGCCTATTGCTTAGGCATGTTTTAGGTATGTGTTGGAAATTAATACTAATAATGCTTTAAGATAAAAAAAAACA
Organism: Aquarana catesbeiana; assembly: GCF_042186555.1. NCBI lineage: Eukaryota > Metazoa > Chordata > Amphibia > Anura > Ranidae > Aquarana > Aquarana catesbeiana. The sequence goes on from NC_133329.1 coordinate 156,877,484, forward strand.
ATTGACTTTAGAACCATAGCAGGTAGGTTTATTTTATTGCAGAAGAGACATTGCATGTCTCTTCTACAATAAAAAGCCTGCCTGCTCGCATTTTATTTTTTTAAAGTTTATACTTTAGTTCTAATTTTTACATCATTGAACACCCCCCACCCCTTCCCGATAATTGGACATTTATTTTCCCTAATGATTTTCTTTAGGGACATTTCCTTGCAGTTAATTCACCTGGGCAAGAATGAAGTCCCAGTTGCCTGCGTCCTCCCAGGATGTGTGACATCAGTATCACCTCGGGCTACTCTACAGCACCTTGCACATCATCAGGGGGCTGGCTATCTCTTCCTGGTTCTTACGGTGCACACATGTCATCGGGGGTCTGCAAAACCGGGAAGCGACAACAGCCCCCTGATGACATAAGTAAAGAAGATAGTAGCATGGGATTCCATGTAATGGCAGATTGCAGCAGGATAACACTGGATTTGCTGGACATTTGAGTATGTATTTTAAAAATAACCCAAGAAACCAAGTAATAGAGGATAATAAAAAAAAAAAAAAAAAAAAAAACACATAAGGAAGGGGGAAGTTGCTTTTTAACTATTGCTGAATCAATCATTGTCAGTTAAGGCCTCTTGCACATCAGCACTGATCCCATGCAATATGAAGTCCAGCTGCTGTGTATAGCCTCCCATAGACATGAATGGCTGTACTTAGGTATAACATACAGGCATATGCTGTATACATGGCCGGGACAAGGGATGAGCAGCTTGGTCGGCTGCCCTAGGTGCAGGGTGTAGTGTAGGGATGAGGGCGCTGCAAGTTCATTCTACTATAAGGCTGACAGGAGTAGTGATAGCGGCATCACTACTTCTGGCAGCCTAGCACTGGAAGCGGCAAAGAAAGAAGGAGAGAGCAAGGGGGAGGTGTGGCCTGTGCTCTCTCTCCCCCTCCACATAAGCTTGCACATAAAGAGGGGGGGTGTGAAATTTGTAATCTTTGCCCTGGGCACTGGCTGTTCTTGTCTCGGCACTGGCTGTACACACCCCCTGGGCTTTCTGGGCAATGAAAATATTTTGGAATTTACTCTGCATGGGCTCAAGGCTCCTGTGTGCAAGAGGCCTTAAATGAGAGTGATTAATTTACCCTGGTTAAAATGCCCTTAAGTATAAAGTCAACACATTTTCAGTAGGCTGGCAATACGTCAAAAAAAGGTACCCTTCGCTATTTTATTCAACCCAGCACACCACAAAGTACAAATGATTCCCATCTGTGTTTTGCAATGCACTATACAGCACATCTGGAAAGTATTCACATTTCCACATTTTGTTATGTTACAGCCTTATTCCAAAATAGATTAAATTCATTATTTTCTTTAAAATCCTACAAACAATACCTCATAATGACAATGTAAATAAAGTTTGTTTGAAATCTTTGCACATTTATTAAAAATAAAAAAAATCACAGGTATGTTAGTGTTCACAGTCTTTGCTATGGCAGTCAAAATTGAGCTCAGGAACACCCTGTTTCCAGTGATCATCCTTGAGATGTTTCTACAACCTACAACCTGTGGTAAATTCAGTTGATTGGACATGATTTGGAAAAGCACACCCCTGTCTATATAAGGTCCCATGGTTAACATGTCGGAGCACAAACCAAGCCATGAAGTCCAAGGACTTGTCTGTAGACCTCCAAGACAGGATTGTATAGAGGCACAGATCTGGGGAAGGGTACAGAAAAATTTCTTCAGGATTAAAGGTCCCAATGAGCACAGTGGCCTCCATCATCCATAAATGGAAGAAGTTTGGAACCACCAGGACTCTTCCTAGAGCGGGCCACCCGGCCAAACTGAGCGATCGGGGGAGAAGGGCCTTAGTCAGGGAGGTGACCAAGAATCGATGGTCACTCTGACAGAGCTCCAGCATTGCTTTGTGGAGAGAGGAGAACCTTCCAGAAAAACAACCATCTCTGCAGCACTCCACCAATCAGGCCTGTATGGTAGAGTGGCCAGACAGAAGCCACTACCCAGTAAAAGACCTCTTCCTAGAGTTTGCCAAAAGGCACCTGAAGGACTCTCAGACCATGAGAAACAAAATTTTCTGGTCTGATGAAACAAGGATTGAACACTTTGGCCTGAATGGCAAGCGTCTTGTCTGGAGGAAACCAGGCACCGCTCATCATGCTGTGGGGATGTTTTTAGTGGCAGGTACTGGGAGACTAGTCAGGATCGAGGGAAAGATGAATGCAGCAATGTACAGAGACATCCTTGATTAAAACCTGCTCTGGACCTCAGACTGGGGTGAAGGTTCATATTCCAACAGGACAAGGACTCTAAGTACACAACCAAGATAACAAAGGAGTGGCTATGGGACAACTCTGTGAATATCTTTGAGTGGCCCAGCCAGAGCACAGACTTGAACCTGATTGAACATCTCTGGAGAGATCTGAAAATGGCTGTGCACCGATGCTTCCCATCCTACCTGATGGAGCTCAAAATATCCCTCGTAGAAGAATGGGAGAAACTGCCCAAAAATAGGTGTGCCAAGCTTGCAGCATCATACTCAAAAAGACTTGGCTGTAATTGATGCCAAAGGTGCTTCAATAAAGTATTGAGCAAAGGCTGTGAATACTTATGTACATGGGATTTTTTACGTCTTTTGTTTTTAATAAATTTGCAAAGATGTCAAACAAACTTTTTTCACGTTGTCATTATGGGGTATTGTTTGTAGAATTTTTAGACCCCTTTCACACTGAGGCGTTTTTCAGGCGGATTTAGCACTGGAATTAGCCTCTGCTAAGCGCCTGAAAACCGCCTCCTATTCATTCCAGTGTGTCTTTTCACAGTGGGGCGGTGTGCTTGTGGGATGTTTGGAAAAGTCCTGCAAGCAGCATCTTTGGGGTGGGTTGGGAGCGCTGTATTTAGTGCTCCCAAAATGCCCTGCCCATTGGAATGAAACTGGAGTTTTTAACCCTTTTTCTGGGGTTAAAAGCATCCCTCTAGCGGCCGCCTCCAACGCTTTCAGTGTAAAAGCAGTCTTATAATGAATTTAATCCATTTTGGAATAAGGCTGTAACAGATAAACTGTAGCATAGTGCATTTTGCAGTGCTGTATGTGTGTGTTAGATTGCCATGCATTTTTGAAAGGTTCCATCACTGGATTCACACTATAGTATAAAAACAATACTGCATATTTAATATTAAAAACGGATGCAAAATACTAAAATACACAGTGCAGCAAATTCAACAGATGTGTGCAAAAAATGCAACAATCTTAAAACGCTATAGTGCTAAACGATAAATAAATGCACATTTTGTTTGCAGGTAAAAAAATGTGCATTGACTATCTTTTTTTTTTTTTTTTTTTGTAGGAGCCTGGAAAGCATTGCACCAGTGATCAGCAGATCGCTGATATAATGCAGGTCTCCTGCAGACTGTCAGTGTAAGCTGTCTTGCCAGTACATCATATGAGCAGGCAGTTTCACACTGACAGGAAGTATGAATGAACTACCACAGTGCTCAACAGCGCTGTGGCAGTTCATTGAGAACTACATGCCAACAAAGGATGTCGGTACCTGTAGTTGATTCATTCACAGAACTCTGTGAATGAATGACTTGGCTGTGTGGGTGGAGCCATGCATGGCCGTGCGCTTTTCAAAAAGTGACAGCTGGTACATGGAATTTCTTCCCGTACTGCTGTCACACAGAGGGCTCGGATTGCCTAGCGACTGCAGGAGTGGGAATTTTGTTACATGTCCTCGAAGGTAAACGTATCCTTTAATTCAGCCTGTAAAACATACAGGAGACCATTTGGTGCAGCATGATTGTGCCCTTTCATCGGGTGGCTGCTTCAATGGGCAGACATTGACAGCCATTGGTGGCTTTATATAATCGCTATGATCATCAGAGTTCAACACAGGATACAATCCATTTTAGCATGTGGACTGGTGTCTGATGTGTATGGGCAGTGCCTTTGGGTTTTACAATGCAAACGCATTTTTGTTTTATTTTGCTTTATGTGTCACAAATTACATTTCATTGGAGACCAATGGTGACTTTAGGTGAGCTGCACAGTGCATTGTGGAAAATGCAATCCACCTCAATGCAACATTTTGGTGTGAACATGCAGATTAGCAAAGGTCACTGCACATTGTGTGAATGAGCCCTTATGCCCTGTGAAAACGGGCTGCCTACATTCTTTCATACTTTATGTTCTTTGGTTCAGACCTAAGTGTATTTGTCTCTAGGTTTTATTGCTCTGTGTGTTATTGCTGGGGAGATTTTTCCTCACTTCCTGACTTGACCACTGTCACGCAAGCCATTTTCAAGCAATATGTTAAACTTGGGCCATTGATTCTTCCAGGCTGCAAGGAATGGTGCAACTGGGGTAGAGCTGGACCTGGAGTTCACTAAAGATGGAGTTCCTATACTTATGCATGATGACACTGTGGACAGAACAACAGATGGTACTGGCAGGCTAAGGGACCTTACATTTGCAGAGATCAGAAAGCTCAGTCCTGCTGCTAAACACAGGTTACGGTGAGTGTGCAAACCACTTGGATATCAGAACGTGCCAAACATATTTGTACTTAAACTGATTTTGGTTTTGAAACAAACACACACTGATATGTTCCAACAGACTGTAAAAATCTCATGACATAGGTGGTCAAAGTGGTTGTAAACCTATGACATGAAATATGAACAAAGCATATCAATCTATAGTGTGCACTTGTCTCAATCTAAAGCACTAAGTGTCATTTCTCTCTGCTGCCTTGTTCCTCTGCTATCAGCATAAATCACTTCTGACACCAAGAGGTAAAAAGGTGATAGGACAGGGAGCTCAAGCACACGTCTGTAATTGACAGACTCAGCTCTGTTGCTGTGTGAAGGGGATTGTCTCTCTTCCCTCCAATCAGATCTCAGCAATTCTTACTGAGCTCTACGGAGTGTAACTTTAGATCCCCATCCCCTGCTTTCTGAAAGCTCAGACAAGCTGTAAAAAAATCTGCATTTGAATGGATGTACAGGACAGATGGCTGCAGATAAACAAGTACAACTTATGTAGGAAGATTTGTTTAATCTCTGTGTATCAGCTGAGGCCAGTATCATGGTCAGGGGTCAGACTTGGAGACCAGTAGCTAATTTTTCTTCATATATTTTGGCCAAAATTTATACTGCTACATATCTTTGGTAAAAATAACTCAAATCGGTGTATATTATTTGGTCTATGTGAAAGTTATATAGACCACAAGCTATGGTGCCAATCTCTGAAAATTGATCACACCTGATGCACTGACGGCTCATTTCTCATTTCTTGAGACCCTAACAAGCCAGGAAAGTACAAATACCCACCAAATGACCCCTTTTTGGAAAGTAGACATTCCAAGGTATTTAGAGGCATGGTGAGTTTTTTGAAGTTGTAATTTTTTCTCACAATTTTTTGCAAAATCAAGATTTTTTTTTCTTTTTTTCTCACAAAATTGTTATATTAGCAGGTTATTTCTCACACACTGCATATGCATAGCACAAATTACACCCCAAAACACATTCTACTACTCCTCCTGAGTACGGCGATACCACATGTGTAAGACATTTACACAGTGTGGCCACATACAGAGGCCCAACATGCAGGGAGCACCATCAGGCGTTCTTGGAGCATAAATTACACATATAATTTCTTGACTACCTCTTGCACTTTTGAAGGCCCTGGAGCACCAGGACAATGGAAACTCCCCAAAAATTACCCCATTTTGGAAAGAAAACACCCCAATGTATAATCTATGAGGCATAATGAGTCTTTTGAACATGTCATTTTTCTACAAGTTTTTGGAAAATGTGTAAAGAAAATGAAAACACATTTTTTTTTACACAATGTTGTCCATTTACACAACACATAGCACGTAATCACATAGCACGTAATCACATAGCACAAATCTAACACATAGCATGTACATCCAAAAAAATAAAAACGCCAAAATAGATTCTCCTACTCCTCCTGAGTATGGCGATACCACATGTGTGAGACCTTTCCACAGCGTGGCCACATAGAGAGGCCCAACATGTAGGGAGCACCATCAGGTGTTCTAGAGGGATGAGTTTCAAATCTAATTTGACTACCTATTACACTTTTGTGAGGAACTGTAGTTTCATAGATGAGAACTGATGTAGCATGGATGAGCATGAATGGGGATAGATGAGCAGTGGATGAGGATAGCTGAGTATAGATGGGATGACTGAGCATGAATGAGTATGGCTGAGTATGGCCGGGTATGGCTGAGTATGGATGGGTATGGCTGGGTACAACTGAGTATGGATGGGATGGCTGAGTATGGCTGGGTACGGCTGGGTATGACTGGGTATGGCTGAGTACGGCTGGATATGGCTGAGTGTGGATGGGTATGGCTAATTATGGATGGGATGACTGAGCATGGATGGATGGATGGATGGCTGAGCATAGATGGATGAGTATGCTGAGTATGGATGGCTGAGCATGGATGGATGGATAAGCATGCCGAGTATGGATGGCTGAGCATGGATGGATGGATGAGTATGCTGAGTATGGAGGAGTATGGATGGGTGAGCATGGATGGGTGTATGAGTATGCTGAGTATGGATGGCTGAGTATGCTGAGTATGGATAGCTGAGCATGGATGGATGGATGAGTATGCGGAGTATGGAGGAGTATGCATGGGTGATCATGGATGGGTATAAGGGGTATGGAGGAGCATGGATGGGTGAGCATGGATGGCTGAGTATGGATGGCTGAGCATGGATGGATGGATGAGTATGCTGAGTATGGATGGGTGAGCATGGATGGATGGATAAGTATACTGAGTATGGAGGAGTATGGATGGGTGAGCTTTAATGGATGGATGAGTATTCTGAGTATGGAGGAATATGGATGGGTGAGTATGCTGAGTATGGATGGGTATGCTGAGCTTGGATGGCTGAGCATTGATGGATGGATGAGTATGCTGAGTATGGATGAGTGAGCATGGATGGATGGATGAGTATGCTGAGTATGGATGGGTATGCTGAGCATTGATGGCTGAGTATGGAGGGATGGATGGCTGGAATGGGCACAGATCAGCGCTGTGGGCACTACACGTCCAGCCCACAGCGCTGCTGCTACCGATCTCTCAACCCTCCCATCGCACTGTACTGATCTGTACAGAGAGGGGAGAGAGGAACCGGACGTGACGCCAGTTTGTTTACAAGTGATCGCGCCGTCATTTTACACAGCGACCACGTGGTGAATGGCCATTTACGGTGATCCGTGATGGTCACGGATATTCCCGGGTACGCGCGAGAGCGGGATTCTGGGAAGACGTCAATGTACGCCCTCCCAGAGTTATTGAGCCGCGCTGTAGCCGTCATTCGGCTATAGCGCGGTCGGCAAGCAGTTAATGATGTTATTTGTTGGAATCCAGAAATAAACCAGTATTGCTGGTCTATAATTAAAAGAGAAGTATGCGTTAGGGTATTTTTTAAAGATAATAAACCTAGGTGCAGCATTGATCTGATGCTGCATCTTTCCCCCGCCGTCACTAAGGGTGAGAACTGAGCAATCAAACACCGCTGATCACTCAGTTCTCTCCACCGCTCTGAGCAGAGAACTGTGATTGTCAGTCACCGCTGTTGGCTGTGCTTTTATAGATTAGAGCAAAACACAAGCACCCCCTATCGGAGTGCAATTCCTCTAACGGGACTTTTTACATAGGGTTACCTCTGATGAAAGTAGAAAGTAGTAGAAGTTTTTGTATAAAAGTATTGTAATTTATTAATTTACCGTCTAAAAATCATTACACATGACCTAACAGTACATACAATAAAATGGATGCATGTAAATGGGGAGAAATGAGTCTATGAAGACAATGACCAATTGCATTGATACAGGTAAATAGAAAACCAATAATCATAGAAACCCGACGTTTCAAAGTAAGCAAAGGGTTGACCTCTTCTTCAGGGGTAACGACAATTGGTCAGAGTGGATATTTCATCTAAAAAGTTAACAAAAAGCAGAGCAAAAGTAAATGGACAAACATCTCAGAGAGCAGCAGAGAGTCTATGGTTTACATTACATAGGTCAAATGACATTGACATTGATTACATCATTTGTAGGTTCTAGGCATATACATACAGGAATTTCATACTGACCCCTTAGATTTCATATAAGAATTCCCATGGACATTTTCAGCATCCAGTGCAAAACAGGGGATTCCCGTCCGTCACGGCCACACAGGGATCACAGACCCAAGGTTCAAGGAGAGAAAGAGAAGACCAAGTAGATCACAGGAATAAGAAGCCAGGGTGGACTATGGTTGCTTCACAAAGGATATCCCCAAAAGGAACAGATACCGTCACCCCTTCGCTGAGAGGCTTATCATAGCCTGCTTGGTGGGGTTAAAGGGTAGGGGGTACAATCCCGCTGGAATATAAATAATACAAGGCATTCAATGAGAGTCTTAAAGGAGAACCTAGTATAAGTACAATACTATTCTAAAAAATGTGAGGGGTATTTTGGGTTAGCAAATATGACCCACCAGGGATTATAAGTATAGAACATCTCAGACACGTACCTAAAACAGTGAGGATGAGTGGATGATTAGAGCAGCCTTTCTCAACCCTTTTTTTTTTTTCATAATTTTTAAGTTACCGCTCTCACCATTTGCTAAATTGCAGCCAACAGCATAAACCAGTGACACAGTGCTTCAGAACGGTCCAGAGGTCTGTAGTGAGAATAAACAAATAGGAAATAACGATCTTGTCTGACTGATTTAGTTGAACAGTGTCCTTTCTAAGCCTTATTAACATTAACCACTTGAGCCCCGGACCATTATGCTGCCTAAGGACCAGAGGTCTTTTTCCAATTTGGCACTGCGTCGCTTTAACTGCTAATTGCGCGGTCATGCAATGCTGTACCCAAACGAAATTTGCGTCCTTTTCTTCCCACAAATAGAGCTTTCTTTTGATGGTATTTGATCACCTCTGCAGTTTTTATATTTTGCGCTATAAACGGAAAAAGACCGAAAATTTTGAAAAAAAATGATATTTTCTACTTTTTGTTATAAAAAAAATCCAATAAACTAAATTTTAGTCATACATTTAGGCCAAAATGTATTCGGCCACATGTCTTTGGTAAAAAAAATGTCAATAAGCGTATATTTATTGGTTTGCGCAAAAGTTATAGCGTCTACAAACTAGGGTACATTTTCTGTAATTTACACAGCTTTTAGTTTATGACTGCCTATGTCATTTCTTGAGGTGCTAAAATGGCAGGGCAGTACAAAACCCCCCAAATGACCCCATTTTGGAAAGTAGACACCCCAAGGAAATTGCTGAGAGGCATGTTGAACCCATTGAATATTTATTTTTTTTGTCCCAAGTGATTGAATAATGACAAAAAAAAAAAAAATATTTACAAAAAGTTGTCACTAAATGATATATTGCTCACACAGGCTATGGGCCTATGTGGAATTGCACCCCAAAATACATTCAGCTGCTTCTCCTGAGTACGGGGATACCATATGTGTGGGACTTTTTGGGAGCTTAGCCGCGTACGGGGCCCCCAAAACCAAGCACCGCCTTCAGGATTTCTAAGGGTGTAAATTTTTTATTTCACTCTTCACTGCCTATCACAGTTTCGGAGGCCATGGAATGCCCAGGTGGCACAAAACCCCCCCAAATTACCCCATTTTGGAAAGTAGACACCCCAAGCTATTTGCTGAGAGGCATGGTGAGTATTTTGCAGCTCTCATTTGTTTTTGAAAATGAAGAAAGACAAGAAAAAACATTTTTTTTTTTTCTTTTTTCAATTTTCAAAACTTTGTGACAAAAAGTGAGGTCTGCAAAATACTCACTATACCTCTCAGCAAATAGCTTTGGGTGTCTACTTTCCAAAATGGGGTCATTTGGGGGGGTTTTGTGCCACCTGGGCTTTCCATGGCCTCCGAAACTGTGATAGGCAGTGAAGAGTGAAATCAAAAATTCACGCCCTTAGAAAGCCTGAAGGCGGTGCTTGGTTTTCGGGGTCCCGTGCGCGGCTAGGCTCCCAAAAAGTCTCACACATGTGGTATCCCCGTACTCAGGAGAAGCAGCAGAATGTATTTTGGGGTGTAATTTCACATATTCCCATGGCATGTTTGAGCAATATATCATTTAGTGACAACTTTGTGCAAAAAAAAAAAAAAAAAATTGTCTCTTTCCCGCAACTTGTGTCACAATATAAAATATTCCATGGACTCGACATGCCTCTCAGCAAATAGCTTGGGGTGTCTACTTTCCAAAATGGGGTCATTTGGGGGGGTTTTGAACTGTCCTGGCATTTTATGCACAACATTTAGAAGCTTATGTCACACATCACTCACTCTTCTAACCACTTGAAGACAAAGCCCTTTCTGACACTCATTGTTTACATGAAAAAGTTATTTTTTTTTGCAAAAAAATTACTTTGAACCCCCAAACATATATATTTTTTTAAAGCAAATGCCCTACAGATTAAAATGGTGGGTGTTTCATTTTTTTTTTCACACAGTATTTGCGCAGCGATTTTTCAAACGCATTTTTTGGGGAAAAAACACACTTTTTTAAATTTTAATGCACTAAAACACACTATATTGCCCAAATGTTTGATGAAATAAAAAAGATGATCTTAGGCCGAGTACATGGATACCAAACATGACATGCTTTAAAATTGCGCACAAACGTGCAGTGGCAACAAAATAAATACATTTTTAAAAGCCTTTAAAAGCCTTTACAGGTTACCACTTTAGATTTACAGAGGAGGTCTACTGCAAAAATTACTGCCCTCGATCTGACCTTCGCGGCGATACCTCACATGCATGGTGCAATTGCTGTTTACGTTTGACGACAGACCGCCGCTTGCGTTCGCCTTAGCGCGAGAGCAGGGGGCGACAGGGGTGCTTTTTTTTTTTTTTTTTTTCTTATTTTTTTGCTTTTTTATCTTATTTTTAAACTGTTCCTTTCATTTTTTTTTTTTTTTTAATCATTTTTATTGTTATCTTGGGGAATGTAAATATCCCCTATGATAGCAATAGGTAGTGACAGGTACTCTTTTTTGAAAAAATTGGGGTCTATTAGACCCTAGATCTCTCCTCTGCCCTCAAAGCATCTGACGACACCAAGATCGGTGTGATAAAATGCTTCCCCAATTTCCCAATGGCGCTATTTACATCCGGCGAAATCTAAGTCATAAAATGCTCGTAGCTTCCGGTTTCTTAGGCCATAGAGATGTTTGAGCCACTCTGGTCTCTGATCAGCTCTATAGTCAGCTGGCTGAATCACCGGCTGCATTCTCAGGTTCCCTGTTGAGACAGGAGAGCCAGAGAAAAACACGGAAGACGGTGGGGGGGGGGGGGCATTCCCTCCCACGGCTTGTAAAAGCAGTCTAGAGGCTAATTAGCCGCTAGGATTGCTTTTACATGAAAGCCGACCGCTGGCTGAAAAGAATGATACCAAGATGATACCTAAACCTGCAGGCATCATTCTGGTATAACCATTCAAAGTCGTGAATGGCGTACCTGAAGACAAAAAAATGGTTAACAATAAAGCACAGTACATCGAACCAATATTTGCGTATTTGAAAAACAAAACACAAATCTGGTCCAGGCTCCCGCTGGGGGTGATGGGTCGTACCAGCTTGGTGAAGATGATTCTTCTTCCCAAGCTGCTATACCTATTCTGGCATGCCCCACTATATGTCCCAGCTCACATCTTTAGGTCCCTCGAGTCTATACTCAACACGTTCATATGGGGCACATCCAGACATAAGCTTTCATGGCAGACCCTTAAATGCCCCACCCATTTGGGGGGCACCGCCACCCCCGACCTCGCACTCTACTACTTAGCTTCACAGCTGTCCCATTTTTACTATCTCAATAGGCATGACAGACTCCGCTACACTACCCTGGTATGCACACATGCCTCTAACGTGGTGGCACATCCCTTCCAGATACTCTTCTGCAAACATAGGGGCAACTCTGGCCTTACGGGAGGTAATCGGCTGATGCAGCATCATAGTAGAATATGGCAGCGCACACTTACTATCATAGGAGCCCCTCCTATCCATGCTCATACCCCATTATGGGATAATCCTCAGCTCCCTGAACTACTGAATATCCCTGACTATAAGCTATGGATTATCTTTAAAGTCATATACCTCTACCAGGTCGTGGCGGGAGGGGGGGTCAAGCCCTTTCAAGCTCTAAAAGATGAATTTGCCCTTCCCAATCACATGTTTTTCAGATATCTCCAGATTCGTCATGCCCTTCAATCCCAATTCAGTAATAATATCCCCGCCCTGGAGGTGGTGACTGTCACTGACTTTCTCTTAGGCGACGACCCGAAAAAGATGATCTCCACCCTATATAATACCCTCCTGACACCCGTAGCCACTAACCATACTCAAAACCTAAGGGTTCAGTGGGAAGCTGATGTTGGGACCTTGGATGACGACCAGTGGGGGGACATGCTAGGGACCAGTGCAAAAGTATCCCCGAAACTATCAGATCGCCTCACCCACTTATACATTCTCCACAGATCCTATCTCACCCCTGCACGCATCCGCAAGTACAGACCGGACGCCAATTCGGCCTGTCCTCGCTGTGGTGACACCTCTAGCACCTTCTATCACCTGATTTGGTCTTGTCCAATCATTCAAAACTACTGGCTGCAAATAGTTAAATTTCTCCACGATCAAATGGGCTCTCCTCTGACGCTGTGCCCTCGCCAATGTCTACTTGGCCTGCTCACAGTATCGGAGGAGGAGAAATATCTATCAATATTCATGCAGGAGACCCTCTTCATGGCCAGATTGCAGATTGCTCAACAGTGGCTTCGGCCTAGCCCCCCAACAGTGCAGCAGTGGAAGAGGGCGGTGAACATCGTCCTACCCTACAAAAAAGTTCTGTATTCCCATCGTGGATGCCCTGCCAAATACCATAAAATATGGGACAGATGGATAAATGAAGCCTCTACATGCACAGACTAGCAAACCACAATACTTGCATGTGCGATGGCACAATATCTCCTACCTCTGCATATGTCCAAACTTTTAGCAACTCAATGTAAGATATGTAACCACAATACTTGCATGTGCGATGGCACAATATCTCCTACCTCTGCATATGTCCAAACTTTTAGCAACTCAATGTAAGATATGTACCCCGATATTGGCTTGTAATGATATGTCACAATTATCAATGTAAAAGTCTGTGCCTTTGACATCAACAATTATTGTGAACTGTTAACCATCACCTGTAAGATGTACTGACTATTATGCTCAATAAACTTTATTTCTGATTAAAAAAAAAAACAATAAAGCACAGTAAACGGTAAAGTATAAAAAATTGCATACCTGAAAAGCAAACATGATAAAACATAATAACAATAAAACATTGCAGAATAGAATACAGTAAAAAAGAGCAGAACAATAGAGAGAATAGAGAGAGAACAATGAAACGACAACTATTTTTTCTCTAGTCATCTTCCAGGACGGCACACCTGAGAGATGAGAGGCTCCTCCCTACAGGAAACACAATCAATCGACAGCTGTTTTAAGTCCCCACCCTTCCCCTTGATCCTCAGTTTTTGATTGTGTTTCTCCCTACACAGCGAAACCGGACCAAATGCCTGGGGAAGGCCTACGGCCACATCACCCTGAAAGTGAAAGAGGGCGCCGCCTGCCCGATCTCGTAGGATCTCGGAGGCAAAGCAGGGTCAGGCCTGGTTAGTACCTGATGGGCCTCTGGGTCTGGCCGGATATATTTATCCTTCCTGGGGGGTTCCCCTATCCTTTCCTCAGGGGGGGCAGCAGAAACTGGAAGAGCCCCCCTGAGAGCTGAAGGCCCCTGGGTACAGTGGTGTCCCCAGAACTTCAGGGGCCTTTTTCCTGTCTCCCCCCCTTACCTGTCCGGGCGTCCGTTCAGACAGGGGTGCTGGCTGTCAGTTCTTTCCAGGGCCCCCGACTCCTGGGCCCCTGGTAGCCCGCGTGGGCTGCTGGGGAGGGCGCCGCTTGAACGACCCGCGTTCTTACCCAGGAGGGAAGGCTGAGAGTCAGCAGGAGCAGGCGCCCACATCCTCCTTTCGAGGAGGCACCAGTTCACTACGGTGGATGTCTGCCTAAACCACCTCCAGAATGGAATGAGGAACGTACGGCATTGCCCCCCCCCCCCAGGTGTATATACTGACTGGCAGGACACAGCCTAACCTTGCAGCTCCCTATGGGGACAGTAGTTGGGGGGGGGGCACTTTGGCGGCTATCCTCCTTGCGTGTGGACCATAAGGATGGAAAAGCAAGCCCGGTGGCTGTGGAAAAAGGGGAAGACTACAACGGTGAGTACTTTCCTTTACCTTGGGAATTTAGCTGCAAAATCCCCAATCCCAGCCTGATGGTTTCTGGGCATTTGAGATAATCTCCCCTGGGGTCTAGATTCAAATAGCCCAGAAGCTTCTGCTAAAAACACCAGCTACAGCTCCCTCTTACATCAGAGATGCTGTATGGTGGACAAGTGGTGCAGAGGAGCGAGTGTGCCTAAACCACCTCAGATGGGAAAGAGGTAGGTAAGGCATTTCTTCCCCTTCCCCCTGTATTTACTAAGTGGTGCAGTGCAGGACCTGGGGTCTGCATAACAAAATAGCCCAGAAGCTACTGCTAATACCACCAGCCACAGCTCCCTCTTACAGCAGAGACACTGTGGTTATCACAACAGTAGGTTTCCAACACTCTCCCTACATGTCCGGTTGTGGGACATTAGTAGGGATGAATAGAGCGAAGGGGGGAGGACCTGGTAGATACAAAGAGTTCCTTACAGGCCAGGTATACCACTGAACAATTTATGGATTGTGCAATGGTTGAAGGATTCAGGAGTAAGTTCTCCTGGTCAGCAGGTGCACTAGGTTATATGGCCCTATTAGCCCAGCTGCTAGGAATCTGAAGCCATAAGCCCCAACCTCCCACTCCACCTTTACATTGTGGTTATATTGAAGTGCAGGAGGTAAGAAAAACCTTTTTGTTGGTTTGGGCTGCAGTCAACTCAGTGACAGATCTAAAGGCGATTTACCATAAATCGCTTCCTATATCCTTTAATTAAGGATTTTCTGTGCAAACATATGCAAGAGCTAGATAGATACATGATTGCTTGTTTAAGGCCTGCAGGTGGCTATTTTCCTCCAGGCTAAATTGGTGATCACCTTTTCTAGAGGCTGTCCTAAATTGGTCTCTAGGGTGGGGCTCATTGAGACTTTAGTTTCTGATCAGCCCCACCTGTGTGTGAGCTGACCAGCATTTGCTCAGTCTACGGAGGTAAGGTAGGACAACAGCTACTATAGTAAGGTGTCTAACCATTTTTAGAATTTGTTCCTTCACTGGGGGGTGAAGTGTTAGTATCTACAGCCCAGGCTATGCCTAGGGATCAAATTGCTCTGTTTGGTTATTGCATAAAGGGATTCACCAGTAGACCTCAGTAGTGAAGGTTTGTCCTTGCTGGGATATTTTGTGGCACAGCAGAAATACACATTGAGATTTGTGACATCTCTGCTCATAAGGGGTATAGTGCTGTACATCAGAAATGCACTGCACTGAAGCTTTGTTGTTGTCTGTTATATCCTAAAGGTACTGCCTTATTTGGCTACAGATCAGAAAAATACAACAGGGAAGGTGGTCTGTACTTTCTGGTCTTGTGACGCATGGCGGAAATGCACATCATTGAGTTTTATGACATCTCTGCTCATATTTGTTATATTGCTGCACATCAGACATACTCAAAATTGAGTTCTGTCTGGGGTTTTTTGTGTCCTGTATTACTGCCTTATTGGTTGCTTATTAGAAAGGCAGTAGTGAAGATTGATGGTCCTGAATTGTGGGGAAATACAAATTGAACCTGTGCCAGGGGTAGTACTGGTACTGCCTTTTGGTAATAGGTGCAGCCCCGCAAAGTGGCGTCAGGCTGACAGTGCTATTAACGGCAAAGGTTGCCGATTTTAGGCATGCGATTTTACATGTTGAGTCGCATGCCAAATCCCTTCAATATGGAAGTGCTATCTCTATTCAGATTGTTATATTGTTGCACATCAGATATATACAAGATTGAAGGTTGTCTGTCCCTTTATGTCTTACATTTACTGCCTTATGGGCTGCATATCAGAAGGGACACAGCAGTGGGGTTGCTTGTCCTTTTCTGATTTGTTTTTACTGCCTCAGCAGGGAGACACATTGAGGATGGTGGCGTATCTGCTCAGTATTGGTATATTACTACACATCAGACATACACAAAGATTGAAGATTGTTTGTGTCCTGTATGTTCTATATTTACTGCCTTATCGGCTGCATATCAGAAAGGCACAGCAGGGAGGGGTGTCTTTTCTGTTTCTCATTGTTCTACCTTGCTGCTTCTTAAGGATACACAGCAGGGGGTTGTTGGCTGCCCGCCTCCAGGGAGATACAGCATTGGGGACCCCTCGCTTGTTCAACCTGAAAATTGCAAGTTACCTGCGACCTGTGTAATCTTGAGGTCTGTGGATCCAGAAAGCAGGGTCTGCTTGGTGGCGCCGCGACCTGGAGTTGCACAGACACAATTGGTTCCCATTGGAAGCCATAGTGTATGACTTTTCTCTTGCGTTTTTGCGGTTGCAGGTTGGGTCGCACAGGTGTGGGAGCCCTAAGTTTCCCTTCTGGTTGAGGTTTTGCTACACACAAGAATAGACATCATGGAGTTTATTGCCTTACTTTGCAATACACCAGAAAGATCGCAGCTAGGAAGGCTGTCTGTTTTTATGTGGCTGCACAGCAGAAATACTCAACATTGAAGCTTGTTGGTGCTTTCTGTTTCAGATTCCCTTACCTTACTGCACTTCGGAAAAACACAATGCTGCAGGTTGCTTGGGTTCTTTCCATGTTGGTTCTATGTGACTGCACTACAGAACTGCATAACAGAAAAGATATTGTCTTGTTATGTTGGTTTAGCTAGCCAGTACCATATTGATCTTATAACTGTATTTGGTGGTTCATCAGAAATACGCAACATAGAAGTTTGGGTCTTTCTGTCTTATATTTATTGCCCTGTTTTGCTGTACATCAGTAAAACTCCACCGTAAACAGGACTCCCGTCCTTTATGTGTATGTATGTGTATATATATATATATATATATATATATATATATATATATATATATATATATATATATATATATATATATATATATATATATATATATATATATATATATATATATATATATATATATATATATGTATGTGTGTGTGTGTGTGTGTATATATATGTATATATATATATATATATATATATATATATATATATATATATATATATATATATATATATATATATATATATATATATATCAGTTATGACCTAGCTAGCTGCACTTCAGAAACACGCAGCATTTAGGGTCGGTTCACACTAAGGCAGCGCGACTGCCTCAGGCGACCCAGGACACGACTCAGCGGCGACTTGCGAAACTACTTCTGTATGGAAGTCAATGCAGGTTGCCCCCAAAGTCGTACAGGAACCTTTTTTCTAAGCCGGAGCGACTTGCATCGCGCCGATTTAGAACGGCTCCATTGCACAGAACAGGACGCTACTTGTCAGGTGACTAGGTCGCCTGACAAGTCGTCCCAGTGTGAACCAAGACTGAGGGTTTGCGTGTGTCTTAATGTTTTTACAGATTGGCTGCACATCAGAAAACCAGACTGTGAGGACTGTTTGTCTACATTGAAGTTCAGATTTGGGTCTCTCCCATATTTGATATGTTGGTTTAGCTAGCCACACTCAGATACACATTATTGTCTATGCTTGTGTCCTTTTTGTCTAAATCTATTGTGCTGGGTCCACAATCTATGATCTTTTTTAATTTGTGATATTAATAATGCATGTATCACCTTTTGTATTTCAGCCCTCTTTTCCGTGGAGGGGCCTGGAGTTCTGGCGGCAGACGTCACATGTCAGAAAGCCTCAGCCCCATACATTCAGGAATGCTGGAACCATTTCCTAGGGTTGAAGCCCAGTAGGGTTATAGGACACTGGAGGAAGGCGATAAAGAATCACCCTGCTTAGTAAGAACTTGGGAAGTTCTGTTCAGAGGAGTATTATGACCTGAAGATGAAGTATAAAGATGTCCACCCGACCGAATAGGTTACGGCTCGGTGCATGGCCTTCATCTCACCCTTCTAGCAGAACTAGATGTAGCAGTATAAGTGTTATACTCCTGCTATGAACTTTATTCTCCTGAAGTAGGCACTTTGGCGTAAGTAAAGCCACAGAGTGGGCATGCCTTAAACCCAGGGATCAAGCCTCGGTTAATCTATTACCCTTAAGTAGGCTTCCCTTTAGTCTTGGCTGATGTAAAGATAAAAATGAACAAAAAAGGTTGTCTGTTAGGGGCCCACCTTTTTTTGCAGTTTTAATTCCCTGAACAGGGTAGTGTTAGACAGGCCCTCTTAGTGATCAATTAGTGTCCTTGTCTTACAACACAGGTCTCTGATTAACCTTTAAGGGTTCTAAGTAGCACCTACAGGCACAATAGGCCAGGGTTGTTAGATGTGTGAGACAGGCAACATTGATAACCTACAAGTTTAACATGTTTTCTGATTCCATCTTTAAGAGCCCACTCCACCTAGGTCCTGCATCCGAAGCAGAGAAGGCAGGGACATCGGTGGAGTAGACATGCAGACCAGCTGCATGATCCAGCTATAATACCTTCATCAAGCATATGGAGTGGAGGTAAAACTCACTGCAGAACCAAGGTTCGCCAAGAGGGTCTTGCAGTGGTCCCACCCTAAGGTAGGCCTGAGGTGCTTGATTATCCTCTCAGGTGTGCCGTCCTGGAAGATGACTAGAGAAAATTGACAGTTACTTACCGATAACTGTTTTTCTAGGATATCTTCCAGGACGGCAGGCCTACTTCCCGCCCGTTGGAGGAGGGAAAATGGTAGAACACTAGAAGGTGAGTACCTATGAGGAATGATTTCCCTTGTGAACCAGGTTCAGGAGTTACTTCTCTACAAACTGAGGATCAAGGGGAAGGGTGGGGACTTAAAACAGCTGTCGATTGATTGTGTTTCCTGTAGGGAGGAGCCTCTCATCTCTCAGGTGTGCCGTCCTGGAAGATATCCTAGAAAAACAGTTATCGGTAAGTAACTGTCAATTTTTTTTATTTTATATATTTTTTTTTTTTTTACACTTTTATTGTAACTAACTTTTATAACGGTAACCGGTTCCAGGTTCGGGTCTCTCAAAATGCGATGGCATCTTGGGAGACCCTGTGAAAGTGTGCCAAGACTGTGCAATGCTGTACCCTACGCTAATACTCAACTAGTGAATGGTAGCGTTCAAAACATTCACCAATGCAAAGACCAGGATTGTCAGGACAGGAGGGACAATAATAGCGGGTGTCACGCCTATATCCGCGCTTGCTGCAGACACATCTTTTTTGGGGGGGTTCGTTGGGTAGTGGTACTCGGGAGGACATAAAGAAAATGCCTCTCATGCAGCCGACTGCATTTGGTTGGGGATGTGAATGGGGGAAGTACGGGCGCTGCAGAAGCGGTGGGTTCCCAATTAGGATTGGCGAATGCAGCAGGAAGGGCATTATGGGCACGACGGGCCTGTGTTTGTCTTCTTGGTGGCAGCGCGACACTACTTGTGCTTGCCACCTCACCAGCTTGAACTGCACTTATGGGACTCGCCACGTCACCAAGTGTTACTGCAGTGCTGGTTTGACTACGACCGGGGTGTACTAGGCCGCTGGCGCTTGCCAGTTCAATAAAAAGCTACCAAAAAAACTGTTAGCGATCGCAGGGATCAGGCCTGACTCTGCGAACGCTGCAGTTATGCGTTAAGTGTTTTGTAAGTGACAGTGATCGATCGATACTGCACTTGGGTGGGGTGGGCTGGGCTGGGCCGGGCGGAGGGGCAAAATGCAGGTGCTAGCAGGTATCTGGGCTGATCCCGCTAACACTGCGTTTTTGGGAACCCTAAACTGCTGGGGACGCTAGTATAGATCTGATCGGATCAGATATTGATCCGTTCAGATGCTATACCACTAAGGGAGCTGTACGGTGCGTGCGTGGGTGTTAGCGCTACTGGCGCTAACCTGACGCTGCCTGGGGCTGGTGCTTGCCAGTTCACCAAAATGCTACCAAAAAAACTGTTAGCGATCGCAGGGATCAGGCCTGACTCTGCGAACGCTGCAGTTATGCGTTTAGTGTTTTGTAAGTGACAGTGATCGATCGTTACTGCACTTGGGTGGGCTGGGCGGAGGGGCGAAACGCAGGTGCTAGCAGGTATCTGGGCTGATCCCGCTAACACTGCGTTTTTGGGAACCCTAAACTGCTGGGGACGCTAGTATAGATCTGATCAAATCAGATATTGATCTGATCAGACACTATACCACTACGGGAGGCGTATGCTGCGTGCGTGGGTGTTAGCGGTACTGGCGCTAATCTGACGCTGCCTGGGGCGACGCATATCACTGCCGGGCGATCAGGGGGCTAAACCTTTATTCGGTAATAAACGGCGGGTGCCCTGACACTATAAAAAATAAACAAACTAACCAGCGTCACCCGTAACAGTTATACGGTGATCAGTGGTGAAAGGGTTAACTAGGGGGCCATCAAGGGGTTAAAACATTTATTCGGTAGTATATGGGGGTCGCTGACGCTATAAAACGCTGACGGCGAACCTAAATATTTAGGTCCCTAACTAGCGTCACCAGCGACACTAATACAGCGATCAGAAAAATGATCGCTTAGCGACACTGGTGACAGGGGGTGATCAAGGGGTTAAAACTTTATTAGGGGGGGTTAGGGGGGTATCCTAGACCTACAGGGGGCTAATACTAACTGTCCCAACACTGTAACTGTCACAAACTGACACCAATGCAGTAATCAGAAAAAAAAAAAAACTGCTGGTGTCAGTTTGTGACGGGGGGGGGGGGGGGGGGGGGCGATCGGGGGGGGGATCGGGGTGTTTTGTGCGCCTGGCATGTTCTACTGTGTGTGTGTGTGTGTGTAGTGTTGTGTACTCACATACCTGTCTTCTCTCCTCGGGCCGGAACGGAAATTACCGAGCCGAGGAGAAATGACATCATTTCCTTTGCTGCTGTTTAGCATACAGCAGCAAAGGAATGATTCGATTGGCCGGCGGCGATCGCGAGGGGGGGGCCTCGAACGATGGCCTCCCCCTCACCTCCGATCGCCGTGGCACAAAAGACGACCGCCTCGGGCACCGGGGGGGGGTCCGATCGGACCCCCCACCCGCAGAGGGCAAATCACGTACATGTACGTGATTTTGCCTGTCCGTGCCACCTTGCCGACGTACATCGGCGTGAGGCGGTCGTCAAGTGGTTAAGGAACCCTTTAACCACTTGACCACTGGGCACTTAAACCCCCTTCCTAACCAGACCAATTTTCAGCTTTCAGTGTTCTCACATTTTGAATGACAATTACTCAGTCAGGCAACATGCTAGCCATATGATTTTTTTTGTCCTTTTTTTCACACAAATATAGCTTTCTTTTTGTGGTATTTAATCACCACTGGGTATTATATTTTTTGCGCTATAAATGAAAAAAGACCGAAAATTTTGTAAAAAAAAAAAAAAATTTTTCTTTGTTTTCGGTGTAGCAAATTAGTCATTTTTCCTCCATAAATTTTGGCCAAAATGTATACTGCCACATATCTTTGGTAAAAATAACGCAAATCAGTGTACATTTGGTCTGTGTTGTGTGAAAGTTATAGAGTCTACAAGATATGGTGCCAATCACTGAAAATTGATCACACCTGAAGTACTGACGGCCTATCTCATTTCTTGAGACACTAACAAGCCAGGAAAGTAAAAATACCCCCCAAATGACCCCTTTTTGGAAAGTAGACAATCCAAGGTATTTAGTAAGAGGCATTGTGAGTTTTTTTTGAAGTTGTAATTTTTTCCCACAATTCTTTGCAACATGAAGATTTTTTTTTCTTTTTTCCACAGAATTGTCATATTAGCAGGTTATTTCTTACACATAGCATATGCATACCACAAATTACACTTCAAAGCACATTCTACTACTCCTCCTGAGTATGGCGATACCACTTGTGTAAGACTTTTACACAGCCTGGCCACATACAGAGGCCCAACATGCAGGGAGCAACATCAGGTGTTCTAGGGACATAAATTGCACATTTCATTTTTTGACTACCTCTTACACTTTCGAAGCCCCTGGAGCACCAGGACAATGGAAACGTCCACAAAATGACCTCATTTTGGAAAGTAAACAATGTATATTCTATAAGGCACAATGAGTCTTTTAAACATGTCATTTTTTTCCACAAGTTTTTGGAAAATGTGGAAAGAGAATGAAAACGCATTTTTTTTACAGAAAGTTTTCCATTCATAAGATATTTCTAACACATAGCATGTACATAACAAAAATCACACCCCAAAATATATTCTGCTACTCCTAAGTATGGCGATACTACATATGGGAGACTTTTCCACAGCCTGGTACATACAGAGGCCCACCATGCAGGGAGCACCATCAGGGACATACCTTTCAAATCTAATTTGACTACCTATTACACTTTTGTGAGACACTGATGGGCACTGTAGTGGCAATTATGCGGCACGGATGAGCACTGATGTGGCACGGATGAGCACTGATGTGGCACAGATGAACACTGATGTGGCATGGCTGTAGCAAGGATGAGCACTGCTGTGGCATGGATGGGCATGCATGAGCATGGATGGCGCATGGATAAGCCAGGGATAGATGGAGCATGGATAAGCCAGGGATAGATGGAGCATGGATGAGCCAGGGATAGATGGAGCATGGATGAGCACCAATGGAGCATGGATGAGCACGGGTGGAGCACAGCTGAGCCAGGGATGGATGGAGCATAGATGAGCACGGATTGAGCATGGATGAGCGCAGATGAGCCAGGGATGGATGGAGCATGGATGAGCACGGATGGATGGAGCAGGATGAGCCAGGGATGAATGGAGCATGGATGAGCACGGATGGATGGAGCACTGATGAGCCAGGGATGAATGGAGCATGGATGAGCACGGATGGATGGAGCACGGATGAGCCAGGGATGAATGGAGCATGGATGAGCACCGATGGAGCATGGATGAGCCAGGGATGGATGGAGCATGGATGAGCACGGATAGATGGAGCACAGATGAGCCAGGGATGGATGGAGCATGGATGAGCCAGGGATGGATGGAGCATAGATGTGCCAGGGATGGAGCATGGATGAGCCAGGGATGAATGGAGCACGGATGAGCCAGGGATGGATGGAGCATGGATGAGCACGGATTGAGCATGGATGAGCACGGATGAGCCAGGGATGGATGGAGCGCAGATGAGCCAGGGTGAGGCAGGGCCTCACCTGCCATAACATAAAAACAAAAAAGAAAAGGGTCGTAGCACGGAAACCAGGGGTCACAGAGACCCCAAATTTGGCCTAAGTCCTACCCCACCACTGGTAAAAATTTAAGGCTCCTGCAACCTATGGTTCCAGAGATGAAGGGCCCCTTGTGCAGCCTGTCAGAAGCTAAATACAGAGCGGCCACTTTAAATTCAAGCTGACACACTCAGTTTACAGCAGACTGAGAGGTTGAGTTTACAGTGCCTCTTCTCACTTTTTGTCAGAGGCACTGAGCTCAATGAACAGCTTGGAGTCTAGGACCAATGGTAAAGTACCATTGGTCCTAGCTGTCCATTAAAAATGCTGCAGTGGAGGCACGCCTTTCACTGCAGTGTCATAAAAGAGGCATGTGTCACTTTCCCCCCTTCCTGTCCAAGCCAATTTTCAGCTTTCAGCGCTGTCGCATTTTAAATGACAATTACGCGGTCATGCAACACTGTAACACATTTTTATCATTTTGTTCCCACAAATAGAGCTTTCTATTGGGGGTATTTGATCACCACTGGGATTTTTAAACAAATAAAAAAACCAAAGATTAAAAAAAAAAAAAAAAAAAGTTTTTTCTTTGTTTCTGTTATAAAATTTTGTAAAAAAGTGAGTTTTCTCCTTCACTGATGATGTGGCACTGATGATGTGGCACTAATGAGGTGGCACTTATGGGCACTGATGAGTTACTAATATGCAGCGTGATGGACACTGATAGGCGACACTGAAAGGCCGCACTGATGGGCACTTATAGGTGGCACTGATGGGCACTTATAGGTTGTACTGATGGGCACTGATAGGTGGCACTGATAGGCACTGATAGATGGCTCTGATAGGCAGCACTGATGAGGAGTCACCGGCAGGCATTACTGATAAGCACTGATTAGCACCTCTAATGGGCACTGATTGGCAAACCTGGTGGTCATGGGTGGGCATCCCTGGTAGGCACAGGTGGGCATCCC
Source organism: Aquarana catesbeiana (assembly GCF_042186555.1). NCBI lineage: Eukaryota > Metazoa > Chordata > Amphibia > Anura > Ranidae > Aquarana > Aquarana catesbeiana. The sequence goes on from NC_133329.1 coordinate 156,901,867, forward strand.
TGGGGGGGCTGCACTGATAATCGATCAGCGCAGACACCCCCTGTCAGGAGAGCAGCCGATCGGCTCTCCTCTACTCGCGTCTGTCAGCGCGAGTGGAGGAAAAGCCGATACATGGACACAACTGATCACATGGTAACGAGCCTACGTCAGAGGCTGTTTACCTAGATGCAGTGATGCGGTGTGTCAGACTGACATGTCACACCTTTTTTTGCCACGCCATGCGCCCCCGTGGGCGTGCAATCGCGGCTTATACTGCTGGACGTCATATGATGTCCAGTCAGGATAACGGAACCACTTTGAGCACGTCATTCTGCTATATGGTAGGCGGGTGGTGGTTAAATAAAGTAACAAGCTCGGGAATCCACTGCTAATAATTACAATATCTACAGCTTGAGGTACATTAGTGTAATGGCCAGAGGGGTGGTAATTTGAAAGAATTCCCTACAGATAGCAATATGGAAGCCTCCATGTTTCACTCATGTCTGGCTTACTTTAAAGGCTAAGTTCACCTTTAAAAAAATAAATAAAAGAATACACATTTTTTACAGGTAAAAAAAAAAAAAAAGTGCATTGATTACTTTGCATTGAGCCTGTAAAGCATTGCCCCTGCTACGCAGCACCTGAGCTTTCCAAGCGGGGGAAATACACCTGCATTAATTTTGCATGGGCTCAGATGCCTGTGTGCAAGAGACCCTAGCTGATCAATTTGTTTTAACCTACGGGGACCCCCTGTCTTCATGGTCACTTTATTAGAAAAGATGTGCCAGAGGTGAAATAAGCCTTTAAGTTTTTTATTTAGAGGACCAAGTTTTTTCAATTGAAATTAAACAAAGGTTTGCATTATTTATGATAAGAAGTAGCATTGCTTAAAACTTAGCATTGCGTAAAACTACCATTATTTATGTAATGTTTTATATCATTTCTGTCTTTCACTACAGGCACCTGTATAATGATGAAAATGTTCCTACACTGGAGGAGGCAGTTAAAGAATGTATACATCACAATCTGGTGATTTACTTTGATGTCAAAGGCCATGCCACTCAGGTAATGACAGCATGATCTGACAGGTAGACAGTAGAGGTGGGTCTGGGTCAGTGTTTGGTTTTCCTTATATTGAGTATCAATGTATATGCAGTGACACAAATGTTGTGCCACACAGAACAGAGATGTGCTCATATGTATTGGAAGTGCCTAAACAAAGACTGTTTGCTGTAACAACCAGTCAAACTGCAGCTGTAATTTTTATATTCTAGGAAATAAAAAGAAAAGCTAATTTCATAAAGAAACACATACAGGCACAAACAATACATACGTTGCATAAATCCAAATGGTGCGTAACCAAAAAAGCTAGAACCTGCAATTCATATATCTGTATTTTATACTGTTGTCACAAACAAAATTGTTAGTCATCCAAAAGATATAATTTTATTTAAAGTCCTCACAATACTATGGAAAATATATCACAAATATACAGTATATCCAACATAGTCATTTATAAGTATGTATGCAGCTACTGTCCTTTTAGGAGAATTGTATTTTTTTTATATATACACTGTTGACCAAAGAATTACATATATAAATATAGTACCATGTTCGTAAGAATATACCACCAACAAAGTGCAGTTAGGGGGAGAAGAGTAAGCCTTTGTTCAAAAGGGTTTCTGTTTATAGAAAAGCAGCGTGTATAGTAAGCTTTTACAAAGCATTTGCAAAGGCTTAAAGCAAGATTCAGGATGCTTTGTTGAAGCTTTTAAAGGAACATTCAGCTCCACTTTGAGAATGTTAAACACCGATCTAATACCTTCTACGCATGTGCTTCAGTGCATATGCAGCTGCAAGCCTGTTTAAAAATGTATCTACAGCTTCTGGTCTATACAGTGGTGGCTGGTGAAGTTTTAGGATAGGGGGCGCCAGATTGCATGCCAAATCAGCAACAATTGCCAGCAATGACACAGTCCGAATTGGTACGGCGCCGCACGGATGCCCAAAAGTAGCTTCTGTATTACTTTTGGCGATTTCAGTAGTGCGATTTCCATTGACATCTGTGCAGCAACCCGCACAGATGTCTCTAAACTCGCCCCCAAAGTCAGGACTGACATGCGGGAATTAAATTGAACTCGCATGATTTCATTCCTGCTGTCAATGTGAACCTGGGCTTAGTGTCAGATTTGTCCGCTGCAATGTCGCAGTCCTAATAAACATTGCTGATCACTGCCATTACTATTAAAAAAAAATTCCATAAATCTATCCCCTATTTTGTAGATGCTATAACTTTTGTGCAAACCAATCAATATACGCTTATTGCGATATTTTTTTTTACCAAAAACATGTAGCAGAATACATATTGGCCTAAATTTATGAAATTAGATTTTTTTTATTGGATGTTTTATAGCAGAAAGTAAAAAATATTGTTTTTGTTTTCAAAATTGCCAGTATTTTTTTTATTTGTAGCACAAACAATTAAAACCACAGAGGTGATCAAATACCACCAAAAGAAAGCTCTATTTGTGAGGAAAAAAAGAACGTCAAATTTATTTGGGTACAGCTCCGCAAGACCGCGCAATTGTCAGTTAAAGCGACGCAGTGCCGTATCGTAAAAAATGGCCTGGTCATTCAGGGGGTAAATCTTCCGACGCTGAAGTGGTAAACAGGGACCTGGACAATTCCATACACAGTAGTGGGTGAAGGAGAGGGACTGGTGTCCAGGTCAGGGACTATGGCTCTATCTATCAGGGTCCCTGTGTATACTCTGGCATGCTGTGTATACAGTGGGGGAGGGGTCTCTCAGCATGCAGCCAGTGTTCTCCCATGTCTCAGTGTAGCACACACGCAGGCAGTAATCATGTACAAACACACATTGCCAGGTGAACAACCCCCCCTCCCCTCCTAAGGACTTTCATGGTCCATGGTCCCCTCACCTCCCCTCACAGCCAGGTATAGTTCTTCCAGCATGCAGCCATGCATTCCAAGCAGGCAGGTTAGGGAGAGGGGGGACGTGGAGAAATTAGGAAGCTTCACACTGCACACACATTGCTGGCTTCACAGGCTCATCTATCCATCACACATCTCTATAGATACAGTGCACTTGTTCCCCGATCCCTCACTTTCACAATCTTATCTGTCCTCTATGTAGAGGGCAGAGGCTGGCCATTTCCCCCTTCCACACACTCACTGTGTGATTGGGACAAGGACATCCATCCCTGCTGTGCATTGTCTGATTGGAGACTGGAGAATGACTAAGAGGCGAGCTTGTTACACCCACTGAAGTTTAGCATTTCACGCTTTATTTTAACAGTAAACGGAGCTTATATGGTGCAATACAGTGTTTAGAAATCCGTCTTACTTTACATGTTGAATTATAAGATCAGAGGTGTTCTGTCAGATTAGCAAACCTGTGAGATCAGCAGATTTTGCCGCTGCTTTTAAAAATGAACATCTAAACAGTCAGATGGATTTCTAAATACTGTATTGCACCATATAAGCTCCGTTTACTGTTAAAATTAAGTGTGAAATGCAAAACTCTGGTGGGTGTAACAAGATGTCCGCTTGCCCCCTTCTCAGTGTATCCTTACTGTGGAGGAGTGCGGGATGTAGCAAGATAGCGGCGACAGAACGTCACTTCTGTTACAAATTCTGACAGGTCGCCTAATCTGACGAAACACTGGCATGCTTAAATCAGCCTTACCTTGCCTGTAATCATGCAGCTCAGCTGAGCTCAGGTCTTCCTAATCCACCACTCATTGGAAATTCGCAGTCAGTCAGTCAATCGGACTGTCCATAGCCCAGTGGGTCGGGAAACCGGAAGTGGTGCCGCAAAAAGCACCGCCCACCGCCCAGTCCCTGCCAATTAAAGCAAAGGAAAGGAGGCCAGAGACAAATGTGTGTAGAGTGGGAGTGTTTGTGGGTGCATCGCTTGCGCCCTGAACACTCCCTATACACGGGCAAATCATCTTCCCAGCTTACAATCAGCTGATTGCAAGCTGGGAAGCTTCCCATAGACTGCTGTGTGTCTGGCGACCAGACACTCTTAAAGTGACCTTTTTTTTCTGAATAGCTTGGGGTAGGGTGGACGGGCCACCACTGGGTCTGTACTGGCAAAGTGAAGTGGTGTGTCAGGATCAGGCTCAAAGACCAGTTGCTATAGCAGTAGCATAATTACCATCGACCAGCAGAAAAGGTACACAGGCAGTCACCCTGGTTAACGATGTGGACTCAGCTGAGGTGCGGAGTCGAAGTACTAACCGGTGTTCACCAGAGCTCCTGATGGTGGAGCAAGATTTTGCTTCTTGTTAGTACCAGGTCACGGTCCTCAGGGTCAACCCACCAGGAGGTGAGCAAACCGGGGTCCAGTAGCAGATAAGCAGGTAGGGATCAAACAGAAGTGTAGTCGGTATACAAGCCAAAAGGTCAGTAATAAGTAGTTGCAGGTTGGGATCATGCAGAAGCATAGTCGAGGAACAAGTTAAAGGTCGATAACGAGTGTTAGAAAAAAAATATGGACGGCAGAAGGGAAGACAGGAGCGAGATACTGGCTGGAGAGAGCACAATAATCTGGCAAAAAGGAAGTGCAGAGACATGGCTTAAATCAAGAAGTTCATGGGAGGAGCAGAGAGTTCAGGGTTCAAGACAGGATCATTCAAGGAATTGTCCAGGGAACTGTCTGTCATTCAAGGTGGCCTCCGAAAGAAGAGACATTGCCTGACACAGCAGAGGCTCTGGGTTCACATCCAGGCCCTGACAGGGTGGCTGTAATGCCTCGGTTGTGGCAGCCTGTAGGTGGGTACCCTATTGGATGTTTAAAGCAATTACGGTAAATCCCCCTTGCTATGTGTATCTCACCAAAGGCCATGTGATTGACTAAAAGGAAAATGATCGTGAAAATTATATTTTGTAAACTACTTTGTTAACTAGTGATCATATTTGAGTATATACATTCCTTTTTAATTTCACACCCTTTTATATTTTTCTCCACATTTTTATGCAGATCAATGTGTCCAGCAAAAATGACAGGGTTTGATGCAAGAAAATAACATTGCCTGGTGCATTTTAGGATCTATTCAAATTTGTGCATTTTGGGTACCATGCAACTATAGTGTTTTGAAAAGGCTTGCTTGTTGCATCATTAATGCAATTTCAAGCAAAATGGGGATTACAGACAAAGCAATGGTAATGCATGAAACATGCATAGTCATCACACCAACATTAAGCCAGAATGCTGAGGTTTGAAGAGAGCTTTACTAACCTACTAAGAACAAAACAATGACTTAGTCAGGCAGAAGCAAACATGAAAACTCTGGAGTGGACTGGATACTGAATAAACCAGGAAAAAAGCAGTACAACTCTCCCAAGAATGGTAACTGTAAACAAGGACTAAGATTGTACCCTGGGTATTTAGTACCTCCAGTTACATATATTTACATAGTAGGCGAGGTTGAAAAAATACACGATTCCATCAAGTCCAACTTATGTGTGTGATTTTATGTCAGTATTACATTGTATATCCCTGTATGTTGTGATTGTTCAGGTGCTTATCTAATAGTTTTTTGAATTTATCGATGCTCCCCACTGAAACTACTGCCTGTGGAAGAGAATTCCACATCCTCATCATTCTTACAGTAAAGAACCCTCTACGCAGTTTAAGCTTAAGTCACTTTTCTTCTAATTTTAGTGAATGGCCACGTGTCTTATTAAATTCCCTTTCGCTGAAAAGTTTTATCCTTCACCAGTCACCAGTACGGTATTTGTGCATTGAAATCATATCCCCTCTCAAGCGTCTCTTCTCCAGAGAGAATAAGTTCAGTGCTCGCAGCCTTGCCCTTCTTTGGACTCTCTCCAGTTCCAGCACATCCATCCTGAGGACTGGTGCCCAGAACTGGACAGCATACTCCAGGTGCGGCCGGACCAGAGTCTTGTAGCGTTGGAGAATTATCGCTTTATCTCTGGAGTTAATCCCCTTTTTAATGCATGCCAATATTCTGCTTGATTTGTTTGAAGCATTGCATGCCATTTCTGAGCCTGGCATCTACTAGGACCCCCAGGTCCTTTTACATCCTAGATTTCCCCAGAGGTTCACCCCCTAGTGAGTAGATTGCATTCATATTTTTGCCACCCAAATGCACTATTTTACATTTTTCTACATTAAACCTCATTTGCCATGTAGTTGCCAACCCCATTAATTTGTTCAGATCTTTTTGCAAGGTTTCCACATCCTGTGGAGAAGTTATTGCCCTGCTTAGCTTAGTGTTGTCCGCAAATACAGAGATTGAGCTGTTTACCCCATCCTCCAGGTTGTTTATGAATGAATTAAATAGGATTGGTCCCAGCACAGAACACTGGGGGACCCCGCTTTCCATATCGGATCATTCTGGTATTCCCCTTTTATCACCACCCTCGCCCTTGTACTCGCCCTTGTAGCCAGTTTTTAATCCATGTACTCACCCTATGGTCCATGGCAACGGACCTCACTTTGTACAGTAAACGTTTATGGGGAACTGTGTCAAATGCTTTGCAAAATCCAGATACACCACGTCTACGGGCCTCCCTTTATCTGGATGGCAACTCACCTCCTCATAGAAGGTTAATAGATTGGTTTGGCAAGAATGATTCTTCATGAACCCATGCTGATTACTGCTAATGATACCGTTGTCATTACTAGACTCTTGTATATAGTCCCTTATCATCCCCTCCAAGAGCTTGCAGTGACATGTTTTTGGGCTGTGCCACTTCAGTTGTAGCAACTTCAGTGAGCACTCATCACAAAACAAACCAGAGCTGTCAGATAATGACAGCAGGATCATGTGGATGGCAAACAAGAGAAATAAAAAAATATACCTAATGTGAAGATTTTTTTCCCATGAATTCACATTAGAAACAACATTTTCTAATTTTCCAAAATATATATATATATATATATATATATATATATATATATATATATATATATATATATATATATATATATATATATACACACAAATTCAAATGGTACAACTGAATCTGAATACATACAGAATATTATGAAGGTAGATAATAAATCAATAAACAATACAAATTCTGTCAAGTGACCATAGTTGTAAACTGTAGTATGTGATAACCAAAACAAACCACTAGGGGCCACCACCATCCTATTATGGACAGTGTTAAAACCTGGAAGAGCAATGAAAGTTGTGGAAACAAAATAACAACTTGTAACTGAAGTGTGCATAGTAACTAAACTATAATTCCTACCACCCCCCCTACCCCCCCCCCAGAAAAAAAATATATTTTAAAGGAAACTATCAAAAAAAAAAAAAAAAAAAAAAAAAACTGATGGGTATGAACCTTTTTTAAAGTGGTTGTAAACCCTTTACTACCACTTTTACCTACAGGTAAGGCTAAACTGTAGGTACCTTGAATACCTCCTAAACTTGCACCGTTTAGGAGATATTCACTGTATCCACATGTGCCGACGTCATCGGCACATGCACACGGAAGAAACGGCTCACTCATGCCATTTGTTCAGTAGCTGTCCCGTGACTGGCGCCACCCGCGCACATGCGTGGGAGTGACGTCATCGCGCCACGAACGCCACGAACCTGGAAATAACGGAGACATGTCGCCAGTCACAGCAGTGTACAGGGACCACTGCAACAGCTTCGTTCTAAAAGTATTTCATGACGCACTAGAATGCGATGCATACTAGCTCATTATGTCTTGCAGGTTGTTTTTTTTTTTTTTTTTTTTTTTAGAGCATTTACAACCACTTTAAAGTGGATGTAAACCAGATTCACATATATCTTCAGTGTTTTCTTATCTCTCTTCAAAGCACTGTGTCCTGTAGCTTTCTCCTGTTCAGTTATTCTGTTATCAGCCTGATAACTCCTGACAAGTTCTCAGAGACTGGAGCCTGAAGTTTGTGTCAGGGAGGTTGCTATAAATAGATTAGCACAAAGCTGAACTATTCAGAGGCAAGCTCTGCATGTGTGAGGAGGGGAGTGTGTGCCTTTCCTCCAATCAGCTGTCTCAGTATCTCATAGTGTATGGCAAGAATCCACACCCACAGGTGAATCGGGAAGAGAAAAATCTAACAGGACGTGTACTTTCTAAACCATATAAAAAGCTGAAGATGGCAGATATACATGTAAAACTTATGTAGGGAAATTTGTTTCATCCCTGTGTATCATCTGAGGTTCTTCATTTCACTGGGTATATGTGAGGGTTTACATCCACTTTAACCCTTTCAGTGCCAAGTCCGTACGCTGTAACGTACCTACAGAAGTGCCTGCAGGTGACCAAGTCAGTAAGGCGTATGGACCTCCTTTCTCCCTCTCCTATAAGCTTATGGTCACTTCAGTGACCATAAGCTTATATCAGAATTGTTCAGCAGATTCTGCTGAACAATTCTTTAACTCTGATCAGTGGATTACAACCCACTGATCAGAGTTATTAACCCCTAATGTGACCGCCCCCCCACCCATACCGCCGATTCCCTGTCCCCTGCCTCTCCACCCCTGCCGCACCCTTCCATCTAAAACTGCCCCCCCCACTCTCCTCCGCTATCCCCTTCACCCCCCTTCTTCACCCCCAGCACTAATTACTCCCCCTCCACCCGATCCGACCCCCCCCGCAAACACACTCTCCGCAGCCACCATCATTAGCCATCATCCCTCCTCTTCCACTCCCGCCGGCTTCAGGTGCTGCATGGGGTTTGGGTGGATCCAGATGTGTGCCCCCCACCAGTCAGATCACCCCCCCAACTACCCCCGCACCCCTGATCCATGACCGCTCTGAGCAGCATCTCTCCTTCCCCTCCCGCCGCCTGCAGCTTCTCCCTGCACTGATCTCCTAATCTGTCAGGCTGAGGGGAGCGTGGTGGGGGAAGCGGTGTGGGTGGGGGTGAAGTTGGGGCTTGGGACTTGTGTTTACTAAGCTCCCCCTGTAGAAGAGAGGGTGCGTGCAGCGTTCACTACTAATCGCTGCTATATTCCCACGGACACTGACAACTGATATATTGTAACCGCAAGTTTTACAATGTATCAGACTGTCATTTTTTGAATGAATGGAATTTCTATACAGATTCCTCATTCATTCAAGTAAAGTGCGGCAGAGAAAAGGGACTATCTTCAGTCTCTTTCTCTGTCTCAAAAAAAGAGATATGGGGGTCTATTTAGACCTCTGGTATCTCACCAAAGATCCCCTCCCCCCCCCCCAAAAAAAAAAAAACATAGTAAGACCCCCCTAGGTCCGCCAGCACTCACCCCACCACAGTGATGGTCCATCCCCCCCCCCCCGCACTCACCCCTCCGCGGATACCTCAGCTTCTCCTCCCGGCCAACCCGATCTGTCCTGATTGGCTAGGAGGGGAAGCCGGAAGATGATAACGAATATTAATTGATAATATTAAGTGAGTGGTTTCGGGGTGCAATGTTCTGCGCCCTGAGCCCAACCTTTTTCAAGCCAATTAGAGCCTCAGGCGCTAATCCTGTGGCTTGAAAAAAAAAAAATATTATACAAAAGTATGAGTCCGGCACCTTGCAGGGAGGCAGCGCCCCTAATGGACCAGCCGCTCCTGATAAGACCCCTTTCACATGGAGCGGACTCTGTCAAGCAGATCTGTCTGCTGATCCCTGCTGAGCAGGCGGTTGACAGGTCCTTGTATGCTCCGCTGATGCAGAGCGGACACGGACACAGCTCGCTATTCTCTATGGGACGGTCGGATGGAAACGGATTGCCTGTCCATTTCCATCGGATGCCATCCGATCTGATAGATGGGTGGGGAATGGAATCCCCATCCGTCTGTTTTTAGGGGACTGGATCGGATGCAGGCGAGTGTAAACGTACACATGTCCATTTACATCACTCTCTCCATAGAGAACAATGGGTGGTCCAAATGGGCCCGCCTGAAAAACGGACAGGCAGACCCGATCAGTGTGCTTGTGTGAAAGGGGCCTAAGGCCTTGTTCACACAGGGCATACACAGCGTACCTTCACAGGGATGCACAGGTGTTCCGTGCATCTCTGTGCAGGCAGTCCGATTGATGTCATTTGGGATGTAGCACCTGCATGAACAGAGCCGTTGCTCCCAATTTTAGATCCATGAAGGTCCGCATGCATGTCCCTGAGCTCACACTGTCTGCGTTCGGGGTCATGTACCCACACCCACACAGATGTCAGATTGGGAGAAGCAGCTATGTCTGTGCAGCCGTTGCCTCCACATGGGACTGCCTGTACGGGGATGCATGGAACACCTGTGCATCCCTTTGTGGGTAAACATGGCCCTCCATGGGCATACACTTTAGTATGCCACATGTGAATGATGCTTCAGTAGTAATTTAGCAGGGATTTTGTAAGTTACGTTGTGTTTATGTGCATTATTAAGGGTTTTAGTGTATTTTTAGTGAAAATAGCAATATGATGAACATTTGCGCAATTATTGCGGGGCCCAAAAAATCATTAGCACTTTTTTCATTCCACAGGTCATGTGCTTTTAGAAAATGTCTAGTTTGAGGGGTCTTTTCTACTTCTGAAAGCTGTAAGTGAAAAATAAAAACCTCCAGATTTTTAGAGAATTTTTTGGGTACGTTCGATTTTTACCATTTTGCAAAAAGGCGCAATTTAAAATTTCCAAATATTTGTTATTTAACTCCATACAGGTTAAGCTTTTATATTTAGTAGGGATTTAGCAAGAATTTTGTAAAATTAGCTGTATTTTTATCTGCTAATAATGGTTTTAGTGTATTTTTTGCCAATCTATTGGTTTGATAAACATTTGCACAAATAGCGCGGGATCTAAAAAATCAGTAGCACCTTCTTTTTATTCTAGAGGTCATATGCTTTCAGAAAATATATAGGTTTGGGGGTCTTTCACAAATTCTGAAAGCTGTAAGGGAAAAATGAAAACCTTCAGATTTTTTGGATATTTACACTTTTGCGTCTGTTCAATTTTCACCATTTTGCAAAAAGGCGCAATTTAAAAGTTACAAATATTTGTTATTTATTAACTCAATACAGGTTAAGCTTTTATATTTAGTAGGGATTTTGTAAAATTTGCTGTGTTTTTATCTGCTCATAATGGTTTTAGTGTATTTTTTGCAAATATTTTGATTTGATAAACATTTGCACAAATACCAGGGAGTGTAAAAAATCAATAGCGCCTTCTTTTTATTCTGTTATTCTACTGATCATGTGCTTTCAGAAAATATATGGTTTGGGGGCGTCTTTCACAAATTCTGAAAGCTATAAGAAAAAAACAAAAAAGCAAAGGAAAAATTGCAAAAATGATCTGGCCACCTGAGTGTACAAAATGGAGCACAGTGCCTGGCAGCAAAAGGGTTAAGGCCATGGGAGGTTGAGATAGTTTTTATAGTGGTAGAATATTACATTTGGGATCACTTTGTGATTTTTCAGAAAAAAAGTGGGGCACACTGTTCCTAAGCTTTTTTTTTTTCTGAAATTAGATCTAAATTTGCAGACTGTATGGCGGTGTGCCGAAACGTGTCTGATTTTGTATTTTTAACATGTGCCAATAAAAATATTTACATTTCATATGGACATGGAGTTGCCAGCCCTTCTCTCTTCTAGTATGGCTTATATTGTTAGGTCAGCAGGTGCATGTCAAACAACAGGGTGACATAAGAGGATGAACAAATAAACTGTTTAATTTTCAAGCATCTGCCCTTATTGCTAGAGAGTTTATTCTCTCTGTGATATAAAATCACAAGCACCACAGCTGAACTTCCCAGATTTAAAGGGCCCACAAGTATTTTAAAATCTGTGGATGGATACCGTGGAAGAGAGGGTGTTTTTAACTTTTATAAAGGAAGTTCAATAGTCATGTGATATCTCCATTACGAACGCTAGTTTTACAAGACCGAGCGCTTCCGGCTCGTACTTGATTCCGAGCATGCGTGGACTTTTGTGCGACGGACTTGTGTACACACGATCGGAAAGTCCAACAACAAAAATTTGTTGGCGGAAAATTTGAGAACCTGCTAGCCAACATTTGTTGGTGGAAAGTCCGACAACAAATGTTCAATGGAGCTTACACACGGTCAGACTTTCCGCCAACAGGCTCACATCCAACATTTGTTGTCGGAAAATCTGATCATGTGTACGCGGCATTAGGCTTACAGAAAAACCTTACACAGGTAAAATATTATTTAGAAGAGGGTCCCTTTTAGAAACACCCCAGTGTTTATCTAGCTTACCATAGGGATGACTTTTGTTTTATACTGTGTGCATAATCGTATATTATTCTAATCATGATTCTATCCCAACAAAGCGGAATCTTTCTTGGCAGATCCAGAAAAATATTTGTTAGGCAGTTTATAAAGTGAATTCCATGTAGTCTTTCTCTTTAAACATATCCAATAACTGCTCTCAAAGGCTGTAATCATGACTATTAGACCCTTGAAGCCCAACTCTGGGAAAAGTAAAAGTTCTCCCTTGCACTTGGGCTGTGTCCACACTGCAGGAGCTAACTGCTCCTTTATCCTCTGCTCCCCTGGCAAACTACACTTCCCTACATTCTGACAGTGAACTGCCTATTTTTATTATTTATTTATTACAGGTACTTATATAGAGCTATCAATTTACGCAGCTCTTTACATATATATTGTACATTCACTTCAGTCCCTGCCCTCAAGGAGCTTACATTCTAAGGTCCCTAACTCTCATACATACACATACTAGGGCTTATTTAGACAGGAGCCAATTAAATTACCAGCATGTCTTTGGAGTGTGGGAGGAAACCGGAGTACCTGAAACTCACGCAGGAACAGGGAGAACATGCAAACTCCAGGCAGGTGGTGCCGTAGTTGGGATTTGAACCAGCGACCCTACTGCTGCCAGGAAGAAGTGCTAACCACTTAGCCACTGTGTTGCCCCATATAAACAAGTAGTTAACCCTTTCAGTGCAGGTGCAATCCTACTGCAAGGTAGGATTTTTCATTTTCCGGAGTTCAGCTTGCATTTGTTACTGCAATCAAAACTTGGTGGAAAGTGGTTTAAATGGCTTGAAAATTGCCACATGCCCAGCTTAATATGCACAGCGGATGTTCTCAATTGAATCATATGTTGTAATCTTCTTTGGTCTTTATGGAAGAGGGAGATCTTTTGGCTTCATTCTATTATTCCATTATATTGAAACAATTGAAAGAGCTGTATGTCCCTGCTTTTTGCATGCAAAAGATAAGGAGACACCTGTATCTAAACAGAAGCAAAACAGTGCCATTTTAAACTATTACCTTGTTTGTTTCTGGATTAAGATCTCTTTCCAGAAGATCCTACTAAAAGTCCATTTGGGAATTCTAACTAAGTTCAAGCCCTGATGGAAGGCATTGGATATTGCTTCTCTATTGACTGATCATCTGTCACTCCAGCTCCCTATTTTTAACAGAGCAAACATTGACTGTTGATTGTGTCGTGTATTTAGGAGTAATGTAGCTCAGTGTTGATTGGTGGAGAGGAATAAGGTGAAATGCAGTATGTTCAATAGTATTATTTTTCTTCTTTTCTATCAAAATGCCAATTTAAAGCCCCTGCCCTGCAGTTCCAAGTCTGCCCCTATGCCAGGTCAGTCATGTATAAGTTTTGGTAGATTTTTAATACCAGAGGAATAGCCAACAGAACCTGAAATGCAAAAAATGTACAGACCTAAAATGCAACATATTCCCCTTTCCCTTTACGCCAAGCGTAATGTGTGTACATTACAGAGTGTCAAAGTAGGCAGATGAAATTTAAAAAATAACTGTTCTGCTTGTGTTTGTTCTCTAGTCTGCTGAAGCCCTCAGGCAGCTGTATAGGGACTTTCCCAATCTGTATAACCGCAGCATCGTCTGTTCTTTTGAGCCAAGTGTTATCTATAAAGTGAGTATAAACCTACAATAAACTTAAGTTTTATGAAGTATTACACTTATTTAGTATGTATTGTTTATTAATGTAATATTTGTCATTGTAGGGATTATTAAAATGTTTATCACAGGCCCCTGGATGCATTGTCTTCATGTTGTATGGGGTTCCATTCATTTATTAGGGTTAGGATGTAACTTCAATAAATTCCTTATGTACAGTCAGATACCCTATGATTGGTATTTACATACAAACATGTTTGTGCTTCTACCTGCCTTCAGCAGGGTAATAGGTAAGCTTCCATTTTGTTTTCAAATTATGATACTGTCCCAAATTTTGTGGGTAAAAACAAGAGTCCCCACTGGCCATGTTTACCCATTGTTTGGTCTTAACCTATGTGATATATGAAATGTTCTCATTCATTAACATAGATTAATCAAATGTGATCTCTGCTTTATTTTCAGATGAGGCAAGCAGACATAAATGTAGTCACTGCTCTAAGCCACAGGCAATGGAGCCTCAGCCATTTAGGGGATGGGAAACCTCGTTTTGACTCCATGTGGAAACATTATTTCTATGTATCAATGGATGTTCTACTGGACTGGGCATTACACCACATTCTGTGGAACTTTTGTGGCATATCTGCTTTTCTGATGCAGAAGAATTACATCTCAAAGTGAGTTTATTTAAGTTGTGGTAGAGGCCAGTTTGCTGACATCTAGACCCATTCCTGGACCTAAACCTACAGATTTCTAAAAACATGCTTGTCCACACATAACAAACAATCAGATTGTTTCTGTTGATTTTAAAACCATTTCTGGTAAAATGACAGCTGCATTCTTGTTGGTAGACAAAAACAGACACTTGTATTCTTTCAGATTTTTACACAGCAGTTATGTCACTTTGGCTATAGCAACCACAGAATGTGCGAGAAAAATTTTCTTGTACAGGTGTATTCAAAGTGAACACAGCTTTACCTTGTTTGCGACCATTTAATATGCAAAGTAAACATACACCTGCAACGTCAACATTTTCTTTGCTAAGGAAACCTCTGCTCTTTTAGGCTATCAACCCCATGAAACCAAACAGGTATGTGAACAAGATGCCTTCCATTTCCTCGATCCTTGACTGCAGTTGATGTGCAGATACAGACTTCCTGTATGTGAACATTGAAATGTTTACAACGACTTGGGTATCTAAAGACCCTGAATGTCTCCCCTGTGCTCCACTAAATGTAATGCAATGCAGATCGCATTGCATCACATTCTTTCCTGGCATTCATGCTGGCCAGGGAAACTGACAAAGAGCTGGAAGTGATGTTAAACACATCTCTTCTGAGTTGCTAACAAGAAGGGGAGGAGAGCAGACATGTCTCTGCTCAGCTTCCTCCCCTCTACCCGGGAAGCGGAGCCTAGGAAATATGTCTGGAACACTCACGAGGGGGGCGCTGTTACAGTGGGTGTGTGAACGTAATCAGACAGTAAACACAAGACTAATCAAATAGTGGATTTCTACAAAAGAGGACGATCCCAGGTGGGACACACATTCCATTGACTATCGTATCCCATCTACAATAGTAGACAGTCTATAATTAGATCAGCCGGAGCTAGACCAGGAACCTCCAGCTAAGGCCCCCCAAATTTTATTGAATTTGTTCACATTACCCCTGTGCTGATAAATGTATTTTTCCAACCTAATAGTATCTCCCATTTGATTCAGCCATTCTTTTACTGGGGGGGGGGGTTCCATTGACTTACAGTGTCTCAGAATTAATTTCCTAGCCTGGAAAAGGGCCCTAGCTACCGCTAGTCTAGAGGCTTCCTCCTCAGGGGCATCTTCAATAATTCCCAATAATTTCCTTGAGGCAGACCTGAAATACTCGGTTAATAGTTCCCATCACATCCTTCCAATAGATATGCAATTTTTGTCACCGCCATAACATATGGATCAGATCACCGTGGTCTCTCATGCATCTTGTACAGGCAGGATCGTCTCACACACCCATTCTCGCCAGTCTAGCTGGCGTGTAATGGATACGCAAGAGTAAATATAGCTGGGACAGCCTTTGAGCCACATTTAGGGAACACCGGGGAACTGCGGCAAGTGCCTCCTCCCACTGGTCCTCCTCAAACGCCCCAATATAATTTTCCCACTTGGATATGACCCCAGTAGTACTATCAGGGAGGAATTATCGAGCAGCATGAAATAGCTGCACGATATAAAGCCTTTGTATGAGGTTATTTCCCTCATATAGTTGAAAATGAGTGTTGGACTCTGAGTCCACGTGTCGATTCCCAGTTGGGCCTTGAATGCATGTTGGAGTTAGAAATAATAAAACAGCATAGAGGAAGGGTGTTTAAATTCCATCTGTAAAGTATGGAATAAGCGTAATTTGCCATCCCTAAATATTTGAGTCGTATGAATAATCCATTATTGTCATCCCATATGGGGCTAAACCTGGTGAATCCCTCCACTTGTTGTAATGCCCTAACTTTGTTCCACACTGTCTGCATCAAGTTGTACGTTGGAAATTGCTTGTTAGATTTAGAAAACCGTAATGCTTCCAGACCCTCCGCTACCTTTCCCCCGGTGACAACCCGGAGAAGGTGTGACGCAGGGTCCACCAAGTTCAACACCTGAGTATTAGCAGGTCACAGAGCTCTGGCTATGTGTTGTAGCTGGGAGGCCAGATAGTACAACCAAGGGTTTGGTAGCACTAGCCCACCTGCTTCCTTAGGGCGCTGTAACTGTTCCAGTTTTACCCTGGCTGTTGAGTTAAGCCAAATAAGAGACCTAAAAATAGAGTTAATAACTCGAAAGTGCTTCAATGGAACTACCATAAGGGAGTTGTGAAGTATATATAAAAGCTGTGGTATCAAGATCATTTTGATCAAGTTTATCCGGCCTACCGCTGACAGTTTCAATCTAGACCACACCTTCACCCGATCCCTGCAGCGTTTTAGCACAGGGGTCAGATTCAAGGTGGTATACTCTAGTGGGTTAGGTGTAACCTGTATACCCAAATATCTAAATTCCGTGGACAAAGGGATATCTAGCAGAGCAGACAACTGTGGGTCAGGTTTCCTATCTAGTAGCATGAGAGACGACTTAGTCCAGTTAATCACCAATTCTGAATAGTGGCCAAACTTTCAGACAACCTCCATAGACTCCCTTAGGGACGACGATGTGTCTCCCAAAAGGAGCATGGTATCATCGGCATGAAGCATTCATTTTTCGTGGTGTTCTTTGTATTGAAAGTCCCTGATGTTAGGATTAAAGCAGACATGGGCTGCTAACGGTTCTATAGCCAGCGTGAACAGCAGAAGCAATAAGGGGCATCCCTGTCTAGTGCCCCTAAAGAGACTCAAGTAAGGAGATACCTTCCCTGCCTGTCTAATGGCTGCCTTCAGAGAGCTATACAACAGCTGGACCCAAGCTATAAAATCCTTTCCGAACCCAAATTTAGACAGGATGACCCATAGATAAGACCATTCAATACTGTCAAAGGCCTTATGGGCGTCGAGAGAGCAACGCCCTGTCCCCCATATTATCGGACTTAGATTGTAAATTGATAAATAGCCTGCGTAGATTTATAGCTGTAGATTTCTGAGGCATGAACCCTGCTTGGTCTGAATGAATTATGGAAGATATTACCTTGTTCAATCTTAGGACCAGCACCTTAGCCAGTATTTTCACGTGTGATTGCAGAAGGGGTATTGGCCTATACAAGCCTGGGTCTAAGGGATCCTTTCCAGATTTCAACAGCAAAACTATAATGGCTTTGGACATAGAGCTAGGGAGGTACCCATTTTTTTTTGGCATCATTAAATACCATTAACAGCTTAGGTAGTAACTGTTCACCATACTGCTTATACACCTCGGCAGGAATTCCATCCTCTCCCGGCGCTTTGGAGTTGGGGAACATTCCGGTCACCACCTGTAGCTCCTCCAGTGTCAGAGGAGCATCCAGTAGTTGCCTGTCAACATCAGACAGAGATGGTAACTCTACCCCTTCTAAATATGTTTGTAGAGAACTTTCTGTATAATTCTGCCGGGATCTGTATAGATCAGAGTAGTATGAGCGAGAACTGGTTACTGTACTGGCGGCTACCCTTAAGGCACCCATGGACGGGGATGTTTGCTGCGAGTGGGCAATTTTTGCTAACAGGCAATCAGTATGTTCACCCTCCTCATAAAATACAAGTTTGCTGAAGAAGCGTTTTCCGCTCTGCCACGGAGGAGGTTAGTCAGCTAAGCGCAGCTTGAGCAGGTAGCCACGCATCCCTATGATCCTCTGTGGGGTTAATGACAGACTTGACCTCTAAATCATGTACCAATCTCTCCACCCCCTCGCTTTGTGCTTTGGAAGCACTTTTAAAACCGTTAATTTCCCTGATAAATAGGTCCCTGAGGAAGGCCTTGAATGTATCCCGTACCACCCCCTCATCGGGGGTGGTATGGGATATGAGCCCACCTCCTCAACCAGTTTTTTCAAAGCTGTTCGGCATATGCCTCTCCCCGGTCTGTCTAATTGAGGGTACAAGTAGCAATTAAAGTCACCCAAGATATATAACGGTACATCCGGGTGCTTCAACTGAAACTCAAGAACCACTGGCAACACCTAATGACTATATAGGGGTGGGATATACAGTGGCGACAGAGTATTCAGACCCCCTTAAACTTTTCACTCTTTGTTATATTGCATCCATTTGCTAAAATCATTTAAGTTCATTTTTTTCCTCATTGATGTACACACAGCACCCCATATTGACAGAAAAAACACAGAATTGTTGACATTTTTGCACATTTATTAAAAAAAAAAACTGAAATATCACATGGTCCTAAGTATTCAGACCCTTTGCTCAGTATTTAGTAGAAGCATCCTTTTGATCTAATACAGCCATGAGTCTTTTTGGGAAAGATGCAACAAGTTTTTCACACCTGGATTTGGGGATCCTCTGCCATTCCTCCTTGCAGATCCTCTCCAGTTCTGTCAGGTGGGATGGTAAACGTTGGTGGACAGCCATTTTTAGGTCTCTCCAGAGATGCTCAATGGGGCTTAAGTCAGGGCTCTGGCTGGGCCATTCAAGAACAGTCACAGAGTTGTTGTGAAGCCACTCCTTTGTTATTTTAGCTGTGTGCTTAGGGTCATTGTCTTGTTGGAAGGTAAACCTTCGGCCCAGTCTGAGGTCCTGAGCACTCTGGAGAAGGTTTTCGTCCAGGATATCCCTGTACTTGGCCACATTCATCTTTCCCTCGATTCCAACCAGTCATCCTATCCCTGCAGCTGAAAAACCCCCTCACAGCATGATGCTGCCACCACCATGCTTCACTGTTGGGACTGTATTGGACAGGTGATGAGCAGTGCCTGTTTTTCTCCACACATACCGCTTAGAATTAAGGCCAAAAAGTTCCATCTTGGTCTCATCAGACCAGAGAATCTTATTTCCCACCATCTTGGAGGTCTTCAGGTGTTTTTTTTTTTTAGCAAACTCCATGCGGGCTTTCATGTGTCTTGCACTGAGGAGAGGCTTCCGTCGGGCCACTCTGCCATAAAGCCCCGACTGGTGGAGGGCTACAGTGATGGTTGACTTTCTACAACTTTCTCCCTTCTCCCAACTGCATCTCTGGAGCTCAGCCACAGTGATCTTTGGGTTCTTCTTTACCTCTCTCACCAAGGCTCTTCTCCCCCGATAGCTCAGTTTGGCCGGACGGCCAGGTCTAGGAAGGGTTCTGGTCATCCCAAATGTGTTCCATTTAAGGATTATGGAGGCCACTGTGCTCTTAGGAACCTTAAGTGCAGCAGAAATTTTTTTGTAACCTTGTCCAGATCTGTGCCTTGCCACAATTCTGTCTCTGAGCTCTTCAGGCAGTTCCTTTCACCTCATGATTCTCATTTGCTCTGACATGCACTGTGAGCTTTAGGGTCGGTTCACACATGGGCAACACGACTTTAGCGCGACTTTGTACCGCGACTTCAACGCGGCTTCAGCGCGACTTTAGCGTGACTTTAGCGCGACTTTAGCGCGACTTCGGCAAATTACGAGGCGACTTGAAGTTGCCTCCATGACAGGCGACTTCGCCTGTGGCCAATCACCTCTCTGGGAGGGAGGGGGGAGGGAGGGGTTTTCTCTGCAAAGTCGCTTGAGAGATCCGACTTGCAGGCGACTTACATTGAGTTGAATGGGTACAAGTCGCCTACAAGTCGGATAGAAGTAGTACAGGAACCTTTTCTGAAGTCGGAGCGACTTCAGTAGTGTCAATTAAGACGCTCCCATTGCCTACCATGATAATCTAAATGCAAAGCGACTTGGGGCGACTTGGGGCGACTTGAGGGCGTACAAGTCGGATCCCAAGTCGCCCCAGTGTGAACCGACCCTTAAGGTCTTATATAGACAGGTGTGTGGCTTTCCCAATCAAGTCCAATCAGTATAATCAAACACAGCTGGACTCAAATGAAGGTGCAGAACCATCTCAAGGATGATCAGAAGAAATGGACAGCACCTGAGTTAAATATATTAGTGTCACAGCAAAGGGTCTGAATACTTAGGACCATGTGATATTTTAGTTTTTCTTTTTTAATAAATCTGCAAAAATGTCAACAATTCTGTGTTTTTCTGTTAATATGGGGTGCTGTGTGCACATTAATGAGTGAAAAAATGAACTTAAATGATTTTAGCAAATAGCTGCAATATAACAAAGAGTGAAAAATGTAAGGAGGTCTGAATACTTTCCGTCCCCACTGTAAACAAAGGCAAGTATATATTTCAAAGAAAACAGAAAGCAATGTAGAATGACATATCTCCCCTCAGTGTCAACCACATTATCAAGTTCCTGGTAATCCAGGGAGCCATGTATCAATACACTCACCCCTCTGGAAAATGAGGTGTGAGTGGAATGATAGGCCCTGCCCACCCAACGGAATTTCAGGCAAGACAGGGAATCAGAGGTGACGTGATTCTCCTGTAAGGCACAAATAGCAGGGAGGTATTTGCGCATAGATGTGGAAACCACGGTACGCTTGAGGGGGTCACCCAGACCCCTAACGTTCCAGGATACCACAGTCAACACGTTCATCCCTCGGCCATAGTAAATACATATCAGAGCAATTGAAAAATATCACATTCCACAGTGTCTCATTTCCCGTACTCCCACCCCCCGTCCCATTGCGGTGAGCCAACCAAGGTCCAAGTTTCTGGTATAGACCCCATAGTGCCCGAGAACCTATGCGTTGCAGTCTCTGTGTGCTGTATATACTGTTCCAAACATGTTGAACCACTGGTGAACAATCTGTGTTATTGCAGCAATTGGAAGGGGAAAAAAGCAGATGTTGCAAAGCCCTGGTCTCAGCCGAGCTCCTTAAGGCATTCAGGAGAATTCTTGCAATAAAAGATTGAGCAGAAGAAAGGTTAATAGAAAAACAGGTCCTGTCTCCTGCTGGCCTCACAACCACCAGTAGGGGAGCCACTTCAGTCACAACGTGACACATTAATCACGGGGTAGAATTTCGCTTCACACATGCTCTCCGTGGGGAGAAAAAGAACAGTAAATCAACTCTTGTTCCCAGCACTGCATATAACAGCTGTAAGACAGTTTAGGGGGAAAAGGGGGCACCATTGAAGCCGTTATGAATTCTCTGTAGCACTTTATATGAACGAGTAAGGAATCTGTATAGCGCTTCCTAATTCATTCATAAACTGACAGTCTGATGGATAGTAACACTTGCGGTTTACTATATATCAGCTGTCAGTGGAATATATAGAAGCGATCTGTAGTAATCGCTGCCTGCGCCCACTCTACTACAACTCAAGCCCTCAACTTCACCCCCACCTGTACCACTCCCTCTCGCCCCCCGCCGCACTCCGCAGCATGACAGATCACTGGAGTTTAGTGCAGGAAGCAGCTGAAGGCGGCAGGAAGGGAAGGAGGGATGCCGCTCTAAGCGGTGATAGATCGTGGGAGCAGGGTTACTACAGGGGGTGATGTGACTGGCGGGGAACACACATCTGGATCCCCCTAAGCCCCATGCAGCACCTGAAGCTGGTGGGTGCGGCAGAGGAGGGATGTCGGCTAATGATGGTAGCTGTGGGGATCCAGTTTGCGGGGGAGAAGGGGGGTGAAGGGGATACGAGAGGAGGGGGGAGTAGTTTCAAGTGAAAGTTAGCGGCGGGATGTTTCGCTTTGAACCCATAGTAGCAGTGAACCCAAGCCTCATCCTTTAGCCTAGGTTCACACTACTGCAATGCAATGTACTGCGAATTTGATCCATTTTTTTTGTCCTGTGTGAGGTGCAAATTTGCCTTGCGTTTTGAGGTGGACAGGTGTGAATTTACTGCGATTTTACCGCAAATTTTAGCTGGCAGACAGTGAACAATTCGCAATTATGTGAACTATGTGCAGCGAATTTACTGCAAGTTCAGTTGAAGCCTATGAAGATAAAATTTGCACTGCACCATAGGAATTCGCATTGCACCCGCAGTCGACAAGCACAGGACCCTTTTTTTTTTTTCTCGCACCAAATTTGCAACGCATAGATGTGAACCAAAGCCATGAAATAATATGCTTTTTACATGACCTGCAAATCTGTGTGTTCCTAAACGCATCAAACCCACTGTAAATTCGCATCAGTGTGAACCCAGCCTTAATGCTCCTATGTTTGTTTTAAAATGCAGTGGACAGGGTCTTATAGAATTATATATTGACAATTGAAAGTAAAAGTGTGCTATTCAGTATCAGTCAAGTATAAAACTTATAAAACTTAAATGTGCTTTTCTTCCCTACAGAGACTATGTGGAGAAGTGGAATAACAGAGGCATTGAGGTTGTGGCTTGGACAGTTAATACAGCCACTGAGAAGTTATATTATGAACACATCCTGCACAGTAACTACATCACCGACAGCATGGTAGAAGACTGTGAGCCTCACTACTAACTTGACCACTGAGGGGCAACCTCTAAGCTTGTTTTCTAGGGTGCTATTAAAGGGAAGAATCTCTATCACTTAATTTATTTTGTGCATACGTCCATAGTGAACTTTTTGAGTCCTTTAAAGTGTATAAACTTTGAGACATACCTGATAAATTGCAGTAATTTGTGGTGCCTGCAAGCACCTATAGCAGGTGCTTTGTGCCTGGATACGATAATTTTCTGGAGTTATGCCCTACCACTTTTATTCAGATGTTAAATGCTACAGCTTTTTATAGCCAAAAAGGTTCTGGCATTTGTAAGTTAAATTACATGTGGTGGAGCTTAGCTGTAAGATTGGGGTAGTACTAAGTTTCAGGGTAGGACTAAGTTGGGGGTAGGACTAAGAAACTATGGCACTTAATACAGCCTGCCCTCGCTGATATATAAACCAGGGACTTAAATTTGCCAACACTTTACCACTGATGGCCAGTATGTACGACTCATTCCTAAATATAAAGGGGTTTATTTATTAAAGCTAGAGAGTGCAAAATCAGGCTGGGTTCACACTGGTACGACACGACAGTCATACCACTTTGGGTCCGACTTTGCCCTGTGAATTGAAGTCTGAAATGCGTCCGACTTCAATAAACAGGGATCCGACTTTTAATCCCCAACAATACCAGGCACTGTGTCTGGTGCGAATCTTTAGGCGGAACTCCACGCACACAAAAAACGGCATGGATTCCCCCTCCAAGAGCATGCCAGGCCCTTCGGTCTGGTATGGATTTTCAGGGGAACCCCCACGCGAAAAAAACGGCATGGGGTCTGCCCAAATCCATACCAGACCCTTACACAGCCCGGCAGGTCAGGAAAGGGGGTGGGGACGAGCGAGCGCCCCCCCCCCCCCCCCGACCCCCCCCCCCCCCCCACGAACTGTACCAGGCCACATTCACCCATTGACCAAAAAAAGTGTCAAAAATAAAACACATTACACAGGGTTTTAAAGTAATTTATTAAGCAGCTCCGGCGTCTCTACCGAATTCTTCTCCCCTCTCCGGCTCTTCTGCGCTCTCTCCGGTTCTTCTTCCTCTGTCCGCTGTCTTCTGCCGGGTCTTCTCCGCTGTCTTCTCGCTCTTTTGCTCGCTCTGGTGGCTTTGGTGATAAAAGTTGGGTTACCCCTGCATTTGAAGCCTGTTTACTATGTAGCTAATGTTTTGTGTACATTAGCTTTTAATTTAATGAGTCTTCATTTTGGTTGAACTGGTTCACAAGAGAGGTTTTGTAGGAAAATAAAACTAGTCTATGCTTTTTAGGTTGGAAGGCTACTTGTATATGAACATAAAGTATATATAAAATAAACAAAAAAATTATATATTGCAGTTTACCAGCTCCTAAATGTGGTGTCTACATTAGTTTCCTTTTTTAAGGATTTTTTTTGTTTTACATCTGGTAATCCAGCCAGTAATATACTTTCTGTTTTAGGGCAGCTTCACTCCATGGAGAAGCAATAGAGCCACCTCTGCACAGCAGCATTGTTAACCTGTGGAGAGAGCAGTGTTAGATGCATGAGCAAATTTAGATGGACTGGACCAACAAATTAAAGCTGAATGCCAGCAACACTTAAAGTGGTTGTAAACCTCTTATTGTGACTTTTACCTATAGGTAAGCCTATAATAAGGCTTACCTACCTATAGGTACTGGAAATATCTCCTAAACGTGCGCCATTTAGGAGATATTTGCTGTACACTGCGCCGATGATGTCATTGGTGCATGCGCTGTGAAGAAACGCTCCCCCTGTCCCGTGACTGACGGCTCCCACGTGCATGCGTGGGAGTGACGTCATGCGGCTCTGGCCAGTCACAGAGCCAGAATCCGGGGCCCCAGAAGGAAGTGGGGCAAAGATGGATGCGGCCACCAGTGGGGACAGCGCAGGCTTCGTTTGCAGGTAAGTGCCACATAATTGGCTAGTATGCAGTGCATACTAGCCCATTATGCTTTTACTTTGCAGGGGAACAAAGAGGAAGTAAATCCCATCAGGGTTTACTTCCTCTTTAAGCTGTTGCAGAAACGTTTTTTTCTTTTGGGATAAAGGTTTTACATAAATTTATAAAAGCTGACCCTTGTAATCATGCTTGTCAGTGTTAAATGGTTTGTCTTGAAATTCTAATTTCCAGTATTGGCTGGACAGTTCGGTCTGTTACATGAAGTTGAAAAATAGCAGACAACTAGCCAGATCAACAAGTAGAAAAAAGAAAAAAGCCTAAAAAACAAATGCAGCCACCACATGTAAAGATCAGTAAGCTGTCAATATAGTAAATTTTTCCTTTTTGGCTTAGATCTGCTTTAAAACTTTGTGTAAGTGTATGAAAAGCTGGAGTCCAGCTTTAAGTTTACCTCCCTTACATAAACTACAATCTCTCAGCTCAGCTCTTGTGCCTCTTGTGGTCTTAGAAAGATTCCACTCTAAATTATTTGGTCTCTGATAGATAAAAATCAGGGTGGACAATAGGATGAAGAGACTGCCATTACAGCAGGGTTCTGAAAGATAAATATAACATTACACACAAGGTGGCCTTATCTCCATCCACTTAAAATTATATTATTTGTTTTTGATAGAATTCCTTAGTACTGTCCTGAGGCATTCTGTAATTCCTTGTGTCTCTGAAGCAGTCTCTGTAGGTGTCTCTACTATTTTACAGACCAAAAGCTATGATTTGAGGACAAACTAGTCCGTCCTGAATAGTTTGCCAATAAGGGTCTCTTGGATATCTCTTCCTGCATACTTTTTGGCAGTCTGGGATAATTGACTAATTTAGAAGGTCACATGTTTGTAGGGAAGCAGAGATGAGTGCAAACGTTTCCTCTAAATCGCTCGTAGAGTATGTAATCTAATTTCTCCTGTTACTTAGGTCTATTTGTAATTTGGCCATTCATTACATTGGATTAGGTTGGGATCTAGAAAGATGGTTTCACTTTCACCTATAGTGTAACACCTGGCTGATATGAGTGTGTTCCAAAATTGAAGCTTGCCATCTTTTTTTTAGTTATGCAATTCATCATTCTTTTACTGCAGGGCAACCTAAATACAATTTGCTTTCAGACCGTCAGCTTTTGTCTACTACTGTGAACCCATATGTTTCCTTTTCTTCTTCAAATACTAGCTGGACTAAAAGTACAACCATCTTTCAGCAGGAAGAGCGTAAGACCATCGGTACAGTTAAAAAGAGAAGACAACCTTCACACTATTACCAAATAATTAGGTCTATAATGTACATAATAATTCTGTTCTTCAGTTTTCATGGAAAAGCAGAATCTACTGTGAATTATTGTTAATTTTTCTGTTAACATAAAATGGCAGTGAATGTGTTCAGAATTTTGGGTACAGTATTTGTCTCATAAAGCTTTACGTTTTTGGTTCTTTTTCGGGGTCAGTTCACACCACAATTTGTGTGTTTCAGTGAGTGTCTACACTGACTACTTATGCATCCCCTCAAGAGTGCACAGCTGCACGATCTGTGACTGCTGTGTCTACAGGACACTGAGGATGTCAGTGCCACCAGCCATTGCCTCTGATTACTGCCACAGAAGTACAATGTTACCAGACCACTGCTGCTAGTCAGTATCCCTAATCACCACCACATCAGTCATAGTATCACCATAAGGATTTTTTTACATGTGCGATGCTCTCTGAAGAGCCATCTGTGTTCAGATGGCTCTTCAGAGAACATTTGAGAAGGCGTTGCTTCATCTCCTCACCACCTGCTTTAACTCCTTGGACCTCACACAAGCACCCCCACTCACTTGAATGGGTCGAACCCGGCCACCGCTGTGACCATTAGCATGAAAGCTGCGGTATGTATACACCCCCAGCTGCTGCCTCTGCAGCTCACAGGGGTGGCGGTTGAAGGGCTGTACAAATGCGGCTCAACTGCAAGGTTTTATGCCCCCCCCTCCAACCCCACATGTGAACGAGCCCTAATAGTGCAGCCAGTCACAGTTCTCAGCTCACCACACCACAGTCAGTGTGTCACCAGACCAATGTAAGCCAGGAACAGTGTTCCTGATCACTGCCACACAAGGGCAGTATTGCCTTTCCCTTCCGCCTGTACTGACCCTGGCCTATTTATTGACCATGTTTCTGCTTGCTGCCTGGACGAATGCTATGTTTGTTTGCTGACCATTTCACTGCCTTAACTGACCCATCTGCACTTCTGACTGACTACATTCCTGCCAGATAACATTCCAAGCCATCCCCTGCAGACATGTGGTATCATCACGCTCTGGAGGAGTAGCAGAATGTATTTTGGGATGAAATTTACAAATTGATAACTTTGTGTATAAAAATAAATTAATTTTATTTCTGCATTTTCCAAAAATGATATTTTCAAGAAACTCATTATGCCTCTTATAAAATATGTTGGGAAGTTTGCGTTCCAAAATATGGTCATTTTGTTGGTGTTTCCACTGTCTTGGTGCTCTAAGGCCTCCAAAAATGTGATAGGTAGTCAGGAAACTAGATGCATAATTTATGTCCCTAGAAAGCCTGAAGGTGCTCCTTGGATTTTGACCGCCTCTATGCCTCTAGGCTGTGAAAAAGTCTCACGTGGTATCCCCAAGCTTGGCAGGCATAGCTGAATGTGTTTTGGGGTGTAATTGCAACTATGCCTATGCTGTGTATGAGAAATAACTTGGTAAAATGATAGTTTTGTGAAAAAAATAATTTTATTTATTTTTTCCTTTTCCAAGAAATTTTTTGTGCAAAAAAATAACTTCAAAAACCTCACCATGCCTCTTACTAAATAATATGGACTGCCTACTTTCCAAAAAAACCTCACCATGCCTCTTACTAAATAATATGGACTGCCTACTTTCCAAAAAACCTCACCATGCCTCTTACTAAATAATATGGACTGCCTACTTTCCAAAAAAGTCTGTCCTGGCATTTTAGGGCCTCAAGAAATGAGATGGGCAGCTAGTACATCAAGACTGACCAGTTTTCAAAAAAAAAAAAAAAAAAAATAAAAAATAATAAAATATATATATATATATTATACTTTTGTGAGGTACTGTGTGTTTGTGTGTATCTATCTACAGTACCTCACAAAAGTGAATACACCCCTCACATGTTTGTAAATATTTTATTATATCTTTTCATGTGACAACACTGAAGAAATAACACTTTGCAACAATGTAAAGTAGTGAGTGTACAGCTTGTATAACAGTGTAAATTTGCTGTCCTCTAAAAATAACTCAACACACAGCCATTAATGTCTAAACCGCTGGCAACAAAAGTGAGTACACCCATAAGTGAAAATGTTCAAATTGGGCCCAATTAGTCATTTTCCCTCCCCGGTGTTATGTGACTCATTAGTGTTACAAGGTCTCAGGTGTGACTGGGGAGCAGGTGTGTTAAATTTGTTGTTATCGCTCTCACTCTCTCATACTGGTCACTGGAAGTTCAACATGGCACCTCATGGCAAAAAACTGAGGATCTGAAAAAAAGAATTGTTGATCTACATAAAGATGGCCTAGACTATAAGAAGATTGCCAAGACCCTGAAACTTAGCTGCAGCACGGTGGCCAAGAACATACAGCTGTTTAACAGGATAGGTTCCACTCAGAACAGGCCTCGCCATGGTTGACCAAAGAGTGCACGTGCTCAGCATCATATCCAGAGATGGTCTTTGGGAAATAGAGGTATGATTGCTGCAGAGGTTGAAGGGGTGGGGGTCAGCCTGTCAGTGCTAAGACCATACGCCGCACACTGCATCAAATTGGTCTGCATGGCTGTCGTCTCAGAAGGAAGTCTGTTCTATGGATGATGCACAAGAAAGCCCGCAAACAGTTTGCTGAAGACAAGAAGACTAAGGACATGGATTACTGGAACCATGTCCTGTGATCTGATGAGACCAAGATAAACTTATTTGGTTTAGATGGCGTCAAGCGTGTGTGGTGGCAACCAGGTGAGGAGTACAAAGACAAGTGTGTCTTGCCTACAGTCAAGCATGGTGGTGGGAGTGTCATAGTCTGGGGCTGCATGAGTGCTACCAGCACTGGGGAGATACTGTTCTTTGAGGGAACCATGAATGCCAACATGTACTGTGACTTACTGAAGCAGAACATGATCCCCTCCCTTCGGAGACTGGGCCGCAGGGCAGTATTCCAACATTATTACAACCCCAAACACTACTCCAAGATGACTACTGCTTTGCTAAAGAAGCTGAAAGAAAAGGTGATGGACTGGCCAAGCATGTCTCCAGACCTAAACCCTATTGAGCATCTGTGGGGCATCCTCAAATGGAAGGTGGAGAAACGAAAGGTCTCTAACATCCACCAGCTCCGTGATGTCATCATGGAGGAGTGGAAGAGGACTCCAGTGGCAACCTGTGAAGCCCCGGTTGAACTCCAAGCCCAAGAGGGTTAAGGCAGTGCTGAAAAATAATAGTGGACACAAAATATTTTAATTTTTTTTTCTATATTCTCTTTTATTATAGAAAAAAATGTTAAGTGTACATTGTATATCACATTCCTACATTTAAATTCCTTGTTACATCAATTAATTTATGCTCCCCAATCCCCCCCAAACAAAAAAAAAAGACCTAGC
Source organism: Aquarana catesbeiana (assembly GCF_042186555.1). Classification (NCBI taxonomy): domain Eukaryota; kingdom Metazoa; phylum Chordata; class Amphibia; order Anura; family Ranidae; genus Aquarana; species Aquarana catesbeiana. Next base: position 156,931,204 of record NC_133329.1, read on the forward strand.
ACCTCCCCAACAATCCCTCACCCTCTCTCTCTTCTCCCACCCTCATCTCCCCGGTCTCCCTAAGCCTCCATCATAGACATAAATCCACAGGATTTTTTAAACTCCATCCATTTTCCCCATATATTACGGTATGCCTCCAGTGAATCCTCTACTGTGTGTATTATTTCCTCCATGGATCTCACCCATTCCACTCTTTCATCTTCGGGATTTCTTGGGTTCTCCATAAACTCAGAATCAAGCTTTTAGCTGCGTTTAGGAGGTATGGAACTAAGGTGTTCTTGTATTGGGAGACCGCTTTTCTCGTATCATGAAATAAACATTTCCAGGGGTCCTTCTGAATCGATTCTCCCGTTATTTGATAAATCGCTCCTATAATTCCCTCCCAATAAGGTTGTATCTTTATGCATTCCCACCACAGATGCACAAAGGTCCCTGGGGTGTCACAGCCTCTCCAGCAAGTTGGAGGGCCCTCTGCCCCGAGCCTATGCGCTCTCTGGGGAGTCACATACCATCTTGCCAATAGTTTATAGCACATTTCCACTGTCCTAACATCCCCTGAGGAAAAAGGAGTTATTCTTAAGATTTTTTTTTTCCTGTGTTCTTCATCTCTAAAGGGGGCCTATTTCCTCTTCCCATTTCCCCAAATAGGGTGGTTGTTCGTGTTCTATTTCCTTAATCAGAATTTTTTATATTTTAGATATACTTTGATTTAAACTTAAAAAGGGAGCAGAGTAATTTCTCTATTAATCTCATGTGTCCTTTTCCCCGTAGTGGTTGTGGTAGTGATTGTGTAAAATGCTGTAATTGTGTGTACTTCCATTTGTCTAGTGGTTTATTTCCCCATTCATGTGCGATTTCCAAATACGTGTATAATCTATTCCCTTTCATCGCGTCTTGCAATAGTATTTCCCCATCTTGTGGTATATACGTGTTCTTCTTTCCCTGGTCTAAAGCAGTTTGTGCCTAATATGGACATTAGTGGTGAATTATAATCCCAATGGTGTAGTCTACCCAATCCATCCCATATCTTAAAAGTATTTCTAGTTAGTGGGTTTGTGCTAGAGGCTAAATCTCGGTGTTTGGGTGGTATCCAAACCATCTTCCCTACATCAACTTTACTCTGTGATATCTCTATATTTACCCAGCTGTTCCCTTTATTGTGAATCCAATCTGCGATCCGGGAAATAGAGATCGCCTGATAGTATTTCTTAAAATCCGGTGCTGCTAACCCCCCTGTCTTTTTCCTTCACCAGTGTTGCATATGCGATCCTAGGACGTTTATGTGCTCATATGTATTTTAGTACCATTGATTTTAATTTCCTAAAGTTATCCTGAGGACGTGTTATTGGAATCATTTGAAAGATGTATATTATCCTTGGCAAGATATTCATCTTTAATGCATTTATTCTCCCTATCCACGAAAGGGGTTTGTGCCTCAATGTTCAGTTGTTCATTAATCCTTATTAAGCATTGGGATATAATTAGCCTTAAACATAGTCCCCAGAGATGGAGTCAGCTTTATTCCCAAATATCCCAATTCCTCCTTGCACCATACAAAGGGGATTTTGGGTTGGATTGCTTGCTGTTCCTCCCTTGGTGTAGTTATATTCAAAATCTCAGATTTAGACATATTTATTTTAAAGTTAGTCAGTTTTCCGTATCGACTCAGCTTCTCTAATATTATTAGGGTTGTTGTCCTGGGATTAGAAATATAAAAAAGCAAATAATCTGCATAAACGGCCACTCTATACTCCCTTTCCCCCACTCTCACCCCTCTAATATCCGGATTGTTACGGATTGCAGCTAATAGGGGTTCCAATGCTATTACACATAGCATTGGGGAGAGGGGGCACCCCTGCCTCTTCCCATTAAATAGTTTAAGGGGAGGAGATAAATAATTATTTATTCTAATTAGCCATTGGGTGGTTTTAGAAGGCCGATATCCATCGCATCATCCTCTCACCCACACGTGGATGTCTCAATGTCCCGAACATAAAACCCCAGTCCACCCTGTCAAAGGCCTTTTCGGCAACTATTGACAAAAGTGCGACTGGGGTCTTCCCTCCCTCTCACTTCATGTATCAAGAACATAGACTTCAGGCTGTTATCCCTCCCATTTCTTCCTTGTCACAAACCCTACCTGATCGTTATGGATCCAGCTTGGTAGCAACGGTTTCAATCTTTCTGTGATTATTTTGACAAAAATCTTAATATCTGTATTTAAAAGAGATTTTGGCTTATAACTCGCTGGGGCTTCTTTTAAAATAAAAATTATATAGGCTAATAATGATTCCTCCCGCAGGATCTCTCCTTCTGCTAATGTATTCAGGTAGTCGCATAATTTAGGAAGCTTTTGGAATCTTTTATAGTATAAAGTAGAGTACCCGTACTCCTTAGGCACCATGGGAAGGTCTAGGCCCCGCAGGTACTCTTGGGCTTCCATGTCTCGTTTCCCTCTATTTTCCCCCCTCTGGCTCACATTATACAACGAACCATAATATGAGTGGAATACGTTCGCTATTTCAGGGGATGAGTACACCATCTCTCCCTTATCGTTTTTAATGTTAGGGATAAAATATACATTTTTTTTTCCTTTGCTATTCTGTCCAACCATTTCCCAGATTTATTACCCCATTGATACCTCTTCTTATTTACTATATGAAAAGCATACTTTTATTCTTGTTCTAACAATTCTACTAACTCCTCCCTTACCATTAATTCTTGTCTCTCTGGATACCTTTAGGTCTTGTTATTTGTTCTAATTCCTGTATCTCTCTATATAAAGTGCTAATTTTCTCCCCCCTCTCTCTCTTCTTCCCTATTAATATTCTCCTTATAAAAGCCTTATGTGATTCCCACATAATTGATCGGGGGATTTTTTAATGTAACGGCAAAGAAGGCCTCCAGCTCCTGCTCAATCTTCTTAGTTATCCCAGGGTCCTGAATAAGAAAATTGTTTAATTTCCAGTTCTTTCCCACTGGGAAACCCCCTGATATTTCTAATTGGATCACTACTGGGGCATGGTCAGAAAGAGTAATTGCTTTTATGTCAGCACCTTTAAGAGACGGTACCAATTGGTGTTCTATTAGCACATAATCAATCCTTGAGAATGACCCATGGACTGGGGAATAAAAAGTATAATCCTGACTCCCTGAGTGTCTAATCCTCCATGCATTTACAGTGCCTTGCAAAAGTATTCACCCACCTTGGCATTTTTCGTGTTTTGTTGCCTCACAACCTGGAATTAACATGGATGTTTGAAGATATGCATCATTTAATTTACAGAACATGCCCACAACTTTGAAGATTTTTTTTTTTTTTTATTGTGAAGCAACCAACCAATAACAGAAAAAGTCAATGTGCATAACTATTCACCCCCCTAAAGTCAATACTTTGTAGAGCCACCTTTTGCGGCTATCAAGCTCCAAGTCGCTTTGGATAAGCCTCTATGAGCTTGCCACGTCTTACCAATGGGAATTTGCCCATTCCTCCTTGCAAAACTGCTCCAGCTCCTTCAAGTTGGATGGTTTGCACTTGTGATAAGCAATCTTTAAGTCTGACCACAGATTTTCTATTGGATTGAGGTCTGGGCTACGACTAGGCCATTCCAACACATTTACATGTTTACCCTTAAACCACTCAAGTGTTGCTTTAGCAGTGTGTTTGTGGTCATTGTCCTGCTGAAAGGTGAACCTTTGTCCTAGCCTCAAATCACACACAGAGTGGTACAGGTTTTGCTCAAGAATATCCCTGTATTTAGCACCATCCATCTTTCCCTCAACTCTGACCAGTTTCCCAGTCCAGCTGGTGCTCTTTGGGTGATGTGTTGGGTTTGCGCCAGACATAGCGTTTTCTTTGAGGGCCAAAAAGTAAAATTTTAGTCTCATCAGACGAGAGCACCCCTTCCTCCATACATTTTGGGAGTCTCCCACGTGCCTTTTTGCAAACTCAAAACGTGCCATTTTGTTATTTGCAGAAAGTAATTACTTTCTTCTGGCCACTCTGCCATAAAGCCCAACTCTGGAGCGTACGGCTTATTGTCGTCCTGTGTACAGATACTCCAGTCTCTGCTGTGGAACTCTGCAGCTCCTCCAGGGTTACCTTAGGTGTCTGTGCTGCCTCTCTGATTAATGCCCTCCTTGCCCGGTCCATAAGTTTTGGTGTGCGGCCGTCTCTTGGCAGGTTTGCTGTTGTGCCGTGTTCTTTCTATTTGGTTATGATAGATTTGATCTTGCTCCTAGAGATCATCAAACATTTGGATATTTTTTTATAACCTAACTCTGACTTGTACTTCTCAACAACATTGTCCCTTACTTGTTTGGAGAGTTCCTTGGTTTTCATGGCAGTGTTTGGTTAGTGGTGCCTCTTGCTTAGGTGTTGCAGCCTCTGGGGCCTTTCAAAAAGGTGTGTATATGTAATAACAGATCATGTGACACTTAGATTGCACACAGGTGGACATCATTTCACTAATTATGTGACTTCTAAAGGTAATTGGTTGCACCAGAGCTTTTTATGGGCTTCATAACAAAGGGGGTGAATACATACGCACATGCCAATTATCAGTTTTTTACTTTTGAAAAATAGTTTTATGTATATATTTTTCTAATTTTACTTCACCAACTTAGACAATTGTATTCTGGGTTATTTTTCCCAAAGAAATGTAGCAGCATAAATGTTGGCCTAAATTTATGAAGAAAGATAATTTTATTGCTAAATTTCATAACAAAAACAAAAAATGTGTTTCTTTTCCAAATTTTTAGTAGTTTTTGTTTTATACAAGTAAAATCAAAAAAGTGGTGATTTAAAGTGGTTCTAAAGGTTTAAGGTTTTTTTTTTTTTAACTAAGGCCCCTACCACATGGGGCAGGCAGATGGCTGGTCCGTGTCCGCTCTACTTATTCAGAGTAAACACAGCCCACTCTTCTCTGTGAGTGCTCAGATTTAAACAGATCACATCCCCATTCGTCTGTTTTTTCAGGTCGGATGTCGGCTGGTGTAAATGGACACATGTCCATTTACACCCACTGCTCCATAGAGGACAATGGAGGGTCTGATCGGGTCCGTCTGTAAAACTGATAGGCGGACTCGATTTGTCCGCTCGTGTAAAAGGGGCCTCAATGTTATCTCTGCATTAAGGTAATAAACATGTGATCAGGATCCCCCCTTCCCCAGCCAGCCCTTCCCAAGTACTTACCTGAGTCTGATCTCAATCCAGCGCTGTGCCCGAGAGCAGCAGCTCTCCCAGCTCTCTCTCTTCTCACAGGACAGAGAGGCAGCAGTGGGAGCCATTTGCTCCTGCTGCCGTCAATCCAATCCTGTAACGAGAAAGCAGGGGCTGGGGCAGAGCAACACCCTGTTATAGGGGAAACTCATCTTTTGAGGAGGACCCAGGAGTTCTGGCAGGGGAACCCAGAAGAGGAGGTTTAAAGCTGCTCTGTGCAAAACCATTGCACAAAACAGGTAATTATGACATTTGTTTATTTGAAATAAAAAAAAAGCACAAGATTTGGGATCACAATAAATATAACCAAAAGAAAGCATATTGACCCCCGGGTTCTGGTGAGTTAGAACCCCTTGTGGGGGTGTGTGGAGCACAAGGTGATAAATCGTATGGTGAATGGTGCACTCATCAAACCTGCTACACACACTCGATTTACCCACAGACTCTACGTAAACTCTAATATACTTTGCTCAAGTCTTTTTATGTATACAGCAGAGTCATTTCATTTACCTGTCAGTCCGTATAAGCTTTACCGAGAGGAGCGCCGCTTGGATGTTTTTAATTGTTTCTCTTTTAGAGTTATAACTTTACATCTATTTTATTGTGTTTATATTTTATTTATGTTAAGTGGCTGCTGAGAGATATCTCATTATTTTGTCAATTTTTTATCTCACTAGGTATTAGTCTCCTTTTTTGTGTTTCATACCTGATATTACATAGCTCTGAGATAGGAGGAGTGTGGTAGGGCGGGTTCCTTCCTTTTGGTAATAAAAAGAAAGCCCTGGCTCGAAAAATTTAAAGTGATTTAAAGTCATTCAAAGTGTGACAGAGCTGAAAACTGAAAAATGGCCTGGACTGGAAGGGGGTGAAACAGTCCGGACTTGAAGTGGTAAAGTGATATAAAACCCTCAGTTTTTTTGGCACTTTCAGCAGCTGATTTAATCACCTACTAAATATTCAACATTTTCATCCTTTAATCCTTGCCTATGTTCCTGTTTCAGCTGGTGCCATGACTGCTGCTCCAGGTTTTAGGGTGGCTCCTCTCTCTTGCAGCATCCTTTGGGGCCACCTTTGCATGTAGGGGCTAGAGTTGTGTCTCTCTCTGCTGAGTGTATCAATAAAAACACACAGCCCATAGCCTATAATACCAATAAACTACCCTGCTCCTCTCTTCCCAAACTAATGGGCTGATTTGACAGTGCACTGTCTACTGTTAGCTATTTCGTGTGAAGACCAGAAATTCAGGCAGTGACAGCTGGTGAACTTTTTGGATGGGGGGGCGCCAGACCCTGCCCTTCCTTTTTGACCCCTCACACTTCTCATAAACCACACCCCTTATAGAATCCACCCATTCTGTCCCTGTATTCCACTTGCTTCCACCCATAGTGTCAGGAGCATACAGCTCAGATCACAGGACAGAGTATATAGCCCCCAGCATCACAGGACAGAGTATACAGCCCCAGCATCACAGGACAGGGTATGCAGCCCCAGCATCACAGGACAGAGTATATATCTCAGCATCACAGGACAGAGTAAATATCTCAGCATCACAGATTAGGGTATTTCTTTATCGTACATCACAGACACAGAGCACCATAATAATGACTATCTGGGTTATATGCTACCTTTAGGTGATTGGACACTGGCAACCAATAGTATGAAGGTTCCTCCCATATAACCCCTCCCATACAGGAAGTACCTTTAGTTTTTTGCCAGTGTCTTGAAGGTGATGGTCACGGCTGTGGAAGCTCTTCAATTTTCTTCAATAAATGTCCCAGTGAGGATGTTATAATCAGATCCATTCGGATGGCATAATAAGCTAAAGTGGATGATACCCGAGCCTCAGTTCAAGAACGAGGTTTTGCTTGTAATGTGTCCTTTATGGTGCTGGACCCTTGTTATATGGTATCCCTGGTCTTCACTTGCCCAAGGGAACCAGAAGGGTGCTTTACAGGTCCAGGGGTGTGGAGCCCATACAAAGGGGGACTCGATCCTTGAAGGTCCTCAGTGGCGCTACCCGCCGTGATGGGGGAAGATTGGGCCTGTATCAGGCCCTGCAGCGAGGACCGGTGAGTACTCCCTCTGGGAGGCCTAAAAATACTACTATTGTTGCTAAATGATATGTGTTAGTGTATCCCTTGTGTCCCCACTGTAAGCTGTTGTAGCAGAGGTTACAGAAAAGCCGACAGATGAAGTTTATGCGGGTGTCTCCCGCAAGTGGGCGGTGTGTGCCGGGTGCGCGCGTGCGCAGAGGCGTGCACGTGCTTCGGGAGCACACGCCACATGCCCGTGCGCTGTGCTCCTCCACGTGCATGGGTGACGGTCGCCGTGTGCGCGTCACGGGGCGGCGCGCGAGTATAGAGGGAGGTCACGCACCTGCATGTTCAATGTTGCTTGTCAGTCAGGCTCACAGAAGCCTAGTGTGCGGTGGGACACAGAGGTTGGGGCACGTGAGTTTGGACATTTGCAACAGGTTGAAGGCTGGTAAAGGCTGTGGTAGCGGCCTAACGCTGGATCCAGCCATATAACTCAGAGGGAGTGCCTTTTTTTCCTCAAATACTTGTAAGCAATGTCTTCCAGGAAACGAGGTACGGGGAGCAAGGCAAGTCCAGGGGTTAAAGGGACTCCTTCAAAAACAGGAGATCAACCTCAGGTTGCTGCAGCATCAGTCTCCCCTGAAAGACCTGCGGCATTTGGCATGGCTGAGCCATTGCAGTTGTCAGGCGTGGTGGCCACTACCAATGTCCCTGCATCAGCTTATGTTACTAAGGATGACTTAGCATCAGCCCTAGCTGGCCTTGAAGGCAAGATAGCGGGTATGATTGCTACAGTAACACAGGGAGGGAAGAAACATCATAGATCTCCCTCCCCAGAGCCTGGTCCCAGTGGTGAGTCACTTGAGCACCAGGATTCTTTTAGCCACATGGGTCCCTGTGATTTGGATCCAGAATGGGCAGAGGATTTGGAGGAGGAGGCCGTTAAAGACAAGGAGGAAGGAGAGGCGGAAGAGTCCTTGGCCTCTCAATCCCAGAAATTGTTTATCCAGTCCTTGGCTGAGATGGTGAGAGCTGGATTTAAATTACCTCCGGTACAGGGACCAGGACTCTTCTGTTCTATATTGGGATCCTTACGTTCTCAACCAGGTTCCCAGGCGTTTCCTTTGCATCCTTTATTGGAGCAGGTAATTTACGCTGACTGGGACCACCCGGACAGGACATACTTGCCTCCAAAAAGGTTTTCTTTTTTATATCCTATGGAGGAAAAATTCAGGAAGAAGTGGGATACACCTTTGGTTGATGATGCCATTTCTTCAGTGAATAAAAGTCTAACCTGTCCAGTGGATAATGCCAAGGGATTTAAGGATCCGGCAGATAAAAAAAACTGGAATCCTTACTAAAAGCTTCCTTTGCGGTGGCTGGGTCAGCAGTACAACCGGCAGTTGCGGCTATCGGTATTAGTCAGGCGTTAAAGGACCGTTTTAGGAAATTGGTCAGGAACCTGCCTGTTCAAGAGGAGGTTTCTGACAAACTGTCAGAACTTCCTCGCGCTTTATGTTTTGCGGTAGACTCGATCCAGCAGATGTCTCTTTTTGCGCTACTCTCAATCCATATGCACAGAGTACTGTGGTTGAAGAACTGGTCAGCCGAGACACCATGCAAGAGGCTACTCGCGGCTTTTCCTTTTCACGGTGAGTGTCTATTTGGGGAAGATCTGGATAAATATATCCAAAAGATCTCAGGAGGGAAAAGTTCCTTACTTCTGGTTAAAAGAAGGAGTAAGCAGCCTTCCTTTAAGATTCCCAACACTCCTGGGCCAAGTGCCTCTTCCCCTAAGAGGTATCGACGGCCTCAGCCACCTACTTTTAAGAAGCCTCAAGGTCAAAAAAGACCCTAGACCCAGAGACCAGCCAAAGCCAATTCCAAGTCTTCCTTTTTGAAGGGGCGCCCCTACTCTTTCGGGTGGGGGCAGATTGCGGTGTTTCGCGGATGCTTGGGGAAAATTGGTTCAGGACAGGTGGGTCATTTCCACCATAACTCAGGGTTACAAAATAGAGTTCCGGGATTTTCCCCCAACTCGATTTTTGGTATCCAGTGTTCCATCAGACCCGGGGAAAAAGAAGGGCCTACTCCTCGCTTTAGAACAGCTGGAAAGGCAGAAGGTAATTATCGAGGTTCCGTACAAAGAAAGATTCAAGGGGTTCTACTCGAACCTATTTACAGTGCCGAAGCCGAACGGAGAAGTAAGGCCCATCTTGGACCTCAGATCCCTCAATTCCTTTCTAAATGTCCGATCTTCCGTATGGAGTCGGTTCATTCAGTAATTGCATCCTTGAGAAAAGGAGATTTTTTAGCGTCCATAGACATCAAAGACGCATACCTGCATTTACCGATTTTTGGTCCACATCAAAGATTCCTGCGATTTGCAGTAGAAGGGTGTCATTTTCAATTTGTGGCACTTCCATTCGGTCTAGCCACGGTCCCTCGGGTCTTCACAAAGGTTTTGGCTCCAGTGTTGGCAAGCCTAAGGTCCCAGAAGATCTCGGTGGTAGGATATCTGGGCGACCTTCTGTTAAGGGACCAAGCTTACTCCACCTTGGTAGAAAACATTACGACTACGATCCTAAGGTTTTAGGATTTCCTAAGGTTTCTAGGCTGGATTCTAAATATGGACAAATCGGCCCTTCATCCAGCTCAGGTCTTAACATATCTGGGTCTGATCTTGGACACAACCCAAGAAAGAGTAATTCTACCTCCCTTAAAAGTCAACTCTATAGTGGAGCTGGTTCAGGAAGTCAAGGGGGTAGAAGGTCCTTCGATTCGTCTGTGCATGAGGCTGTTGGGCAAGATGGTGTCATCCTTTAGCACAGTTCCCTATGCGCAGTTTCACTCCAGGATATTCCAGAGAGCTATCCTGGAAGCTTGGGACAAGTTGGTTCAAACCTTGGATCATCCCATGTCTCTATCCCTACAGGTGAAAAGGGAACTCTCTTGGTGGTCAAAGACCAGCAACTTGAACGGCGGAAAATCCTTTCCACCAGTAACCTGGAAAGTAGTAACTACGGACGCCAGTCGTCTAGGCTGGGGAGTAGTCCTGGAAGAGGCTTCTGTCCAGGAATTATGGTCTCAGGTAGAGAAGTCCTTGCCCATCAATCTGCTGGAAATTCGGGCAGCTCGCTTGGCTCTCCTTTTTTGGACGTCCAGACTGCGGGGGTTTCCTGTCCGAATCCAGTCCGACAACTCCACGGTGGTGGCATACATCAACCACCAAGGGGGCACCCGGAGCTGGGCGGCCCAAAGAGAAGTAAACCACATATTAACTTGGGCAGAGAGACATATGCCGTTTCTGTCGGCAGTCTTTATTCCAGGGGTGGAAAATTGGCGGGCAGACTACCTAAGTCGCCAGCAGCTACTACCGGGGGAGTGGTCTCTTCACCCTGAAGTATTCCTTCAGATCTGCCAGCGCTGGGGGATGCCAGATGTGGATCTTCTGGCATCCAGATTCAATGCCAAGGTGGACAGGTTTGTATCCAGGACCAGGGATCCGCTTGCTGTCGGAACGGATGCATTTGTGGTTCCCTGGGACCGGTATTTCCTGATTTAAGCTTTTCCTCTGATCCAGATGCTGCCGCACCTGTTACGCAGGATACAGGAGGAACAGAATTCAGTGATCCTGGTGGCCCAGGAGGTCCTGGTACTCAGAGATTGTGAGGATGGCGGTGGAGGACCCGCTGTGCCTCCCTTACCGTCCAGATCTGTTGTCTCAAGGTCCCATATACCATCCTTCTTTATGGTCGCCGAATTTGATGGCATGGCTATTGAGACCAGGGTGCTGAAAGACCGTGGTATCAGAGGTTCAGTCTTATCGACTCTGATAAATGCTAGAAATCGTACATTTCCTGGTGCAAGAGGAAAAGATGGCATCCTCTCAAGTATGCGATTGGGAGGATCCTTGCCTTTCTTCAATCAGAAATTGATTTAAACTTTTCTTTAGGAACCGACAAATTTCGGCCTTATCAGTTTTTTTCCAGAGGCCAATTGCATCTCATTCTTTAGTGCGAACCTTCGTCATGGGTGTACTGCACTTAAAACCGCTGGTTAAGCCTCCCTTATGCCCCTGGGACTTGAACTTGGTGCTATCAGCTCTACAGGTTCAACCCTTTGAACCGGTTAGGCATATTCCTTTAATTCTGTTGACCAGGAAATTGGTTTTTCTGGTGGCCATAACTTCTGCTAGAAGGGTGTCTGAATTGGCCGCCCTTTCATGTAAAAAACCTTTTTTATTTTTACATCAGGACAAGGTGGTGATGCGCCCCCGTCCAGATTTTTTACCTAAGATGGTTTCCAATTTTCATTTGAATCAGGATATCATTTTACCTTTCTTTTTTCCCAATCCTAAGTCTAAAGAGGAAAAGTCGCTTCACTCACTGGATGTGGTGAAAGCAGTCAAGGTTTACTTAAACATGTCAGCTCCTTTTCGGAATACGGATTCCCTTTTTGTCCTGCCAGAGGGTCCTAAGAGGGGACAGGCAGCAACTAGTTCTACTATCTCTAGGTGGATTCGCCAACTCATTATCCAGGCTTATGAGTTGAAACGCAGGGTTCCACCTCGATATTTCAAAGCTCATTCTACTAGAGGAGTTAGTACATCATGGGCAATGCGCCAACAGGTGTCTATGGCTCAGGTTTGCAAAGCGGCCGCTTGGTCTTCAGTTCATACGTTCACCAGGTTTTACCACCTGGACGTTAGATCTCAAAAGGAGACTATTTTTGGCCACAGCGTACTGCGAGCAGCTTTATAAGTCCTGGGCCTGAAGGGGATTTAGGAATACTATGCCCTCCCCTCAAATGCATTGCTTTAGGACATCCCAGATAGTCATTATTATGGTGCTCTGTGTCCCGTGATGTACGATAAAGAAAAATGGATTTTTAAAACAGCTTACCTGTAGAATCCTTTTCTTGGAGTATATCACGGGACACAGAGGTCCCCCCCTTCTTTTCTGGGGTCTTCATTGCTTGCTACAAAACTAAAGGTACTTCCTGAATGGGAGGGGTTATATGGGAGGAACCTTCTTACTATTGGTTGCCAGTGTCCAATCACCTAAAGGTAGCATATAACCATGATAGTCATTATTATGGTGCTCTGTGTCCCGTGATGTACTTCAAGAAAAGGATTTTACAGGTAAGCTGTTTTAAAAATCCATTTATTATTATTATACAGGATTTATATAGGGCCAACAGTTTGCGCAGCGCTTTACAACATCGGGCAAGACAGTACAATTACAATACAATTCAATACAGGAGGGATCAGAGCGCCCTGCTCATTAGAGCTTACAATCTAGAAGGGAGGGTCAAGTGGAACAAAGGGTAGTAGCTGTGGGGGATGATCAGATGGACAAAATGAAAATACAGTTGTTAAGTGTGGGTAGGATAGGCTTCTCTGAAGAGGAGGGTTTTCAGGGATCATCTAAAAGCTAACAGAGTAGGAGATAGACGGACAGATTGGGGTAAGGAGTTCCATAGGCTTGGAGAGGCTTTGGAAAAGTCTTGGAGACGAGCATGGGAGGTGATGAGAGAGCTAGAGAGGAGGAGGTCTTGAGAAGAACGAAGAGAACGATTAGGTTGGTATTTTGAGACTAGGTCAGTGTTGTAGCTGAGGGCAGAGTTGTGGATTTCTTATAGGTAGTTGTTAATATTTTGAATCAAATTCATTGGGTGAGCGGAAGCCAGTGGAGGGATTGACAGAGAGGAGTAGCAGAGACAGAGTGGTTGGTAAGGTGGATGAGTCTGGCAGCAGCATTCATGATGGACTGAAGGGGGATAGAGTATGCAGAGGTAGGCAAATGAGGAGGGAGTTGTAGTAATCGAGGCGAGAGATGACCAGGGAGTGAATTAAGAGCTTTGTTGTGTCATTGGTTAGAAAGGGGCGTATTTTGGAGATGTTCTGGAGGTTGAGGTGGCAAGATTTGGACAGTGATTGGACATGGGGCTTAAAGGAGAGTTCAGAGTCCAGGACAACTCCTAGTGCCTTGGCATGTGGGGATGGGCTGATAGTTGTGCCATCAGTTTTGTCAGAGAGATCAGGGGAAGAGGCACGTGGGGGAGGAAAAATGATAAGTTCGGTTTTGGATAGATTAAGTTCGAGTTAGTGGTGTGACATCCAGACTGATATATCTGATAGTAAAATAGTTCATTATATAGGTCGGATGGTCTCCGTCTACCTGATGCCACCCTGCCCCCATATTCCCTAATGGGCTCACGTCACAGGTGCCCCCGGTCCACCCTGGTCCCCTCCACCCCCCCCCTGCCCCACTCAGCTCGTGCTAGAACTATCCCACACCCCCGGCTATAATTCATTACTGTTAACTTGGGTTGCCTACTGGGCCCCCTCTATCTCTCCAGCCCGTTATTCTTCGCGTTGATAAAGCTCTCTCTTCCTCTCCCCAACCAGGAATGGGGGGGGGACAATGTCCAACTTACTGCAGAAGTCCTCCAGATCCTCTGGGAATCTCAGCACTGCCGTTCGTCCATTTTTTTTCCCGATTAAACAGGCTGGGAACCCCCATTGGTAAGATATCTCTGATGATTTCAGTAACCCTGTCAGAGGTTTCAACAGTCTCCTTGTGAGAGTCTCCGCCGACAGGTCTGAATAGACTTGTAGCTCCACCCCTTCAAAACCTAAACCTGGTCGCTGTCGCAATTTTCCCATAATTTTATCTTTTTCTTCCACATAATGGAACCTTATTATCACATCTCTCGGACTCTCAAATCTATTTCGGGGGTATCGTGTGATCCTGTGAACTCTAACTTCAAAGGGTCTGTTATTTCTTTATCCAATAAGGGGTTAAGCAGCTGCCGTAGTACTGACATCAGGTCTTCATTTCCGTATTTTTCTGGGAGTTCTTTGATTCGCAAGTTTTTACATCGGCTGCGATTCTCCTGATCCTCTAATTTATATAGTAGATTTCTATTTGCATTTTGTAGATCTCTTAATTGCTTACTAATACCCTCTAATCTTTGCTCATGATCTTCTAATCTGTCCTCCGACTCCTCCACCCTTCTGAGCACTTGCCCAATATCTGTTCTTACGGCCGCAATGTCTACTTTCAATGAGGTCTCCATTTTTAACAACATCTCAGCAAGCATTTCTTTAATTTGTGGGGCTTCCTCCTGTGTTATCTGCTGTGCTGATCTTTTTCCTACTAATTGCTCTTCACCGCCATTCCTCCCTTGTGGCCCCTCCTGGACTTCAGAGCCGCTCTGCTGGTGGCTCCCGCTGCTTCTTGGCCTTACGGTTTTACTCTCCTGTATTCTCCCTCCTTTGTTCTCCTCTGCTGCCCCCTTCTGTCTATTAGTTCCTGGCCGTGCGGAAGCCCCTAATCTAGGGCTTCCCTGCGTTTCATCCAATATACTGGACTCCGGACATATAACGTTGGATCCCGCCTGGGCTTAACACAGCCGTGGCGCCTTTATTAACTTTAGTTGATTTCCCCCCTCATTTCTCTGGTTTACGACCCGTCTAACCTGGCGTGGAGTGTTAATTTAAACCCGGGGGAATGTCCAGCTTCTGCGTGGTTTTGTGCGATTCCTTTAAAATGGTTATACACAGGGGGAGCAAAATCGAGCACCTGCAGGGCCACCTCTTTATAGTCATACACAATTAACTGACCAGCTTGGTTCCACTTAAGCGTGAGCCCAAGCATCCATACCACAGAGTCTTCTTCAAACCTGGGGTGGTCTGGGGGGGAGCATGCGCTGGAGTTTACCCAATAACAGTCCCTATGTGTGCGATTTCACAGGTAGGGGTATCTCCGTCTTCAATTCCCTCTATCTTCCCAGACCCCTGTCCACTCAGTTTAAGAGAAGGGAGAGAATCCTGGATTAGCTAAGCGACTCTTCATTAACTTGCCTCTCAACTACATCTCCACCACTCCACTCTGGTAAGATGACTTCCTTATACAATCCTGGGATAGTATCAAATAGGTCCTTGAGCGTTAAGTATCTAAATGTTCAGTGGGTGAGCTCTTTATGGGCCAGCTATTAGCAGTTCATGTATACAAGCAGAGAAAAAAAATGCATCCAGGCAGTTGTTTCTTAACCAACATTAACAATTATATCATCTTCCACTTCCCCTGCTTCTCCTCCTCACAGTTTCTATATTCCCACCTGTGGATAAGGTACAAGATTGGGGTGCAAGGGGATTTTTCTTATCAGCGGTCTACTTTTATCAGGTGCAGGGAGGTATCACCGTCCTGGTCCCTTTCTATGGTGATCACCTTTCAGGGGGACACCCAGGGATACAGAAACACTCTCACCTCCTCCTCCTTCAAACAACACAGAGGTCTTGTGACGGGGCGCCCCCTTCCTGCTGCTGCTTTGCTCTATCTCACCTCACCAACCTGCTCATAGAAGATCAGCTCTGTCCCATTCCACCATCCTGTTCACAGGGGGTCATCACCGTCTCCTACACTCCAGCTCCCGGGGGCTCCCACACAAGCCGACAGCTCGGTCCAGCGTGGTCCATCGCTCTCCAGGCTCCAACGCATGCGGAGGGGGCGGACGTAAACCCCCGTAGCCAGTAAGGGACAAGCGACGGCTCATCGCTCACAGTGCAGGCTCCCACTCTCGCCGCCGGCGTCTCTCCCATTCAGCTACAAGCCGAGCGAGCGTGCGGGGAGGGCTGATGTTTCCAGGGCGTCCTCGGAGCGCGTCTACGTAATGACGCTCCGCCCCATCCCCATGTGCAGGGCAGAACCATCTGATAGTAAAATAGTGATACGTGAGGAGACTAAAGGAGTGGGTTGAGGGGTAGAGAAATAGATTTGAGTGTCGTCAGCGTAGAGATGGTATTGGAAGCCGTGGGAGGCTATCAGCTGACCAAGGGAGGAGGTGTAGAAAATAGGAGAGGTCCAAGAACAGAACCCTGGGGGACCCCAACAGAGAAAGGAAGAGGAAAGGAGGCAGTAGAATTGTAGGTAATGCTAGAGGTACGGTTAAATGAAAAGGTAGAAAACCAGCAAAGAGTACAGTCACGGAGACCAAAGGCATGTAGTTTTTTGAGTAAGAGGGGGTGGTTAACCGTATCGAAGGCAGCAGAGAGGTCCAGAAGTATGAGTACAGAATAGTGTCCCTTAGTTTTGTCCGTTAGTAGATCGTTTGTTAGTTTTAGGAGAGCAGCTTCTGTGGAATGTTGAGGACGAAATCCAGACTGAAGGGGATCAAGGAGGCTATTAGCAGCAAGATGGATGCTCAGTCAATTGTAGACTAGACATTCAAGGAGTTTGGATAAAAAGGGGAGCAAGGAGATGGGTACAGTGAGGGCTTTTTAAGTATGGGGCGGACAAGTGCATGTTTTAAGGAGTTGGGGAAGATGTCAGAAGAGAGGGAGAGATTGAAGATGTGCATTAGAGAGTGTAGAATAAAGCTAGAGGGTGACTATAGCATTTGGGAGGGAACAGTATCCAGAGGGCAGGTGGTAAGATGGACATTAGCAAGTAATTTAGCAACCTCTTCTATAGCGGTGTGGTTGAAAGAGGGAAGTAATGATTGTACCTGTGGACATGAGGTGTAAGGCATGGAGGGTGTCTGAACAGTAGAGATCTCCTCGCGAATTGTATCAATCTTCTGTTTGAAGTGATTGGTGATCTCCTGGGCAGTGAGTTAGTGGGTGGAGGCAGTGGAGAGTGAAGTAGAGAGTTGAAAGTAGAGAAGAGTTGAGAGGGATGGGATGATAAGTTTTTAATGAGAGTGATGAAATAGGTCTGCTTGGAAGTGAGGAGGCTGGAATTGTATTTTTGAAGGGCAGATTTATACTGGCTGAAATCTTTCTGGGACTTCGTCTTACACCATAGGCGCTTGAGAGCACGGCTGTGTTTTTTCAGACTTTTAGTGTGATCTGTTTGCCAGGGTTGAAGGGGGTGGGGCCTTATTCTGTGTGTAGTGAGGGGGGCCAATGTGTCCAGTGAGGCTAGAAGTGAAGTGTTGTAGACAGAAGTGGCTAGGTTGGTGCAGGACAGAGGTGCGATTTTGTCATAGAAGTGGTCAGTAGCAGAGTAGAGAAGTGAAGGGATGAGATGACGAAGGTTTCTACGAGTAACAGGTGTATGGAGGGTGAGGAGGCAGAGGTGAGGGAAGAGAGTGAAGTTAATAAGGTAGTGATCAGAGAGAGGGTAAGGATAGTTGGAGAGGTTGTATGGAGTGCATAGATGGGAAAAGACGAGGTCAAGGGTGTTGCCTTCAGAGTGAGTAGGAGCATGTATCCATTGCTTCAGGTCAAAGGAGGAGGTTAGACTAAGAAGTTTGGAAGTTGCAGGAATGTTAGTATTAGTAGGGATGTTGATGTCCCCAAGAATGATTGTGGGGATTTCAGAAGAAAGAAAATAGGGTAGCCAGGCAGAGAAGTCATCAAGAAAGGATGATACTGGACCAGGGAGCCGGTAGATCACAGCTATCCTTAGAGAAACTGCGGAGAAGAGTCGAATGCAGTGCACCTCAGCAGAGCAGCAGAAGACTCGGTGTCGGATTTGTGAAGCCAGCTTTCGGTAATGGCGAGTAGATTAAATGAGTTAGCGATAAAGAGATCGTGGAGGGAGGTGAGTTTGTTACAGACAGAGCGAGCATTCCAAAGGGCGCAAGAGAAAGGGAGTCTGGTCTTGGGAAGAAGAGAAATGGGAACTAGATTGTGTGCATTGCGGCTGCAGCCAGAGGGTGTACGATAATGGGCGTGTTGAGTACAGTTAAAAGAAGGAGGCCCAGGGTTTGGGGAAACATCACCAGAAGATAGGAGAAGCAGAAGGGTGAGGGAGGTAATGTGAAGGGAGTTGCAGTAATCGAGGCGAGAGATGACCAGGGAGTGAATTAAGAGCTTTGTATGAAAGGACATGCCCCAGTGGTTTGGAGTACTGCGCGTGTGCATTTAGATTTAGCCAGATTGGTGAGTGCAGTAATATGGAGAGGACAGAAGTGAGGTGATATATGTAAGGTGTGGGGTGGAGAAGAGGTGTGCAGGAGAGATAGTTTAAGGATAGAAGACACAGCTGTCAGAAGGAGTGGTAGACATTGCATTTTAGAAGGGGGAGGAAGAGCTGAAAGTGTAAACAAGGTCACCTGTATTGTATTTTTCAAGGTGTTTTCTTGTGTTCCTTCGCTGAAGTGCAGAGTCAGAAGTGCTCCCACTTATAGAAATAGCCCCACTTGCAAATGTGCCCCCTGCAAATGCTTCCCCCAAATGAAGCTTATATTTATACTGATAGGGATGGGAGGGGTGGGTGCATTTCAATTAGCAGATAATAAAGGTTGGCTGGTTAACAGGGCAAAATTCTCACTTCAGAACAGACTTATAGGTGCATAGCTAATAAAGATAAGGAGGCCATAATTTAAAGGAAAGGCATAGGGAGGAAACAAAAACAATAGCAATGTCTACAGATGTTTAAGCAAAAGAGCATACCAAAGTTAAGAGACATAGGAAACAGTTTTCAGTAATGCGATTCTAGCTGGAGTTGCAGCAGTAAGAGCATACCAAAGTTAAGAGACATAGGAAACAGTTTTCAGTAATGCGATTCTAGCTGGAGTTGCAGCAGTAAGAGCATACCTGTGGGGGGACAAAGATGATATTTTAAGATGAAACAATCAGGTGAGTGCAGAGTCAGAAGCGCTCCCACTTATAGAGCTCAGCATCACAGGACAGAATATACAGATCATGGTATATAGTGCAGCCTCGCAGATCATGGTATATAGCACAGCCTCACAGATCGGCGCAAACCAACTGAAAAATTACACTGTTAGTAATGAAGGACTCTAAATAGGCATTTATCAGGTGATTATGTGTCATTACTGCTAGATAAAATATAGAAAATGTTAATGTTTAAGTCAACTGTTAAAGAATGCAATAAATGTACCACGAATCAGTGATGTTTTTTAAAACAGTAAACAAATTTATTGTACAACAAACAACAACAAAAAAACTCTGAATCAGAGTAAAGGTGACTGAATACAAATGCATGCCACATTCACAACGCCAGTAGAACTATTTGAAAATAAATTTTGCGCTCCTTTCTTTCTGGCTTGCAAATTTCTCAATGACCTTCTGGTTGAAGTCAGTCATCTCTGTCACCACTCTCTTTTCCATTGACCGCATGGCCAATGCATTCAGCCTCTCCTGGGTCATGCTATTTCTCAGAAAAGTCTTAATCCTTTGTAAGGTTGAGAAGCACCTCTCAGCTTTTGCTGTGGTCATGGGTGTGGTGATGAGGATCTTTAGCAGAGTGACAGTCTCTCTAATTACATTATCAAGATTGTTCTCCACAAACAGCTGGAATAGGTCCACAGCACCATTACACTTTCTGAACTCTTCTGTGCGGTAGATGAGACTAAGCTCTGTCTTTAACTTACTCTTACTGAGCAGTGGGAGGCCTTCAAAGTCTAACTTAGTGCATCGTCCGGAAACTCCATTGCCTACTGTTCAAACCTGTCTGCTTGAAGCAAGATGGCACTAACAAGGTGGTTTGTGAAGAAGAAACGTCGCATGGTGTGTAAGAGTATGGTATCTCAGACCTATAGAGTGAAGGATAAAAACAAAAATTATGTAGTGATGACAAAATATCAGTGTCACCTCTGTTAGCTCCCTTGCCATCAGAAATGCATGAAACTTGACATAATTACTAAGAATGTCTTGTCCATGTGTATGGAGTTCTGAGAAATTATGGATTCAAAAACACTGAAACTGTTCTCCCTTCATAACTTAAAACCGGTCATTTTAAAATGTTCAGTTTTAAGTTATAAAGGGAGATCAGTTTCAGTGGTTTTGAATCCATAACTTCTCAGAACTGCATACACATGGACAAGATATTCATCGTAAATACGTCAAGTTTCATGCATTTCTGATGCTCAGGCAGCTAACACAGATGAAGGCTGTAATACTAATGTTATCCACTAGAGGGAATAGCAAATCTTTTTTGATCACATCATTTTTTTATGAATATTGTAATAAAAATATTTTTCTTTCCAATCTTCATATCTATAAGAGGGGGCTATAAAAAGACAAATATTGCAACAAATAAAAACTCACCTTGGCTGCAATGCGTTTATGTTCTCCTGGATTTAGCGAGCACTGCCTCCTCGGTTGAGAAACACCTTCACTGCTTTGGTCAACCAAGGATGGGATGGAATCTCTGCAAAATGTATGAGCAATAATAGCAAAAAAATAATAATAATAATAATAACAACAAAACATGGAAAAGGAGGAATACAGCTGCTACCTGATCTTTAGTATGTCCCACAGGAACTGCTGGATGCTCCCCTTAATGTGGACTGAATCTATGTCCTTCTTCTTGAGTTTGGCGTAGAGGAGGTACACATGCGGAATGATGTTGTGGAAAAGTGTCAGAAAATATTTAAAATCCTAATCCTCCTGCAGCACGGCAAAGCCTGCTGCCTCTCTCATGGTAACAATGGACACAAAAGGCTAGGTACCCCAAGGGGATTATATGGGCAGTGGATCAACAAGGATCAGGAATGCAGATGAAGTACAGAGAAATTCTTAGATAAAAGTATCAAAATTTTATTAATACAAATTGTGCAAAATACATACTGACATTTAAAATCAACAGTGCAACAAGAGCAGTTGGTGTCAGAAATACAGCTGCTAAAGTGTAGACAGTAAACTACAACGGCCAATAAATGGTCAGAGAAGTAGTGCAACTGCTACACAATACCCTACATGTTTTAGAAAAACACAAAAAGATTCATTTCTTTTTATGATGTATGCTTCCTTCCTCAGGGGTTTCAGATAAGCAGATTATTAAATTTCTAAAAAGAAAAAAAATTTGTATATATATATATATATATATATATATATATGTAAGTAGATTTTTCATCTGCATAAACAAATAAAGAACATGATAGACATTGATCAGTAGGTTTCAATTCGCAGAAAAAAACAGAAAAAACAACAAGCTAGATATTAATCCAAAAACAATACTTACAAGACATCTGATTCTCTATTTTTAACAAAGGTGTACACAGTGATGTTGCGAGATGGAACTCCCATGCCCAGGAAATCAGTGAATAGAGGCAGTCATCCCAGTTAGATTCAAAAATCAGGATAATACATAAGACAGATAAATCTCGTTTCTGTATGGAATTCGCCTCAATGCCAATGGGGAAGGAGCGGCAAGGCAGGGGTCACGAGAGCCGCCACTAAAAGGCAAGAATGACGCACATCTAAAAACCAAAAAAGGAAAGTAAGGATATTGTATGTATCTATGTACTATGAACATAAGCATAGTGTGTATTGGAAAGAAGGGAGAGATACAAAGTATAATTCTCCCCGTGATTGTATCAAGACAAAGCATAAAAAAGGATACATAGATATATAACTATCCTTAGCCACTCAAAGCAAACAGATCCAGTGTGGGGAGCTGTGCTCCTCTCAGCTGTGTAGCAGATTTTTGTGTTTGCTGAGAGTGAGGTTAAATACCTGATGGTGTGGGAGTGGTTGTGGCCAGATAACTAGTCCCACTTCATTTAACCCATTATACATTCAGGTGTAAGGGAAAAGTTTTAATCAGTTTTATTCAAAGGTAAGTATGGCAGAGTTTTAAGTACCAAGAAAAATGTGTGGTGATGAATCGGAAGCGTCCGCCAATCACGGCTCCCCGGCCTGGGCGGCATCCGACGTCATCGCGCAAAATGACGCAACGGCGTCCGGGCAGCATGCCAGGGCTTGGATGGAGGGCCTATTGCGCATGCGCGAGACAGAAAATCAAGCGTATGTGCCTGGGAGCTGCTAAAAGAATGCCTCCGCCACCGTGAAGCGGAAGCAGCAGCCTTTCCGTGTCGGGGAGCACCGCCGAACCACCCCCCTAGGCATTTTAGGGAATCCAAACAATTCCAAAATATTGTTGCAAGGGATGGTAGAAGTATAAATTAAAGCGGATTTTTTGCCACCATCATATTCACTAGCAGGGCGTGGGGATCCCACCTGTACAGAATTGTATCGTTTCCTAAAACACAGAAAAGAAACAATAATTTAATTACAATTAAGTAATGATACATAGAAAGGGAGAAGACAATGGCTTAATAGGCATTGAGAATAAACATACTAGCTTGGTAGAAATATCAGAATATGTTTAATAGGTAACCTTCTTATAGCTAATGTTTAAACAGAGATTTTAAGCATGGGACTAGGTGAGAAGACAAAAGGGAAGAAAGAAGGAAGGTATGTAGAGAAAGGAGAGAAAGCATGGAAAGAAAAAGGGAAAAGAGGGAAGGGGCAAGATAACGGTAAATGGTTTAAAGATCCCTATCGTAACCCCCTGTGGCGAAGCCTGAAAGGAAAGGCTTTAAATTAAAGGCTTCATTCAGGCCAGGTGGTAAAGTCGCATCAAGCTTCGATATCCAACGAAGTTCTCGTTGGAGGAGCATTTTGTTATAATCACCCCCACGAGAGCTCGGGGGTAGGCGATCCAACACCAGAACAGATATTTTAGGACAAATACCTTCATGTACTTGGGCCACATGCCTGCCCAACGGGAGGTCGGGATCATCTGTTTGCATGGCCCTGATATTGCGATAGAGCCTTTGCCATAATTTTTGGAGGGTCTTGCCCACATAGAAGCAGTTACAATTGCATAACAACATCTATGCTACGCCCATTGTCTGACAATTGGCATAGTGTCTAGGTACAAAGTGAATGCCATTGGGTAAGTATACATTTTTCCTCGTATCCATGTACACACAATAGGAACAGGATCCACATTGGAATGTGCCTACTGTCGTACAGGGATCGCCTCTATTCTGGCCCTTAAATTCGCTTTGGACTAATAGGTCGCCCACCAAGGTAGCTCGTCTGTAGGTAATTAGGGGCATAGGGGGCACAAAGGGACCTATGGTGGGGTCAGAGGTCAATAAATGCCAACATTTTTGGCATATCTGTCTGATTTTGCTGTGGTCATTAGTATAGGTGGTAATTATTCTTGAAGTCTCATTAATAATTGGGGTTTGTTTGGAAGCTAACAGTTCATGTCTGTTTTTCGAGTTGGCACGTTTGAACGCTCTTTTTAGACATTTGTGCATGTAGTCATGTTTGAGAAGTCGATTTTTCAGTTTGTTGGCCTCATATTTAAAGTCTGAATGGTTGGAACAATTGTGTTTTATCCGCAGATATTCGCCATAGGGGATAGAGTTGATCAGTGGCTTGGGGTGGAAGCTGGACGAATGCAGTATTGTATTCCCTGCAGTGGGTTTCCTAAAGAGTTTACATGATAATAATTTGGATTCATTCATTGAGATTTCAATGTCCAGAAATGTGATTCTGGACATATCAGATGACATGGTAAATTTAAGATTGAATTGATTCTTATTCAGTGTGTCCAAACATTCATTCAAAAGAGATTGGGGGCCATCCCAGACGACGAAGATGTCATCTATGTACCTGTGCCACATAACCACGTGGCACAGGTACATAGAGAGATCCTCGTCGCGGAAAATGGCGTCTTCCCACTCCCCCAGGTATAGATTGGCGTAGCCAGGGGCACAACAGGTGCCCCTGGCTACGCCCTGCCCCTGGAGGAATAGTCGGCCATCAAATGAAAACACGTTGTGGTTGAGAATATAATCTAGGGAATGGAGTATGAATTCATTGAAGGAAGCTTCGTGATGGCTTGTTTGGGATAACACCCTTTGGATGCAAAAAATCCCTCTACAGTGAGGTATAGAGCTGTAGAGGGCTTCCACATCAATGGTTGCAAGTATACAATGCTCGGGGACTTTAATGTCCAGCTCCATGGCACAAATAACAATGCCCACCAACAATGCTGGTGAATCTACACCAGCTGAAATCCCTTTACCAACACCATTAGGCAAAATTCCATCAATCTTTTTTCCAAGAAACCAGGGGAACCCGCAGGGACCCCCAAACCAACCACCATCGTGAATGCATCATCTTCCTTGGATGTAGTAAATCTATCATCACACATCCTTACTCCGGACGAAATCTCAGTTCTTTCAAAGGGGCTGACGTTTTGTCCGAAT
Source organism: Aquarana catesbeiana (assembly GCF_042186555.1). Taxonomy (NCBI): domain Eukaryota; kingdom Metazoa; phylum Chordata; class Amphibia; order Anura; family Ranidae; genus Aquarana; species Aquarana catesbeiana. Next base: position 156,955,453 of record NC_133329.1, read on the forward strand.
AACAGACTAGACAAATTTACAGCTATAAAAGACTTACACCTCTATACGCGTAAATTATTATTAAAAAGCATGTTTGATAAACACAAATCAGAATATGAAGGCTGGCGCACATTTAGTGAGCGACATGCTTTACTACAAGAAAACGACCCTCAGGATCTAATTGACACATTAAACCTAGAATCTTTGCTAAAAAAAAATGAAGACACATCGGTCATACCTAAAAAATCTTCCTTAAAAAAGGCCTCCTCCATGTACCCTGCCCCTAGTTCCAACCATGGCGTAACTACCTTTTTAAAAATGACTTCCGAGGAAATGAAATCTTTCAAATCCATACCCTCTCAGAAATCAAATTTAACCAAAAATGAACAAATTGCTTTACACAATTTATCTAACAACTATGATATTACCATCAAACCCAGTGATAAGGGGGGAAACATTGTCCTCATGGACAATGAACACTATAAACAAATGTGTTTTAAAATCCTCAGAAATCGAGATTGGTGCCGCCCAGTGGGCACTGACATAGTGGAGGCCTTCAATAAAAAGTTCTACTCATTTGTAGATGATGCATTCCACAATAACATCATTTCGAAACAAACATGGGAATTCATCAGAATTCCCTATCCACGTGTACCAACATTCTACGCACTACCCAAACTACACAAAAACATTAAAGATCCCCCAGGGAGACCAATTCTCTCTGGGAATGGATCAATTACTGAAAAATCTGTCGAAACTTATAGACGAACATATTAGACCTTTTGTTCTGGCCATTCCATCATTCATTCGTGATACTATTCATCTTTTACAAATTCTCCAGGACATTCAAGTCCCCGTGCATTGTATACTTGCAACCATTGATGTGGAAGCCCTCTACAGCTCTATACCTCACTGTAGAGGGATTTTTTGCATCCAAAGGGTGTTATCCCAAACAAGCCATCACGAAGCTTCCTTCAATGAATTCATACTCCATTCCCTAGATTATATTCTCAACCACAACGTGTTTTCATTTGATGGCCGACTATTCCTCCAGGTGCAGGGCGTAGCCAGGGGCACCTGTTGTGCCCCTGGCTACGCCAATCTGTACCTGAGGAAGTGGGAAGACACCATTTTCCGCGATGAGGATCTCTCTATGTACCTGTGCCACGTGGTTATGTGGCACAGGTACATAGATGACATCTTCGTCGTCTGGGATGGCCCCCAATCTCTTTTGAATGAATGCTTGGACACACTGAATAAGAATCAATTCAATCTTAAATTTACCATGTCATCTGATATGTCCAGAATCGCATTTCTGGACATTGAAATCTCAATTAATGAATCCAAATTATTATCATGTAAACTCTTTAGGAAACCCACTGCAGGGAATACGATACTGCATTCGTCCAGCTTCCACCCCAAGCCACTGATCAACTCTATCCCCTATGGCGAATATCTGCGGATAAAACGCAATTGTTCCAACCATTCAGACTTTGAATATGAGGCCAACAAACTGAAAAATCGACTTCTCAAATGTGGCTACAGTCACAAATGTCTAAAAAGAGCGTTCAAACGTGCCAACTCGAAAAACAGACATGAACTGTTAGCTTCCAAACAAACCCCAATTATTAATGAGACTTCAAGAATAATTACCACCTATACTAATGACCACAGCAAAATCAGACAGATATGCCAAAAATATTGGCATTTATTGACCTCTGACCCCACCATAGGTCCCTTTGTGCCCCCTATGCCCCTAATTACCTACAGACGAGCTACCTTAGTGGGCGACCTATTAGTCCAAAGCAAATTTAAGGGCCAGAATAGAAGCGATCCCTGTACGACAGTAGGCACATTCCAATGTGGATCCTGTTCCTATTGTGTGTACATGGATACGAGGAAAAACGTATACTTACCCAATGGCATTCACTTTGTACCTAGACACTATGCCAATTGTCAGACAACGGGCGTAGTATATATGTTGTTATGCAATTGTAACTGCTTCTATGTGGGCAAGACCCTCCAAAAATTATGGCAAAGGCTCTATCGCCATATCAGGGCCATGCAAACAGCTGATCCCGACCTCCCGTTGGGCAGGCATGTGGCCCAAGTACATGAAGGTATTTGTCCTAAAATATCTGTTCTGGTGTTGGATCACCTACACCCGAGCTCTCGTGGGGGTGATTATAACAAAATGCTCCTCCAACGAGAACTTCGTTGGATATCGAAGCTTGATGCGGCTTTACCACCTGGCTCCAGTGAAGCCTTTAATTTAAAGCCTTTCCTTCCAGGCTTCGCCACAGGGGGTTACGATAGGGATCTTTAAACCATTTACCGTTATCTTGCCCCTTCCCTCTTTTCCCTTTTTTCCCTTTTCCTTTCCATGCTTTCTCTCCTTTCTCTACATACCTTCCTTCTTTCTTCCCTTTTGTCTTCTCACCTAGTCCCATGCTTAAAATCTCTGTTTAAACATTAGCTATAGGAAGGTTGCCTATTAAACATATTCTGATATTTCTACCAAGCTAGTATGTTTATTCTCAGTGCCTATTAAGCCATTGTCTTCTCCCTTTCTATGTATCATTACTTAATTGTAATTAAATTATTGTTTCTTTTCTGTGTTTTAGGAAACGATATAATTCTGTACAGGTGGGATCCCCACGCCCTGCTAGTGAATATGATGGTGGCAAAAAATCTGCTTTAATTTATACTTCTACCATCCCTTGCATCAATATTTTGGAATTGTTTGGATTCCCCAAAATGTCTAGGGGGGTGGCTCGGCGGTGCTCCCCGACATGGAAAGGCCGCCGCTTCCGCTTCACGGTGGCGGAGGCATTCTTTTAGCAGCTCCCAGGTGCGTGCGCTTGATTTTCTGTCTCGCACATGCGCAAGAGGCCCTCCATCCAAGCCCTGGCATGCTGCCCTTCTTCCGTGTTGGCGGCCTCTGTCGATGCCGTTGTGTCATTTTGCGCGATGACGTCGGACGCCGCCCAGGCCGGGGAGCCGTGATTGGCGGACGCTTCCGATTCATCACCACACATTTTTCTTGGTACTTAAAACTCTGCCATACTTACCTTTGAGTAAAACTGATTAAAACTTTTCCCTTTCACCTGAATGCATAATGGGTCAAATGAAGTGGGACTAGTTATCTGGCCACAACCACTCCCACACCATCAGGTATTTAACCTCACTCTCAGCAAACACAAAACTCTGCTACACAGCTGAGAGGAGCACAGCTCCCCACACTGGATCTGTTTGCTTTGAGTGGCTAAGGTCAGTTATATATCTATGTATCCTTTTTTATGCTTTGTCTTGATACAATCACGGGGAGAATTATACTTTGTATCTCTCCCTTCTTTCCAATACACACTATGCTTATGTTCATAGTACATAGATACATACAATATCCCTACTTTCCTTTTTTGGTTTTTAGATGTGCGTCATTCTTGCCTTTTAGTGGCGGCTCTCGTGACCCCTGCCTTGCCGCTCCTTCCCCATTGGCATTGAGGCGAATTCCATACAGAAACGAGATTTATCTGTCTTATGTATTATCCTGATTTTTGAATCTAACTGGGATGACTGCCTCTATTCACTGATTTCCTGGGCATGGGAGTTCCATCTCGCAACATCACTGTGTACACCTTTGTTATAATAGAGAGCCAGATGTCTTGTAAGTATTGTTTTTTGGATTAATATCTAGCTTGTTGTTTTTTTCTGTTTTTTTCTGCGAATTGAAACCTACTGATCAATGTCTATCATGTTCTTTATTTGTTTATGCAGATGAAAAATCTACTTACATACATATATATATATATATATATATATATATATATATATATATATAATATACAAATATTTTTTTCTTTTTAGAAATTTAATAATCTGCTTATCTGAAACCCCTGAGGAAGGAAGCATACATCATAAAAAGAAATTAATCTTTTGGTGTTTTTCTGAAACATGTAGGGTATTGTGTAGCAGTTGCACTAATTCTCTGACCATTTATTGGCCATTGTAGTTCGCCGTCTACACTTTAGCAGCTGTATTTCTGACACCAACTGCTCTTGTTGCACTGTTGACTTTAAGTCCTCATGCACGTTTTTACAGCTGCTTTTTTGAGCTTTTTTTGCAGCTTAAAAAGGCCTGTCTATGTTAGTCTATGGCTTCATGCCCACCTAGGCGTTTTTGAGCTGCAAGTGGCATAGGCGTTTTTAAGCTGTAAAAAAAAACCCAGGACCAGTGGGTTCTGAGAGACGTTTTTCAGCTGTAAAAACGCTGAAAAACGCTCAAAAACGTCATTCACCAACGTTTTTTAGCGTTTTTGATCCATTGAAAAAAAAAAAAAAAAAAAAATTTGAAAAAAAAAAACACTCAAAAACGCTAACGCGGAAAAATGCTCAAAAACGCTCAAAAACGCTAAAAACCGCTAAAAAACGCTATTGCAAAAACGCTGAGAAAACGCTGAAAAAAGTTAAAAAAAATCACTGCAAAGATACTGGCGTTTTCATAACGTTTTTTTAACAGCCTGTGTGCATGAGGGCTAAATGTCAGTATGTATTTTGCACAATTTGTATTAATAAAATTTTGATACTTTTATCTAAGAATTTTTCTGTACTTCATCTGCATTCCTGATCCTTGTTGATCCACTGCCCATATAATCCCCTTGGGGTACCTAGCCTTTTGTGTCCATTGTTTAATGGGATGTGGCAGTGACTCTCAGGATCAGCTCAATGTTTGTTCCAATTCTATTATTTCTCTCATGGTAACAAGGTCAAAGTCACCTGAGTCTCGCATAGTTTCAAAACAGCGGATGAGGTCCTCTCTGTGCTCAAACACTGTAATGACGGCATGGCTGTGGAAGTTCCATCTGACACTGCTTGATGTCGATAGTCTATGGGCAACTACATTATCAAGAACATCTGTGCGCTTGGGTGATCTTGCAGAAAAGCTGGCAAATCCTCCAAGGTTTGCAAAAAAAAGTCTCACTTTGGGCATTTGAAAAGTGGCATGTTGCATTATCAGATTGAGCTGATGTGCATAGCAGTGGATGTAATGGGCATTTGGGTACATATCTTGAATCTTCTTTTGAACCCCTGAAGTGGCACCCCTCATCACGCTGGCTCCATCATATGCTTGGGAGATGAGTTTATGCTTCTGATCCCCTGGAAGGATGACAGCAAGACACTCTTGTAGTGCTGTAGCGATGGAATCCGCATTCGTCGAATGCAGAGGAATAAACTCAAAAAACCTCTTCTGTACGTTGCTTTAGGCATCAATGTAGTGCAGTACAAGCACAAGTTGGCACTGTGTGGCAATATCAGTGGTCTCGTTGGCCTGGATTGAGATAAAATCGCTGTTCCATGCTTCTTGGATAATGTGCTCCTTCACAACAGACAACGTACAGTCCAACAGCTCGTTCTGCACAGTTTTTGAAGTTCCCTGGGGGTTGTCTCTCTGCCTCATAGGAGACTTTCCTAGGCCTTAATGGGTCTTGTTTTGGGTATATGCACGCCGAGTTCCACAGCGGTTGTGCGGGGTGGGAGGGGCTTGGGTTTTTGTTTTTTCTTGTTTTTTTGTGTTACTTTTTTCTATATAAGACAGATGAGTGACAATATATGTTATACAAGGGTGCTGTGGATTTGGGCCCTGCCATCGCTTTGTCTAGATCTGTGGCGGACCCATATGTACAGTGTATTGATGATGATGCCTGCCTCTCAGGGTCCAGCTGACTGTGAACTAATCCTTACATATTTGTGTCTTCCCATATTATGGCCCCCCTGAAAATCCTTTCTTGGAATGTCCGGGGCCTTGGTGATAAAATAAAGCGCTCCCTAGTGTTCGATTATATTAAGAAATATAACCCCCACATATGCATACTGCAAGAAACGCATCTAGTGGGGAGTAAGATAATGAGTCTTAAACACCCCTGGGTGGGGCGGCATTTTCATGCCACCCACTCTGGATACTCCCGTGGAGTTAGTATTTTGATTCACAAGTCCCTCCAATTTGAGCTGCTGGATGTTAAGCTGGACCCTGGGGGTAGGTACGTGCTAATTCATGCATTTATTGACACGGTTGAGATGGTGGGCATTTACTTACCACCCCCGGCTGACATTTCCCTTTTACATAATCTTATCCCCCTCCTAGCTCAATATCCCACAGATAATGTCCTGGCAGGGGATTTCAATTATAGCGCCGCACCCGTCTCGGGATAGACTCACCCCTGACCCAGCCACGGACTCTTCCTTATACAGATGGGCGGGCATCTTTGGTTTTGAGGATGTGTGGAGATGTAAGCACCCCAATGAACGCCTCCTCTATGCCAGTGGCAGTCTTCTGCCTAGGCTTAGAGAGATCAAGATCCTGCCCAGAGGAATATCGGACCATTCACAAATGTTCTGTGTTATACAAACGGTGACACCCCCAACTGACAGTATTTGGCGTCTGTCTAAATTTTGGATAAATCACTCGACTATAGAGTTTGAGATGGCCACCTTGATTAAACAATACTGGTTGATAAATGCTAACTCTACTTCACCGGGTAACGACTGGGACGCATTTAAGGCCTATATTAGAGGATGTTATATGTCTTCTATAGCTACGGAATGTAAAAATAATCAGATTACACTTGAGGAAGTGGAGGCCAAGGCTCAATCTCTTGAATCTGACTTCGCCCTCACGGCTAACCCCATCACAGGACAGGACATGAAAGCAGCGTACAGAGAGGTTTTGCTTCTTAGGGTGGCCAAAGTTAATAAAAGACAGTTGGTTCAATCACAAAGAATCTTTGAACAGGGGGAAAAGACAGGGAGACTGTTAGCCTGGCTCCCTAAAGAACAATCCCCGACCTCCACTATAGCGAGTATTGAGGCGATGGACGGAACAGTTAAGACAGATCCATCAGACATAAACACATGCTTTATGGAATTTTACTCCAATCTGTACTCGTCGAGAGCAGGATACTCTGAGGAAGAGTTGTCTGGGTTCTTGGATGAGGTGGAATTTCCTACTCTTACCCCAGAGGCTAGGAAGTCCCTGGATAGCCCGACACATTAGAAGAGGTCCAACTAGCTTTAGGTTCTCTACAATCAGGTAAGACTCCGGGGGCAGATGGGTTCCCTCCTGAGTTTTATCAGCAATATATTGAGGAAGTGGCACCTAGACTACACAACATGTTTATTAAGACGCTAAAAGGAGGAGCCCTCCCCCCATCTATGGCACAAGCCATAATAGTTGTGGTGCCCAAACCAGGGAAAGATCCCCAATTATGTTTGTCCTATAGGCCCATTTCTCTCTTGAATTCTGATGCCAAAATTTTAACCAAAATTCTTGCCAGACGTCTAAATGAGGTAATACTGTCATTAGTACATGAAGATCAATCGGGCTTCATGCCGGGCAAGGGCACGGACATCAACCTGCGGAGACTGTATGCGGTCTTGTCCTCGGGGATTGGAGACGTTGACCAAGCGGTAGTGGCCTCCCTGGATGCGGAAAAAGCTTTTGATTCCATGGAATGGAACTATCTATGGGAGATCCTCCGCAGATTTGGATTTGGTCCCGTCTTCATCTCCTGGGTTGAGGCTGTGTACAGATCCCCGACAGCCAGGGTACGCACTGGAACGGTCCTCTCTCCACCTTTTCCCCTTCACAGGGGAACGAGACAGGGCTGCCCATTATCCCCGGGGCTCTTTGCGCTGGCGATAGAACTCAAGGCTATCCTTATTAGGTCCACCTCTCAGATACAGGGTATAACTATAGGCCCACTACAAGAAAAGGTGTCATTGTATGCGGATGACACCTTGTTATATCTTAAAGATGACGGAAACTCATTGACACAAGCACTTCAGGTCATAGACAGATGTGGCCGATATTCAGGAATATGTATTAACTGGGGAAATCAGTATTGTTTCCACTGCACTCTGGGGTTGCTCCTTTACATTCGGACGCCCAGCTTCGCCGGGTATCCCAGTTTAGATACCTCGGCGTAGAGATACATAGAGACCTTCACCAATTCATTGGCCTGAATTTGGCCCCGGTGATGTCTCGGGTGACCCACCAATTTTCCTCATGGAGGTCTCTTCCCCTCAGTCCAGTGGGCCGCGTAAATTTAATTAAGATATCCATCCTGCCCAGATTCACCTATCTATTCAGACAAACTCCTGTACCCATACCTATTTCCTTTTTTAACAAACTCGATAGTCTAGTCGTCTCTTTCGTATGGAATGGGAAGGCCCCCAGAATCGCAAAAACAACCTTACAACTACCGGTTACATTGGGAGGCCTGGCACTCCCCTGTTTCTTAAAATACTATTGGGCTGCAGTCCTGGTGACATTGAAGTGGTGGTTGGCGGAGGAGCCCTCTAACCCGGCATCTACTGTGGAGGCCGCGATGCTTGGTTCCTACTTGGAGCTACGAAATCTCATACATAGAGGCCCCCGCTTCAATCCGAAGATGTCTGTGCCCATGAAAACGACCATTAAAGTGTGGGATACGGTGAGCATGAAACTAGGGAAACAAAATACGTGGTCCCCTGTGACACCACTTTGGGGTAACCCGCGGTTGAGTCACTTTCAGTCGATACCGGATCCCATCATATGGGCTAGATACGGAATAGTTGCCCTTAGTGATATCATATTGCAGGGACAACTGATAACGTTCGATGATCTGAAGAGTAAAAAAGGCCTCCCAAACCAGATGTTCTTTAGATATCTTCAGATAAGACATGCTTTTCGCTCCCAGTTTCCCAGTCCAGTAATCTTACAGATGTCAGACTTGGAAACTGAACTTCGGGCACCTGAAGGCACTAGACTGCTCTTTACTATTTATAACAGACTTGCCCTGTTGGACACATCTAGAGTTTCACAATTAATGTCACTCTGGCAGCGGGACATCCCTGACCTGACTGATGACGATTGGGAGGAGGGGTTGCAGCAATATCTAATCCTGACCATTTCCTCTAGGGACAGGTTTACCCAACTGAAATTTCTCCATCGTGCTTATTCCTCCCCATCGCGCTTAGCCAAAATTTATCCAGATAGAACAGCCATTTGTCCCAGGTGTGGCTCAGACGACCCAGATTTTTATCATACAGTGTGGACATGTCTGAGCATAGTGGATTTTTGGAAGACAGTCCTGGATGATATTAACTCGGTGGGTCCCATACAGTCCTATCCCCCTCCTACTGGGCATATGTGACTCTCTTGAGGCCCCCAAAAAGAAAAAATTATTTGTTTTTTACACAGCGTTGTATGCCAGAAAGGCGATTCTCCTTAGTTGGAATCAGCCTCAACCACCCACTAAACAACTATGGCTCTCACTCATCAATGCAGCTCTGCCCCTATACAAACGAACATATATGGGAAGAAATTGTACGAAGAAATTTGATAAAATTTGGGCAGGCTGGGTGGAAGCCAAACACCTGACCATTCCGTAGATAAACAGAGTACTCCACCTTATACTCTTGGCTATCCACTCATCCCTGCTTCATTTACTTTTGCCCTCAGCATGGCCTGCCCGCTAAACAGTTAATATATAAATAGAGTTGGAGGGTCCCTGCCGGGCCTCCCCCCCCTTATCTGATCTCTCACTCTCGTCATGGTCACGCAAAGCCAGCTCAATTGCACCACAAAATTTAACACAGTCTATTGTGTCGATGTGTCAATTTTTTGTGACCTCTTCATTGTGTCTTCTAATGCCAATTCTGTAGCCTGCATCTAGCTGTTCACCAATGCTACGCTTTCCAAAAAACTCAAGCCTCATAATGTTGTCAAGATGGCTTTAGTTAGTTTCATGCCGCTTGTACTCTTCAGTGAGATGCTTTAGGTTGCAAACCCCTGTTGATATCCATAGCTTGTCGGTGCCATGACTTTGAAATAGCAAACAGGGAAAACAATAATAGGCATGAGTCACATCACATCCAGTTAACCAACTACATTTACTATAAGAAGTGGTGGAAAAGCTTTGAGTGTAAACTTGACCACGATCACTTGACCTCTGCTGAATTTTCAATTTGGGTTGATGTGTCAAAGCTCCTTTATCCTCTTTTTTTCTTCATCTGAACGCCTTGTGAAGGGAAATAGTTTCAAAGATGGAACCGAATTTTTACTCATTTTGAAATTAATTTCCACAATGATCAGTAGCTATGAGTCAAATGAAAATCTGGGTAAGTTTAAAAGAGAGATAGGTATGGCGCTGCCAAATGCAAGTGTCCATTTCATCAAATGCAGCCTCACTGTGCCCATCAATTGCAGTCTCACTGTGCCCATAATGAGGAGTTCCTACTATGCTTGTGCTGAGTTCCTGGGTCTGTACACCTGCTGGCTGCTGTGCCCATTATAAGGGGTTCCCCCCATCCCTGTGCTGAGTTCCTGGCTGGCTTTTATACTGTGGCAACAGACTTCAGAGGACAAGTGTACAGGGTACATTATGTAGGTTCAATCTGATCACCAAATTTTTCCAGCTGTTCTGGATGCATGTTTATTCATTGCCATGTGAAAAACACAGCCAGAAGTTTTCAGTTTATCTTGGAAAAACAATAGCTATCAGTTGTTATTTTGGGGTATTTCCCTTTAGATTACACACTTTAAAGGCAGTATAGACTAGGGGTCTCCAAACTATGGCATGAGAACCACATCCGACCCACTACAAGATTTTACCCGGTCTGCAGCAACTCTGATATGATGGAGACTTCTGACATACAGGGGGAGGGGTGGCTCTTGGATGTGATGAGGGGGCTTCTAATGTGAAAGGGGGATCCTGATGTGATAGGGGGTGTCAGGTGTGAAAGGAGGGACTCTTATGTCAGGGGGAGCTTCTGATGTGAAAGAGGTATTCTGATGGAAGGGGCTTCTGATGTAAAAGGGCGAACTTCAGATGCAAAATGCTGGACTGATATTTTCAACCCACAAATCTATATATGATTTACAGAGCCCTGTGTATAATGTAGAGCCCGGTATATGATGTACAGAGCCCGGTGTATAATGTAGAGCCTGGTATATGATGTACAGAGCCCTGTGTATAATGTAAAGCCTGGTATATGATGTACAGAGCCCTGTGTATAATGCACAGCCTGGTATATGATGTACAGAGCCCTGTGTATAATGCACAGCCTAGTATATGATGTACAGAGCCCCGTGTATAATGTAGAGCCTGGTATATGATGTGCAGAGTACTGTGTATAATGTAGAGCCTGGTATATGATGTACAGAGTGGTGCGCCTGCAGGACAGTCAAAAAAGTCCTGCAAGCAGCATCTTTGCAGCTGCTTATAAAGCGCCCCTAGCCATTAAAATCAATGAGGCAGCGCCGCCAAACCGCCGGGAAAGCACCGCTGCAGCAGCGCTTTGCGGGCAGTTTTAACCCTTTTTCGGCCACTAGCAGAGGTTAAAACCACCCGCTAGCGGCCGAATAGCGATGCTAAAACAACGGTAAAGCGTCACTAAAAATAGCGCCGCTTTACCGCTGCGTACCGCTTTAGATGTATGCAGTACGTCTCAAAGAAGAACTATCAAAATGTTTTCGTGTCTTGTGTGCCTTTGATATCTGTGATGTAATTATCCAACCCAGAAATTGCTCCCACTTGAACACTGGGCACTTAAACCCCCTTCTTAACCAGACCAATTTTCAGTTTTCGGTGCTTCCACATTTTGAATGACAATTACTCAGTCATGCAACACTGTACCTATATGAAATTTTTGTCCTTTTTTTCACACAAATAGAGCTTTCTTTTGGTGGTATATAATCACCTTTTTATTTTTTGCGCTATAAAAGAAGAAAGACCGAAAATTCTGCAAAAAATGCATTTTTCTTAGTTTCCGTTATAAAATGTTGCTAATTATTAATTTTTCATCATAAATTTTGGCCAAAATGTATACTGCTACATTTCTTTGGTAAACCCAAATCAGTGTATATTATTTGGTCTTTGTGAAAGTTATAGAGTTCACAAGCTATGGTGCCAATCTCTGAAAATTGATCACACCTGATGTACTGAAGGCCTATCTCATTTTTTGAGACCCTATCAAGCCAGGAAAGTACAAATACCCCCCAAATGACCCCTTTTTGGAAAGTAGACATTCCAAGTTATTTAGTAAGAGGCATGGTGAGTTTTTTGAAGTTGTAATTTTTTCCCACAATTCTTTGCAAAATGAAGATTTTTTTTTTAATCACAAAATTGTTATATTAGCAGGTTATTTCTCACACACAGCATATGCATTGCACAAATTACACCCCAAAACACATTCTACTACTCCTCCTGAGTATGGCGATACCACATGTGTGAGACTTTTACACAGCGTGGTCACATACAGAGGCGCAACATGCAGGGAGCACCGTCAGGCGTTCTTGGAGCATAAATTACACATATAATTTCTTGACTACCTCTTACACTTTTGAAGGCCCCGGAGCACCAGGACAATGGAAACGCCCCAAAAACGATCCCATTTTGGAAAGAACACAACCCAATGTATAATCTATGAGGCATAGTGAGTCTTTTGAACATGTCATTTTTTTCTACAAGTTTCTGGAAAATGTGTAAAGAAAATGAAAACACATTTTTTTTACACAAAGTTGTCCATTTATACAATATTTCTAACACATACCATGTGCATACCAAAAATTACACCCCAAAATAGATTCTCCTACTCCTGAGTACGGCGATACCACATGTGGGAGACTTTTACACAGCCTGGCCACATAGAGAGGCCCAACATGCAGGGAGCGCCATCAGGTGTTCTAGGGGCAAATGTCAAATCTAATTTGACTACCTATTACACTTTTGTGAGGCACTCTAGTGGCATGGATGAGCATGAATGGGGATGGATGAGCCATGGATGGGGATGGCTGAGTATGGATGGGATGACTGAGCATGAATCAGTATGGCCAGGTACGGCTGGGAACGGCTGAGTATGGCTGAGTACGGATGGGATGGCTGGGTACAGATGCGATGGCTGGGTACGGATGGGATGGCTGAGTACGGCTGGGTACGGATGGGTTGGCTGGGTACGGCTGAGTACGGCTGGGTACGGATGGGATGGCGGGGATGGCTGAGTATGAATGGGGGTGGATGGGATGGCTGAGCATGGATGGATGGATGAGTATGGATGGATGGCTGAGCATGGATGAGTATTGCTGATTAGGGATGGATGGCTGAGTATGGATGGATGGATGAGTATTGCTGAGTATGGATGGCTGGCTGAGTATGGATGGATGGATGAGTATTGCTGAGTATGGATTGCTGGCTAAGCATGGATGGATGGATGAGTATTTCTGAGTATGGATGGGTGGCTGAGCATGGATGGATGAATGAGTATTGCTGAGTATGGATGGCTGGCTGAGTATGGATGGATAGATGAGTATTGATAAGTATGGATGGCTGGCTGAGTATGGATGGATGGATGAGTATTGCTGAGTATGGATGGGTGGCTATGGATGGATGGATGAGTATTGCTGAGTATGGATGGCTGACTGAGCATGGATGGATGGATGGCTGGCTGAGTATGGATGGCTGGCTGAGTATGGATGGATGGATGGCAGGCTGAGTATGGATGGATGGATGGCTCAACAAGATTAAACCTGCTCTAATGATACCTGCAGGATTACCCAAACCAAACCTCCAGCTAACCAGACAAGCAGAGACAACTGCAGAGAGTACTGTTCAGCCCTAATACATTAGCTGTTGCTGTTCAGTAACCACTTGACATGCAGAGTGTCTCTAGAGAAGCATGCAGGCAAGGTACAAAATTTTCTCACATCTTCTCACATCTAGTCTGCCAGACTGCCACCATGGAAATACGATTATTTCAATATGGTTATTACATGTCCCCCTCCCAGCCAGTGCAGCCCTCATCATATGCTGCGTGAAGTGCTCTCTGTGTGATTCTATCATTACTTACCTTCCAGCTCCGCTTGGGCCATGTGAAGAAAGAAAGTGCCGAGTCACTTCTGGTTTCCATCCTCGTCCACGAAACCCGGAAGTAACCTAGTCTAGCTTAAACAACAAAGGTCCCACCCGCAGTATGCTACGGGCGGAAGGCGGAAGCTGCTCGGCGCTTTGGATTGTGCCGCGAAGTGGCTAAAAAAAACTGCAAATGAAGCGCCACCTCTGCAATCTCGTGATTGCATTGACGTGCCGCTTCCTATAGTGCACTGCAACTTTGTCAGAACAGGAAGTGAGGGGAAATTTCTCCAGTGGGCACACGGATAAGAACACGTTGTAGAATGGGAAAGGCTTAGAATGTCTAAAAGGGTATTCATTGCCATCCATGTGTAGCACCCCCTAGTGTGCTTTTAGTGTGAGTGCAGGCAAATTTATATTTTGGCTCATGGTACAGTGGGGACGGAAAGTATTCAGATCCCCTTAAATGTTTCACGCTTTGTTATATTGCAGCCATTTGCTAAAATCATTTAAGTTCATTTTTTTTTCCTTATTAATGTACACACAGCACCCCATATTGACAGAAAAACACAGAATTGTTGACATTTTTGCAGATTTATTAAAAAAGAAAAACTGAAATATCACATGGTCCTAAGTATTCAGACCCTTTGCTGTGACACTCATATATTTAACTCAGGTGCTGTCCATTTCTTCTGATCATCCTTGAGATGGTTCTACACCTTCATTTGAGTCCAGCTGTGTTTGATTATACTGATTGGACTTGATTAAGAAAGCCACACACCTGTCTATATAAGACCTTACAGCTCACAGTGCATGTCAGAGCAAATGAGAATCATGAGGTCAAAGGAACTGCCTGAAGATATCAGAGACAGAATTGTGGCAAGGCACAGATCTGGCCAAGGTTCCAAAAAATTTCTGCTGCACATAAGGTTCCTAAGAGCACAGTGGCCTCCATAATCCTTAAATGGAAGACATTTGGGACGACCAGAACCCTTCCTAGAGCTGGCCGTCTGGCCAAACCGAGCTATCGGGTGAGAAGAGCCTTGGTTAGAGAGGTAAAGAAGAACCCAAAGATCACTGTGGCTGAGCTCCAGAGATGCAGTCGGGAGATGGGAGAAAGTTGCAGAAAATCAACCATCACTGCAGCCCTCCACCAGTCGGGGCTTTATGGCAGAGTGGCCCGAGTGGAAGCCTCTCCTCAGTGCAAGACACATGAAAGCCCGCATGGAGTTTGCTAAAAAAACACCTGAAGGACTCCAAGATGGAGAAATAAGATTCTCTGGTCTGATGAGACCAAGATAGAACTTATTGGCCTTAATTCTAAGCGGTATGTGTGGAGAAAACCAGGCACTGCTCATCACCTGTCCAATACAGTCCCAACAGTGAAGCATGGTGGTGGCAGCATCATGCTGTGGGTGTGTTTTTCAGCTGCAGGGACAGGACGACTGGTTGCAATGGAGGGAAAGATGAATGCGGCTAAATACAGGGATATCCTGGACGAAAACCTTCTCCAGAGTCCTCAGGACCTCAGACTGGGCCGAAGGTTAACCTTCCAACAAGACAATGACCCTAAGCACACAGCTAAAATAACAAAGGAGTGGCTTTACAACAACTCTGTGACTGTTCTTGAATGGCCCAGCCAGAGCCCTGACTTAAACCCTATTGAGCATCTCTGGAGAGACCTAAAAATGGTTGTCCACCAATGTTTACCATCCAAACTGACAGAACTGGAGAGGATCTGCAAGGAGGAATGGCAGATGATCCCCAAATCCAGGTGCGAAAAACTTGGTGCATCTTTCCCAAAAAGACTCATGGCTGTATTAGATCAAAAGGATGCTTCTACTAAATATTGAGCAAAGGGTCTGAATACTTAGGACCATGTGATATTTCAGTTTTTTTTTAATAAGTGTGCAAAAATGTCAATGTCAGTGTGTTTTTTCTGTCAATATGGGGTGTTGTGTGTACATTAATGAGGAAAAAAAATGAACTAAATGATTTTATCAAATGGCTGCAATATAACAAAGAGTGAAAAATTTAAGGGGGTCTGAATACTTTCCGTCCCCACTGTAAGTCTCTGAATCTGGGTCAAAAGTTTACTGCAGTTCAGGGCTGGATGACTCATACAGGCAGGTCTCTGGTGTCTGCCCCTAATTCTGGAGGGTTGGAGAACTTTCTGGAAACTGAAGGGCAGAGGCCAGGAGAGTTGATCTACATACTTAGGGGAGTTTGGACAATCCTCAGATGGTGGGTCTGCCATGGTGGCTAAGCTAACCCTTAACCACCTCTCGCCCGCTGTATAGACAAATGACGATGACCGGGGTACTCGCTTGTTCTGGGGCGACGTCCGATCACGTCGTCTCACCGCGTATGCACGCCCTTGGGGACGCTGTGTCCCTGGGACACCGCGCAACCCCAATCTCAGTAAAGAGCTGACGATGCATCTCTTTACTCATGTGATCAGCTGTATCAAATCACAGCTGATCACATGCAAACAAGAAAATGACGGTTATCAGCTCTCCTTGCCTCACACTGACAGAGTGAGAAGCGAGGAGAGCTGATCAGTGGCATTTCTTCACAGGGGAAACCTGTACAGATCATCAGGGCACTGATCATCAGTGCAGCCTCAGCAGTGCCCAACAGTGATGCAAGTCAGTGCCACCTATCAGTGCTGCATATTAGTGCCTCCTCATCAGTGCCATCTCATCAGTGCAGCCTCATCAGCGCACATCAGTGAAGGAAAAAAATTACTTATTTACAACATTTTCTGACAAACTAAGAAACCTTTTTTTTCAAAATTTTTGGTCTTATTAAATACCACCAAAAGAAAGCTATATTTGTGTGAAAAAAATAACAATTTATTTTGGGTACAACGTTGCATGACCACACAATTGACATTTAGGCCGGGTTCACACATATGCAAATTGGATGTGGGTTTCCCTGCATCAATTTCGTATGACAGGCAAGTGTGGCCGGCTCTCATTGGACCGGTTCACCGTGTCCGGGGTGGCCACAGTACGCATTCAAAAAGGGTCCTGTGTGCCTTTGGGTCCAGTTCAGGTGCGTATTCAGGCTAAAATTCAAACCTGAATCGCACCTGAACTGGTTTACAGGAATGCACCAGACCCCAGACACAAACCCGCGGCCACACATGTGTGAACCCTGCTTCAAAGTGTGACAGTGCTGAAAGCTGAAAATTGGCCTGGCAGGAAGGGGGTAAAAATGCCCAGTATTGAAGCGGGTAAATGTGGATCGGTCATGCTGGCAAGGAGTTGGGTGGAAGATGGAGTGCTGAGGAGACTGTCAGTGGCCCTTGAGGAGAACCCCCTTCAGGGGGCTCTGCTTCGGGCTGGGGCTTTGGCTGTCCTGGGAGGGTTCTGGCATCATCACAACTTGAAAGGAATCTTGCCTAGGAAGCAGCAAGAGCAAAGAGGGCAGTGTGAGTACTTAAGCATGGTCAGGAACTTGCAAAGGGAAAGACTGTCACATGTAGCAAGCCTTTTTGGAAGATAGTGTTGGGCGTAAATCTCTCTTTTACCTTGCCCAGTCAAATCTTTAGGCTCGGTTCACGCCTAATGCCGATGCGGCTCCCAGCAGGGGTCCTATGCGTTCTGGTTCACCGTTTCAGGTCCAATTTCAGCCCAAATTTTGGGCTGAATTTGGACCTGAAATGGACAAAAAGACGCACAGGGCTCCTGTGCAAATTCGCACCGGAGAGAGCCAGTCACAGTCTCTTGCTATTGCGAATTGGATGGGGTGAATCCCCATCCAATTTGCAATAGTGTGAACCCAGACTCATTATCAGCTAGGTGGGCTAGTGAAGAAGCAGCCAGGTGGGCTGGTAGTTCTTGAGGTCAGGGGAACGGGGATCAGTGTCTACAGTGGAGTTGGAGTCACTCCTATATGCAACCTACAACTTTTGTGCTATTTTCAAAAGGAACGAAAAGTTCCTAGTCCTTAAGGGGCTTTTGCTTTTCTGTCAGAAACTGCTGGGAGTGAGATCAATCAGAGTTGTACATAGAGAAGAAGAGGAGATCAATCGGAGTTGTACATATGAAGGAAGTTGTCCCTGATTTTTGTTGCTTTCAAGTTGGGCATCCCATAATTCCTATTCCCCATCCAAGTTCTTACCCCTAATAAATAATAAAAACCAAGCCTAAAGACTCTTCCTTGTGTCTGGAGAAAGTGCGAAGAATACTTATTGCCTGGCTGTGCAGGAGTGGGGAATCCGATCACCAGCAGCTCCTTGAGAGATACATGTGGGGGAACTCGTCCGGGATATCCCATGGCAACCTGCACAGCTGTTGTCCCTAGCAACCGGCAACCATTGAGCCAGAGGACTGTAGTTTGCTGCTAAATCACCAACGGGATAAAATAGGAAAGCAGAATTATGATATGTTGCTGAAACTGTGACTGTTGCTGTACTATTCAAGAGTCACATAGTTACATAGATAGGTTGACAAAAGACACAAGTCCATCTCGTTCAACCAATAAAATAAAAAATAAAAAAATCATATAATCCTATACCCACAGTTGATCCAGAGGAAGGCGAAAAACCCCAGCAAAGCATGATCCAATTGGCTACAGGAGGGGAGAGGCAATTGGATATTCCCTGGATTAACTTTACCTATAAATGCTGGTACCCAATTATATTATGTACATTTAGGAAAGAATCCAGGCTTTTTTTTAAAGGAATCTACTGAACTGGCCAAAACCACCTCTGGAGGGAGTCTTTTCCACATTTTCACAGCTCTTACTGTGAAAAAACATTTCTGTATTTGGAGATGAAAGCTCTACTACTAGACGTAAAGAGTGCCCCGTTGTCCTCTGTGATGACCTTAAAGTGAATAAGGCAACACCAAGTTCAATATGGACCCCTTATGTCCCATATCCCCCCTAAGGCCGCGTACACACGAGTGGACTTTTCGGCAACAAAAGTCCGACAGCCATTCTGGCGGACTTTCGTCAGACTTTTGACGGACTTCCGACGGACTTTTGAACGAACGGACTTGCCTACGCACGATCACACCAAAGTCCGATGGATTTGTACGTGATGACGTACGACCGGACTAAAATAAGGGAGTTGATAGCCAGTAGCCAATAGCTGCCTTAGCGTGGGTTTTCGTCCATCGGACAAGCATACAGACGAGCGGATTTTTCGACCGGACTTGAGTCCGTCGGAAAGATTTGAAGCATGTTTCAAATCTTAAGTCCGTCAGATTTTCTACTGGAAAAGTCTGCTGAAGGTCCCATGAAGCCCACACACGATCGGATTGTCCGCCGGACTCGGTCCGTCGGACCAGTCCGGTCGAAAAGTCCGCTCGTGTGTACGCTGCATAAGTCTCCTCTTTTCAAGGCACTGTACACCTGTTGATCATATCCCCTCCTAATCTCCTCTTCTCAAGAGAGAATACATTTAGTTCCTCTAATCTTTCCTCATAGCTGAGCTCCTCCATGCTTCTTATCAGTTTGGTTGCCCTTCTCTGCACTTTCTCCAGTTCCCGATATCCTTTTTGAGAACTGGTGCCCAAAACTGAACTGCATACCCCAGATGAGTTCTTACTGATGATTTGTACAGGGGCAAAACGATATCTCTCTCTGTAGTCCATACCTTTCTTAATACAAGAAAGGATTTTGCTCGCTTTTGAAACTGCAGCTTGGCATTGCATGCTATTATTAAGCTTATGATCCAACAAAACCCCCAAATCCTTCTCCAGTATGGATCCCCCCAGTTGTACTCCTATTATGTGTGATGCATGCATATTCGTAGCCCCCAAGTGCATAACTTTACATTTATCAACATTAAACCTCATATGACACATAGTTGCCCAATTAAACAGTGCATTGAAGTTGGCTTGTAAATTAGAGAAATCCTGTAAGGGCGTTATTCCACTGCATAGTTTGGTGTCATCTGCAAAGACTAAAATGGTACTTTTAAGGTATTAAAAAGTAAGGGTCCCAAACTCCCAGCACCGAACCTTGGGGTACACCACTAATAACCTTAGACCATTCAGAGTAAGAATCATTAACCACTACTCTCTGAATTCTGTCTTTTTAGCCAGTTTTCTATCCACTTACAAACTGATCTTTCCAAGCCTGTAGACTTTATCTTACACATTAGCTGTGTGTGGGGAACTGTGTCAAACGCTTTTTTAAAATCCAAGTATACTATGTCCACAGCCACCCCTCTGTCCAAGGTTTGCAATTATCAACCACACTGACCGTTTTTGCAAATGTAAAGTTTAGAAATCTTTCTGCTGCCCAACAGGTGGTTGGAGTCAAAGACTCTGTAATATCTCAACATGTTTCTGTCAGTGTAAAGTGCCCATAGCATCCATGCTGACCTTTTCGTAAATGTGAAATTCAAGAGTCTCTTTGCTGCCCAACAAGTGACTGGAGCTAAAGACTTGTTTTAACATGTTCCTGACATGGAGTCTTCCTGCTGCTCAACGGGTGGCTGGAGCTAAAGACTATTAGCTAAACTATTAGCTAAAGCTATTCCAACCTACAATCCAATATGGGCGTTTAAAGTACTACACTCGTGTGACCTGTTGGTCTCATAGCCTGTTGCGACTTGGCCGGCATAAGTCGTTCCAAGTCATTTACTTCTGGTAAGCCCCCTAAGATCCTGGGTGGTGGCTTCTTCACTTCCTTTATACTGTCGGTGGACTTTAATATGTTGGCTCCTTGTGGAGCCAATCCTATTTAGAACCCTTTTGGACTTTTATAATTTACTCTGTATCACTTTTCACATGTTTTTGATACCTTTTATAGTTATATATTATATACACAGTGTATTATTCTTAATTTACACTAATACTGTAGAAGTTTTTTACGCATTGGTTCACACTTTTGTATATTATATAGATATGTATCAGGTTTCTTTATATTACATTTAACCATACGGCATGTCAATATATTAGGGGTGCAACGGATTGTCATCGATCCGTGATCCGTACAGATCAACCTCCACGGATCGGGACACCCGCGATCCGCGGAGCGCTCTGTGGCCTCGGCCATAGGAAAGGCCGCGGCTTCGGCCTAGCTCCGGAGCGGCAGCCATCTTCGTACACCCGGCGGCCGTTTACCACGTGATCGCTCCGTCAAATGGTGGAGCGATCACTTGTAACAAACCGGCATCATGTCATGACGCCGGTTCCTCTCTCCCCTCTGTGTACTGATCTGTAAAGTGGAGAGGAGAGTTCGGATGGCAGCAGTGCCAATACTCTGCAATGCCCTGCCAATTCTCTGCAAAACTCTTCCATACCCTGCCAGTACTCTGCAATACTCTTCCATACCCTGCCAGTACTCTGCCATACCCTGCCAATACTCTGCCATACCCTGCCAGTACTCTGCCATACCCTGCCAATACCCTGCCAATACTCTGCCAATACCCTGCCAATATACCCGCCAATACCCTGCCAATACCCTGCAATACCCTGCAATACTCTGCCATACCCTGCTAATATACTATTACAGTGGGGGAGATTGTGGATATTACAGTGGGGGAGATTTTTTTTTGTTGATCCGAAAATGATCCGAACCGTGACTCCTGATCCGAGGAACGATCCGAACCGTGAGTTTTTTGATCCGTTGCACCCCTACAATATATACACACTTTATTTGGTTTTGATATGTCACTTATTTTATCATAATCTCTTTTTGAGTCTATAGCGCTACACTTTTTTATATATTTTTCTATGGGACCGGCACATGGGCCAGAACTCACGCTCAGGATGCTGCGTATCAGGACTGGATCGTTAGGTCCCCACAGTCCTATGTTTCCCCTGGTCAGGGCAGGATCAGGGAATTCCCCAAGTTTTCACAATTTCAGCAAGAAGTGCAGAAAAGAACTGCCTTAGAGTGGGAATTGGACTTCCCATATGTCCCTGAAGATAGATCTCATTGAGACTCTTCTCGCTCAATGGGAGGAGGACCTTGTGTGAGACTTTCTACATGTTCCAAATCCATTCAGGGGCTTCACAATCCTAAAGTTTGGGCCCGATTCCAGGATATCAAGCGAGAATGTGTCAGAAACCATGAAATCAGACTGAGACAGAAGTACGGTTAAATCACACTTGTTTAATAATAAAAGTAAAAAGAACAAACGTAGTCAAAACATAGCCAAAGTTCAGTAACCTGAACGGATAGTCAGCCAAGCCAGAAGTCAGGGATCAATGTAGTGGAACAGCAAGTAGGATCTGGAGCCAGAAGGGATGTCAGCAAAGCCAGTCTTTAAACAGGAAAGCAGGAGGTGTTTCTTGTGATGTTGACCAAGGCGAAGGCAGAGATCCTCTGGACTGGACGGCATAAGAAGGCAGGACTGACGAGCAGGATATCATCAACAGCTGAGTGACTGTGGAGAGAGATGGGAGCTGGCAATTAGCCGACAGCTGAACAGCCAGCTCAGAGAAGGAAGGGCTGAGCCCAGCCCTGACAGAATGGAGCCTGGGAAGGGCTATTTACAAAGACAGGGTAGTGATGATTAGAGCCGGACAGCCTAGCCAAAGCTACTCCACTACCATTCAGATGCTGGTGGAGCTATTACCCGGATGCCTCCTCCTCGAATGTGAAGTGGCTGATGCAGGATTCCAGCCAGAAGAATTTGAGAGGGACGTGCTGATGCCTTCCAATGCTTTGTTCAGGACTAGGCCGGATTCTACATCCACCCCTTCCAGATGAGTGGTCCTTGGAAAAGACTGCGGTGATAAGGTCTATTTGCGAGACTGTTGCTATGGAGGTGCTCCTCCTATAGAGACTCTGGTGTACAAAGTTTTTTTTCTTCTGTTGGCAGGATTATCACTCACTGCTAACAGACTATGTAGTTTGTTAGAGTGAGGATTGTGTTATTATCTTCCTCTGCAGCTTCGATAAGGATGCTATCCTTCTGTTCAAGTACTGGACTTATGGACTCTTTTTGCAGCAGATGCTACACTTCCCTGCTGGGAAGGCTTTCCTTTGGAAGGGGGGCGGGGGGTTGCTATGTTCTACTGATATGTGTTTATATTGATGATTATGTTTGCTAGCTACAGGGACATGTAGTTAGGGTGTGTAATTATGTCATGTAAAATATGTAACATGTACATGTAGTGATGTGATCATTTGTTTGCCCATTTACCAAGTGTATGCTCTTGTTATGCAGTGTTTGCCCTTTTCCAATATGGTTGCTATGCTCTCTCTATCACCAAGGATGAGGTCACCAAGAAAAGCAGAGGATGGCAAGGGGTTTTGTGGGTAAGTGGGAGGAGAGAGAGACATGTGGAGAGAGAAGCGTGAATTCCTGCAAAGAAAACACAGAATGTGTAAGTGCTGCAGATTCACCTCACTGAGACATACATAGAGACTGTTAATGATTTCATGTTCTTGTTTGGAAAATACCTTATGTTGGATGGTTCACTGAATGTTATGTTAATCTCACCTCCAGTAAGGCGGAAGTTACCAGCCCTGCCTGTAAACTGTGAACCATTGAATACAACTGCTTCATCAGGAAAAACTCTGTTGACTGCTACAGCCGCTAAGCAGGAAACAAAAATTGAGCACCTGCTGCTAAAAGTCACTGAAGTCATTGCTAAGAATTTACATGCTGATTCTTATCGCAAATTTAAGGCTTTTTCAGGGGTGCTCCCTGTCTCTGCTGGTGAAGAAAGCTTTGAGGTGTAGAAAGATTTTGCACAACAAGTGATAGAGGAATGGACCTGCTCAGAGGAAAAGAAAAAACAGCGCATCATGGAAAGTTTAAGACCACCAGCATCCATTATCATTAGAGCTTACAAGGACACTCATGTGAGTACCAGTGCTCAAGAATATATTGATGTTTTGACAGATGCTTATGGACTGCACTGTGACCCTGATCAGATGCTTGCTGATTTTAAACAGACAAAGCATAAAGAGGAAGAAGGTGTTTCTGTGTTTGTGAGGAGGCTAGAAGTGCTTCTAGGGAGATTGCTCACTGAAAAGGTAATCTCTCCTATGGATGTTGACAAATTAAGGACTGCTCAAATAAAAAAGGGGTGCCACATCACCCAATGTCACCAGTCCTAAGAGTTGTTTTGAGAGAGAGAGAAACTTTACTTTCACTGAAACTATGACTGAGGTAAAGAAACAAGAATCTGATATCCGTTTTAATACCCCTTCTAAGAGCAAAGTTAAATAGAGTTCTTTGGTTGAGCACAAAAATGAGACTGTTGCTAAAAACAATGAAGTGAGTAGACACCCACAGCCTAGAGCTCAATCCGTTGATAAAACCGACAGTGATAAGCCTCTCTTCCGCATTAAATGTTTCCACTGTGGACAAGCAGGCCACACAGTTCGTCAGTGTCCACTGCTGGCTGATAGTTCTGAAATTCACAGTAAAGCTGGACATGTGTACAAAAGAAAACAGGGAAAATCTAGAAAACAAATGTTTACCAAACTACTTGGGATAGGCCGTAGATGTACTTTCAATTTGTTTGTTAATGATATACCCACTGCTGCTCTGTTTGATACTGGTTCTCAGCTGACTATCATATACAGGCCCTTCTATCAGCAACACTTATACCACCTCCCTTTGCAACCTATGGACACTATGCCTGTTTATGGTGTGGGAGAAAATCCTGTATTTATGGATGGGTGTCTAGAAGTTGAGCTTTGCATTCCTGGTGTGATAGCTGATGAGCATCCCCCACCTAAAGTCATTACTTATGTGAGCCCTCCACCTGGGCGTAACGAGTATGCTCCTATGATTGTGGGTTCCAATGTGGAAGCCGTTGAGGCTGCTTTCGGTTTCTTCAGCCACAACAGGGAACTCCTCTACCTTTACTCCCTGTTGCTCCAGAGCTTCAAAATGTCTGCCAAACCTTTGCTCCTGATCTTCCTGGAGGGTGTATGGGAAATCCATGGCATCCCATAGAGCTTTCAGCCCAGGGAGTGAGAGTGTTGCGGGTTTATGTGGAAATTTCACCAAGTGCAACCGGTAGCTTTTTCCTGCTGGAGACTGATACAAAAGGGGCTGCAAAGAATGGCTGGGAGATAGTACCAAAAAGGAAAGACTATCGTTTAAAATGTCCAGGAATGGATGTTGTTACTGTTCAGAACATTACCACATACCCAGTTATAATACCAACCTGGAAAGAGGTAGCCTATTGTTACCCAGTGGAAACCATTAGCTCCTACCCTGCCAAGGTCGAGGAGAAAGAAACCAAATTAGACTTTCACCTGTATGATGCTGATAGTCCAGCAGAGCAAAAAAACAAGCGCTAGGAGAGCACCTAATGGAATACAAAGATGTTTTCTCAACTGATGACATGGATGTTGGGTATTCAGCACAGTATTCGTCTAACAGATAGCACCCCATTTAGAGAAAGACCCAGGCGCATACCTCTTAAAGATCTGGATGATGTTCGAGAGTGCTTGCACAAAATGAAAGATCAAAACATCATTGTTGATGGGGAAGCCCGTGTGCATCCCCAATAGTGGTGGTCAGAAAGAAAAATGGTGGAGTACGAATATGTGTTGATTATAGGACTCTAAATCGGCGAAAGGTCCCAGATCAATACACGCTACCTCGCATTAAGGAAACTCTTGATGCCCTGCAAGGTAGCAAATGGTTCACAGTAATGGATTTAAGATCCGGTTATTACCAAGTACCAATGAGTGAGGAAGTCAAGAAAAGATAGCTTTTATCTGCCCCCTGGGGTTTCTCCAATTTGCTCACATGCCTCAGGGCATTAGTGGTGCACCTGCAACCTTCCAGCGTCTAATGGATCGGACAATGGGAGACCTTTGTATTGTCTACCTAGATGACATAATTGTTTTTGGCTCCACGCCAGAGGAGCATGACCAGAGACTGTTTAAAGTGCTAGATCGTCTGAGAAAAGAAGGTCTAAAACTCTCCCTGGACAAATGTAAGTTTGTTTGCTCTTCAGTAAACTTTGTGGGTCACATAGTATCTGCAGAAGGGGTAGCAACTGATCCTGCTAAAGTGGAGGCTGTGGTAACCTGAAAGAATCTGAAAGAACTGAGGTCCTTCTTGGGGTTTTGTGGCTATTATCGACGCTTCATTAGAGGCTATTCCAAGACTGCGCGGCCTCTTAATGACTTGCTCAAAGACACCCCTGGCATTGACACAACCAGCAAAACTCTTTTCAGTGAGAGGTGGATTTCTGTCTGTGAGGATGCTTTTCTACAGCTTAAGAAAAGTCTTATGCCCCGTACACACGGTCGGACTTTGTTCAGACATTCCGACAACAAAATCCTAGGATTTTTTCCGACGGATGTTGGCTCAAACTTGTCTTGCATACACACGGTCACACAAAGTTGTTGGAAAATCCGATCGTTCTGAACGTGGTGACGTAAAACACGTACGTCGGGACTATAAACGGGGCAGTGGCCAATAGCTTTCATCTCTTTATTTATTCTGAGCATGCGTGGCACTTTGTCAGTCGGATTTGTGTACACACGATCGGAATTTCCGACAACGGATTTTGTTGTCGGAAAATTTTATATCCTGCTCTCAAACTTTGTGTGTCGGAAATTCCGATGGAAAATGTGTGATGGAGCCCACACACGGTCGGAATTTTGGACAACAAGGTCCTATCACACATTTTCCGTCGGAAAATCCGACCGTGTGTATGGGGCATTACAGAAGCACCAGTGTTGGCTTATGCAGACCCACAAAAGCCATACATTCTGCATGTAGATGCCAGCCAGGGCAGCCATCAGAAATTTTGGGACCCCTTACACAGCTTTAGCCCTGGGCCCCCCAGGCCTGACCCCAATATTCCCCAGGGGCTGCCCTCTGGTTGTCCCACCGAAACCACCCACTGGCCATCCTACCAAGTCCTTCGGTGCACCCACTTTTATTTTAACACTCTTACACCTTAATATATGAAAAGTGGATTACAAGTCATCAGCGCTTTCAAAATAACAGTAAGGGATTACAACCCTCCCTTAGCCCTTATTTCCTCTGTGATACATGAATCAATCAATAAAACAACTCTTGACTGACTAAAGCACAATACCTTTATTCTCTTTAAAATCCAATTTAACTGGTTTAGAGGGATGGATGGTGCTGGGCGTGGGTGGGGAGACTGGTTTGGAGGGATAGATGGTGCTGGGCGTGGGTGGGGATCAGTGGCGGCTGGTGCTCAAAATTTTTGGGGGTGCAAACAAACTGAAAAATACTGAAACCCCCCTCCACCAATTGCAGCCACTTGTGCCCATCATATGCAGCCACGTGTGCCCATCAAATGCAGCCACTTGTGCCCACCAAATGCAGCCACTTGTGCCCATCAAATGCAGCCATTGTGCCCATCAAACGCATCCATTGTGCCCATCAAATGCAGCCACCTGTGCCCATCAAATGCAGCCACCTGTGCCCATCAAATGCAGCCATTGTGCCCATCAAACGCAGCCACTTGTGCCCATCAAATGCAGCCACTTGCCCATTAAATGCAGCCACCTGTGCCCACCAAATGCAGCCACTATGCCTATTGCCCCCCCCACTCCCCCCTGCGCACGGATCACGGCTCTGGCACCCCCCGCGTGCGGATTGCGGCTCTGGCACCCGAGAGGGGGTGCCAGAGCCGCGATCCACATGCGCGGGGGGGATGCAGCCGGCTAAGCCGAGGTGACTTACCTCTCTTACCTCGCTCCTCTTCTTAAGCGCCAGGCATCCAAAATAGGGTGACCTGGCGCTTTGGCCAATCAGGAAGCAGGTCTGACGTCCTGCCTCCTGATTGGCCGGGAGGAAGGTTAGTGTAAAAATAGCGAAAATTTATTCGCTATGGTCACACAATTGGGTGGGATCAGGGCGCACTCTCTGCGCCCCGAGTCCACCCTAGTTTGAAGCCTATTAGAGCCTCTGGCTCTAATCAGGTGCTTCAAAATATACCACCCCCTCCCACCCCGCCATAGGAATCCATGCATCCTGAAAGGGGCCGGGGCATGGATGGGGGGGCGGGGCCCGTGCGCCCACAGTGCACAGGCTGTCAAGTGGGGATGCGTTGTGGAGACTGGTCTGGAGGGATGGAGTAGATGCTGGGTGGGGATGAAGATGATTGAGCTGCATTGTGAAAATGGATGAGGATGACTCTGGGTGGGGATAAGAGTTACATAGTGAAGAGGCTCTCCAAAATGTATCTCTCATATGCACCCAGAGTCTTCCATTTTCACAATGCAACTCAATTATACCACATTACATTTTTGAGACTTGCCCTCCATGCAGCAATCTCGGATCTATCCCTATGGCACCTGTTATTGCTGTGTTGCTATGTCCATGTGACAAGCTGGCAACCCCCTTGCCAACCCGACCAATCACAGTTCAGTAAACCAGCAGCAGCCATCAGGCTCCGCCTCAGCAGGACGCGATCACCTGCTGTGTTTCAGTCTATGTGCAGAAGAATCTTCAAAAGAATACTCGGCAGCAGCATGCAGCGGCGCGCAGAGGCTGCCCTCGGGGGGGGGGCAGAGGGGGTGTTAGCTCTCAGAAGTGAAAGTGTCCGACTTGCGGCTGCAGCCAGAGGGGGGGGAATTGCTATTGGAACAAGTCAAATCAATGTGCCCTATCTTCTGCTGCTTCTTCAGCGGTTCTGCTGTTTGCTGTTGGGGGGAGCGGGCCCTGGCCGGCCGGGCCCCTGGGGACATTCGAGTCCCTTACATGTGTAATGCCTATACCCCCCTGATGACAGCCCTGATGCTATGATGGATTAGGAGGAATTCTGCATCAGGAGTACCCAGGGGGACTAAGGCCTGTTGCTTATATTAATCACAGTCTAAGCACGGAAGAAAAGAAGTATCCTATTCACAAACTGGAATTTCTTGCCCTGAAGTGGGCTATTGTTGAAAAGTTGCATGATTACTTGTATGGGGCTCAGTTTGAGGTGAGAACTGACAACAACCCCCTCACTTATGTTTTGACTACAGCTAAGCTGGATGCCACTGGTCATAGGTGGCTTGCTGCCTTGTATAATTACAAATTCACTCTCAAGTACAAGCCAGGGCCCAAAAATATTGGGGCTGATGCTATCTCTAGGCATCCTGGGTTGCCAGTGAACTTAGAAGAAAGTGAATGGGAGGAAGTACCTGGGCCTGTTGTGGCTGCCTACTGTGCTACAGCTGCTGTACAAGGAGACAATATTGTTTTCTCTGACTTACGAGTTATTGACTCCTTGGGAGCTGGAGAAGAGTGTATCCCAAACATGTATTGCTGCCCCACCTCTTTAGGGGTACCAGAAAACATCCATCTGCAAGAGAAAGATATGATCCTTCTACAAAAGAGAGATCCAGTAATCAGACATGTTAGAGAATCTGTTTTTCGCAAAGATCCTAATTACATGAGAAAAACCCTACCTGAGCAGAGTACCTACTATCTTAAAGAATGGGATAAACTCAAAATAATTGATGGACTTTTATACAGGGCACATTTGTTCCATGATCATCCTGGAAGGAGACAGCTAGTCTACATAAAATCTGTTTTGAGAAGTTTGCATGACCAACATGGACATCTAGGAGTTGAAAAAACCTACGGACTAATCCAAGACCATTTCTTTTGGCCACGGATGAGGGAGTCTGTTGTGGATTATTGCCGCCGCTGTGTGAGATGTCTGCAACTGAAAACTTTGCCTAATCGAACTGCTCCTATGGAACACTTGAAAAGTTCTGGTCCAATGGATTTAGTGTGCATTGACTTTTTGTGTATTGACAATGACAGCAGTGGTGTGGGAAATGTTCTGATTGTGACTGATCACTATACTCGATATGCTCAAACCTATCCCACCAAAGATCAGAAAGCAGTAACTGTAGCTAAAGTGTTGTGGGAGAAGTTTTTTGTTCATTATGGATTGCCAAATCGACTTCACTCTGACCAGGGGCGGGACTTTGAAAGTCACCTAATTAAAGAGCTCTTAACATTGCTTAACATTGAAAAGAGCTGCACCACACCTTATCATCCAGAGGGTGATGCTCTTCCTGAACTTTTCAATCACACCTTGTTGAACATGTTGGGTACCCTCCCTAATGGTGCTAAGCAAACCTGGAGCCAACATGTTGGAGCTATGGTATATGCCTACAATTGTACCAGACATGAATCAACTGGTTTCTCTCCTTATTTTCTCATGTTTGGGAGATAAGCCCGTCTCCCTATTGACATTCAGTTGGGTGTGTCTACTGATGGAGTGGAAAATAGAAATCACTACCAGTATGTGGCACAACTTAAACAGAGTTTAAAAGAGGCCTATCAAATGGCTGAGGAAAATACTGCAAAAAGAAATGCTGCCAATAAAAGGCGTTTTGATGCCAAAGTTCGTTACAAAGACTTACAACCTGGTGATAAAGTGCTTCTCCGCAATTTGGGACCTTCAGCCAAACATAAATTAGCTGATCGCTGGCGAAATGAGTTGTTTGAAGTTATAGAAAAACTGTCTGGAATTCCAGTCTACAGGATTCGAGGACCTAAGGGTCGGATCAAAACCTGGCATAGGACTCACTTGCTTCCAGTACCACAAGTTGCTTCTGCTGATGAGGAGCCACAATCTGATGTTGTTACAGATTCTAATGATGTGCCTTGCGCAGACCATGGAGACCAGAGTGATGATACTGACTGGTTTACACCTCCACCAGAGTCTCCTGTACAGGTTCCTTAACCTATTACTGATGGGGGCTTTCCTCAGAGGGGAGGTCTGAACCCAGCTACTCCTGTTTTTGAACCAACATCCCAAAACTTTGTGTCTACAGTTCCAGGCATGGTTGGAGCACCAAGTTTTCCCACTAATACTGTCCCAAAGTTATCTGGACTAATGCCTGAGGGTTTTAGATGAGATCGTGTTCGACCACCTCCACCAGTTTTTACTAATGACACCATGGGAAGACCCTGCTATGCTGTACAGAACTATGTACAACCTCATGTTCTGATGGACATGATTGCAGCTCATTCTAGACTGGTTAGCATGATGCCTATATGTTACTAACCATATTTCCTTTGCAGCTAATCTCTGTAATAAATTGCTTCTGGAGAAGTGGTCTGCAGAAGGCGACAACGATGTTAACTTTTGCTATGTTTTGAGTGTATATCCTTGCCGGGTCAGAAGGATTTTCAGCAGGGGGAGAATGTAGTGATGTGATCATTTCTTTGCCCATTTACCAACTGTATGCTCTTGTTATGCAGTGTTTGTTTGTCCTTTTCCAATATGGTTGCTATGCTCTCACCAAGGATGAGGTAATCAAGAAGATCGGAGGATAGCAAGGGGTTTTGTGGGTAAGTGGGTGGAGAGAGAGACATGTGGAGAGAGAAGAGTGAATTCCTGCTAAGAGAACACACAATGTGTAAGTGCTGCAGATTTACCTCACTGAGATATACTTAGAGACTGTTAATGATTTCATGTTCCTGTTTGGAAAACACTTTATGGTTCACTGAATGTTATTTCTTCAATACATGGACTTTCAAATACAATGCTGTGTGGATTACTGTCTATGTGAAGATATATTTCTCAATTGGGATTTCACTTGTTATTCACAAGCCCCAACTGAGTGGAGGCACTGTGCTTGTTAAAGATTCTGTCCTGATCACACTGATTAAGAAGACTCTGCTCCTAAATACTATACAGGTGGCGCCATCATACCTCAGTAGCCGCAGAGAGAGAGAGAAAAATAATGCTACATACATACTATATTTTTCTACTCTAATTTCTTATGTAAATACTTTGTATATTTTGTGCATAGCTTTCAATTCTGTTCCCTTTCTCTTCTAATTTTTCTTATGGAGTGCCCTTGCTCCTGAACACAGGAGCCATTTTTTTTTAGCCAATTGAGACATGGCTGAATTTTAGGTGGGGGTGAGTGTAGCACCCTATAGTGTGCTTTTCGTGTGAGTGCAAACAAATTTATATTTTGGCTCATGGTAAAATGAGTCTGGATCAAAAGTTTACTGATGTTCAGGGCTGGATGACTCCTACAGGCAGGTCTCTGGTACCTCCCTCTAGTTCTGGAAGGTTGGAGCACTTTCTTGAAACTGGAGGGCGGAGACCAGGAGAGTTGATCTGCATACTTAGGGGAGTTTGGCCAATCCATGGGCCTGGCATGGTGGCTTAGCCAAACCTTAAATATGAATGAGTCATGTTGGCAGGGAGGCAGGTGGAAGATGAAGTGATGAGGAAATTGTCGGTGGCCCCTGAGGAGAATCTTGCCTACGAAGCAGCGAGAGCAAAGAGGACAGTGTGAGTACTTCAGCATGGTCAGGAACTTGCAAAGGGAAAGACTGTCACATGTAGCAAGCCTTTTTGGAAGACAGCTTTGAGCTTAAAACTTTCCTTTACCTTGCCCTGGTAAATCTTCAGTAGCAGATAGGTGGTTTAGTAGTTCCTGAGGTCAGTGGAACTGGGATCAGTGTCTACAGTGGAGGTGGAGTCACTCCTGTATGCAAACTACAACTGTTATGCTACTTTCAAAGGTGGAAATGAATGGAAAGGGGC
This sequence comes from Aquarana catesbeiana, assembly GCF_042186555.1. Taxonomy (NCBI): domain Eukaryota; kingdom Metazoa; phylum Chordata; class Amphibia; order Anura; family Ranidae; genus Aquarana; species Aquarana catesbeiana. Next base: position 156,987,757 of record NC_133329.1, read on the forward strand.
TTTTGTTTTTCTATCAGAGATTCCTATTCCCCATCCAAATTGCTACTCCTAATAAAACATAAAAAACAAGCTCAAAGACTGTTCCTTGTGTCTGGAAAAAGTGTAGAGAATACTTGTTGCCTGGCCTTGCATGAGTGGCGAACCTTATCACCAGTGGCTCCTTCTGGGTGAGCGCTACACATGCCTTCTGTTCTCCTTGATGACTGCACCCTCTATTCTTATATAGATGTTGCAGAGACCAGAAGTAAGGGAAAGTCTCATTAGTGGGATTATAGACAGAAATATAAATCTGACAAACATTTTTAACTTTTGTTATATGTTTTGTAACTAATAAAATATCTTAAAGAAACTTTTCAATAGTAATGGATGTAGCAACCTGATGTTTAGGCAGGGTTGCTAGTAAATTTACCTGCCAGGTATAGTTGCCTTGGCCAAATGATAGGAGATCAATTGAATCCACCTTAATTCTGGAATTGTTGCACTTCTCTCTTCTGTCACTAGATGGCCGGGTATCTGGTGGCATTAGATAAGACAAGGGCATTGCAAGGACAGATAAGGAATAGATGGGGTGTCTCAATCAATGGGCAGGGATCTTCTTGGGTCCCTTGGCCTGATGGGAGAGCTAGGCCAGAGCCTGAGGCCTATCCTGGGGACATCTGGCTGCTAGGCTGTCTGAGGGCCTATCCAGAAGCAAGAGAGCAGCGTAGGGTTGGGACTGTGACTGTCAGGGTTGCCACCAAAAAGACCAGAAGCAAGGTCCAATAAGCTAGGAGAAAAAGACAAGGAGAGGGGCGCCTCTGAGTATATATCAACAATAATTTATTGAAAAAAACAATATCCACTCACATGGAAGACTGTAATGTAGAGTTCAGATACCTCTCTGGGCTCAAGAGAGGGTGAAGGACTACAGGTCACAGCGAGTCCATGAAATGCTGGCACCACATCAGATCCAGGCAAGGATAGGGTGGGATGGCTGAGCACAACAAGCTCGCCTTCAGATGTCCAGATGGCACACCAAGATAGGATGGAGTCAGAGATGAGACCGTCAAATCGGATGTGGGTTCCAGGAAGTAACACGGCCGTGTGTTTGGAGCCAAAACAAGGCTTGGAAAGCAAGCACAGCGTGGTGCCGGACTGTGACGTCACAACTATGCAACGCGTTTCCGAGTTTACTCACTATTGGTGGAAAGAATAGCTGCACTCCTTTCTCAAGCATGAAGGACGAACACTGGGCAGGAAGTTTATAAAATCTGTCAGGGGGCGGGGCCAGAGCCAATATCAGGTAAAAATACACATTTAAAAGACACATGGCTGTAGAAAAACGGCATATTATAAATACAAGATATACATAGATTAAATTCATAGATAAATAGATTAGTAATTAATTATGGGGCATTCAAAAGGTACATAGTAAAAAAAAAAAAAAATATATATATATATATATATATATATATATATATATATATATATATATATATATATATATATATATATATATATATATATATATATATATATATATATATAATATAAATGTGCACACTTATGTATATTTTGTTTGTAATAACCATTTTCCGTCCATATGTATTCTGGTATGTGTGGCCAACATTACCTTATCCGATCAGTCCAATTATTTAAATTATTTTAATTATTATCTATATATCTATAAAATAGATTTTTCCTTGTTAGCTTATGAAATATTCACCCTCCAGTTACCCTGGTTTTTATTTTAATCTTAATATCCCTATATATATGCTTTTTAGAAAACAATATATTCATTATATATAGATATATATATATATCTATATATATATAGATATATATATATATCTATATATATATAGATATATATATATATCTATATATATATAGATATATATATCTATATATAAAATGAATATATTGTTTTCTAAAAAGCATATATATAGTGATGTTAAGATTAAAATAAAAACCAGGGTAACTGGAGGGTGGATATTTCATAAGCTAACAAGGAAAAAACTATTTTATAGATATATAGATAATAATTTAAATAATTTAAATAATTGGACTGATCGGATAAGGTAATGTTGGCCACACATACCAGAATACATATGGACGGAAAATGGTTATTACAAACAAAATATGCATAAGTGTGCACATATGATAGCATTCATTTAGATCAGGACGATTTATATAATAGCATGGTTTTAATTGTCTTGTCTTGGGGGGGGGGGGGGTGTGGAGGAAAAAGAGGGCGAGGGGGGAGAAAGGTGGAAAAGAAAGAGGGCGGGGGGAAGGGTAGTGGGGAGGGGGAGAAAAAGAGAGGGGGGGGAAGCGAGGGGAATGGCAAGAGGTTATATACTTACTGGAATGTGAACCGCCACCCCCATATATTAAAAAGAGATAATATATGTGTAATAAAATGACAAAGGTATGTATGGTAAATACTAAAATAGAAGATAATAAAGGTATCAAAAAATAAATCTAGACAGTGAATGTTTATAATACAGTAGCTATCTCAATGCCCTCGTTTAGGCCACCAGGCGAGCGGACATCGAGATTATAGATCCAGAATGTCTCCCTTGCACAAAGTTTTTTGAAACGTTCTGCTGCAGTAAATGATTTTGGAATTTGCTCAATTACCCATACAGTAAGGCCCATGGTGGATTTTTCATGAAATTCAGCAAAATGCCGTGGAACACTATGCATGTCTTTACCACCCTCTATTAATCTACGGTGTTGGCCGAAACGCTGCCTAAGGGGGCAGATCGTTCGACTGACATAAATCAACCCACAAGGGCATGTAAGGCCATACACAACGAAATCAGAAGAACAATTATAAAATTGATCTATCTACCTTTGGAAAAAAATGACTTTTGTCCATGTTTGATGAAAGAACAAGTTTTACACAGAACTTTTTTACATTGGTACATACCAACTAGAGGCATGAGAGTGGTGGAATGGTTCGTGGTGTGGATAGTTTTGAGTTTGCTGGGGGCGATATTTTTAAGATTAGGAGCTTTACGATAAGTGATTCTTGGTACTGTGGGGAGGATTCTTTTTGAGGAGGGGATCCTGTAGTAAAATACTCCAGTGTTTACTCATAATATTTTCCATCTTTTTATACTCAAAATGAAAGGTAGTGATGAATCTGGTGGAGTGATCTATCTTACTTATTTTTGTATTAGCTGGTTTTCCTTTGGAGTATAGAGCACATGCTTCATCTACCAGTTCCTTAGGGTATTGTTTATCAGCAAATTTCTTTTTCAGTGGAATGCTGGATGCTGCATAATCAATATCCAGAGTACAATTCTGTTTTAAACGACAAAACTGCCCTGGTCCACTTAGGGTAGTGGCAACTTTGAAAGTGCAAAAAAGAGTTGCCGGCAGTCGGTTTGGTATGATTTTTGGCAAAGATGGTTTCACCTGCATGGCCTAATTCTAGATCAAGATAAGCCAAGCTGGTGGAATCAGAAACATGGGTGAAAGCAAGTCCATAAGGATTGTGGTTACAATGGTCCACAAACGAGGTAATTAGATTTGGGGGGCCATCCCAAATCACAATTAGGTCACTGATATAGCGCCCAAAAAGACAACATTAGCTGTATGGGGATTATTTTGCCAAATAAAGTTTTTTTCCCAGTAGCCCATGGCCAGGTTAGCATAGGAAGGGGCAAAGTTGGCTCCCATAGCAGTCCCCTGTGCTTGTAGGAAGAACTCGCCATCAAAATCAAAATAATTAGTTAGGAGTCAAACAAAAATTTGTAGCCTCCAAAGTAAATGCAGCTTGTCTGGGGTTCAAAAGAGGGTCCTGGACAAGAAAGAATTCTAAAGCTTGTAAACCAAATTGATGCGGTATAGAAGTATAAAGTGAGGTGATGTCTAGAGAGAGCCACATGTAAGTGGGTTCCCACCTATATGGTGCTAGAAGTTCTAAAAGATGTGAACCATCTCTAATAAATGACGGTAACTGCTGGACTATTGGCTGTAAATATTGATCAGTATATTGACTGAATCCGGTGGTGTGTCAGGGCTTGCCCAGCCCTTCCTTCTCTGAGCTGGCCGCTCAGCTGTCGGCTAATTGCCAGCTCTCATCTCTCTCCACTGTTAACCAGCTGTTGTGGATCTGCTTGTCAGTCCCGCCTACTTAAAGATCTCCAGCTCACTTCATTCCTGCTTTCGCCTTGGTCACATCACAAGAAACCATCTCCTGCGTTCCTGTTTAAAGACTGGCTTTGCTGACATCCCTTCTGGCTCCTTGTCCTGCTTGCTGTTCCTCTACTTGGATCCCTGACTTCTGGCCTGGCTGATTACCCGATCTGGTTACTGAACTCTGGCTTGGCTGATTACCCGATCTGGTTACTGAACTCTGGCTTGGCTGACCACCCGATCCGGTTACTGGACTCTGGCTATGCTTTGACTACGCTTACTCTATTTGCCTTTTTATTTTTATTAATAAACAAGTGTGATTTTATTGTACTTCTGTCTCGGTCTGGTTCATGGTTTCTGACAGTAGGCGAAAGCCATGAATTCAGAAGATACAGTCAATCCACTTGTTGGTAATATTTTTTCCAGATTGGATGAGCAAGATCACCGCATGGATCAGTTTGCCATGGCGTTACAAACGCTCCTAAGTCGCACGGCTCACCTGGAATCCCTCACTGTGGCTGCTCCGGTACAACCTGAGTTGCAGGCCGTCCCTGCTGCTGCGCCAGTCTCTGTGCAGGCACCCGCCTTGAGTATTACCTCTATAAGTGGTATGTCTGGTTCCGCCCCACTTCCCCAGCGATTTGGGGGCGATCCAGTTCAATGTAGAGGGTTTCTCAACCAAGTTGAGATATACTTTGAGATGCTGCCCCAGGCGTTTCCCATGGACAGAAGCAAAGTAGGGTTTGTGATATCTTTGCTTTCTGAGAGAGCCTTGGCCTGGGCTAACCCTCTATGGGAGACGCAAAAACCTGTTGTCTTGAGTTACCCTAAATTTGTGGCCTCCTTTAAAAGGGTATTTGACATTCCCGCACGCTCCGCTTCTGCTGCCAAGTGCCTCGTGTCCATCAAACAGTACGAGAACTGTTGCGGACTACGCCATTGACTTCCGTACTCTGGCAGCAGAGGTTGCATGGAACAATGAGGTCCTCGTGGCTGCTTTCTCTCATGGTCTCTTGGATTCCATTAAGGATGAGATAGCAGCCCGAGATATACCCACTGAGCTGGACAGCTTGATCTCCTTTGCCATCCTCATGGACTCCAGACTGTAATGCTTTCCGTCTATTTATTAAGTTCTTGTGGTAAAACCAAGGAAGCTTAGACTTCTGAAGTGTATCAATGCTTTACTAAACAGGGAAAAATCTGCACATACAAACTGTAGGATGCACAATACAACACAACTTCTAGCTTACAAAACATGCCTACAAATATAAGCATGTACAATATGTACACATTAAGTAAACTAAACATTTACTCAACTTAGGGGTCAAGGTGTCCTTCATAGTTCCTTGCTCAGAGTCCAACTCACAAAAGCGTCTCCAAAGTTATCGAGCTCCTCGTATCCGTCTTCCTCTTTGTCCTCCCTAACACCTCTCTATCCCAAACACATGTTTCTTCTTCCACCTCTTCCCAAGCCCATCCCACCCATTTCCTGCATACACCAACTTCCTGCAAAGAACATCCTGTCTCAGTTATTTACATATCAATGGAGGGGATAGGGCCTCTGTAAACATATGCTGTTACTAAACCTAACTATATTATTGCAATAAAGTCACTATACAAATGGCCATAGCAACACATACCACCTCTTGACTTTATAGGATAATATAGTAAACTTCTTAAAGCCTTTTGTCCAGGAAAGGGCGAAATAAACCCCCCGTATCGTAAATGGGAGGAAAAAATTCCCTTTCGACCCCCATCTGGGCGGTAAGACTTTTGTTTTGTCCCTGGAAGGCTGCAACATTACTTTTGAGCATGGTTAACAATGTCTTTTGGCAGTTTGTAAAGAAAGTCCCAGATGAAAGTCTCTTGTCCTTTGGTCATAAGTATATGCTCAGATGAAAGTCCACTCCAATTCAGCCACCATCAGGAAATCATCCGCATCTTCCTTAGGGCTCTCTTCTGGTCTGCCTCCTCCCATCCAGCATGGTCATCTGCTCTACCCGCTCCACCTCTCGATGCTCAATACCTGAAAAGAGTAAGACAAAGCAGATTATATGTTCCTTCCAACTGTGCCAAAAACATAGCTCACATTTCTCTATCTTCCCATTTCTAACTGCAAAACTATTGTAGGGTGCCCACTATTGCCTTGAAACACTTTCACGGAAAGGCATTGACTTCCAACGTAACGAATTAACTTGCCTGTCTCTCCGTGCTGTCCTGGGAAGCACACAGGCCTGCTGTTGTCCAGTCTTCACAGCATGGCACATTTTTGCAAAATGCCCAGTTTTATGGCAACAGAACCACTTAATGTGACTGAATCTACCATTCCCAACCATTTGCTTCCGCTTCCTAAACAATGCTGGTGTAGGAATCCCATTTATTTCCTCTCTAGGGAATCCCACCTTAAGTAAATCAATCCACATGTGTCTCCTGGAGATCATAGGCCTTGCCTTCCTTGTATCTGAATCAACTCTGTCATTTGAGCTGATCAAATCCTCTGCTTCCCGGTTATTAGAAGTAACAGTGGCACATGTCCTAATTCTGCTTACAGGCTTTGGGCCTTTGTCCTTTGTTAGAGCATCATTAGACTTGTTCATGAGGGCTGCACACCGCTCATTCAAATCTTCAGCTCGGCCTACAGGGGTTTGAACACACTTCGAAGCCACTGCAGGTTTACCTTTGATTACCCTCCTTTCTAAATCTTTTGTCTTGCTTACAGTTTCTTCCAAACACTTGGATGCCACTGCAAGCTTCTCCTTCAGTAAATCTCTTTATAATTCTGCCTTTTCCCTCTTTTCAGATTCAATATGTAGAGCATGCAGGAAGTGCAAACCAAACACAGCAACTACCCGCATCTCTCCCTTACTGAACCCAAAACGTTTGAGTCTAAAATCTGAGGAAAGATCAGAGACTCCATCCCCCCAAGCTCTGCTCAAAGGAGAAGCATATCCAGCCAGCTCCTTTGCAACAGATATCCACTATTTCTGGCCCAGATAGGAAGGGTGCACGCCTTCAAGTCCTCCTGGACACCAGAAACCTTTGCAGCCTTACTCTTCCTAAACAGTGTACGCAGCATCTTTCCCCAGCACAAGCAACAAAACACACCACAGAAAACAGATCTGCTTCAGTTGAAATTTTAGCACAAATCCAGGCCACGAGCCCCCATTGTAATGCTTTCCGTCTATCTATTAAGTTCTTGTGGTAAAACCAAGGAAGCTTAGACTTCTGAAGTGTATCAATGCTTTACTAAACAGGGAAAAATCTGCACATACAAACTGTAGGATGCACAATACAACACAACTTCTAGCTTACAAAACATGCCTACAAATATAAGCATGTACAATATGTACACATTAAGTAAACTAAACATTTACTCAACTTAGGGGTCAAGGTGTCCTTCATAGTTCCTTGCTCAGAGTCCAATTCACAAAAGCGTCTCCAAAGTTATCGAGCTCCTCGCATCCGTCTTCCTCTTTGTCCTCCCTAACACCTCTCTATCCCAAACACATGTTTCTTCTTCCACCTCTTCCCAAGCCCATCCCACCCATTTCCTGCATACACCAACTTCCTGCAAAGAACATCCTGTCTCAGTTATTTACATATCAATGGAGGGGATAGGGCCTCTGTAAACATATGCTGTTACTAAACCTAACTATATTATTGCAATAAAGTCACTATACAAATGGCCATAGCAACACACAGACTCAGAGAAAGACTTTGTTTTAAGGAGCGCTTGCGGAAGCCTCCTGTACGTTTGCCTCTGAGCTTTGCAGTCCCACCCATGCCTCCCTCACCTCACATGCCTCCTGGTACCGAGTCGGTAAGTGAAGATGAACCCATGCACTTGGGCTTCACGTGTCTCTCTGCGGATGAGAGAGCCTTTAGGAGGAGGGAGAGATTGTGCCTTTATTGTGGCCAGGCGGGTCACTTTTTGAAGTCTTGTCCTACCCATCCTGGGAACACCCGAACCTTGAGGTCCTGTCATGGACAGACCTTAGGTGGTGTTGTGTCGTCCCCAGTTTTCCAGAAGGATAAGCCCCTGGTTTCGGTCACCCTTTCTTGGGCCAAGTCATCTATCGAGATACAGGCTCTAATCGACTCTGGGGCTGCAGGCCTGTTCATTGATGCTGCCTTTGTATCAAAGCACTCGATTCCACTGCAACTGCTTGACACTCCACTTGCCATTGAGGCTCTTGATGGGAGACCTCTACAGCCTGCCCATGTGACTCATGAGACGGTACCATTGTCCATGGCCGTAGGGGCTCTTCACCATTAGATAATCCAATTCCAAGTGATTTCCTCTCCTAAGTTTCCGCTGGTTATTGGTTATCCTTGGTTACAGAGGCACAACCCCTCTTGATTGGATCCATGCTAAGGTTCTCTCCTGGTCACCACAATGCAGTGAAACATGCTTCCGGAAGGTAGGCAAGGTCCTGTGTACCTCTTCACTCTCCTCCCTGCCAGAGGAGTACCGTGATTTTAGCAATGTCTTTGACAACGGTGAAGCTGGTAGTTTGCCTCCACACTGGCCGTATGATTGCGCAATTGACCTTCAACCTGGTGCCACTCCCCCTCGTGGCCGGGTTTACCCCTTGTCGGTCTTGGAGGATAAAGCCATGGAGGACTATGTTGCAGACGCACTTTCTCAGGGTTTCATCCACAAATCCTCATCTCCTGCTGGTGCTGGTTTCTTCTTTGTGAAGAAGAGGAGCGGTGAACTGAGACCTTGTATTGATTATAGGGGTCTCAATCGCTTCACGATTAAGAATGCCTACCCAATCCCGTTGATTACAGAGTTATTTAACTGCCTCAAGGGAGCAACGGTTTTTACTAAGCTTGATCTGAGAGGGGCTTACAATCTCGTGAGGATTAAGGAGGGCAACAAGTGGAAAACTCATTTTAATACCAGAACAGGCCATTATGAGTATCTCGTAATGCCTTTTGGCCTTTGTAACGCCCCGGCAGTTTTCCAGGAATTTATTAACGATGTCCTCCGAGATTTATTGCAGTTATGTGTGGGGGTTTATCTCGATGATATCCTCATATTTTCCAAGTCCCCGGAGAGCCACCACACAGAAATTAAGAGGGAACAATCTCTATTGTAAACTGGAGAAGTATGAGTTCCATTGGGAACAGGTTAAATTCCTGGGCTATGTCATTTCCACTGCTGGTTTTTCGATGGACCCAGAGAAACTTTTGGCAGTCCTACAGTGGCCTCGACCCATGGGGTTACGTCCTCTGCAGAGTTTCCTGGGTTTTGCCAACTATTATCGGAAGTTCTTTCAGAACTTCTCGTCTCTGGTCAAGCCCCTGACCGATATGACCAGAAAGAACGGTAACCCACAGAGTTGGTCTCCAGGGTCCATTAAGGCCTTTGAAAGTCTCAAGGTTGCCTTTGTTTCTGCTCCTATGTTGGCACATCTTGATCCTACGTTACCTTTTATCCTTGAGGTTGATGCTTCTGAGACTGGTGTTGGCGCCCTTTTGTCTCAACGTCCAACCTCTGAGAGTGCTATGCATCCTTGTGGCTACTTTTCCAAGAAATTGTCAGCTGCCGAGTGCAATTACGAGATTGGTGACCGAGAGCTGTTGGCAATGATTTTAGCCCTGAAAGAATGGAGACATCTCCTCGAAGGTACCACTGTGCCGGTTCTCATTCTTACTGACCATAAGAATCTCACATTCTTGTCTGAGGCTAAACACCTCTCTCCCAGAAGGGCGCAATGGGCTCTTTTCTTGTCAAGTTTCAATTACATTGTCTCATTCTTAAAAAAAGAAAAAAAGGTGCACAAATCCAGTCAAAAAATGACTATATGTGAATATATAAAAATGCGCAAGCAAAAAGAATATGTGAATATTGCAAACATAAAAAAATAAAACATATCAAACATGTGATTTAAAAAATGTATAAACCCAAGAAGAGTCCATGTAGCATTTAAAAGAGCAAAATGCACAGAGGAAAGTCCTTATATAGTTCTCTAAGGAATAGGGCATCTAATCTTCAATCCAACTGAGATGAGATGTAAGGAGTGATAATACAAACTGCTTACCAGTAGGGATGAGCTTCGTGTTCGAGTCAAACCCATGTTCGACTCGAACATCGTCTGTTCAGTCGTTCGCCGAATTGCAAACGATATGGGCCATTCGCGCCAAATTCGAGTGGCGCATCACGGCCCATAATTCACTGCGGCATCGTAGTGCATTGCTGGCTGATGATTGGCCAAGCATGCACTATGACCTGCATGCTTGGCCAATTACAGCGCCGTCTGTACTGTACTGGCTTTGGCCAATTATGGCTCAGGGGGTTTAGTACACGCCCCACACTATATAAGGCCGCCTGCACGTCAGCCCTGTGTAGTGTGTTCCGGTGTTGAGAGACAGAGACAGAGAGACAGTGTCATTTGATTTAAGTTAGCTAGATTAGGCAGGACAGTCAGTCAGTTAGCTGCACTTACAGTGTATTGTGTATATATATGCATCCCAGGTGTTGTATGTATGTATGTATGTATATATATATATATATATATATATATATATATATATATATATATATACATATATATATATATATATATATATATACACTGTATTCAGTTTAGCTAGATCAGTTCTTGTTATTCTCTTCCTACTGACAGGCAGGCAGGTGTTGTTACAGTATTTACAGCTACCTGAATAAAATTGCTGGTGTTCTTCTGGTCCTATTAGTACCACAGTCAGGTAGCTACAGTATTTACAGTTAGTGTAGTGCATCCTCTGCACAGTGTTCAGCTAAAGCTACCTGTAGAAGATTGGTGGTGTTTTTCTGATCCTACCACTACCGCAGGCAGCTACATTATTTACAAGTTAGTGTAGTGCTACCTCTGCACAGTGTTCAGCTAAAGCTACAAGTTAGCGTAGTGCGACCTCTGCACAGTGTTCAGCTAAAGCTACAAGTTAGTGTAGTGCGACCTCTGCACAGTGTTCAGCTAAAGCTACAAGTTAGTGTAGTGCGACCTCTGCTCAGTGTTCAGCTAAAGCTACAAGTTAGTGTAGTGCGACCTCTGCACAGTGTTCAGCTAAAGCTACAAGTTAGTGTAGTGCGACCTCTGCACAGTGTTCAGCTAAAGCTACAAGTTAGTGTAGTGCGACCTCTGCACAGTGTTCAGCTAAAGCTACAAGTTAGTGTAGTGCGACCTCTGCACAGTGTTCAGCTAAAGCTACCTGTAGAAGATTGGTGGTGTTTTTCTGATCCTATCACTACCGCAGGCAGCTACATTATTTACACGTTAGTGTAGTGCGACCTCTGCACAGTGTTCAGCTAAAGCTACGAGTTAGTGTAGTGCGACCTCTGCACAGTGTTCAGCTAAAGCTACAAGTTGGTGTAGTGCGACCTCTGCACAGTGTTCAGCTAAAGCTACAAGTTAGTGTAGTGCGACCTCTGCACAGTGTTCAGCTAAAGCTCCAAGTTAGTGTAGAGCGACCTCTGCACAGTGTTCAGCTAAAGCTACAAGTTAGTGTAGTGCGACCTCTGCACAGTGTTCAGCTAAAGCTACGAGTTAGTGTAGTGCGACCTCTGCACAGTGTTCAGCTAAAGCTACAAGTTGGTGTAGTGCGACCTCTGCACAGTGTTCAGCTAAAGCTACAAGTTAGTGTAGTGCGACCTCTGCACAGTGTTCAGCTAAAGCTCCAAGTTAGTGTAGAGTGACCTCTGCACAGTGTTCAGCTAAAGCTACAAGTTAGTGTAGTGCGACCTCTGCACAGTGTTCAGCTAAAGCTACAAGTTAGTGTAGTGCGACCTCTGCACAGTGTTCAGCTAAAGCTACAAGTTAGTGTAGTGCGACCTCTGCACAGTGTTCAGCTAAAGCTACAAGTTAGTGTAGTGCGACTTCTGCACAGTGTTCAGCTAAAGCTACAAGTTAGTGTAGTGCGACCTCTGCACAGATTGGTGGTGTTCTCTTACTAATAATACTACAGGCAGGCAGTTGATTTGATTTTGCTAGCTGCAGTATCAGTATATGTATATGTATATATATATATATATATATATATATATATATATATATATATATATATATATATATATATATATATAATATATATATATCCCAGCTTAGTGCAGCTACATCACACTGCAGGCCATTAGTATGTCCGAAAGGCCAACAAGGAGAGGCAGACAGTCACAAGCCAATAAAAGAGGGCAAGCAGGCTCTGTGTCTAGAGGCAACAGTGCTGGTCGTGGACACGGTGCATCCTCCTCAGCACATGGCCGTGGGACACGCTTGGCCTTTTTTTCGGCAGCTGGCCATGTTGAGCCGCAACATGCGGAAGACTCGAGTGGATGACCAAGCCGTCCTCATCCTCCTCATCCTCTCTCACCCATGCTCAGGGTACTTTGTCTGGCAAAGCAGTTGCCAACCTGGCCTCTTCCCTCGGCTCAATGGAATCAGTCACTCCTTCCCTAGCCCCACCATGTCCTCCTGAGGAGTCCCCCGAACTGTTTGACTACAGTGTTGGGTAAATGCTCCAGGAGGATGCCCAGCGTTTTGAAGGCTCAGATGATGAGGAAGGCAGTAATGTGAGCCCAGACAGAGGGGGTGCCCAAGAAGGACAGCAATCTGGCAGTCATGTTGTCCCTGCTGTAGCATACTGCCAGGTTTGCTCCAGTGATGAGGAGGGAGGGGATGATGAGGTCACTGACTCCACGTGGGTGCCTGATAGGAGAGAGGAGGAGGCACATCACCAACGAGGCAGGATGCCCTCCAGGGGCCAGCTTAAGGGAAGCACACTGACTGCATCACACCGCAAAGCTCCGCATGTGCAGGGCGCTGCTGTCTCTGCGCGTTATTCCAAAAGTTCTTTGGTGTGGGCCTTTTTTGAGACGAGTGCAGCAGATCGCACTGCTGCTATTTGCAACATATGTCTCAAGCGTATCTCGTGTGGCCAAAACATCTCCCGCTTGGGCACCACATGCTTGACCAGACCAATGTTGACCTGCCATGCAGTTCGTTGGCAAGCGCACCTAAAAGACCCACACCAAAGAACAAAGAGTACCTCTCCTTGCTCCTCATCAACTGAGATCTCCAACCCCACTATACTGAGAAGAATGAAGGTGTAGAATTAGGTGTGTCACAGCCAAATACTTGTGGGCAATCTGCTATCGGTACACCGACATCAGATTGTACCAGGCAAATTTCCCTGCCCCAGCTGCTGCACCGCTGAAAGAAGTTTGCTCCCAGCCATCCACATGCCCAGCGGTTGAATGCTAGCTTGGCAAAATTGCTAGCACAACTGCTACCTTTTCAGTTGGTAAACTCTGCCCCCTTCCGTGAGTTTGTGGAATGTGCGGTTCCTCAGTGGCAGGTACCCAAACGCCACTTTTTCTCAAGAAAGGTGATTCCGGCTCTCTACCGGCATGTGGAAGGCAATGTCCATGCCTCGCTGGACAGGGCGGTCAGTGGTAAGGTGCATATTACTGCTGACTCATGGTCCAGTAGGCATGGACAGGGACGTTACCTAAGTTTCACGGCGCATTGGGTGACTCTGATGGCAGCTGGGAAGGATGCAGGACAAGGTGCAGTAGTGTTGGAGGTTGATCCGCAACCACGCCTCCAAAATGCTACTACTGGTGATTTTGACACACCTCTCTCCTCCACCCCCTCCTCTTCTTCTTCCTCCATGGCCTCTTCCTGTGCTTTTTTCTCGGAACCAGCAGTGCTCAGTAGGCGTTCAAGGGGATACGCAGCTACGCAGGCCAAAAGATGCCATGCGGTGCTTGAGCTGGTGTGCTTGGGGGACAGGAGCCACACTGGGGCAGAGGTTCTGTCAGCTCTGCAGGGGCAGGTTCAGAGGTGGTTGACGCCACGCCAACTTAAGGCAGGAATGGTGGTTTGCGACAATGGCACCAACCTCCTCTCCGCCCTCCAACAGGGACAAATGACCCATGTGCCCTGTTTGGCTCACGTCCTTAACTTGGTGGTGCAGCGGTTCTTGGGCAGGTACCCGGGCTTACAGGATGTCTTGAGGCAGGCCAGGAAAGTCTGTGTGCATTTCCGCCGGTCATATAATGCCAGTGCTCAGCTGGCTAACCTCCAAAAGAAATTTAACCTGCCCAAGAACCGCCTAATCTGTGACATGCCCACCAGGTGGAACTCAACGTTGGCCATGCTGCAGCGGCTGCACACGCAGCAGAGGGCCATCAATGAGTACCTGTGCGACTATGGCACCAGGACAGGGTCAGGAGAGCTTGTTTTTTTTTTTTCCCAAGCCAGTGGGCCATGATCAGGGATACATGCACTGTCCTGTCACCATTTGAGGAGGCCACGAGGATGGTGAGCAGTGACAGTGCATGCATCAGTGACACTGTCCCCCTTGTCCACCTATTGGAGCACACGCTGGAATAATGGACAGGGCACTTGAGGCAGAACAGAGGCAGGAAGAGGAGGACTTCCTTAGCTCTCAAGGCCCCCTTTATCGAGACAGTGTTCCTGCGTGCCCGCAGATCACACAGGGAGAGGAGGAGGAGGAGGAGGAAGAGGAGGATTGTGTCAGCATGGAGGTGGAGCCTGGCACTTAGCATCAGCAGCAGTCTTTAAGGGATCATTTACAGTCCCAAGAAACCCATGGACTTGTACGTGGCTGGGAGGAGGTGGCTGCGGATCATGTCATCCTTAGTGACCCAGAGGACTCTGCACCGAATGCCTCAGCAAACCTACGCTGCATGGCCTCCCTGATCCTGCAAAGCCTACGGAAGAATCCTCGTATTCGTGGCATCAAGGAGAGGGATCAATACTGGCTGGCAACCCTCCTTGATCCACGTTACAAGGGTAAAGTTTCGGACCTTATCTTGCTGTCACAGAGAGAGCAGAGGATGAAACATCTTCGGGAGGCCTTGCAGAAAAGTCTGTGCAACACGTTCCCAGAGACTGGGAAGTTACAAACTCCTGTTCCTGGACAATGTGTTGCTGAGGCATCGGTCAGTCAAAGAAGGAGCGGTGGAGAAGGTGGCCGTCTGACCGATGTGTTCAGACAATTTTTTAGTCCGCAGCCCCAAGGTATGATTGGTTCCAGCAACCATCGCCAGCATCTGTTTTACATGGTGCAGGAATACCTAGGGGCAAGATCTGACTTGGACACCTTTCCCACCGAAAATCCTCTGGGTTACTGGGTCTTGAGGATGGATCACTGGCCAGAGCTTGCACAGTATGCAATTGAGCTACTGGCCTGTCCTGCATCCAGCGTTCTTTCAGAACGCACATTCAGTGCTGCTGGAGGTTTCGTAACCGATCACAGGGTGCGCCTGTCCACCGACTCGGTCGATCAACTGACCTTCATAAAAATGAATCAGTCTTGGATCACCCCCAGCTACCAAGCACCTGATGCTGATGTGCCCGAATAATTTTTTTTTAAATGACATTACATTAAAGCCGTAAGCAGTTTTAGATGACTTTTATTCCTTTAAAAATGTCATTTTGTGCAGGGACTGTTCTAAGCACGGGAAACACGCGTCACTTTACAGGCATACTATAGACACCCCAAGCTACGATATTTAAAGGAATATTTCACTTTGTTTTTTTTCACTTTAAGCATCATTAAAATCACTGCTCCCGAAAAAACGTCCGTTTTTAAAACTTTTTTTTTGCATTGATACATGTCCCCTGGGGCAGGACCCGGGTCCCCAAACCCTTTTTAGGACAATACCATGCAAATTAACCTTTAAAATTAGCACTTTTGATTTTGAACGTTCGAGTCCCATAGACTTCAATGGGGTTCTAAAGTTCGCGCAAATTTTCGGTCCGTTCGCAGGTTCTGGTGCGAACCGAACTGGGGGGTGTTCGGCTCATCCCAACTTACCAGATATGTTGGATCTCAAGTGATAGAAATCAGAAACGCCTGTGCATTAGCCTGCCGGCAGATCAGCTTGTAATAGTCTCATGACAAGGAGATGTCCGCCTTTTGCAAAGGAACCACTGAAGGAAAACCTCACTCCTAGGATCGCTCTTTACAAAACAAAGGATCTGGAGAGTCTCCTTGCTGCAGTGTTCTGCTAGATCTCTGACTCCATTTCACATGTGCTTCTCTGTTCACCGATTGTCTCAGTTTATGGCGAATTATGGTTCCCAACCTTCCATGTTGCCTGACTCGTTTGTTTCGCAGAGTATTCGCTAGAGGAGCTTCTCCGTGGTCTTCGTTCCACTTGGGCACAAGTCCAGGAGGCTTTGCGTCATGCTAATGATAGGTACAGACTCCATGCTGACCGCAGACGCCTGCCTGCGCGTTCCTACCAGGTTGGGGACAGGGTCTGGCTGTCATCTCGCAACCATAGAAGAACAGTAATAAAATTGCGCTTGCTCTAATTGATAAGCCGCTAACACAGCAACAAGAAAACTTGCTAAATAAACCAATAAGAAACAAAAAGTGTAGCGCTAAAAGAAAATACACCCTCAGTGTATCAATGTGAAAAATAATAAGTAATGTGTGATTGTCCAATATTTTCAATACAAACAAAGGTGCATTCAAAACAATATAAATGTCTTTCGGTGACCTGGTAATGAACACTAGAGACCTCAAAGGTCACAACTGATGAGAAATTGTGTAATATACCATCAACAGCGTGTAGTTCAATATAAATATTCAAATAACAAAGTAATTTAGTATAACAAGTCTCTGGTTCAGCTGGTTGCTATTATGTCCATAGTACATACACATTAGATTTAATTAGATGGTAAATATATATAAATCCATTCCAAACACCGCACCACAGTGTCCTTAAAAGAAATGTGCAATGCCCACTCCCCGTGAAGATGGAGGCTTACCGGAGGGTTTGAACCCAGATCAGTATATACTGTCAGGGTCAAACCAGCTTGTATTGCACAGCGGCAATGAAGGGGAGACCTTGGCAACCAGGAGATGAAAAAGTCCCAAGGAGCTTCATGGAGGTGTCTTCTCCAAAGTGGCGTTAACTATCCCCACGTATAACTCATAGAAGATAGAAAGGGGGCCACATAGTGTAAATCCGTAAACAAATACTTTTATTGTAAAGAAATACACTTACATTTTAAGAAGATAAAAAAGCGCTTGTGAATAAAATAAAGGCGGCAGTGGAGTCCTCCCGACGCGTTTCGTCTAACAAGACTTCGTCTAGGGGTGTCCATCCACTGCAGCCTGACTCCATAATATAGGTGCTGTAATCCATGTAATGTGACTCCAGCCCATTCAATTTCCGTAAACCAAGCACTTCTGGGTAGCCCAAGATGGCGGACCCGCGTGCGTTCCAGGCCTCAGTATGGCGGGACCATATTTGCGTTCCACCTCCCTATCATTCGGCCCGGTGGTCACAATATATCTTAATCCCAATGGGGCCAGTGTTAATCCCGCAAAGTTGTTGTGGTAATATATAAGAGTGTTGATATAGGTACCTGAGAGAGTATTTTAGTATGTGCGGAGTTAACCCACCTACGATCTCGCGGTATAACGTCCTGACGTCTCACCGCGAGAACGAGATTCATCTCAAGCCTCGTTCTGGATTTGTATGCGTTCCAAAGGGTGCTGTTTCCTCAAATGTACGGAGACGATTCTCCGTACGTTGCGCGATATGACGTTGTGACGTCACGACGCGAAACAGGAAATGCGCTCAACTAACATTATGGAGCGGCTCGCGTTTCAGCAACACCCAATCAATGAGAAGCTTGCGCTCCACCATATATTACGCCCACAAACAGTATAGCTTCTCAAGCCCCCAATGTAGAAACATAGCGGCCCATAGGAGAATTCTAAACTGTTCTACGCAACATACAAAATGCCAAATTAGGTAGTAGCAATTGCCTTACATTTTATTAGCAAGGGGAAATAATCATCCCTATAAGAATCCATATATTGGGGCGATAACATCCTGTGTACATTGTGATTAAGGATATAAAATGCCTCACCCACAATAGAGACCATAATAGATGGTAACCCTAAAAGGAACAGAATCAGTACTATATATGGCATGTAAGGTAGTTTGTATGCCGGAGACTGAATGAGCTGGATTCACATGTATACATACACTTTCCATCAAACAATACAGCTCAAAGGTGAACTTTCAAAACATTCGTATATAAAACTTAAAATGCTAGAGCCCTAAATCAAGACTGGTCTATGAACGCATTGACATCAATCTCCACGTTCATCCCCAATGGGGCAAATGTCCGCAGCTCATGTGCCCAAAACATTTCTAGACGGGAAACCCCTCTGGTTTTAGCACCCCCTCTCCACGGTGGTATATATTTGTCAATAATAACAAACTGTGATCCATCTGGATTTCCACCGTGGAATTCTTTAAAGTGTCTTGGGACTGTGTGTTTTGGGTCTCTACTTTTAATCAGGGCAATATGCTCCCCCACTCTTATGGAAAAAGTTCTGGAGGTCCGGCCTACATATTGTTTGTGACAGGGACAGGTGATGAGATACACTATGTACCTAGTACTACATGTACAAAACGGTTTTATAGTGTATCTCCTTCCCGTCACCGTGGAAGTAAATTCCGTCACTTTACGAGTCCTCACAGTATTATGTTGGCATACTATACACTTCCTACAAGGGAAGAAGCCAGTCCAGTCATGAAAGAAAGAAGGTTGGATGGGAGCATTGATGGTATTGGGAGCTATTCGACCTTGTATCGAAGGAGCACCTTTGAAAATGACATTAGCTTGTTCAGGAATAAGAGGACCCAAGATGTTGTCTTGCTTGAGAACGTCCCAATGTTTCCTTACAATATTTTTAATTTGTTTATGTTGTATTGAGAAAGATGTCAACATGGCCCATCGTAGCTTCCCATCAGGCTCCCTCTTGGGTTTAATCTCCAATAGGGATTTCCTGTCAATATCCATAGCCCTTTGGATTTCAAAATCCAGACTATCCCTATCATATCCTTTATCCAGGAATTTATATTTCAAGTTTTCCGCTTGCTCAAGAAATACTTCTGTGTCAGTGCAGTTCTGGCGAAGTCTTAAAAACTGTCCTCGCGGAACTGCGCTCAACCATGATCCATGGTGGCAACTGTCCACAGGAATAAAACCATTGCGGTCTGTAGACTTGAAATATGTACTGAATATAAATTTTTTATCCACTAACTCAATCTGTAAATCCAAAAAATTAATTTTGGTCCTACTAGCCTCATATGATAGAGAAATCCCTCTATCATTGGAGTTCAGACATTCGAAGAACTCTTTGAGGGAGTCCATAGTGCCATTCCATAGGAGGAGGATGTCGTCTATATATCTGGCCCATAAGACCAGAGAACCGGTTTCATGGGTATAGACGACATCCTCCTCCCATTTGGCCATAAACAAGTTCGCGAGGCTAGGTGTGAATTTCGCCCCCATAGCCACTCCACATTGTTGGAGATAGAAATTGTGGTCAAACCAAAAGTAATTATGTTTGGCTGCGAATTCGAGTAACTCTACAAGGTAATCGCATTGGAAGGACGCCAATGAATGTTCACGGGCCAAAAAGTGTTTGACCGCCTCAATGCCCTTATCGTGTGGTATACACGTGTACAATGACGCTACATCGGCAGTAGCCATAATATAGTCGTCTTGTACACTAATATTCTCAAGGAGTCTGATGGTAGAACTGGTGTCTTTCAGATAGGAAGGTGTTTTCTTCACTAGAGGTTGTAGGAAAAAACCTATATATTTACCTACTCGGGCTGTGATGGAATTGATACCACTCACAATTGGCCTGCCTGGGGGGCAGACTGGATTTTTATGAATTTTTGGTAGATAATATATAGTAGGGATACGGGGTGCTGTGGGGATCAGGAAATCTCTCTCTTTTTTATTCAGGATTTTTAATTCATAACCTTTTGAAACCAAATATTGTAGTTGTTGCTTATATATGTGAGTAGGGTTATTGGGTAGTATTCGATAAGTGCCTGGTTCATTTAAAATTCGATGCATTTCTGCTTCATATTGACTTTTATCTAAGACAACTATTCCTCCTCCCTTATCCGCAGGGCGGACCACCAGATCTTTACGCGCACATAGAGACTCCATTCCACCTTTTGACAGTGGGGGATGGCGAATGCGTTTCTCTGGTAAATTAGCCAGATCCTGTAAGATCAGGTCCCTGAAGATTTTCACGGCAGGGGCTATAGGAACAGGGGGGGAAAAAAGAGAAGGATTAGCCAAATCAGAATGGACGGTTCCTGAGGTAGCCGCCGGATAATCAGTACGGACTGGGTTGGAGGCCAGATACCTCTGGATGTTAACCTTACGTATGTATCTGTGAACGTCCATAAACGTATGGAATTTATCAAGTTTTTTTGGGGGGGCATATTTAAGGCCCTTATCTAATATAGACAATTCTTCTTCAGTGAGGGTTTGGGAGCTCAGGTTAAAAACACCCTGACCCTTTATACTTTTTTTCGCTTTTCTCCTTTGTAACCTCCTCCCCCCTCTGCAGCCTCTCTTTGGTCTGGACCTCGTTTTCTTGTGTGTTGGGCCTCCCGAAAACCCTGATTCTCATATGTACGAGAATGGTACATGTATGGAGGATGATCATAGTCGTCATCCCTACGTGCGGGGCTATAAGTCTCCCTAAGAGGGGAGTACCTATTATAGGTACGGACCGGAGAGGGATAGCGATGGTATGCTTCCTCACCACCATGGGGGTCTGGACGTACTCCATGTCGTCTAGGGGAAGGATAGTATGGAACATATTGAGAATGGGTATCGGGGTGATAGGCCCTGTTACGAGAGTTACCTCTACCGCCCCGCTTCCCTCTAAAATTACCCCTACCTCTATAGGAACTCGTAGGAGTTTGGGGACTATAATGTTGAACCCGTTGTTGTGATACATGGGATACCTCATCTCGTTTTACTCCACCCCTCTGGGTATCACGACCTCGGGAAGGGGCACCTAAGGAGCTAGATTGTGTAGCGGAAACATTTACTGACGAAGGCCCACCTGATGGTACACTATTCTCTGTGGTATTAGAGGAGACTTCCATGGGGGGAGTAACCAGGAAAAGTTTTTGCCAACCAAAAACCATATTGTTCTTATAGTCTCCTGCATCTCTGGAATATTTCTTTTGTTTTTTGATTTTCTGATCCCGATCTTCCTTTTCTAGATGCCCCAGAAGGTTGGAAGACAGGGAATTATATTCCTGAGAGCTTTTATGGGTCAAAAGTTTATCCTTTAGGTCCTTAATTTCTCTATCAATTACCAGAAGTCTGTTATTTTTTTTAGAGATAAGTACCTTTAGGAAATTGATGCCTGCGTCATTGAAATATCTAAACCATGAATCTAAATCTGTTTCCCCCTGTTGTGGTTGGACTTCCCATCGGAGACTTCTGGGTACCATTTGTTCTGTGATGTATTGTTGTAAGAACACCAAATCCCATTGAAGGTGGAGTTCAGTTGTCATAACATTTTTGAGTCTGAGGAATAACCCTCCAATTTCTGTATCGCTACTTGTTGTTATAAAGACTCCCTCAGTATTGACCTTATGGGAGGCCCGGTAGTCAAATATGTCCATACTTGAGGTGACCGGGTGAGCAGCAGCAAAAATGGATTCTAAATTGTGTACACAGAAGAACAGTAATAAAATTGCACTTGCTCTAATTGATAAGCCGCTAACACAGCAACAAGAAAACTTGCTAAATAAACCAATAAGAAACAAAAAGTGTAGCGCTAAAAGAAAATACACCCTCAGTGTATCAATGTGAAAAATAATAAGTAATGTGTGATTGTCCAATATTTTCAATACAAACAAAGGTGCATTCAAAACAATATAAATGTCTTTCGGTGACCTGGTAATGAACACTAGAGACCTCAAAGGTCACAACTGATGAGAAATTGTGTAATATACCATCAACAGCGTGTAGTTCAATATAAATATTCAAATAACAAAGTAATCTAGTATAACAAGTCTCTGGTTCAGCTGGTTGCTATTATGTCCATAGTACATACACATTAGATTTAATTAGATGGTAAATATATATAAATCCATTCCATACACCGCACCACAATGTGCAATGCCCACTCCCTGTGAAGATGGAGGCTTACCGGAGGGTTTGAACCCAGATCAGTATATACTGTCAGGTCAAACCAGCTTGTATTGCACAGCGGCAATGAAGGGGAGACCTTGGCAACCAGGAGATGAAAAAGTCCCAAGGAGCTTCATGGAGGTGTCTTCTCCAAAGTGGCGTTAACTATCCCCACGTATAACTCATAGAAGATAGAAAGGGGGCCACATAGTGTAAATCCGTAAACAAATACTTTTATTGTAAAAAAGAAATACACTTACATTTTAAGAAGATAAAAAAGCGCTTGTGAATAAAATAAAGGCGGCAGTGGAGTCCTCCCGACGCGTTTCGTCTAACAAGACTTCGTCTAGGGGTGTCCATCCACTGCAGCCTGACTCCATAATATAGGTGCTGTAATCCGTGTAATGTGACTCCAGCCCATTCAATTTCCGTAAACCAAGCACTTCCGGGTAGCCCAAGATGGCGGACCCGCGTGCGTTCCAGGCCTCAGTATGGCGGGACCATATTTGCGTTCCACCTCCCTATCATTCGGCCCGGTGGTCACAATATATCTTAATCCCAATGGGGCCAGTGTTAATCCCGCAAAGTTGTTGTGGTAATATATAAGAGTGTTGATATAGGTACCTGAGAGAGTATTTTAGTATGTGCGGAGTTAACCCACCTACGATCTCGCGGTATAACGTCCTGACGTCTCACCGCGAGAACGAGATTCATCTCAAGCCTCGTTCTGGATTTGTATGCGTTCCAAAGGGTGCTGTTTCCTCAAATGTACGGAGACGATTCTCCGTACGTTGCGCGATATGACGTTGTGACGTCACGACGCGAAACAGGAAATGCGCTCAACTAACATTATGGAGCGGCTCGCGTTTCAGCAACACCCAATCAATGGGAAGCTTGCGCTCCACCATATATTACGCCCACAAACAGTATAGCTTCTCAAGCCCCCAATGTAGAAACATAGCGGCCCATAGGAGAATTCTAAACTGTTCTACGCAACATACAAAATGCCAAATTAGGTAGTAGCAATTGCCTTACATTTTATTAGCAAGGGGAAATAATCATCCCTATAAGAATCCATATATTGGGGCGATAACATCCTGTGTACATTGTGATTAAGGATATAAAATGCCTCACCCACAATAGAGACCATAATAGATGGTAACCCTAAAAGGAACAGAATCAGTACTATATATGGCATGTAAGGTAGTTTGTATGCCGGAGACTGAATGAGCTGGATTCACATGTATACATACACTTTCCATCAAACAATACAGCTCAAAGGTGAACTTTCAAAACATGCGTATATAAAACTTAAAATGCTAGAGCCCTAAATCAAGACTGGTCTATGAACGCATTGACATCAATCTCCACGTTCATCCCCAATGGGGCAAATGTCCGCAGCTCATGTGCCCAAAACATTTCTAGACGGGAAACCCCTCTGGTTTTAGCACCCCCTCTCCACGGTGGTATATATTTGTCAATAATAACAAACTGTGATCCATCTGGATTTCCACCGTGGAATTCTTTAAAGTGTCTTGGGACTGTGTGTTTTGGGTCTCTACTTTTAATCAGGGCAATATGCTCCCCCACTCTTATGGAAAAAGTTCTGGTGGTCCGGCCTACATATTGTTTGTGACAAGGACAGGTGATGAGATACACTATGTACCTAGTACTACATGTACAAAACGGTTTTATAGTGTATCTCCTTCCCGTCACCGTGGAAGCAAATTCCGTCACTTTACGAGTCCTCACAGTATTATGTTGGCATACTATACACTTCCTACAAGGGAAGAAGCCAGTCCAGTCATGAAAGAAAGAAGGTTGGATGGGAGCATTGATGGTATTGGGAGCTATTCGACCTTGTATCGAAGGAGCACCTTTGAAAATGACATTAGCTTGTTCAGGAATAAGAGGACCCAAGATGTTGTCTTGCTTGAGAACGTCCCAATGTTTCCTTACAATATTTTTAATTTGTTTATGTTGTATTGAGAAAGATGTCAACATGGCCCATCGTAGCTTCCCATCAGGCTCTCTCTTGGGTTTAATCTCCAATAGGGATTTCCTGTCAATATCCATAGCCCTTTGGATTTCAAAATCCAGACTATCCCTATCATATCCTTTATCCAGGAATTTATATTTCAAGTTTTCCGCTTGCTCAAGAAATACTTCTGTGTCAGTGCAGTTCCGGCGAAGTCTTAGAAACTGTCCTCGCGGAACTGCGCTCAACCATGATCCATGGTGGCAACTGTCCACAGGAATAAAACCATTGTGGTCTGTAGACTTGAAATATGTACTGAATAGGTTCAAACCCTCCGGTAAGCCTCCATCTTCACGGGGAGTGGGCATTGCACATTTCTTTTAAGGACACTGTGGTGCGGTGTTTGGAATGGATTTATATATATTTACCATCTAATTAAATCTAATGTGTATGTACTATGGACATAATAGCAACCAGCTGAACCAGAGACTTGTTATACTAAATTACTTTGTTATTTGAATATTTATATTGAACTACACGCTGTTGATGGTATATTACACAATTTCTCATCAGTTGTGACCTTTGAGGTCCAGGTCACCGAAAGACATTTATATTGTTTTGAATGCACCTTTGTTTGTATTGGAAATATTGGACAATCACACATTACTTATTATTTTTCACATTGATACACTGAGGGTGTATTTTCTTTCATCTCGCAACCATGCTCCTGCCCTCCTCCGTGATTTCCATAGACGTTTTCCCCTCAAGCCTGGTGGTCCTCCGAGGGGGAGTGGTCGTTGAGGAGGGGGGTACTGTCAGGGCTGGCTCAGCCCTTCCTTATCTGAGCTGGCCGCTCAGCTGTTGGCTAATTGCCAGTTCTCATCTCTCTCCACTGTTAACCAGCTGTTGTGGATCTGCTCGTCAGTCCCGCCTACTTAAAGATCTCCAACTCACTTCATTCCTTCCTTCGCCTTGGTCACATAACAAGAAACTATCTTTTGCGTTCCTGTTTAAAGACTGGCTTTGCTGACATCCCTCTGGCTCCTTATCCTGCTTGCTGTTCCTCTACTTGGATCCCTGACTTCTGACCTGTCTGATTACCCGATCTGGTTACTGAACTCTGGCTTGGCTGATTACCTGATCTGGTTACTGAATTATGGCTTGGCTGACTACCCGATCCGGTTACTGGACTCTGGCTATGCTTTGACTACGCTTACTCTATTTACCTTTTTATTTTTATTAATAAACAAGTGTGATTTTACTGTACTTCTGTCTCGGTTTGGTTCATGGTTTCTGACATGGTGACACTGTCCATGGCAGCCACAATGGGTCTGCCAGGGGGAGATGTGGGATTTTTGTGGACTTTTGGCAGATGGTAAAAGTATGGTACCTGATAGAAGCTTTTTAAGAAAAAATAAGCTTCCATTTTACTGATCACGCCATTGTCAAGGGCTGACTTGACTAAACAGTTGGCCTCAAGAGCAAATTCACTGGTAGGATCTTTTTTGAGTTTAGTATAGGTGGTTTTTTCGGAAAGGAGTCTGTGGGCCTCTTTAATATAGTCCGCTCTATCTTGCATGACTATACCTCCTCCTTTGGAGGAGGATTTAATAATAATCTGGGGATTTAATAATAATCTCTGTCTTATGAATTAAGGAGTCTAACGCTCGAGTTTCGGCAACAGTGAGATTGTGTTTGTGGGATGGGATGGTAGAGGATGACTGGCAGAGCTTGATGAAGTCGGCTTAAACAACTCTATAAAAACTCTCTAAATATGGGCCCTTGGACTGGGCAGTGTAAAAAACTGACTTTGGTTTGAAAGATGGATGCACTATGGGCAGATGAGGTGGCCAAGTGCTGTGTGAAGAGGTTTAATGCATCCTCTTCCCCAGTTTTAGATTCTAAAACATCTATGATGTCACCATCATATTCGAAAACATTTGGAGATGGAATGGATGAGATGGAAGGGAATGGGTCTATATCGCCTGTAATGGATTTGTTTTGTTTGGCATAGAAAAACCTTTTTAAAGTGAGGTTACGAATATATCTATTGAGATCTTTGAACAAAAGAAAGGGGTTGGGCTTATTAATCCGAGCAAAATTGAGTCCTCTACAGAGTAAACTGGTGTCTGCAGTGGAGAGTTCAAGGGAAGATAGATTAAAGATCTTCATAGTTTACGGAGTTTGTGTAGGTTTTTTGGACTTGTTTCGTCCTCCTCTACAGCCTCTCCAGTGAGTTTTCTTTTTCTCCAGTTGGCTGGAGGAGGACTGTGAACTAAAAGAGGGGTCAGTAAATACAGAGGTACACAGAACATTGGATCTGGATGTGGGTGTGTTAAGGGGAGAAAAGGGGAGAAGGAAGGGTATGGGGAGTGAGGGGGGATCCTTGATGGAAAAATGTAAAGTATCGGCAGAACTAGGTCTGAGCGGATAAGTGGTGATAGGAAGATCAGCAGTGTTTACTAACTGAACTTCCATGTGAGAGAGAAAAATATCACCGCTCTGAAAGAGGTCTGTGAGGAACAAATATTTTCTTCATGCTGGAAGTAACAGGTGCAGGCAATGCTTTTAATTGAGAGGTAAACGAGAATTCCTGGACAGCCGCACTCAAAAGTAATCGACGATCTTTATTTAAGTGTAATCATAAAAATACATGCCACAGTATCACAAAGCAGGAAATCTGATGCATTTCACACTGTAGTCAATGCTTAATCATAGCTAAATATCACATGAATGAATCCCCTATATATACCAATATACATTGAACATGTGTCCAGGAAGTTGATTAGTGATAATCAATCTACAAACTCAAAAAAGCTGTGACTGAAATGGAAGTGGGAACTTAAAACTGTGAAAAAAGTAGTGCCTAAAAAAATCCTTTGAATAATATGAGTGAATAAAAATAATAAATAAAAAAAGGGTAAATGTGCAAAAGATGCAAAAAATGCAAAAAAATGCAAAAAGGAAGTGTAAAAAATCTTTGATGTGGAATATATTGACTCAAAAAAATTATGCATAGAATGAGTAATGAAACAAGAAAAAAAGTGAAAAAAAAAGTGAAGCTCAAAAATGTGTGTGTGTGTATATATCCGAATAAATAAATATCCTTAATAGATATCAAGCATATAATATAATTATGTCATACTGACCAAACTCCAAAAAGTGGAGAGGTTAGAAAAGAGAAGGATATACAAAAAAGATGTACAAATAACGTGTATTTGTATATGTAAAACAAAGAATAAATGTTGGGTAATAGCCTAAACGCACGTAAATGGTGTATATAAATATAAAAATACATGATCTCTCCATGTGCTTAGATCCAAAATGTAAAAAACATTCATTATATGCTATTTTTGTTGTGTTGAATGCTTGATTTTTAGCCATTCAGTTAGATACAGCAACATTTGTTGTTTTTACCGTCTTATACCGTCTGCAGACGCAAAGTGTTCTGGATATTCTCCTTAAACACTAGGATTCCATTGGGGTTAAACTTCGAGTGGGATGTGTTCCATTATGATTAACTCCTTACATTTTTTCACCATCATGTCCAGACTCTTTTTGTAGCTTCTTTTTGACTATATGTTTCACCCATATGTGAGACAGACCGGTTTACAGTTTGTCAACGTTATTATTCACATACGCCCTTGTCTATGATCGTTGACTCCGTGACATATACACATATCTTAACCTATGGGTTTTTTACGCTATAATGCACGCGCATACGTATATAATTGGATAATGTGGGTATTTAGAGATATGTGAATATACGGTTTGCTACATACATAGTCTAAAATTCTTTAGTTTCTGTCCAACTTTTATCTACCTTAGATCATATATATATATATATATCGTGCAAATGGAGCCCCAACCCAAGTATTGAGTGCATACTATACTGTACGTGGACATGCTTTTCAGTAAGCCAACATTTCTGTATTAAAAATGCTTTCTTTTTTTACATAGTTACATAGTTAGTAAGGTTGAATAAAGACACCAGTCCATCCAGTTCAACCTGAGTGAGTGTGGGTTTGTGTCTACAATTGACCCGATCCCTATACATTGTGTCTCATTACGATGCTCATCTATTATTATTATTTATTTAAGGTACCCATATAGCGCCGTCAATTACGCAGTGCTCCACACATACATCGCACACTCACATCGGTCCCTACCCTCAAGGAGCCCACAATCCAAGGTCCCCAACCCACATTCATATACCGTATTTATCGGCATATAACACGCACTTTTTTCCCCTGAAAATCAGGGGAAAATCGTGGGTGCGTGTTATAGGCCGTGTCCTGCCAATTGTGTGTGATCGTAGCGATCGCGGCCGACATACACAGCCGTGTGTAAATTCAAATATGGCGCAGAGACTGCAGGGACTCGGCGGAGCCGAGATACACATACCCGAGAGTCCTTGCTCCAGTGTCTATTGCAAAAGTCTATTGCAAAAGTCCTCGGCTTTTCTCGGCGCCGCTTACAGTCCCGCCATTGGACCTGTGTGATGTCCATCATAGGGCGGGACTGGGCAGGACTGTAAGCGGCGACGAGAAAAGCCGAGGACACTCGGGTATGTGTATCTCGGCTCCGCCGAGTCCCTGCAGTCTCGGCGCCATATTTTAATTTACACACAGCTGTGTATGTCGGCAGGGATCGCAGCAATCACATAAAGCTGCACTGGGGCAAGGCTGCACTGACATGGCTGCACTGACAAGGCTGCACTGACATGGCTGCACTGACATGGCTGCACTGACAAGGCTGCACTGACATGGCTGCACTGATATGGCTGCACTGGGGCAAAGCTGCACTGACAAGGCTGCAATGGACACTGGAGCAAGGCTGCACTGACAATTCTGCACTGGGGCAAAGCTGCACTGACAAGGCTGCACTGACAATTCTGCACTGGGGCAAAGCTGCACTGACAAGGCTGCAATAGACATTGGAGCAAGGCTGCACTGACACTGACAAGGCTGCAGATGGACACCGATAACGCTGCATTGATGGGCATTTTAATGTAAGTTTTTTTCCTTAAAATTCCCTCCTAAACTTGGGGTGCGTGTTATACGCCGGCACGTGTTATATGCCGATGAATACGGTACTAGGGCCATTTTATTTTTAAATTATTGGTCTTATATAATATTTTAATTTTCTGAGCTACTGAATTTGGGGTTTTCACTAGCTGTAAGCCATAATTCTCCAAATTAAAAGAAAGAAATGCTTGAAATATATCACTGTGTGTATTGCATCTATATAAATGATATGAGTTTCACTTTTTTTAATTAAATTACTGAAATAAATTAATTTTTTGATGATATTCTAATTTTATGAGATGCACCTGTATAAGACTCTCTTTTTATGTTGTTTACCATTCCATACCTATTGTTATTTTTGGCAGTTGAACTAGTGCCGCCCTTTTTCTTGCACCTGGGTAAGTTTATGGTTTTAATGCTTTATAAAAAAAACTTTTTTGTTTATTGTGGAGTAAGAGTACCTTACCTCAAGTAACTTTCTAGATGGATTTGCCAAGGGATTCCCCAAAGAGGATTTCACCGTCAAAGGGCATGCATAGAAGATGTTGCTTACAGGCTAGTTCAGCAGACCAAGCTTTGAGCCACAAAATCCTGTGCATGTGCATACAGACGAGAGACATTCTTGAGACTTGTCAAATGACATTTTCAAGAGCATCAACACAAAACAATATGACTGAAGGCATCATTTGAAAGTGTTCTAAGAGAGCAGGGTCTTCAAAGAAGGGTTCCTGGTCTCTGTTCATGCCTCTCGGCCAGTTAGCAATGGTCTGGCAAGTAGACGTGGCAGCAATTGATGGCTGAAGAGCTGGGACGTGCATGAGCAAATAAGGCCTTTAAAATTACTTCAAAATACCTATCGACAGAATCCTTAACTTGGTTATAAAGGGTTTTTTCTCCCATAAAATAACAAACATGTTAAACCTGCCTGCTCTGTGCAATAGAATTGCACAGTGGGGCCCCAAACCTCTTCTTCTGGGGTCCCCTGCCATCGCTTTCGGCTCCTTCTCTTCTATGTCTGCCACCATAGCAAGCCACTTGCTATGGGAGCAAAGGTGCAGGCTTGCTTCTGTGCCAGGCTGTGTTTGCTCTCTGCTAACATGATTTGATTGACAGCAGCAGCAAATGGGTCTTATTGCTGCCTCTTTGTCCTGTGAATGCAGGGAGAGAGGAGAGAGCCACTACAGATGGGCACAGCGCTGGATCGAGTGAGGTAAATAATTGAGGAGGGGGGTTCTGCTACTGGAACATTTTTTACCTTAATGCAGGGAATGCATTCAGGTAAAAATATTATGACTTTAGAACCACTTTAAAAGAGAACTGTCTTAACAGGGACTGTGAGATTATACTGAGAACTGAAATGCTCAAATATTTATGCCTTTTCAGGGCATAGCCAAGCCTTAAAGTGAACAATCAACCTGTGTGTATGGCAAAAGTCTTTTTATACTTAGCAAGTCTTTCAGTACCCATAAGGGTTGATTTACTAAAACGGGAGAGTGCAAAATCTGGTGCAGTGTGCATGGTAGCCAATCAGCTTCTAACTTCAGCTTGTTCAATTAAGCTTTGACAATAAAACCAGGAAGCTGATTGATTTGTATGCAGAGCTGCACCAGATTTTACATGCTCCAGTTTTAGTAAATCAACCCCATAGGGTCTGTTTTGGCTATGGAGAATGAGGTGCTGGTAGGCAAAGACAAGTGTGGACCATATCAATTAGTGTGTCCGCAGCATTTGACACAAAGCCATAACTACCTCATAAACTTCAGAAGAGAGAAAAAACCTCTGATACAAAATGCCCTCAAAACTTTCCTCCATAACATCCTCAATGAAAGGCCTCTGATCCCTGAACAAGAAGCCGAGTAGCTACCATGCACAGCTGCACCAAATTTTGCACATTCCAGTTTTAGTATATCAACTCCATAGTGTCAGAGAAAACGGAAAATTGTATCAAATACTTATCGTAATTTTCCTTTCCTGACGCCGATTCATGGCAGCTAAACAGGATGCTGAGGGTGGGTCCTGGACAGATGCTGTGTGTAACCAATATCGGCTTGTGGTCCTTTTAAGGGTGATAGGTTTGTGTACTCCAGGGTTTCACCCATACAGGCAGGGCCACTGATAGAAATCATGGGGCCCTGTACAGCCTACCTGACAGGCCCCCTTCAGCCCCACCATCAACCCTGCCCCTGGCCCCTCCCCAGATCCCACCTTGAAACAAAGGGGCAATGAATGTGCATCCCTAACCCAGAAAGGCTGTAAGACGTACATGTATGTGATCCAGCCTGCATGTGTTACCCTGCCACAGTAAATGTACTTAAGGTGGGTGGCAAGCAGTTCATGGGAAAAGGTTCGGGGTGGGTTCACACAACAGGTCTGATCAGGTCCATCTGTCCATTTTTCAGGTGGACCTGATTTGACCCTCCATTCACTACTATAGAGCGATGGATCTAAACAGACTTGTGTCCATTTACACCCGCCTACCTTCAATCCGATCCCTTAAACAAAATGGAAAGGGATCTGTTCCCCTCCATCTAGTGAATTAAATTGGGGGGCAGTTGGGTGTAAACGGACACCTGGTTTGTTTACACCAGCCACCCTTAGAGCAAAGTGGACTGTGTCCGCTCTGCATAAGCTGAGTGGACATGGACCTGTCATCTACCCACTCCGCTCAGCAGGAGATGCAGTTCTCTCTGCATTATCAGTGGCATAGTTGGGACCTGGAATTTCGGAGGCCCTGGAGTGACATTTGGGGGGGGGGGCTCCACTCCTAACCACAGGGACTTCAGTCCTCAAAGGGTTAAGAGCCAAGAGCCTCCGGGAAGAAGCTTGTTAAACTGTAAGTAGTATTAGGTGTGGGGGTGTAAGAGTTGTGGTGAGACACCTGTTTGGAGAGCTGCGAGTTTGCTAGAAGCGGCTAAATAGCCGGACGGGTACCGTGCTAAACCCTGGGCTAAAGATCCATCCATGAACTGTATGTGCCTTTGTCTTTTTGCTTTGTGCTGAAGATAAGCAGACTTTTTTTTGTGTTTCATTCTTGTGTTGCTGCTGGAAGCATTTCTTTGAGTTTTCTTTGAAAATAAACTCCTCTTTGTTTAAGTTTACAGGCTTTGCACTTGGTCCTGTGGAGCTACAACCCCCCAAACTTTACATTCAGTGTCTTGGATGCTGGCAGAGTGCATTGCAGCCACAAAAGCCATTTAAAATTGAAACTGACATTTAAAGAGACAGTGTACCTATGGCAAGTCTTGGCTGAAATGAGCTCAGACACTGCAAACAGCAGGAAAAGACATGGAGGAGGTCATTAAGGCATTTACGCAAGCCACCGTGACCCAGCAGCAAGCCTCGGTAGAGGCAAACCGTTGCCATGAGGAAGCAATGGCTCAGCAGCAGCAGGCCCTGACACAGGCTGTAGCTGCACAACAAGAAAACACAAGGTTGCTAGCCGCCCAATTTACAGCCCAGCAGGAGTCCACACAAGCACAGGTGGCTGTCTTGCAGGAGGCAGTGCAGCGTTTGGCTCAGGGACGGGAGCAAGCGGTTGCTGCCACTGGCAACCAAGTATCCATGAGCGCCAGCCATTTCTTGCAAAAACTGACACCCAGCAATGGTGTAGAGGCCTTTCTCACTACCTTTGAGAGGATAGCGGAGAGAGAGGGGTGGCCCCTGGACCAATGGGCTGGCATTACCTCTCCTTTCCTTACCTGTGACCTGCAAAAGGCCTACTTTGACCTGCCAACCGGGCTGTGGTCACTCCTGGCCCGCCTGGGAGTGATCACAGCTGCCCGGGCTCAGAGGATGCGCCGCTGGAGGTACAAACCTGACTGACCACCCAGGTTCCAAATGCATGAACTTGTGCAGCTGGTCAAAAAATGGCTGCAACCAGAAAAGTTGACAGGCCTGCAAATGGTGGAACGGGAAGTAACTGTGGTCCCTTCCAGATGACCGGCAGCGCTGGGTAAGCCATGAAGACCCTACAACCACAGACCAGCTGGTCGAAATATACACCATGGTGGAGGACCTGCTTGGGCCTGCCAAGCATCAGGAACCCACACCAAGGGCAACCAGGCCAGCAACAGCACTTAGGAGAGAAACCCTGCCAGACCCTGGAACCCGTATCCTGCCCTCAACTGTGCCAAGCCCTCAGAGTTCGGTCCCTGCCACAAGAGGAGGGGACATACAGTGTTGGTGATGCCAGTCCTGGGGACATACCCGGCACAGTGCCCACTTCAGGAGGAGCCCATGGAGTGCGGAGCTGGCAGGAGAAGCTCTTTCTGGTCTGGTCTGGTCCAGAACCACCTGCAACACATGCCCCTAATGTTGAGATACCTGTCATTGACAATGACATTGCAGAAAATGTGAATGTGATTGACAATGCTCATCTTTCAGGTTTCAAGGCCAAGTTGACCTGGGGGGGGGGGGGATCTCTCCGGTACAGGTCATGTTGGGGGAGGACAAAGAGGAACCTTCCCCATTGCAGACCCTGATTGAGGAGGATGAAGAGGAAACGTCCTCTAGGCTAGTGCACTCAGACTTGGGGGTGTCCAGGAGTCCCACAAATGCCTGGTGCAGATCAAAGGTTTTCTCATTTTGCATTAAACGGGGACTTGCTTTATAGAG
Source organism: Aquarana catesbeiana (assembly GCF_042186555.1). Lineage (NCBI taxonomy): Eukaryota > Metazoa > Chordata > Amphibia > Anura > Ranidae > Aquarana > Aquarana catesbeiana. The sequence goes on from NC_133329.1 coordinate 157,021,512, forward strand.
TAGCTGAAAGCTGAAGGGAAACTGTAGAGCAGTTGCTGGTTCCCCAGTCATATCGGCGGATGTTCCTTGATTTAGCCCACAACGATGCACTGGGGGGGACACCTAGGGGCTGAAAAAACAAAAGCCAGGATAACCGACCGGTTTTACTGACCAGGGGTAAATGCTGAGGTAAAAAGGTACTGTGCGTCCTGCCCCACTTGCCAGTTACCTGCCCCGGGGTCACACTACGGAAACCCCTTGGTACCTCTGCCCAAAATTTAGGTGCCGTTTGAATAGATTGCTATGGCTCTGGTGGGGCCCTTAGTAAAGTCAGCAAGGGGACACCAATATATATTAGTTGTCCTGGATTATGCAACTAGGTATCTAAAAGCGGTCCCTTTAAGAAAAACTTCCTCTAAGGGCATATCCCGGTTGTTTCAAATGTTTTCATGAACCAGGTTCCCCAAGGAGATACTGACGGACCGGGGCACCCCTTTTATGTCAAAGATGATGGCTGACTTCAAACTAAACTGTTTCAAATCAAGCAGTTGCGGACGTCCTGGGAAAGTGAGTCCTCACCACACAAAACTGTGTAGAAAGGAGTAGAACATATCTCTCAAATGAAAAAGAGAGTGGCTAGAGTGATGCCATTAGTGAGGGAGCATCTCCAGAAGGCCCAGGATGCCCAGAGGAGGGTGTAGTGGGAGATCGGTTGGCTGTTCTGATCCCCACAGTAGAGAGCACATTTTTGCCCAAAATGGCAGGGTCCATATGAAGTGGTGGAAAAAGTGGGTGAGGTGAACTACAGGGTACACCAGCCTGGGAAAAAGAAACCGTACCAAATTTATCATATAAATATTTGTTAAAACCCTGGAGAGACGGAAAACAGGTCTGGTAGGTGTCAATGCAGGGGACCCTGCAGGAGTTGACCTGGTGCAGGTTGCTGCTACCCTCTCTAAGCCTCGAACCCAACAAGCGAAAAGTTTCTGCAGAGAAACTGAGCAATGTTTTCAGGATTACCTGGTCTCACCAATGTCATTGAACATGACATTGTAACAGAACCCATGTAAGAATCCGATTAAAACCATATCGCATACCAGAAGCCATAAGACCATACAGACAGAAAGGGCTTAGCACTATATGACCATATAGTGTAACCAAACCCCCGTATTTTTTTAATATGTTCAGATGTCTTTAACTAGCCTTGCAGGATAAATGTCATTTTTGTATGTGTGCGCTGTAATCTCTTTTTTTTTCTGTCTATATGGTCTTATGGCGGCACCATCTCTTATGCAGTTTTTCGGGTGTGCCAACCAAAGCTTTGTTTGTCTATTGACCTGGATGAGACACAACAAGCAGACCAATGCCAGGGTGACAAGATGGCTCTTTTCCCTCCAGGAGTTCAATTTTGTAGTAGAGCACAGACCCGGGAGACAGCATCAAAATGCCGACGCCCTCTCCTGGATACATTGTATGGTATCAAATTTTGCCTCCAACACCTCCCGAGGCAGAGGGGGGATATGTACAGGATGCCAAGAGTGGGTCCTGGACAGATGCTATATGTCCCCAATATTTGGGTTGTGGTCCCTTTAAGGGTGATAGGTTTGTGTACTCAGGGATCTCATACAGGGTGAGGAATTCCAGGATAGCAGTACAGAAGAGAGGGCTGACTCGCAGTTCTGTCTGCATTAGAAGTGGCGTAGTTGGGACCCAGAATTTCGGAGGCCCTGGATTGACATTCGGGTGGAAAAAGGGCCTCAACTCCTGACCACAGGGGGTCCAGTCCTCAAAGGGTTAAGAGCCTCCAGGAAGCAGCTCTTAAAACAGGAAGTAGTATTAGGTGTTGTGGTGAGACACCTGTTTGGAGAGCTGCGAGTTTGCTGGAAGCTGCCAAATAGCCCGACGGATACCGTGCTAAACCCTGCTAGACCCATTCATGAACTGTATGTGCCTTTGTATTTTTGCTTTGTGCTGACAATAAGCAGACTTTCTTTTGTGTTTCATTCTTGTGTTACTGTTGGAAGCATTTCTTTGAGTTTTCTTTGAAAATAAACACCTCTTTGTTTAAGTTTACCAGATTTGCACTTGGTCCTGTGGAGCTACAACCCACCAAACTTTACACAGCATACGTGTGCTATAGCTCCACCCCTATATCCACCCACAGGACGCGTTTAAATCTATAAAAGGAAAGCTAGAGCAACCGCCCCCCATTCTTCGTAAAAATAACGAATATCAAAAAGAGGTAGGGTTGGTATGCTGCCATGGATTTGTGTCAGGAAAGGAAAATTACGGTAAGTATTTGATGCAATTTTCAGTTTTCCTGATGACAATGGGGCAGCATACATGTGATAAATAATGAGCTAAACAGGGAGGGCTAGAATGTATAATCAAACTTTATTACAATGGACATGGAAGCCTGGACCATCATTCCATTGATGTCCTTTGACATTCGAGCCCCTGGATCTTCCCTGTAGCGCGTAAGGCAGGTATACTGCGGCAGCCAGCCTGCTGCTTTGCATATGCCTTCATAGACATGTCTCCATTTTGCATGCGTTGCCCCGAACTTAAAGACCTAAAAATTGACCTAACAATGAGCCTCTATCACTTCTGGAGGCTCTTGCCTGGTCACACTGTAAGTTTTATGGATGACCTTAACACTACCAAGATGACAAGGTTTTGCTGTTGCTTCTTCCTCCGAACTTGCCTCATGGAAACAAAGACAGCCTCCCGGAGTATTTTAACTGGGAAGTGGCGTGAAGATAAGCATTTCAGACACTGGGTACATATAGCTTGTGTAGGTTAGATACTGTCTCTGCTTGAAAGGATGGAACTGCCACTTTGTAAAATGAAAACAGAAGCCACCTTGGGAAAGGTGCTCAAGGGGCATTGGCCCCAACTTGTCTAGAAGCAATAAGTTGTAGGACTCTGTAGCCCCAAGTGCTTGCAGATCTGATACTCTGCCCCTTGAAGTTATCGCCTGAAGTTATTGAGGGACACTGCCTCTCAAGTGATGTTCCCCTGAGGATTCCGGGCAAGGAAATCCAGGACCAGAATTAAAACCACAAGAGACAAACTCTTAACTGAATGCAGCTATATAGCTGCAGCAAAAGGGAGAGAAAAATCCACTGTTTCAGGGCCAGCCTTGTGTAGAGGAGCAGAAGCAATCTCCAGGATATGCAAAGAAAAGAAGAAATACAGGCGTCTCTGAGTGTAGACTATTAAGATGTATTTAAAATCACAATATGTAAAACTCACATGTGGAAAAACAACAGGCACATCATGGAAGGTTGTTCATCTGGTGGTGCATCGATCGCACTGGTCCATGGTAAAGCTGTCCTGGCCGTTCTGATGGCTGTAGTGGCCCGGCAAGATGGTGGTGCGATGGAGGAAAGCCGTAACTGAGGGTTGGAACACCCCCTAGACCGCAGCGCTGGTCGGGATGACATCACTGGAGTCCTCGGGACGTTTCCAAACGGGTGCACCCTGGTGGTGGGAGGAATGCATGCTCCTTTTTTCAAGCTAACAAGAACAAGGGCTGTATGTGCTGTATTTATACTGTGTTAGTGCTGCCATCTAGTGGGGAAATTAAAACTTCAGCAAGTAGCATTTACTAATAGTCACTAGAGAGAATACAATTTAATGGCAATTAAAGTGGAGTTTCACCCACTTTTACAACTCTTCAGCATCCCTCACTAAACTGTGCACTGTAAACGAATTGGATATTTAAAAAAAAAACATTTTCAGCACCTACTGTATATCTGCTGTATTCATTTTTCACTTCCTCCTCCCTGGCCCTGGCCCATCACATCATTTCCTGTTTGCAATGCCTTCTGGGAAGGGGCAGCAACTTCCTCTGACACTGCCGTTGCTATGGAAACCTGGCCTGAAACCTATTACACTGCTTGTGCTGCACTGAGCATGTGCGAGATCTGCAAGGATGTCATCCAGGAAGAAATACAGTCTGGCTTCAGATGCCCACACTTAAAATGGCCACGGCCTGCTGGAAGTTTATAAAATAACAAACTACTGCTATAAACCAACAAAACGGACTTTAGTTTACAGACTAACTTTACTATAATACATTAAGCTTGTGTATTATAGGGGTATTTTTATTTAAAAAGTATCATTTCGGCCGGAACACCACTTTAAATATAATATCAGATTAATACATGGCACAAAGATTAATATACACAAAAGGGTACAAAGGCACCAATCTGTCATTGATATACATATTAGAATCATCATAAGAACAATAAACATAAGACTAAAAATTAGGGTTGCACCAATACTAGTATCTGTGCCGATACCAAGCATTTACATGAGTACTTGCAGTGAGTCTTTTGGAACAGTCACAACTTCTGGTCAAAAAATTTGTCATCATATCGGCACGTACAACCACCCTGCCTGAGGACGGGTTTGTTTACCAAGAACTGGGCTTTATAGCTCTCTTCATTGTCACTAAATGCAGCACTGCCATAGGGGAACATTGATAACAACAAATGCTACTTCATTCACAAAATCCGCTGAACATTTAAGCTCATCAAGAGCACTAATAACCTGCTCTTTCAGCAATTCATGGGTTATGGTGACCTAAGGTTGCCACCTTTTCTTCGAGCCAAACCCGAACACTTCAGCGGGGCTTGGCATTTTTTTTGTAGCATACACAATGAGATTGTAAAATACCTGGGACACCTCTGTGTGCCCTAGGGGAGTATTAATGTGGCACGCGCAGCGGTGAACAGTGGGTGTAGCCAATTGCATATAGTGCAGGTGTGTAATGTGCAATATAGTGTATTTAGTGCAGGCTTGTGTAATGTACAATATAGTGTGTATATAGTGCAGACGTGTGTAATGTACAATATAGTGTGTATATAGTGCAGGCGTGTGTAATGTACAATATAGTGTGTATATAGTGCAGGCGTGTGTAATGTACAATATAGTGTGTATATAGTGCAGGTGTGTAATGTACAATATAGTGTGTATATAGTGCAGGCGTCTGTAATGTACAATATAGTGTGTATATAGTGCAGGCGTCTGTAATGTACAATATAGTGTGTATATAGTGCAGGCGTGTGTAATGTGCAATATAGTGTATATAGTGCAGGTGTGTAATGTACAATATAGTGTGTATATAGTGCAGGTGTGTAATGTACAATATAGTGTGTATATAGTGCAGAGTGTGTAATGTACAATATAGTGTGTATATAGTGCAGAGTGTGTAATGTACAATATAGTGTGTATATAGTGCAGAGTGTGTAATGTACAATATAGTGTGTATATAGTGCAGGTGTGTAATGTACAATATAGTGTGTATATAGTGCAGGTGTGTAATGTACAATATAGTGTGTATATAGTGCAGGTGTGTAATGTACAATATAGTGTGTATATAGTGCAGGCGTGTGTAATGTGCAATATAGTGTATATAGTGCAGAGTGTGTAATGTACAATATAGTGTATTTAGTGCAGGCGTGTGTAATGTACAATATAGTGTATATAGTGCAGGCGTGTGTAATGTACAATATAGTGTAGGTGTGTGTAAAGTACAATATAGTGTATATAGTGCAGGCGTGTGTAATGTACAATATAGTGTATATGTAGTGTGTAATGTTTGGTGGGGAGCCTCCCAGTGTAATTTTGGGGGGTGGGGGAGGTCTCCTGGTGTAGTATGGGGGGACAGGGGAGAGGAGGAGGGGGGCTGACAGAGGGGAAGGGGGGGCTGACAGAGGGGAAGGGGGGCTGACAGAGAGGAAGGGGGGCTGACAGAGAGGAAGAGGGGGCTGACAGAGAGGAAAGGGGGGCTGACAGAGAGGAAGAGGGGGGCTGACAGAGAGGAAGAGGGGGGCTGACAGAGAGGAAGAGGGGGGCTGACAGAGGGGAAGAGGGGGGCTGACAGAGGGGAAGGGGGGCTGACAGAGAGGAAGAGGGGGCTGACAGAGAGGAAGAGGGGGCTGACAGAGAGGAAGAAGGGGCTGACAGAGAGGAAGAAGGGGCTGACAGAGAGGAGAGGGGGGCTGACAGAGAGGAGAGGGGGGCTGACAGAGAGGAAGAGGGGGGCTGACAGAGAGGAAGAGGGGGGCTGACAGAGGGGAAGAGGGGGGCTGACAGAGGGGAAGAGGGGGCTGACAGAGAGGAAGAGGGGGCTGACAGAGAGGAAGAGGGGGCTGACAGAGAGGAAGGGGGGCTACAGGGGCTAACAGAGAGAAGAGGGGGCTGACAGAGAGGAAGAGGGAGCTGACAGAGAGGAAGGGGGGCTGACAGAGAGGAAGGGGGGCTAACAGAGAGAAGAGGGGGCTGACAGAGAGAAGAGGAGGCTGACAGAGAGGAGAGGGGGGCTGACAGAGAGGAGAGGGGGGCTGACAGAGAGGAAAGGGGGCTGACAGAGAGGAGAGGGGGGCTGACAGAGAGGAAAGGGGGGCTGACAGAGAGGAAAGGGGGGCTGACAGAGAGGAGGGGGGCTGACAGAGAGGAGAGGGGGGCTGATAGAGAGGAGAGGGGGCTGACCGAGGGAGGGGCTGACAGAGGAGAGGGAGGCTGACAGAGAGGAAAGGGGGGCTGACAGAGAGGAAAGGGGGGCTGACAGAGAGGAAAGGGGGGCTGACAGAGAGGAGGGGGGCTGACAGAGAGGAGAGGGGGGCTGATAGAGAGGAGAGGGGGCTGACCGAGGGAGGGGCTGATAGAGGAGAGGGAGGCTGACAGAGAGGAAAGGGGGGCTGACAGAGAGGAAGGGGGGCTGACAGAGAGGAAAGGGGGGCTGACAGAGAGGAAAGGGGGGCTGACAGATAGAAGAGGGGGGGGCTGACAGATAGAAGAGGGGGGGGCTGACAGATAGAAGAGGGGGGGGCTGACAGATAGGAGAGGGGGGGCTGACAGAGAGGAGATGGGGGCTGACAGAGAGAAGGGGGGCTGACAGAGAGGAGAGGGGGGCTGACAGATAGGAGAGGGGGAGCTGACAGAGAGGAGATGGGGGCTGACAGAGAGGAGGGGGGGCTGACAGAGAGGAGAGGGGGGCTGACAGAGAGGAAAGGGGGCTGACAGAGAGGAGAGGGGGGCTGACAGAGAGGAAAGGGGGGCTGACAGAGAGGAAAGGGGGGCTGACAGAGAGGAAAGGGGGGCTGACAGAGAGGAGGGGGGGGCTGACAGAGAGGAGGGGGGCTGACAGAGAGGAGGGGGGCTGACAGAGAGGAGGGGGGGCTGACAGAGAGGAGGGGGGGCTGACAGAGAGGAGATGGGGGCTGACAGAGAGGAGGGGGGCTGACAGAGAGGAGGGGTGGCTGACAGAGAGGAGGGGGGGCTGACAGAGAGGAGGGGGGGGCTGACAGAGAGGAGGGGGGGCTGACAGAGAGGAGGGGGGCTGACAGAGGGGGGGGCTGACAGAGAGGAGAGGGGGGCTGATAGAGAGGAGAGGGGGCTGACCGAGGGAGGGGCTGACAGTGGAGAGGGAGGCTGACAGAGAGGAAAGGGGGGCTGACAGAGAGGAAAGGGGGGCTGACAGAGAGGAAAGGGGGGCTGACAGAGAGGAGAGGGACCCTGACAGAGAGGGAAGGGGGTCTGACAGAGAGGAGAGGGGGCTGACAGAGAGGAGAGGGGGCTGACAGAGAGGAAGAGGGGGCTAACAGGGGCTGACAGAGAGGAAGAGGGGGCTGACAGAGAGGAAGAGGGGGCTGACAGAGAGGAAGGGGGGGCTGACAGAGAGGAAGGGGGGCTAACAGGGGCTAACAGAGAGAAGAGGGGGCTGACAGAGAGGAAGAGGGGCTGACAGAGAGGAAGAGGGGTCTAACAGAGAGGAGGGGTCTAACAGAGAGGAGGGGTCTAACAGAGAGGAGGGGTCTAACATAGAGGAGAGGGGTCTAACAGAGAGGAGAGGGGGGCTGACAGAGAGGAGAGGGGGGCTGACAGAGAGGAGAGGGGGGCTGACAGAGAGGAGATGGGGGCTGACAGAGAGGAGGGGGGCTGACAGAGAGGAGGGGGGCCTGACAGAGAGGAGGGGGGGCCTGACAGAGAGGAGATGGGGCCTGACAGAGAGGAGGGGGGCTGACAGAGAGGAGAGGGGGGCTGCAGATAGGAGAGGGGGGGCTGACAGAGAGGAGGGGGGGCTGACAGATAGGAGAGGGGGGGCTGACAGAGAGGAGGGGGGGCTGACAGAGAGGGGAGGGGGGCTGACAGATAGGAGAGGGGGGGCTGACAGATAGGAGAGGGGGGGCTGACAGAGAGGAGGGGGGGCTGACAGAGAGGAGGGGGGCTGACAGAGAGGAGGGGGCTGCCGCTGCGAAAATACCTTTGGGTTCCCGCATCCCGCTGTGCTGACAAGGTCTCGGGTTCCCCTGTCACCTCTTGTCTCCCACGGTCCCCAGCTGTGGTGGAGCAGGAAGAGGGCGAGGCCGAGGCTCCATGAGATGAGGACCGTGAGGTCGGTCGGAGCTCACGGCTGCTCGCCTCTTACACAGACAAGCTACACCGGCGGTCTGTGATATGGAGCAGAGAGGCACGCGCCGCACAGCCGCCCCGGCCACATAATAAATACTGAGCTATGGGGCGGAGGACGGGACACAGACAGAGGCACTGGATATTAGTTATGCCCGGGTTTCCAGGGGACAGAAACCCGGGCACAAGTTGCCAAACCCGTACTGTCCGGGTCAATCCCGTACGGGTGGCAACCCTATGGTGACCTCTATATTATGGGTCCCAACTGTATTGCCACGATGTCCTGTGATCACTGGCTTACAAGCGTCCCCTGCCTCTCGACATGAGTCCCTCAGATCTCTGTCAATTCCTCGCTCGAGGACACGGAAACTGAATCTTCCCTAGGAAGAATAACACTCTAGGGGTGGGACTTTGAAGGCACAGAGTGGTGACAACAATTTATAAAAAAATGTAATATTAATATTATCAAAAATAGTAGGTACATATAGAAATGACAATATACAATTAAAAAAGTAGAAATAGACTAGGCTAATAATTGTAGAGAACAACATGTAGTGTTACGATATACAGTCCCTGACAAAAGTCTTGTCGCTTGTGTACAAATTGACCTGAAGTGCCGCTAAAATATATTTCTAATCAAGGTTTTGTTACAAGAAATGGGTCATTTTAATCCCAACAGCTTTTGTAATAATGTTTCAGTGCAAAACGAAACTGACAAAAAGTATTCTAATATTCACAGCTTGGTAAAGCCCATTGAGTCAATTTTTGCCAAGACATAAGTGTTGTCGCCTTGTTCTATGAGCTTCACCTGTGACTAATAATGGATCAATTAGGTCTCAGGTGTGTATAAAAAGAACACCAGTACACTAGGCCTTCTCAACTGCAACTAGACCTCTGTAAACATGCCTAAGATTCACCTGGAGACTAAAGTGTTGATTATCAAGAGGCTAAAGACCAGATCCACTGCTGATGTGGCAGACACCTTCAATGTGTCTCAGCGTCAAGTTCAGAAGATAAAAAAAAGATTTGAAGAGACTGGAGACGTTTTGGACAAGGCCAGGTCAGGCCGACCCCACAAGACAACTGCTCAAGAGGATCATTTGTTGGCTCGAAAATCCAAGGCCAGCCCATTTTCCACTGCAGCAGAGCTCCACGAGACCTGGTCACCTGAAGTCCCTGTGTCAACCAGAACAGTTTGTCGGATTCTGTCTCGATATGGCCTCCATAGTCGAATCAGTGCCCATAAGCCAGCACTAAACAAAAGACAATTGAAAAACCGTGTGGCATTTGCCTAGGGCCACAGCCTGCTAAAAGGATGGACTCTGGAAAAGTGGCAGAAGGTGGATTTTTCAGATGAATCTTCTGTTGAATTACACCACAGTTGCCGCAAATATTGCAGGAGACCTACTGGAACCCGCATGGAGCCGAGATTTACCCAGAAAACAGTGAAGTTTGGTGGAGGCAAAATCATGGTCTGGGGTTACATCCAGTATGGGGGTGTGTGAGGGATCTGCAGGGTGGAAGGCGACATCAATAGTCTAAAATACCAAGAAATCTTAGCTACCTCTTATATTCCCAACCATAAAAAAGGCCAAATTTTGCAGCAGGATGGTGCTCCATCGCATACTTCCATCTCCACATCAAAGTTCCTTAAGGCAAAGAAGATCAAGATGCTGCAAGATTGGCCAGCCCAGTCACCAGACATGAACATCATTGAGCATATGTGGTGTAGGATGAAAGATGAAGCATGGAAGACGAAACCAAAGAATATTTATGAACTTTGGGAGGCATGCAAGACTGTTTTCTTTGCTATTCCTGATGACTTCATCAATAAATTGTATGAATCCTTGCCAAACCACATGGATGCTGTCCTTCAAGCTCATGGAAGTCATACAAGATATTAAATTTGGATCTCACAGCACCACTACTTAATTTGCTGACATATTTTTGGATTTTCAGTAAAGTTGTTCAAATTCTGTATAGGTGACAAAACTTTTGTCTTGCCAAAATTTGACCTGTCTGTCTTGATTAAATGATAAATCTTTTTTCAGTGAAACTAATTTATTTCAGTGCATTAAACATCATTTGGGAGGGCTTTAGCTTTTCATATGAGCTATTTCTTATACCAATTGATTAATTAAAGGTCAGGTTAATAGCAGGAGTTTCTACAAAATAGAGAAGCGACAAGAGTTTTGTCAGGGACTGTACATAACATCGGCAATATCGTTGCACAAAATGGCGTTGATTGCACATACAGATCCTATGCGTTTCAGAGTAACTGGAACTTCTTCAGGAAAATCTGTTGTGCAATTTTAATAACACTTATAATCTAGAAAGTAAGAAAAAAAATGTACATTATATATCCATCGCATATTGAATGTCAGGGAAAAGAGCAGTAAGGCATATGTCCATATCTAAGATACTTACACTGCCCCTGACTATAGGGCCCCACATACGGCATGAAAAGCAAAAAAGAAAATGTAGAGGGTCAATGAAAAATGACACAGAAAAGTATGGTCAGACAGATGGTCATAAATATCTGAATATGAGGCCACAAACGCACATACTGGGACTGTACGGCATCCTTGTAATGGGAAAGAGAAAGTAAAAAATATAATATATGGAAAAAATTGGTGTAGTAGTGCAAAGTATATTCCTGGACAAATTTATATATAAATGTTCCCACAGGAAGTCTAATATAATATAGTAACAATATACCCAAATCAAGGTACACACAGTCACATACCTGGAAATCGAATGCATATAAAAATAATATAGAGAGATAGAAACAACAAACCAAGGGGGGTCCACCGAAGTCTTGAAGCTATGAAGCAGCAGATTGAATATAATCTATCTAATAAGCTTTCAGAGGACTCCGCAGCCAAAACAAACATAAATCTAGGAAGCATCGCATACCTATATCTTTAAATTCCCAATGATTTTCTAGTAGATGTACGGTGGTATCAGTAGCCATAACAGGGGAGACTTGCTGTCTTGTATTTATATGGCCACTGATGCCTGAAAGTGCATGTGGAACAGCATGCATGTATCATAGCAATGGACAGGTGTTGAGCAGCAGAACGGCAGAATCTGTATGCCAAAGAGCATCCTCAAGGGCATGTACCTGGAGACATGCATAGAACAGATAGGAAAAACAATGATGATAATAATGAAAATAATATAAGTATAAGATCTCAAGGTTGAAACATCAGATATCCATTTATTTTTCCATGCCTCCAAGAAGGGTTTATAGTTCACCGCCTCATTGAGGCCTGGAAAGCATGTAGCTTGGACAGAGGATTGACACCGGAGCATCCACTACACAAGCGCCATATCCTTAAATGGGGGCGGGACTGCCTGTGTCATACCATCTACCCTCCTCCAGTCGTCACCGCGGTCTCCATTGAACCTGCGCATGCATGTTAGTGGGAGCATGATGTCACTCCACTCACATCGCCATCTTGGATGTGGGTGAGGGGTTACTTTGTGCGCCGCACACTCGGGGGAGCATTCTTACAGGCGGACACAGGAAGCCAGCACACTCAAGTGGAGCTGGTCTCCAACCCTATTTGGGGAGGACACTTTCAGGCATCAGTGGCCATATAAATACAAGACAGCAAGGCTCCCCTGTTATGGCTACTGATACCACCATACATCTACCAGAAGATCATTGGGAATTGAAAGATATAGGTATGCGATGCTTCCTAGATTTATGTTTGTTTTGGCTGTGGAGTCCTCTGAAAGCTTATTAGATAACGTCGGTATGTTAATTGGTCTATAGATTATATTCATCTGCTGCTTCATAGCTTCAAGACTTCGGTGGACCCCCCTTGGTTCTTTGTTTCTTTGTTTCTATCTCTCTATATTATTTTTATATGCATTTGATTTCCAGGTATGTGACTGTGTGTACCTTGATTTGGGTATATTGTTACTATATTATATTAGACTTCCTGTGGGAACATTTATATATAAGAAATTCTTATTTGGTTTATTCTTTCTCCTCCTCTACTTTGCAACCCTCAGGGCCTGTGCGGTGTATCCATCAGACTATATTACATACAAGCTGATTTATAATCATCATTTACCCCAGTCATACCCCCAACTATTCTAGGTATACCTATATGAAAGCTATAGTCCTGTGTAGTGTTAATCTGGACAAATTTGTCCAGGAATATACTTTGCACTACTACACCAATTTTTTCCATATATTATATTTTTTACTTTCTCTTTCCCATTACAGGGACGCCGTACAGTCCCAGTATGTGCGTTTGTGGCCTCATATCCAGATATTTCTGACCATCTGTCTGACCATAATTTTCTGGGTAATTTTTCATTGACCCTCTACATTTTCTTTTTTGCTTTTCATGCCATATGTGGGGCCCTATAGTCAGGGGCAGAAGTAAGTATCTTAGATATGGACATATGCCTTACTGCTCTTTTCTCTGCTATTTAATATGCAATGGATATATAATGTGCATTTTTTCTTACTTTCTAGATTATAAGTGTTATTAAAATTGCACAACGGATTAACCCTGAAGAAGGAGTTCCAGTTACTCCGAAACTCGTAAGTTCTGTATGTGCAATCAACTCCATTTTGTGCAATGACATTGTTGATGTTATGTATATCGTAACACTTCATGTTGTTCTCTACAATTATTAGCCTAGTCTATTTCTACTTTAATTGTATATTGTCATTTCTACATGTACCTACTATTTTTGATATTATTACAATTCAATTTTTTTTATAAATTGTTGTCACCACTCTGTGCCTTCAAAGTCCCACCCCTAGGGGATAAAGTGTATTCATGCAATAAAAGGGATGTTGGCCATTTTAAGCAGATAGTATTTACCTCCTATTTTTAATTACATATGGAGAATAAAAAAGGGAATGCCACGTCCGTAAATTAGAGGAAATAGGAAAGGGTACTGAAAAAGTAACCAAAAGTCGGACTTTAAAGGCATAGAAACAATGGAGAAGTAACAAAAATGATATTCATAATATTTATTGAAAAAATTTCATCGTATAAACATAGTGTACAAAAAGGATAAAAAAACATGAACAATGGTACAGTTTGTAGAATGAGCCCTTGTGCGTCTACGCGTTTCGCCATTAGGCTTCTTCAGGACACGATCAAGGTTCAGAGATGTAACAAAAAAGAACGAATCTCACTGTCTGAAATATATTCCAATTAAAATCAGAGGTGTTGCATAAACATATTACAAGTACAATGTGTTGCATTAAAAAGCATATGCTGAACTATCCAACAGAAACCAGAAGAGACAGAAAATTATAGAAATAGGACCTAAACCCGAAATTACGTTCAGGATCCTTCAGAGACCATTTAGTACGGAGCCATTATTGTAAAACCGAAGATAGAGCTCAAAACCCACCGGGTCTGTTTAGTTGTGGCAACTGTGTCTTCTGTGACCTGTTACTGGTGGGACCCTTTATTTCTCTTCCAAATGGCCGGATTCACTCCTTACGACGCCACATCACTTGTCAAACTAACGGAGTGATATATATAATTTTCTGCCAATGTGGAGCCTTCTATGCTGGCAAGACAATCAGGCCATTTTGGAGGAGGATAAAGGACCATGTCTATTATGCCACTAGTGGCCTCTTAAATACCACTATGGGATACCATATAGCCTTTAAACGTAAATATAACCCAATGGTCTTCAAATTTGCTGCTCTTGATGTTATTCACGAGGACCCTCGAGGAGGAAACTTTGACCAAAGAGTTCTCCAAAGAGAGACCCAATGGATACACAGTTTGCAGGCCACCATATACCCGGGCCTAAATGACATGATAAGTTTTAGACCCTTTCTTTTATATAATCATGTATTTGATTCCCATATAACATATATTTGCCCTTCGCTTATTCTGCCCTCCTCTTTCCCTCTTTTCCCCTTTTTCTTTTCTTTTTTGTTTTGTTTCCTTCTTCTTTTCAAGTGTATTGTTCCTTATTTAACAATTACTTGTTTTGTTTCCGCTTTATTTACAGTGGCTATTTAGCCAACAAGTAAAGGATCCTATAAATGGATCAACGTGATATCACACACTATATAGTAATGTATTTATACTATGAGTTTGTCACTGTGTTTCAAGCTAATTACTCTAACCTTATGTCTAAACAATGGAATGAGATTTACGAATATGGATGTAATTCATGTATAAGTGTTCATATGTATCGTTTTTATTTAGCCCATGCTGTCTATCCACGGGACCCATTAGTGACATTATTTGGCGCCTATTTGGAATATGCTTTATATTTCCTCTTCCTCCTTATACCTTCCGATGGAGGTGCTCCCAGCAGCGGTACTCCTTGTTTATTATTGCTTTTATCTAGGACACCTGCATCGGAGCAAGCTCTCCTGTCCCATTGGTTTGTATGCAAGCGTAATCAAAGCTGAGTCTCGCTCATCATTCTGCCTACAAACTGCACAATTCAGCTCTCTCACCCTATCTACCATGCACATGCGCAAACCGAGCGGAGATCCGCTTGCTGCACTGCCTACAATCCCCACAATCCATTTCACTTATGACGTCATATGACATTGCCTCATCTACATGCTGGGAGAGGGCCAGTGAGTATAAATAGCCAGCGTTTTCATATGGGCTCCGTGTACAGCACCCGGCTGTCTCCCAGGGGCATACCCATGTGTCCGATTTCCCGTGTAAGTACTTTTGTAATCACTACTATATCTACTATCCTGGTCACCACCAACAGGCAGTGTTTGTAATGCAATCTCTCCCTTACATCTTCTATCCATAGGCAGTGCATGCTAGTTTGGGCTGTATGACACGCCGCTAGCTCTGCTGAACTTTATTAAGGGTTGTTCCCTCCCAGTACTACTGTTCTGGTGGTCATTCATTTGTTTGGACACAAGACGCACACCCGCCCCCATTGTAGCAGTACCTGAAGTATTTATACAAGTAGGCACCTCTTGTCCCTCAGTGTTCCCCATGTTATATAAGCTTTCCACTGTTTGATACATTATCTATGAAAACCAATCGCACATCATTTACTTTTCTACAGTTTGTCATAAGCATTTCACACTTTTGGAAATTTTCTGGCTACTGGGAATTTGTACATGAGGCCTAACCAACTTGAAGGTATCTCTTTTGTTGCTAATTTTCTGTCTCTTCTGGTTTCTGTTGGATAGTTCAGCATATGCTTTGTAACACATTGTAATATGTTTATGCAATACCTCTGATTTTAACCACTTGCCTACCAGGCACGAACACCCCCTTCCTGTCCAGGCCATTTTTCAGCTTTCAGCGCTGTCGCACTTTGAATGACAATTGCACGGTCATACTACACTGTACCCAAACATTTTTTTATTATTTTCTTCACACAATTAGAGCTTTCTTTTGCTGGTATGTAATCACTGCTGGGTTTTTTTATTTTTTACAAAAAAAAAGACCAAAAATTTTGAAAAAAAAGTTTTTTTTACTATTTTTCTGTTAGTAAATTTTGTAACTAAGTAATTTTTCGCCTTCACTGATGTGCGCTGATGAGGCAGCACTGATGGGCACTGATAGGCTGAACTGGTGGGCATTGATGAGGTGGCACTTATGGGCACTGATGAGGCAGCACTTATGGGCACTGATGAGGTGGCACCGATGTGGAGGCACTAATCTTCCGCACTTATGGGCACTGATATGTGGCATTGATGAGCACTGATAAGCGGCACTGATGGGCACTGTTAGGTGGCACTGATGGGCACTAATAGGTGGCATTGGTGGGCACGGATAGGCGGCATGGATAGGCGGTACATATGGGCACTGATGGGCATTAACGGGTGCCACTGATGGGCGACAATGATGGGCATTGATGGACAGCAGTGATGGGCAATGATGGGCAGCACTGATAGGCGGCACTAATTGCCAGCACTGACTGGCATGGCTAATGGGCACTGATTTGTGGCACTTGTGGGCAGTGTGGGCACTGATTGCTGCCACTGGTGGGCTCTGATCACTGGCATTGGTGGGCACTGTATGCTGGCATTGGTGGGCATGGTATTTTTTTTTTTTAACAGAGAAGTTTTTATTTTCTTACACAAAAACAAGACAGTACAAACATAGCGAGTATCATACAAAGGATTTGACATCAGGTGATTAGTTATATGACAGTAGTAATGCATATGTACAAATTAAACAGCTCCAACAAGATGATGTACAGGATATTAGAGGTGTACAGTATAGACAGAAAAATTATTATAAGGCAAGTGCTAAAATAGGGGGTGATCCTACAGTGATTACACTGAGATGGGAGCAGACAAACTGAACTAGTCTATTGGGGGCCCCACCCCCCACAACCCAGGGGGGAGGGGAACAGGGGGCGGGGGAATAGTCCCCACCCCTGGTCAACTCGAGTAGGATATAACCCTGAAAACGAGAAGGAGTGGGTAGCCCCAATCTCTCTCGCCGATAGGAGTGGGACTCTTAGTGAAGAATTTCACTAGGGAGATTCATCCCCAGTCGGGAGTCAGCCACATGCATCAATCCAACTCGACCATACTTTTTCATATTTCTGTGGACAGTTTCTACTGTCATAGGTGATACGGTATAGTGGTAGCACATTATTTATCGTTTTTTGCCATGTTTCCCTAGTTGGGGCCTCCCTTTGTTTCCATTTAAGGAGTATTTCCCTTCTTGTATAAAATAACGAGTATGTTAGGCATAATTTAATATAGCGGTCCCCTTCTATATCTTCCAAATGACTCAATAGTAGGGTTAGAGGGTCTAGTGGTATCGTAACTCCACAAATCGTTCCTAAAGTGTCCGCTACCGAACTCCAGAAAGGGCGAAGTTTGGGACAGGACCAGACCATATGATAAAAGGTACCCGTTTTCTAGATCACATCTAGTGCATTTGGGGCTAAGACCAGGATAGATTTTCGCTAGCCTTTGTGGCGTATAGTAAGCCCTATGTATAAATTTCAATTGAATAAATCTATCCTTAGCTGCGATCATAGATGGTATAAATGTAGTTAGACACTCCTCCCACTCCACTCAGAGATGAGGGAGCATGGGTTTAGCCCAAAGTGGTGTGTGGGGGGAAATATGTGCCTGTTTCAGGAGGGATGCCCTAGATGATTTCCATACCTGAATTGTGGATTTCATAGGACTTGTCACTGCAGGGTCAGCCGGCCCCCTGTATGGCAAATTGGACAGTGCTGCATATGACCCTAGTAGGGCCGCCTCCAGAGTGACTGCAGGATCCTGCCGAGGTTGCGAGAACCACCACCTCACCGTCACCAGGACCGCCGCCCAATAATACGTCAGGAAATTAGGCAGTGCCAGACCACCTCCAGACAGTGGGAGGTAAAGTATAGTTTTTGCTACCCTTGGGGGTTTCCCTGCCCATATGAAGGAGATCACTACACTTTCCAACTGGCAAAAGAAGGACCAGGGGATAGAGGTCGGGGTGTTTCTGAAATAATAGAGACATTTTGGTAAATAAATCATTTTTAGGAGGTTGCCTCTACCTACCGGGGTTAAGGGAAGAGATCTCCAGGTGGAGCACCGCTGCTGGAGCTGGGTAAACAGAGGGAATACATTTTTACCCAGGTAGCCTGTCATTTCATTCCCTATTTTCACCCCCAGATAGGTAAACTCGTCTACCCATTTCAAAGGGGTTCCTGTATTTATCTGTGGCATTGACTGGCAGAGGGGAAAAAGGACTGATTTATTCCAATTTATTAGGATGCCCGAAAAATGGCCAAATTTGTCAAACACCACAAGGGCTGCTCTCAGGGAGTCAGAGGCGTCTGCTAAATAGAGGATAGAGTCATCAGCATATAAAGAGACACCCCTGTCTTTTGCCTCTCCCCAGCTTAAACACCTCTGATAGGACCCCATTAGTACGGATGCGGGCCCTGGGTTGGACATAGAGCATTTGGAGCCAGGTCAAGAATCTAGGCCCGAATCCAAATTTAGAAAGACCCGCCAAAGGTAGCCCCACTCGACCAAATCAAAAGCTTTCTCCGCGTCGAGTGAGGCCACTACTCCCGGTTTATCGGAGGAGGCAATAGCTATATGTGTGTGTAGCCAGCGGATATTTATGTCTGTTCCCCTGCCTGGCATGAATCCTGTCTGGTCTGGATGTATCAGGGCCATAATGACTGTATTTAGCCTGTTAGCCAGGATTTTTGCGAGGGTTTTTGTGTCTACATTCAGGAGGGAAATGGGACGGTAGGAAGAGCATAGAGTCGGGTCTTTTCCCGGCTTGGGGATAACTACTATCACCACCTCATGCATTGAATCAGGAAGGTGGCCCTCTTTGAAGGACTTAGCGAATAGGGATTGGAGTCTAGGGGCCAGTTGTTCTGTATACATTTTATAAAATTCCACCGGGAAACCATCCGGTCCCCATGTCTTACCTGTCTGCATCATCTTAAGAGCCTTTTGGATTTCTTCTATTTTAATAGGGGCATCTAGTTTGTCAGCATAAGTTGGGGTAAGGGTTGGTATATCAATATCCTCAAGATAGGCTAGTAGATCCTCCAAATCATAGGCAACTTGGGAGCTGTATAGTGTTTGGTAGTATGAGGCAAATTCCAGGTTAATTCCCTCAGGCGTGGAGGTGAAAGAGCCATTCCCAGCCTGAATCTGACCTATGGTCATGCCCACTGATTGCTGCTTGGAGAGCCAGGCTAACAGGCGACCAGTCCTCTCCCCCTGTTCAAATATCCTCTGCGTTTGATGGAGGAGCTTCTTCTGCGTCCGAGCTGTCCTCAGCATAAGAACCTCTCCCAGAATGGATTGCAATCTGGCATAAGTCTGTGGGTCTGGGGATCTAACGTATAAAGCCTCCTGTGTCTGTGCTTCTACTTCAAGGGTTGTGAGATCTTTTCTACGTGTCCTACGGACTTGCCCTATAATAGTCTGGTACTGTCCCCTGGAGAATGCCTTAAAAGCGTCCCAAACTAAGGAGGCTGAGGCTGAGTCAGGGTTTATCTGCGAATATGACTCCAGCTCGTCCTTGTATTTCGGTTCCACTTCCGCATCCGGGACCCAATATCTAGACAGCCGCCAGAGCTTGTCTGACGGGGCCATTGAGACATCTATTTCCAGGAGAACCGGAGCGTGGTCCGAGATACCTCGGGGAAGGATCGTGATGTCACAAACCTTAGGGAGAACTGATCCTCCCGTATAGACCAAGTCAATGAGTGACAAGTGTATGCTTTGGTCTGGGGATATTTCCATCTCCAAATATCATGTAGACCGTAGGTGTCCGCCCAGTCTGCAAGTCCCTGTCGGGTCATACCAGCAGTAAGAAGTCTATCTAGTCCTGCATCAGGAACCAGGTTAAAGTCTCCTAGTAGAAGTACATTTTCAGTGGAAAATTCAGCTATTTTGGCAGTGATTTGGTTCAATACTTGAAGGGAGGCCGGGGGTGGGAGGTATAGGCCTACAATTACCCATGGCACGTTGTATAATAATGCATGTATCACCACATACCTACCGTCCGGGTCCAGAGCTAGATCGAGGAGTCTGAAGGGGAGGGTTTTAAGAATTAGAATGCTTACACCTCTGGAGAATGTAGAATGGGTTGCGTGGTAGGGATAACCCACCCACGGTTTTTTTAAGCTAAAGGTTTTTTTCCCCACTAGGTGGGTCTCCTGGAACACACATATGTGAGGGTGGTAGGTTTTAACAAATTGGAATAACAGGGATCTTTTAATAGGAGAATTTAAGCCCCTCGTGTTCCAGGAAATTATCTTAAGGGAGGACATTAATACTGTCCAGAAATATTGTAGGATGATAGGTGTGGGTCAAACTCCTCCCATCAGAGCTTCCAGGCCCGGACGGGCACACAAAAGACATTAGCCACCATGCAATATTAGTCAAGGTAATCACCAACAGTACTGTCATAAACCATGAAAACAATAAAAACAATAACTCAGGGTCTGCAACGGCAGCCCAACTTAACCAACTGTCCCCACTCCACCCATCCCCCAATCCAGAAGGAGGGCTTCTATCCCCAAACAAAGGTTGGCTTTCCAGCCTAACATGAGGGCAATGTGCAAGAGGCGCTCAGCCTCCCACTTCAGACTTAGCTTAAAAACAAACAAACATTCTGTAGTCCGGCAAGGATATCGAGTGTAGATCTCCCGGATCCCCGGGGGCACATGCCTAGATCACGGGGGTACATAACATAACCATCAACCCCAGATCGTAATAGTCATTGGCTCTTTAAAGTTGTATGTCCTGTCTCTTCTGTGAGTGATACATCTAAATATCTGTAGAGGAAGTGTTCCCAGTCCTCACCATCCCTGTCACTGCCCCCTTAGTGTAGAAGAGGGGGGGAGGGGGAAGTAGGAAAGAGAGAGAGAACATCCCCTCCAAGCGTCCCCAGTGCAGCTGGGTGTCTCCAGGGAAGAGCATGATAAATGAGCTTTCATAAGAAACTTTGGGAGGCTATACCCCAATGCTTCCTTCCTTCCACAAATATTCAGTTTCTCTACTGAGTAAACAACATGGGAAGGGTATACTTATGTTGTTTATAAGAGTAGGACTCCTAGGCAACTCCTAGGCAGTGTAGTAATGGGAGTAAACAGTTCCTCTTCCCCCTCTTGGAACTGCCGCTTCGTGGGTCAATCAGGGAAGAAAGGGGGTACGCCCCATGCCATCCTGAGATCCCTCCCACCCAGGGTCCCCCGGGTAGGAACATGGAGGGAGAGCAAAAGAACCACGTGGGAGCAGCCATTGCATGAAGGAGTAAGTTATGTAGGTCACCGACCGGCTGCTCACAGCCCCATAAAGTTCAGCATTATTACTGACACGCTCAACAGTGATATTCAACAAGGAGATTGTCACAGTTCAGAAGGGTATACAGGTGTATTCAAAAGAGCCCTGGGTCAATGCGTACAGGTCAGCATACCTGAAAGGGACTAGTTGGGGAGTGTTTCAGCCCATGCTGCAGCGTCTCTGGGTGAGGTGAAAAACTGAATCCTCTCCCCGTCCTGAACTCTCAGCCTGGCTGGAAAGAGCATACTATACTTTACTCCTTTCTGACGTAGCAGGCCTCTGACGTGATCGAAAGCTTTCCGTTGGCGCTGGGTCTCCACCGTATAGTCCGGGAAAATGAGGAGCTTTGTGTTCTCAAATTTAAGTTCACCCTGCAACCTAGCTGCCCGCAGCACTGTGTCATGGTCCCGGTAATGTAGCAGTTTAAATATGAAAGTGCGCGGGGGGGGCTCCCTGAGGACCCCTTGACACCAGAATACGATGGGCCCTTTCTATAGAAAAATGGGGGGAGCTCTGGGCAATAAAGATGGTAGTAGCCCCTCCATGAATTCCACCGGATCATCACCCTCAGCTCTTTCAGGAAGGCCGAGAACTCGCAGGTTGTTACGCCTGTTCCGGTTCTCGGCATCTTCTGCTCTTATTTCCTGGTTTTTGACTTTTAATTTTAAGGGCCTGGAGGTCTGTATGGTGCTCCCTCTGAACATCCTCCGTCTCAGAGACCCATCTCTCCACCTCCGCCACGCGGTCTCGGAACTTGTCCATGTCCCTACGGATGAGAGCCGTTTCAGTCTGCACATGGTCAATTTTCGTGGTCAGCGCAGCCTGGCATGTTGTGATCGTCAGCATTAGGGCGTCGTAAGCTGACGATCCGGCCTGGATACCTCCGTCAGGCGGGGGGTCTGTCTGAGCCTCCATATGGCGGGCTGCGTGTGTTGTAGGCCGCAGCGTGGGACGGGTACTCACAGAGGTCACGGAGTTGCTCTGCTTGCCGTATCGTTTGCCCACTGGCATTGCCCGATCCCCCCGCAGAGACTTTGCTGAAGGACGGCTGTATTTCTGTTCTCTATCACCAGGATTATGGCAGGATAAAGAGGCGGAGACGGGAGCTCAGTTAACACACGTCTGCTCCCAGTGACATCTTGGACACGCCCCCCCGGGCATGGTATTTTTACACTTTATTTATATATTGTAATCGGGGCACTGATGATCAGTGCCCTGATTACTTCCCTAGCTTTCCCCCTGTGAGGAAATGCCGCTGATCGGCTCTCCTCGCCTCACACTGTCAGTGTGAGGCGAGGAGAGACGATTACCGGCATCTCCGTGTTTACATGTGACCGCTTTGATTGGACACAGCCGATCACATGGTTAAAGAGCCGCGGATGCAGATCGGTGTCGCATCATGTCCTAGCAACACGGTGCGGCCACGATCGCCGCTCTGCGCACCCCCGTGGGTGCGCGAGAGCGTCCGTTCTGTGCCACCGTCATATGACGGCGGCCCAGAACAAGAGCTGCACCGACCCGTCGTCATTTGACTGATTCATTGGAATATATCTCATTTCAGACAGTGAGATTCATTTTCTTTTCTTCTTTTTTGTTACATCTCTTAACCTTGATCGTGTCCTGAAGAAGCCTAAAGGCAAAACGCGTAGACGCACAAGGGCTCATTCTACAAACTGTACCATTGTTCATGTTTTTTATCCTGTTTTGT
Source organism: Aquarana catesbeiana (assembly GCF_042186555.1). Classification (NCBI taxonomy): domain Eukaryota; kingdom Metazoa; phylum Chordata; class Amphibia; order Anura; family Ranidae; genus Aquarana; species Aquarana catesbeiana. Next base: position 157,044,380 of record NC_133329.1, read on the forward strand.
ACACTATGTTTATACGATGAAATTTTTTCAATAAATATTCTGAATATCATTTTTGTTACTTCTCCATTGTTTCTATGCCTTTAAAGTCCGACTTTTGGTTACTTTTTCAGTACCCTTTCCTATTTTAATTACATATCTTTTGGGTAGCAAATACCCGGTCCTTTCCCCGTCCAATTAGGAGGTTATGAGCTTCATAGATATATTTTATATATTTTTGTATATCTATCTATATACATTACAACATTTCATTTTTTGTAAGCCACAAAAAAATTGTGTGGGGGTTCCCGTAAAATCCATACCAGGCCCTTCGGGTCTGATATAGAAATTAAGGGGAACACTGCGCCAAATTTTTTAAAAAATGGCGTAGGGGTCACCCCCAAAATCCATACCAGACCAAGATTTTAAGGGGAACCCTGCGCCAAAATTAAAAAAAAAATGGCATAGGGGCCCCCCAAATTCATACCAGACCCTTAACCGAGCACGCAACCTGGCAGGCCGCAGGAAAAGAGGGGGGGACGAAAGAGAACCCCCCTTCCTGAACCGTACCAGGCCACATGTCCTCAACATGGGGAGGGTGCTTTGGGTAGCCCCCCAAAGCACCTTGTCCCCATGTTGATGGGGACAAGGGCCTCATTCCCACAACCCTTGCCCTGTGGTTGTGGGGGTCTGCGGGCAGGGGGCTTATCGGAATCTGGAAGCCCCCTTTAACAAGGGGACCCCCAGATCCAGGCCCCCCTCTGTGTGAATTGGTAACAGGATACAAGTACCCCTACCATTTCACAAAAAAAGTGTCAAAATGGTAAAAAAGACAAGAGACAGCTTGGGACAAGTCCGTTATTAAAAAGTAAAAAAATAAAAATCTCCCACGATGTAAGTTCACGCCGCCCGACGGACCAAAAAAAAAAGCCGCAACTGATCTGCCTCCATGGGAGGCTCCTGCCGACTGACGCATCTTTGCTGTGACAGCTCTTATATAACTGAGGGCGGGGTCACCCGGTGATGTAACTGGGTGACCCTGCCCCCTCTGATGCCACGGGGGCTTCCCCATGGCTTCCCCGTGGCATCAGAGGGGGGCGGGGCCACCCGGTGACATAAACAGGTGACCCCGCCCCCCTCGGACATCGCGGGGAAGCCCCCGTGGCATCAGAGGGGGGCGGGATCACCCGGTTACGTCACTGAGTGGCCCGGCCCTCAGTTATATAAGAGCTGTCACAGCGAAGGCACATCAGTCGGCGGGAGCCTCCCATGGAGGCGGATCGGTTGCGGCTTTTTTTTTTCCGGTCCGTTGGTGGCGTGAACTTACATCGTGGGAGATTTTGATTTTTTTTATTCGCTTCCCAAGGTGCACAAAAACATCACAGATCCACCTGGTCATCCCATTATTTCTGGCAACAGTTCCATCACTGAGAATTTTAGCCGCTGATAGACGAACATCTCAGGCCTTATGTTGCCAGCTTTCCATCATATACGAAGGACACAATCCATTTCCTTACAATCTTAGATGGCTTATATATACCTACTTATGCTACTCTGGTCACGATTGATGTGGAGGCTTTATATAGCTCAATCCCCATTCTTTGTGGTTAGCAGCCATTTATCACATTCTGTCCCAGCAAGTGGAAGATGGCTGGCCCTATAGTGACCTCATTAATCAATCTGTTGAGTTTGTTCTCACCCACAATGTCTTCTCCTTTGATGGCTCCCACTACCTTCAGGTGCAGGGGGTAGCAATGGGGCCATGCTGTGCCCCATTGTATGCCAACCTGTACCTGGGGGAGTGGGAGCGATAACTTATGTCGGATAAGCACCTAGCAATGTACACTGACCACATTTTAATTTGGCACAGGTACATTGATGATGTATTCATGATATGGGGTGGTCCTGTTGAGTTACTCTCCAATCTATTGAAGACTCAACAGGAACCAATTCAATCTGACCTTCACCATGTCCCACCACCCACAAGAGGTGACTTTTCTTGATGTCACTGTCACTCGTGGTGAGTACAAAGCCATCTCCACCTGCCTATTTAGGAAACCCACAGCGGGCAATTCTGTCCTGCATGCCTCTAGATCTCACCCACAGTCCTTATTAACCTCTATACCTTTTAGCCAATATTTGAGAACGAGGCGACACTGCTCTGATGAAAAATCTTTCCAAGCAGAAGCCAAAATTTTGTAAACAAGACTTCTAGAAAGGGGCTACACTAAATCATGTCTCAAAAAAAGCCTATAGAAGAGCAATATTAAAAACCAGACGTGAGCTTTTATATGAAAGTAAGAGGGATAAAAATCCTAGGTTATACAACTAGAATAATAATGAAGTAATCTAATCAGCATACAAAAATAAGAAATGTAATTCAGAAATATTGGCATTTATTATCTATGGATCCAAATATAGGCAGGTTTATATCCCATAAACCATCTATCACCTTTAGGCGTGCCACATCTATTAAAGATCACATCATTCTGAGTGAATTTAAGGGTGAAATGAGGGGCGATCCCTGCAAACTTAAGGGAACATACACATGCGGAGGATGTAGCTTCTGTCAATATATACATGTAGGTCCTTCACATATTCTACCCAATAGTCATCACTTTAGGGCACGACATTTTGCTAACTGCAAAACGCATGGTGTGGTATATCTAATGATGTGCGATTGTGGATCCTTTTATGTGGGGAAGACCAAGGTTGAATTTCGCACCAGAATGTCCAAGCATGTCTGGAGTATAAAGAGATGTAACCTCGACCTACCGTTAGGAAGACATGTTACTGATTTTCATAATGAAAAGTTTCCCAAAATTTAAAAATTTATGGTCCTTGATAGAGTGCATCCCAATCTCAGAGGAGGAGACTGGAATAAGCTCCTCCTCCAGAGAGAACTCAAGTGGATTTTCTCTCTCCAAGCTACATGCTTTCCAGGCCTCAATGAGGCGGTGAACTATAAACCCTTCTTGGAGGGTTTCACCACCGGAGGAATGGAACATTTTTTGTTATTATCATCATTGTTATTCCTATCTGTTCTATACAGGTCTCCAGGTACATGCCCTTGAGGATGCTCTTCGGAATACACATTCTGCCATTCTGCAACATCTGCCCATTGCTGTGAAACATGCATGCTGTTCTATTCTTGGCCATTGCCATGTCCTGGCTCTTCGGCCCCACCTATTTGGCGTGTTACCTTCCTCTTTTTTTAATTTTTAATTTTTTATGGAAAGTGGAAGATGGCTGGCCCTATAGTGACCTCATTAATCAATCTGTTGAGTTTGTTCTCACCCACAATGTCTTCTCCTTTGATGGCTCCCACTACCTTCAGGTGCAGGGGGTAGCAATGGGGCCATGCTGTGCCCCATCGTATGCCAACCTGTACCTGGGGGAGTGGGAGCGATAACTTATGTCGGATAAGCACCTAGCAATGTACACTGACCACATTTTAATTCGGCACAGGTACATTGATGATGTATTCATGATATGGGGTGGTCCTGTTGAGTTACTCTCCAATCTATTGAAGACTCAACAGGAACCGATTCAATCTGACCTTCACCATGTCCCACCACCCACAAGAGGTGACTTTTCTTGATGTCACTGTCACTCGTGGTGAGTACAAAGCCATCTCCACCTGCCTATTTAGGAAACCCACAGCGGGCAATTCTGTCCTGCATGCCTCTAGATCTCACCCACAGTCCTTATTAACCTCTATACCTTTTAGCCAATATTTGAGAACGAGGCGACACTGCTCTGATGAAAAATCTTTCCAAGCAGAAGGCAAAATTTTGCAAACAAGACTTCTAGAAAGGGGCTACACTAAATCATGTCTCAAAAAAAGCCTATAGAAGAGCAATATTAAAAACCAGACGTGAGCTTTTATATGAAAGTAAGAGGGATAAAAATCCTAGGTTATACAACTAGAATAATAATGAAGTAATCTAATCAGCATACAAAAATAAGAAATGTAATTCAGAAATATTGGCATTTATTATCTATGGATCCAAATATAGGCAGGTTTATATCCCATAAACCATCTATCACCTTTAGGCGTGCCACATCTATTAAAGATCACATCATTCTGAGTGAATTTAAGGGTGAAATGAGGGGCGATCCCTGCAAACTTAAGGGAACATACACATGCGGAGGATGTAGCTTCTGTCAATATATACATGTAGGTCCTTCACATATTCTACCCAATGGTCATCACTTTAGGGCACGACATTTTGCTAACTGCAAAACGCATGGTGTGGTATATCTAATGATGTGCGATTGTGGATCCTTTTATGTGGGGAAGACCAAGGTTGAATTTCTACCCTCCTCCAGTAGTCACCGCGGTCTCCATTTGACCCACGCATGCGCGTCAGCGGGAGTGCGACGCATTACGTCACTCCACCCACATTGCCATCTTGAATGTGGGCGAGGGGTTACTTTGTGCGCCGCACACTCGGGGGACCATTCTTACAGGTGCACACAGGAAGCCAGCACACTTACGTGGAGTTGGTCTCCACCCCTGTTTGGGGAGGACACTTCCAGGTATCAGTGGCCATATAAATACAGGAGAGCAACTCCCCTGTTATGGCTACTGATACCACCGTACATCTACCAGGAAATCATTGGGAATTTAAAGATATAGGTATGCAATGCTTCCTAGATTTATGTTTGTTTTGGCTGTGGAGTCCTCTGAAAGCTTAGTAGACTGACGTGGGTATGTTAATTGGTCTATAGATTATATTCAATCTGCTGCTTCATAGCTTCAAGACTTCGGTGGACCCTCCTTGGTTCGTTGTTTCTATCTCTCTATATTATTTTTATATGCATTTGATTTCCAGGTATGTGACTGTGTGTACCTTGATTTGAATATATTGTTAATATATTATATTAGACTTCCTGTGGGAACATTTATATATAATAAACACTCATTTGGTTTCTTCTTTCTCCTCTTCTACTCTGCAACCCTCAGGGCCTGTGTGGTGTATCCATCAGACTGTATTACATACAAGCTGATTTATAATCATCATTTACCCCAGTCATACCCCCAACTATTCTAGGTCTATATGTCCATATGAAAGCTATAGTCCTGTGTAGTGTTAATCTGGACAAATTTGTCCAGGAATATGCTTTGCACTACTACACCAATTTTTTCCATACATTATATTTTTTACTTTCTCTTTCCCATTACAGGAACGCCGTACGGTCCCAGTATGTGCGTTTGTGGCCTCATATCCAGATATTTATGACCATATGTCTGACCATACTTTTCTGGGTCATTTTTCATTGACCCTCTACATTTTCTTTTTTGCTTTTCATGCCGTATGTGGGGCCCTATAGTCAGGGGCAGTGTAAGTATCTTAGATATGGACATATGCCTTACTGCTCTTCTCCCTGCCATTCAATATGCGATGGATATATTATGTGCATTTTTTCTGACCCGAGGGACATACAAAACCTGCTTAACCCCATCAAGGAGGACGATCGACCGTCTACCTCTGGTGAAGTCGGGTGTAAGGCAGGGGTGAATGGCTTGGAAAAAGGTGCCCTCAGAGTCAGGAATAAAGATAGCTCAGGGGCTCCTTGGTTGGGAGGGATAATTGTGATGCTCTAAACTCATCTGCAGGGCTGCATCCTTGATGTTGTGCCCAGAGTCCGCTAGCATAAGTGGCTGGAAAACTCGGACTCATTAACTACTTGCCCATGAAGGGCCATGACTTGCTGGCTCACAGTTTACTTTGCCCTTAATGAGGTCTCGGTGATAATATCAGACATGTTAGTCTGGTAATAGGTCCATGCCTCAGGTCCAGCACTTCTTACCCTTTTGTCACTGTTAGCATTCAGGAGAGGAGGAATGCATAAGCAAGGGAAAACAGAAGATGTTTCCAGTGCAAACCAACCTCGCATATGTGTGAGCCTAGACATACCATAACAAAGATGGTCGCCACAAATGGTAAACAGTGTATGTGCGGATGCAAAAGTAGGTCATCTGACTAGAAACAGACACAAAACCTGGACCGGATTGTGCACGCACGCTGGTCACAGGTGAAAGGAAAAAACTACTGACAAAGGAAAAACCCCCAAAATCACTCCCATAAAGGAAAAATGACGAAGTCTAATTGTCAGAAACCATGAATCAGACCGAGACAGAAGTACAGTTAAATCACACCTGTTTAATAATAAAAGTAAATAGAACAAACGTAGTCAAAACATAGCCAAAGTTCGGTAACCGGAACGGATAGTCAGACAAGCCAGAAAGTCAGGAAGGCAGGAATCAGCGTAGTGGAACAGCAAGCAGGATCTGAAGCCAGAAGGAATGTCAGCCAAGCAAGTCTTTAACAGGAGTGCAGAAGAAAGTCTCTGATGTTGACCAAGGCGAAGGCAGAGATCATCTGGGCTGGACGGCTTAAGTAAGCAGGACTGTGGAGCGATAGGAGCTGGCAATTAGCTGACAGCGGAGTGGCCAGCTCAGAGAAGGAAGGGCTGATCCCAGCCTTGAGAGTACCCCCTCCTCAACGACCCCTCCCCCTCGGAGGACCACCAGGCTTGAGGGAAAAACGTCTATGGAAACGTCCGAGGATGAGACGTAACAGCGTTTCTCCAGACCGTACCCTTTCCAATGCACCAGGTACTGTATGCGCCCACTGAACCTACGGGAGTAAACAATGGACTGTACTTCATACTTCCCATAGTTCTCAACCTGTACAGGGTGAGGACATGGCACCAAGGTGGTAAAGTGGTTGCAGACCAATAAGGAGACATGAAATACATTTGAGATACGCATATTAGAAAGAAGGTCTAAACGTGTAAGCCACTGGGTTAATCTTGCAAATACAGAAAGGCCCAATAAACCGAGGTACGAACTTCGGAGAGGGAACACAAAGTCGGAGGTTGCGAGATGACAGCCAGACCCTGTCCCTAGCCTGGTAGGAAGGCGCAGGCAGGCAGTATGGAGTCTGTACCTTTCATAAGCATGTCGCAAAGCCTCCTGGACTTGTGCCCAAGTGGAAGGAAGACCACTGAGATGCTCCTCTAACGCAGGAATACACTGCGGAAAAAATGAGTCAGGCAACATGGAAAGTTGGAAACCATAGTTCATCATAAACGGGGACAATTGGGAAGCAGAATTCAAGGCACTATTGTGAGCAAATTCCGCCCACGGTAAGAGGTCTGACCAGTTGTTATGATGGTCAGAAATGCAGTGGGGACGGAAAGTATTCAGACCCCCTTAAATTTTTCACTGTTTGTTATATTGCAGCCATTTGCTAAAATCATTTAAGTTCATTTTTTTTCCTTATTAATGTACACACAGCACCCCATATTGACAGAAAAACACAGAATTGTTGACATTTTTGCAGATTTATTAAAAAAAAAAAAAAAAACTGAAATATCACATGGTCCTAAGTATTCAGACCCTTTGCTGTGACACTCATATATTTAACTCAGGTGCTGTCCATTTCTTCTGATCATCTTTGAGATGGTTCTACACCTTCATTTGAGTCCAACTGTGTTTGATTATACTGATTTGACTTGATTAGGAAAGCCACACACCTGTCTATATATGACCTTACAGCTCACAGTGCACGTCAGAACAAATGAGAATCATGAGGTCAAAGGAACTGCCTGAAGAGCTCAGAGACAGAATTGTGGCAAGGCACAGATCTGGCCAAGATTACAAAAAATTTCTGCTGCACTTAAGGTTCCTAAGAGCACAGTGGCTTCCATAATCCTTAAATGAAAGACATTTGGGACAACCAGAACCCTTCCTAGAGCTGGCCGTCCGGCCAAACTGAGCTATCAGGGGAGAAGAGCCTTGGTGAGAGAGGTAAAGAAGAACCCAAAAATCACTGTGGCTGAGTTCCAGAGATGCAGTCGGGAGATGGGAGAAAGTTGTAGAAAGTCAACCATCACTGCAGCCCTCTACCAGTCGGGGCTTTATGGCAGAGTAGCCCGACGGAAGCCTATACTCAGTGCAAGACACATGAAAGCGCACATGGAGTTTGCTAAAAAACACCTGAAGGACTCCAAGATGGTGAGAAATAAGATTCTCTGGTCTGATGAGACCAAGATAGAACTTTTTGGCCTTAATTCTAAGCGGTATGTGTGGAGAAAACCAGGCACTGCTCATCACCTGTCCAATACATTCCCAACAATGAAGCATGGTGGTGGCAGCATCATGCTGTGGGGGTGTTTTTCAGCTGCAGGGACAGGACCACTGGTTGCAATCGAGGGAAAGATTAATGCGGCCAAGTACAGGGTTATCCTGGACGAAAACCTTCTCCAGAGTGCTCAGGACCTCAGATTGGGCCGAAGGTTTACCTTCCAACAAGACAATGACCATAAGCACACAGCTAAAATAACAAAGGAGTGGCTTCACAACAACTCCGTGACTGTTCTTGAATGGCCCAGCCAGAGCCCTGACTTAAACCCAATTGAGCATCTCTGGAGATACCTAAAAATGGCTGTCCACTAACGTTTACCATCCAACCTGACAGAACTAGAGAGGATCTGCAAGGAGGAATGGCATAGGATCCCCAAATCCAGGTGTGAAAAACTTGTTGCATCTTTCCCAAAAAGACTCATGGCTGTATTAGATCAAAAGGGTACTTCTGCTAAATACTGAGCAAAGGGTCTGAATACCATGTGATATTTCAGTTTTTTCTTTTTTAATAAATCTGCAAAAATGTCAACAATTCTGTGTTTTTCTGTCAATATGGGGTGCTGTGTGTACATTAATGAGGAAAAAAATGAACTTTAAATGATTTTAGTAAATGGCTGCAATATAACAAAGAGTGAAAAATTTAAGGGGGTCTATAGCACCACTCACCCATTTCTTTACCTCTATTTACTGTAAGTTCCCTTGGGAACCCAATAGGGGGGCTGCAACCCGTTACCATCCTGAGCGTGGAGCATACCACATAATTTGCATGTAAGTGAAAGATCTCCCGAGGAAAAATGGAAGCCAGTTCCTTAGAAGTGGGCAACTTCTTAAGTGGAATACAATGAGACATTTTCGAGAACCATAAGGATAACTGTGTTGCCCTGGGAGTTCGTTAACTCCACAATGAAATCCATAGATGGGTGGGTCCAGTTCCTCTCTCCATTAGGTATGGGTTGTAGGAGGTCCACTGGAAGGTGTCGTGGAGTCTTACTCTGAGCACACACAGAACAGGCAGCTACGAAGGCTGTTACATCAGCACTTAGACTAGGCCACCAGAATTGTTGGGAAATGGCCCAAAAGAGTTGATTCTTCCCAGGGTGGCCAGCAGCTTTGGGAGAATGGTAAGTCTGGAGCACGGCAGTATGGAGACTCTCTGGGAGAAAGTAGTGGTCACAAGGTTTCTCAGGAGGAGCATGGACCTGAGCGGCAAGAATTTTGTCACAGGAGAAGTGAGACTGGTGGGAACCATAGCCAGAATATGATAAGGAGGAATCACAGGAACTGGAACTGACTCCATCTTGGAAGTGGAGGAAAATTGTCGCGACAAAGCGTCAGCCCTTACGTTCTTAGTACTGGGTAAGAATGAGACAATGTAATTAAAACTTGACAAGAAAAGAGCCCATCGCGCCCTTCTGGGAAAGAGGCATTTAGCCTCAGACAAGAATGTGAGATTCTTATGGTCAGTAAGGATGAGAACTGGCACAGTGGTACCTTCGAGGAGATGTCTCCATTCTTTCAGGGCTAAAATGATCGCCAACAGCTCTCTGTCACCAATCTCGTATTTGCACTCCGCAGGTGACAATTTCTTGGAAAAGTAGCCACAAGTATGCAAAGCGCTCTCAGAGTTAGGACGTTGAGACAGAAGGGCGCCAACTCCAGTCTCAGAAGTCTCAACCTCAAGGATAAAAGGTAACTTAAGATCAGGATGTGCCAACACAGGAGCAGAAACAAAGGCAGCCTTGAGACTCTCAAAGGCCTTAATTGACTCCGGAGACCAACTCTGTAGGTTATCGTCCTTTCTGGTCATATCAGTCAGGGGCTTGACCAGAGACGAGAAGTTATGAATAAACTTCCGATAACAGTTGGCAAAGCCAAGAAAATGCTGCAAAGGAGGTAAACCCATGGGTTGGGGCCACTTTAGGACTGCTAAAAGTTTCTCTGGGTCCATCGAAAAATCAGCAGTGGAAATGACATAACCCAGGAATTTAACCTGTTCACGATGGAATTCACACTTCTCCAATTTACAATAGAGATTGTTATCTCTTAGTTTCTGAAGCACACGACAGACATCTGTGTGGTGGCTCTCCAGGGACTTGGAAAATATGAGGATATCATTGAGATAAACCAACACACATAACTGTGACAAATCTTGGAGGACATTGTTAATAAATTCCTGGAAAACTGCCAGAGCATTACAAAGGCCAAATGGCATTACGAGGTACTCATAATGACCTGTTCTGGTATTAAATGCAGTTTTCCACTCGCTGCCCTCCTTAATCCTTATGAGATTGTATGCCCCTCTCAAATCAAGCTTGGTGAAAACCGTTGCTCCCTTGAGGTGGTCAAATAACTCCGTAATCAACGGAATCGGATAAGCATTCTTATTCGTGCAACGATTGAGACCCCTATAATCAATACAAGGTGTCAGTTCACCACTCTTCTTGTTCACAAAGAAGAAACCAGCATCAGCAGGAGACGAGGATTTGCGGATGAAACCTCAAGAAAGTGCGTCTGCAACATATTCCTCTATGGCCTTCTCCTCCAAGACCGACAAAAGGGTAAACCCCCCGCCACGAGGGGGTATGGAACCATGTTGAAAGTAATTGCACAAACATACGACCAGTGTGGAGGCAAACTACCGGCTTGAACTTTGTCAAAGACATCGCTAAAATCACAGTACTCCACCGGCAGGGAGGAGAGTGAAGAGGTGCACAGGACCTTGGCTACCTTCTGGAAGCATGTCTTACTGCATTGTGGTGACCAGGAGAGAGCCTCAGCCTGGAGCCAATCAAAAGAGGGGTTGTGCCTCTGTAACCAAGGATAACCAATAACCAGCGGAAACTTAGGTGAGGAAATAACTTGGAATTGGATTATCTCATGGTGAAGAGCCCCTACGGCCATGGACAATGGAACAGTCTCGCGAGTCACATGGGCAGGCTGTAGAGGTCTCCCGTCAAGAGCCTCAATGGCGAGTGGCACGCAGCTGCAGCAGAATCAAGTGCTTCAATAAAGGCAGCATCAATGAACAGGCCTGCAGCCCCAGAGTCGATTAGAGCCTTTATCTCTACGAACGACTCAGCCCAAGAAAGGGTACCTGAAACCAGGGGCTTATCCCTCTGCATAACTGGGAACAAAACAACGCCCCCTAAGGTCTGTCCATGACAGGACCTCAAGGTTCGGGCGTTGCCTGGACGGGTAGAACAAGACTTAAAAAAGTGACCTGCCTGGCCACAATAAAGGCACAATATCACCCTCCTCCTTAGGGCTCTCTCATCCGCAGAGAGAAGCCCAAGTGCATGGGTTCACGTTCACTGACCGACTCGGTACCAGGAGGCATGGGAGGTGAGGGAGGCAAGAGTGGGACTGCAAAGCTCGGAGACAAATGTACAGGAGGCAGCGCTCCTTAAAAGAGACTCTCTAAGTCTGGAGTCAATGAGGATGGCAAATGTGATCAACTTCTCCAGCTCAGTGGGTATATCTAGGGCTGCTATCTCATCCTTGATGGTATCTGAGAGACTATGAGAAAAAGCAGCCACGAGGGCCTCCTTGTTCCAAGCAACCTCTGCTGCCAGAGTACAGAATTCAATGGCATAATCAGCAACAGTTCTCATACTCTGTTTGATGCACATGAAGCACTTGGCAGCAGAAGCGGAACGTCAAATACCCTTTTAAAGGAAGCCACAAACTCTGGATAACTCAGGACAATGGGTTTTTGTGTCTCCCATAGAGGGTTTGCCCAGGCCAAAGCTCTCTCAGAAAGCAAAGATATCACAAAACCTACTTTGCTTCTGTCCGTGGGAAATGCCTGGGGCAGCATCTCAAAGTATATCTCAACCTGGTTGAGAAACCCTCTGCATTGGACTGGATTGCCCCCAAATCAATGGGGAAGCGGAGCGGAACCAGACATACCTCTTACAGAGTCTGGAGCAGCAGCAGGGATGGCCTGCAACACAGGTTGTACCAGAGCAACCACAGTGGGAGATTCCAGGTGAGTGGTGCAACTCAGGAGAGTTTGTAATGCCATGGCAAACTGATCCATGCGGTGATCCTGCTCATCCAATCTGGAAAAAATATTACCAACAAGTGGATTGACTGCATCTTCTGAATTCATGGCCTTCGCCTACTTTCAGAAACCATGACTCAGACTGAGACAGAAGTACAGTTAAATCACACTTGTTTAATAATAAAAGTAAATAGAACAAACGTAGTCAAAACATAGCCAAAGTTTGGTAACCGGAACCGATAGTCAGACAAGCTAGAAAGTCAGGAAGCCAGGAATCAGCGTATTGGAACAGCAAGCAGGATCTAGAGCCAGAAGGAATGTCAGCCAAGCAAGTCTTTAACAGGAGCGCAGGAGAAAGTCTCTGTGATGTTGACCAAGGTGAAGGCAGAGATCATCTGGGCTGGGCGGCTTAAGTAAGCAGGACTGATGAGCAGGATATCATCAACAGGTGAGTCACTATGGTGAGATAGGAGCTGGCAATTAGCCGGCAGCTGAGTGGCCAGTTCAGAGAAGGAAGGGCTGATCCCAGCCCTGACACTAATGAAGGCAGAGACAAGGGAGGAAAAACAAAAAGGATAGCACAAACGGCAACCAAACACCAGAGCAGGTGTGCAGAGAATCACATGCAGCATGGACTCCAGAAACGGAACACAAGCTCAGGTGCACCACATGAGGTTCTGATGTCTCTAGTTGGAGAACTCCTCAGCCCCAAAAGCCCACCAGAAGGGGCTCCCCACCTGGTTGATGCATTAAGCAATCTAAGATGTGTGACTGCATCTGGGAGAGACTGAACCCAGGCGGACTCCGACTCAGTCACCAGGTAGGGACTTATCGCAACATCACAGTCTGTTCGGTCGTGTCATGAAGATCCTGCCAGTAATCGGCGATCCAGACGCACGGGGACACGGCCGCGGGTTCCACTGCGCATGCGCGCGCATTCACGGGTGCTGTCACGCACGGGCACGCGCGCGCGCACTCCCGCTAGTGCTAGGCGGGCTATTTAAACCGGCCTGTCACACTCTATCCCCACTGTCTGCTCTACAGCGTTCCGTGTGCCTTAACCTGATCTGACCTGTGTACTCTGCGTTGTCCCTGGTACCTTTGCTGATCGACCAATACCGACCTCCAGCTTGTTTGACCATCCCTCAGTCTGATGCCTGTATCCAGCCTACTACCTGCTGCCTTGTTCCTGGTTCCAGTCCAGCGTTCCAGTCTACTACCTGCTGCTTGTTCCTGGTTCCAGTCCAGCGTTCCAGTCTACTACCTGCTGCCTTGTTCCTGGTTCTAGTCCAGCGTTCCAGGCTACTACTTGCTGCCTTGTTCCTGGTTCCAGTCCAGTGTTCCAGCCTACTACCTGCTGCCTTGTTCCTGGTTCCAGTCCAGCGTTCCAGTCTACTACCTGCTGCTTTGTTCCTGGTTCCAGTCCAGCGTTCCAGGCTACTACCTGCTGCTTGTTCCTGGTTCCAGTCCAGCGTTCCAGGCTACTACCTGCTGCTTGTTCCTGGGTCCAGTCCAGCGTTCCAGGCTACTACCTGCTGCTTGTTCCTGGTTCCAGTCCTGCCTACTTACCTGCTTACCTACCTGCTTTCTTACCTGCTGTGGCTCCGGGTCCTCTCTGCATTCCAGCCTCTGGATCCAGAGGGTGCCACCACTCCTGAACTTCCGGTGACTGTCGATCCTGCCAGGCACCCATGCCACTCCTCACTCCTGGGCCTTCTTTCTCCATTCCAGAGGAACAGGAGTGGGAGCTGAGCCTGAGCAGGGAACGTCTCCCATGGAGGAACTTTGTGCACACCTGGCAGGATTGACTGAAGCAGTCAAGAATCTACAGCAAGGATACACCAGGCTGGAGGAACGAGTGTTAACCTTGTCTAATCCCATTGGGGCCCAGGGAGTTCCTTCCGCTCCTGCTCCTTCAGTCGGGCCTTCCTCAACAGTAGTGATGCTCCCTCCAGAACCCAAGGTCCCGACGCCTGAACGTTTCTCCGGAAATCGCCTTAAATTCAGGGCTTTCCGCAACTCCTGTGAATTGTTCTTTGCTCTTCAGCCACGTACCTTTTCCCTGGAGGCTACCAAGGTGGGCTACGTAATCTCTCTGCTTTCTGGTGACCCCCAAATCTGGGCCCACCGCCTCTTGGAGCAAAAGGACGTATCCCTGACTAATCTCTCCACCTTCCTTGACGCACTAGGTCAGCTGCACGATGACCCCTAGCTGTCCGTGACTGCAGAAGCGGCTTTGCACACCCTTCAACAGGGTCGCAGGGCTGTAGAGGACTATGTGGTGGAATTCAGAAAATGGAGTGCGGACACAAATTGGAATGATGGGGCTCTCCGCTATCAGTTTCGAATGGGACTTTCTGACTCTCTGAAGGATGAATTGGCCAGGGTGGGTACCCCACAGACTTTGAATGCATTGATCGATCTAACCATCCAGATCGATCGACGTCTAAGAGAACGTAGGACTGAGAGAGCTATGGGAACTTCTCCCCCAACTTGGGTTACCCCTAAAGTTCCTCATCATACGTCACCAGCACCACCAATCTCCACGTTTAACACACCTGAGCCAATGCAATTAGGGGTCCTGTGGCCTTCTCTTACCCAGGAGGAACGACAACGTCGTCGAGTGAATAATCTGTGCCTGTATTGTGGAGAACCTGGGCACTATGTCAGGAACTGTCCCCTTAAACTCCGTAAGTGCCTATCCCTGTTCACTGACTATGTTGCACCTCTGGTTAAGAACACTACTCACCTTGCTCTCTCTATCCTGTTACAGCTTCCAGGAGAGACTCTGCAAATAACCGCCATTATTGACTCTGGAGCTTGCAGTTGTTTCATGGACTCTCTTTTTGCTACCCAACACCGGATACCTCTGTTGCCTAAAGCCCATGGACTGTCCATCCATCTAGCTGATGGAACCGCCATTAAGTATGGGCCTGTTACCCAAGAGACTGTTCCAATACCCGTCTCCATCTCCAATTCTCATCAAGAACTGTTACGCCTAGATATCATCGCTTCACCTCTGTTCCCCATAATCCTCGGCATGCCATGGTTACAGGCCCACAATCCTGACATTAATTGGATCAGAGGTGAAGTTACCTTTTCTTCCCCATATTGCCAACAGTCTTGTAGACTTCAGAACACTCAGGAGAACCCTATCTTGCTCTGTTTGAATACAGATCCTAGTCTACACCTCTCCATCCCTTCTGTATATCATGATTTCTTAGATGTATTCAGCAAGCAGGGGGCAGAGGTCTTACCCCCTCACCGGGCCTATGACTGTCCTATTGAATTACTCCCCGGTGCTGAGATACCTTTTAGAAGAATTAGAATATTTCCTTTGACGGAAGTGGAACAAGGGGCTTTAAAAGAATATATCGATGAGAATCTATAGAAAGGCTTCATTCGTCCATCCACGTCTCCAGCAGGTGCAGGTATCTTCTTCGTACAGAAGAAAGACAAGACCCTCAGACCATGTGTAGATTACCGCGAGCTGAACAAAATCACTGTAAAAAAACGTTACCCTCTTCCCCTGGTACCAGAATTGTTCCAAAGACTTGGGACAGCTACCATATTCACTAAGCTTGACCTCCGCGGAGCCTACAATTTAGTTTGTATTAGGGACGGAGACGAATGGAAGACCGCCTTTCGTACCCGTTATGGACATTTTGAGTACCTTGTGATGCCGTTCGGTCTGTGCAATGCCGCTGCTACATTCCAGTACTTCATCAATGATGTTTTACGAGACTTTCTAGATCTGTTTGTTATCGTCTATTTAGACGACAAACTAATTTTTTCTTGTTCCCTTGAATCCCATCACAGGCACGTCAGAAGTGTGTTGGCCCGGCTTCGACAACACGGTCTATATGCAAAAGCTGAGAAATGTGAATTTGAACAGGAAAGTATTCCATTTTTGGGGTTAATCATTTCCAGTAAAGGCATTAAGATGGACCCTCAAAAGGTCGCTGCAGTGCTAGACTGGCCAGTTCCGACAGATAAGAAGGGGATCCAGCGATTCATTGGATTCGCTAATTTTTACTGTAAATTTATTAAGGGGTTTTCAGCCATCATCACACCCATCACACAGCTAACTAAACAGGGTACACGCTTCCACTGGTCTGCTGAGGCTCAAAAGGCTTTTGAGACTCTCAAGGGCCTTTTTACTTCTGCTTCCGTACTAAAGCATCCAGATTCCTCTCTGCCATTTGTACTAGAGGTGGACGCATCCGAAATTGCAGTAGGGGCAGTGTTGTCCCAAAGACAGGGAACTAAGGCCCTGTTATATCCTGTGGCCTTCTTCTCTCGTAAATTGTCCACGGCAGAGAGAAATTATGATGTAGGTGACAGAGAAGAGTTGTTGGCTATCAAATCAGCGTTGGAGGAGTGGCGCTATCTGCTAGAGGGTGCCGCTCATCCAGTCTTAATTTTTACAGATCATAAGAACCTGGAGTATTTGAGATCTGCAAAAAGGTTGAAGCCACGCCAAGCCAGGTGGGCTCTCTTTTTCTCCAGGTTCTCCTTTCATGTCACTTATCGCCCTGGCTCCAAGAATACCAAGCCTGATGCCCTATCCAGGATGTTTCACAAGTCCCAAGAGGTTTCCCCTCCGGACACCATTCTGTCCCCGGGGAATTTTCTTTTGCTTCAGGGAGACCTGCTTTCCCAGATTTAGCAGGCTTCCGCAGAGTTGGGATCTTCCATTAGGTCAGAACTCCAAGTTAAGGATGGGTTACTGTGGCACGAGAATAGGATCTTTATACCTGAAGAACTACGAGTTTCAGTACTAGAACTCTGTCATGACCATGCATTGGCTGGGCATTTTGGAGTGGCTAAGACTACTGATCTGGTACAGCATACCTTTTGGTGGCCTCAGTTACGTGAAGATTGTAGGAGATTTGTTGAATCCTGTACCACCTGTATCAGGAACAAGGGGCACAGGACCAAGGCATGGGGTTTGCTAAAGCCATTACCTGTCCCAGATAGGCCTTGGAAGATGCTTTCTATAGATTTTATTGTGGAATTACCTCCGGCTGGGGGCTTCACCTCAATTTTTGTCATAGTAGACTGGTTGTCGAAGATGGCCCACTTTGTCCCAATGAAGGGCACCCCCTCAGCTACAGAAATGGCACAGGCATTCATTAAAGAAGTCATCAGGCTCCATGGGGTACCAGTTAATATCGTTTCAGATCGGGGGGTACAGTTTACCTCCCGATTCTGGAGGTCTCTGTGCAAAACATTGAAGATTGAACTCTCATTTTCATCTGCTTATCATCCCCAGACTAATGGGCAAACAGAGAGAACAAACCAGACTCTTGAACAATATTTACGCTGTTTTTCTTCGTTTGCCCAAGATGATTGGATTTCTGTTCTTCCATTGGCTGAGTTCGCCTACAACAATTCTATTCATTCCGCTATCACACAAACCCCATTTTTTGCAAATTATGGTTTCCACCCTTCATTTCTGCCTAATTCTCTTCCAGAGTGCACAGTACCCGCAGTTCAGGAGAGGTTGGACTTCTTTACTTCCAACAACCAAGTTTTGCAGGAGACCATGACCAGGACCCAGGAGTATAATAAAGCAACTTTTGATAAGAAGAGACGAGGTGAGCTGTTACTTACACCCGGGGACCAGGTATGGTTATCTACAGTAAATCTCAGGATGGCTTGCCCATCAAGGAAATTGGGTCCTAAGTTTCTTGGACCATTTCCTGTCAAGCGAAGAATTAATGAGGTGGCATACGAACTTGAACTTCCGGATTCATTAAAAGTGCATCCAGTATTTCATGTGTCTCTACTCAGACCCGCTGTTTCTAACCCATTTCCAGGCCGAAGTACGGATCCTCCTGATCCAATTTTGGTAGATGGGGAGGAGGAATTCGAGGTGGAGGCTATCATGGACCATAGGAGAAGAGGTAACCAAAATCAATTTCTGATAAAATGGAGGGGGTTCGGCCCAGAAGAAAATTCTTGGGAACCCGAGGATAATATTCATGCTGAAAATCTATTGCAATCTTTTAAAAGAGCCCATCCGGAGAAATTTCTTCAAAGGGGCATCCGGAGGCTGCCCCTTAGGGGGGGCAATGTCATGAAGATCCTGCCAGTAATCGGCGATCCAGACGCACGGGGACACGGCCGCGGGTTCCACTGCGCATGCGCGCTCGTTCACGGGTGCTGTCACGCACGGGCACGCGCGCGCGCACTCCTGTTAGTGCTAGGCGGGCTATTTAAACCGGCCAGTCACACTCTATCCCCGCTGTCTGCTCTACAGCGTTCCGTGTGCCTTAACCTGATCTGACCTGTGTACTCTGCTATCTGACCCGGCTTCCTGTTAGACCATCCTGCTAACCGCCTGCACCAGACCCTCTTGGCTTGCCTGACCATCCCTCTGTGTTGTCCCTGGTACCTTTGCTGATCGACCGATACAGACCTCCGGCTTGTTTGACCATCCCTCAGTCTGATACCTGTATCCAGCCTACTACCTGCTGCCTTGTTCCTGGTTCCAGTCCAGCGTTCCAATCTACTACCTGCTGCCTTGTTCCTGGTTCCAGTCCAGCGTTCCAGTCTACTACCTGCTGCCTTGTTCCTGGTTCCAGTCCAGCGTTCCAGTCTACTACCTGCTGCTTGTTCCTGGTTCCAGTCCAGCGTTCCAGTCTACTACCTGCTGCCTTGTTCCTGGTTCCAGTCCAGCGTTCCAGGCTACTACTTGCTGCCTTGTTCCTGGTTCCAGTCCAGTGTTCCAGCCTACTACCTGCTGCCTTGTTCCTGGTTCCAGTCCAGCGTTCCAGTCTACTACCTGCTGCTTTGTTCCTGGTTCCAGTCCAGCGTTCCAGGCTACTACCTGCTGCTTGTTCCTGGTTCCAGTCCAGCGTTCCAGGCTACTACCTGCTGCTTGTTCCTGGGTCCAGTCCAGCATTCCAGGCTACTACCTGCTGCTTGTTCCTGGTTCCAGTCCTGCCTACTTACCTGCTTACCTACCTGCTTTCTTACCTGCTGTGGCTCCGGGTCCTCTCTGCATTCCAGCCTGCTCTTCAGCTTCTGGATCCAGAGGGTGCCACCACTCCTGAACTTCCGGTGACTGTCGATCCTGCCAGGCACCCATACCACTCCTCACTCCTGGGCCTTCTGTCTCCATTCCAGAGGAACAGGAGTGGGAGCTGTAAGGGAGGTCTTTCTCTGCACTTCGGGCTCAAAACCTACCAGGTACGTGACAGGTCAGTTGCTCTAGCTTTCCTTTTATAGATTTAAACAGATCCTGTGTGTGGATATAGGGGTGGGGCTATATAGCAAGTATGCTATGTTGGCATCAGGAAATCTGCTTTTGTCAGAGAGTTTCTGAGCCAGAGTCAGACAAGGGCAGTGGTGTCAATAGAGGACATTGGTCCAGACAAGGGATCAGCTGTCCCTGTGAACTGTATTCTGTGTGGCCTCTAGGCTGTTTGCTGAAAGCATTCTATTAGGTCCCTTTGTCCCAGCTCCTTTGCTCTTGTGATCAGCAGCAAATTAAAAAATCTCAATATCTAAAAATGAGTACAACATAAGCCTGCTGAACCATATGTGAACATGACAAATACAATGCTAAAACGGAAAATTGTATACTCACCTTTCCGTAATTTTCCTTTCCTGTCGTATCTTCATGGCAGCATACACTTTGGGTTGTGACTCCGCCCCCACAACCTGATAGGACTACATAGCTATAAATTGTAGAGATGGCCCCTGCCCAGTATTCTCCGTATATATCACCTTAGACGGGTGGGAGATTGTATGCTGCCATGAAGATACGACAGGAAAGGAAAATTACGGAAAGGTGAGTATACAATTTTCCGTTTTCCTGTCGCATCATGGCAGCATACACTTTGGGGAGTAACTCGCAAAGACTGGGTGGGAATTCAAACTAAGTTTATTTAACAAAGAATAGAAGAATTGGCCTGGATAACGGATCTTCCAAAATCCACCGTGGATAAGCAGGCAGAATCCACCTTGTAATGAGACATAAAGGTGTTCCTGGAGGACCAGGTAGCCGCTCTGCAGATCGTCTCCGCCGAGACTCTACAATATGCCGCCCAGGAGGTTGCCACTGCCCTGGTGGAGTGTGCCCTTAAGCCCTCAGGTACTTGATGGTTACTCAGTGAGTAAGATCTCTTGATGGTCTTTACTAGCCATGAGGCAATGGTGCGTGAGGATGCCGCTTGACCTCTCCTGAAACCATGTGGGATGATTAGGAGGCTCTCCGACTTTCTGATGGATTTTGTTGCCGAGAGATACTCCAGGACGGTACCTTTGACATCTAGTGGATGAGGATCTCCCTGATCCGTGCTGAGTGCTGGAAGATTAATCTCCTGGTTAAAATGGAAAGATGAGGATACCTTGGGGATGAAACGATCCGAAGGTCTTAGGACTAGCCTGTCTGGAAGAACAACCAAATATGGCTCGCTAACCAATAGAGCTTGCATCTCTGACACTCGCTTCGCCGATGTTATGGCTATTAAAAATGAAACTTTCAGCATTAGATCCCAGAGGGATATGCTCTGCGTTGGAAAAAAGGGTTCCTTGGATAATGCCTCCAGAACGATTGAGAGATCCCAGACCGGGAATGACGGTTTCCTGGGGGGCCTCAGCTTTAGACAGGCCCTCTGAAACTGGATCACCAGAGGCTCTTGCGCCCATTTAACTCCTGTCAAGGCAGACAGGGCCGATACCTGGACCTTCAGGGTGCTTGACCTAAGGCCTTTCTCTAGGCCTAATTGAAGGAATTCCAAGATCTGAGACACCGACGGGGAGGACGGGTCCCAACCTTGCTGTCGAGAGAAGGAGACAAATTTTTCCCAAACTCTTCTGTACGTGATGTTGGTGGTAGACCTTCTGGCCTGGAGTAAGGTATCCACCACCTTCTGGGAACAGCCCTGGTCTAGGTACCTAGCCCTTTCAATCTCCAGGCCATCAAGTGTAGCTTCCCCGGGTTCGGGTGAAGAAGATGCCCCTGGGAGAGTAGGTCTGTCGACAATGGGAGAGGCAGAGGATCTGCCGTGTTCAGCTGCATGAGGGTAGTAAACCATGGCCTCCTCGGCCAGAAAGGGATTACTGCTACCACCACTGCTGTTGACTTCTTGAGCCTCAGGAGGAATCTCGCTATGAGAGGCGTCGGGGGGAAAATGTACCCCAGGTGAAAGTTCCAGGGGTGTTGGAGGCAGTCCGTCCCCTCTGCCTAAGGAAACGGTATCCTTGATAGAAATCTCTGGCATTTTGTGTTCTCCGG
The DNA here is from genome assembly GCF_042186555.1 of Aquarana catesbeiana. Taxonomy (NCBI): domain Eukaryota; kingdom Metazoa; phylum Chordata; class Amphibia; order Anura; family Ranidae; genus Aquarana; species Aquarana catesbeiana. The sequence continues at coordinate 157,065,767 of NC_133329.1, forward strand.
AGTTGCTGCTAGGTCTATCTCTGGAGAGCCCCAGGTCCGGGATATGAGAGCATAGGCTTGTGGACTCAGAGACCATTCGTTGTTGGAGGAGAAATTCCTGCTCAACGAGTCGGCCAAGGTGTTCTGGACTCCCGGAACATAAACCGCCCTTAGGTCCAGTAGATTCAGCTGTGCCCATTCCAGAACAGGACGGACCTCCTGCAACATGGACCTGCTTCTGGTGCCCCCCTGCCTGTTGATGTAGGCAACAGCTACCTTGTTGTCCATCCTCAGGAGGACGTGCTTCCCCCTCAAGTGAAAACTGAAGGCCAGGAGAGCCTGGAACGCTGCTCTCATCTCCAGAACATTCGACACTGTATCCTGTGCCCTGAAAGGCCAACGACCCTGAGCCGCAAGGTCCTGATAGTGAGCTCCCCATCCCTGTAGACTGGCATCTGAGGTCACGGTTTCTTGATAGGGAGTGATTATATGCCTGCATCTTCCCAAGTTGTGAGGTCGTACCCACCACTTCAATAATTGCTTCACTTCCTGAGAGATGAAGATTGGTTGGGACATTGATGTGCCCTTCCACTGGCGCAGAAAGGAGATCTGGAGAGGCCTCGAATTCCATTGTGCCCATTGGACCATTGGAATGGTGGAAGCTAGGGAGCCCAGGACACTGAGACATGTTCTGGCCGGGAGCATTGTAGCAGAGATTGCCCTTTTCACCTTTTGAATTAGAGGAGGGATTTTTTCCCCCGGAAGTTCCACTGTATTCTCCCTCGTGTCCAGTTCGGCTCCCAGAAAGACCATTCTCTGTGTGGGATGGATGTTGCTCTTCTTCCAATTTATCAGCCACCCTAGGGACTGTAATGTGGAGACTAGGATTTCCCTGTGAAGGACGAGAGAGTCCTGGCTGTCTGAGAGAAGTAGGATGTCGTCCAGGTAGTGGTGGACCCTCAGCCCTCTTTCTCTCAGGTGGGCTATTACAGGTAATAGGACCTTTGTAAACGTCCTGGGTGCGGTAGAGATCCCGAACGGGAGGCTTCGGAATTGGAAGTGCCGATGGTTTAGGGTAAACCGGAGAAACTTTTGGAACTCGGTATGGATAGGGATATGTAAATATGCGTCCTGGAGGTCGATTGACAGCATCCAATCTCCCAAGTTTATTGCTTGGAGGATTGATTGAAGGCTCTCCATCTTGAATGTTTCTATCTGTATCGACCGGTTGAGGTTTTTTAGGTCCAAGACTGGACGAAGGTCCCCTGATTTCTTTTTCACTAAGAAAAGTGGGGAATAGAAACCCTTGCCTCTTTGAGATAGCGGTACCTCCACTATTGCTTGTTTTTGGAGCAACTCCTGGATATACCGGACTAGGGATAGTCTTTTTTCTTGAGAAGGAGGAAGTCTGGTTGAGCAGAATTGGTCTCTTGGAGGACGACCTCTGAATGCCCACCTGTGTCCGAAATGAATGGTGGACACCGTCCATGGGTCCTTTATCATTCCCGCCCAGACCAACTTGAACTTTGTGAGTCTGGCACCCACTACCGCTGGTAGGGCGGGCGAACCTTCAAAAGGACTTCTGGTCATTGGAGGCAGGGGTTTTGGGCTTCTGAAATTTGAGGAAGGACGTCTGGGGGTTCTTCCAGCTCCTTCTGTATTCCTTCCCGGGTCTATAGGATTTAGCATCCCTGTACCTCTCCGGAAGATTACGTTTAGAGGGAGGTAGCCTTTGTTGTTTCGGCCTTCTGTCCGATGGTATGAGACCCGACTTCCCGCCTGTCACTTTAGAGATTGCGGTATCTAGCTTCGCCCCAAAGAGGTTCACCCCGTCATACGGAATCCTGCACCAGTTAGATTTCGAGGTGGGGTCAGCTGACCAAGGTTTAAGCCATAGCGCCCTTCTGGCCATTACGGAAGCTAACATGGACCTTGATGTGGATCTGATAGTATCTACGGAAGCTTCCGCCACGAAATCTCCCGCAAGGCTAAGTTCCTGTAATGCTTTAGTGATCTGCTCTTGATCTGCGCCCTCAGTGACGAGTCTTGCTGTAGCTGAGGACCAGCTGGAGATAGCTTTCCCAACCGCCGCTAATGCCACCGCTGGCCTGCAGGCACCTCCTGCGAACAGGTAAGCTCTCTTAAGGTCTGTATCCACCTTCCTGTCAAGCACGTCTCTGAACGTTACTGCATCTTCAATGGGGAGCGTCACGTGCCTGGCTAGACGCATCAGAGATGCATCCACTACTGGAGGAGAAAGTAAGGGGGATACCTTGGGTTCCTTGAGTGGGTACAATTTGGTAAGCCTGTTGGACAGACTAAACTTCTTTTCTGGATTCTGCCACTCCTCCTTAATCAGCTCATCTAATTCGTCGATGAATGGGAAAGCCTCCGGGACTCTCTTGAGGTTTGGGAAATACTTCCTCTGTTTTGGCTGTATCTCCTCCAGCTCCTCCCAGTTAATCGCTTCCTTAACCGATCTGATGAACGGTTCTATGAGCGCAAAATCAAAGCCAGCTGATGCTTCCAGCTCCTCATCATCCGACGGGAGTTCTTGATCCCTTGATGCACTGGGAATGGTGGGTGAGGCGCTATGGGCTGTAAGCTCTACATCAGGAGTTGAGACCTGGGGAGTAGAGGCTCCAGTGGGTTCTATGGAATCCGGCTCTTTCTCCCTGGTGGCTTCAATCATGCACTTGCGGCAGGCTAGTTTGTCTGGGAGGGCCGTGGCCCCGCATACCCAGCAAGCGTTCCCGGCTGGGCGGGAAGGGTGCGCAGAGGATTGGTGTCCTCGTGCAGGGGATCTTCTGTGGTAGGAACGGCTATGTCTTGAATGGGATCGACTCCGTCTACGACTCCCCTTGTGGCCTGAGCGACTTCTTCCGCGTGAGCGGCTGCGTCTATGGCCGGAGCGGCTTCTCCTGTGCGAAGATTCTCTTCGTCCTGACTTAGACGATCTTGCGGACCTGACAGGGCTGACCAATTAGGTAGCGTTAATACGGTCCTGCTCTCTTTTTTCAATCTTCTCTACTTACCACTGGAATCCCCCCCCCTTACCTATTAGGCTGGTGATGATCTGTTGGGGCAGCGGCCTCCATAGGAGAGGAAGGTGAGCACCTGAGAAGGGTATAGGAAGGTAAGAGCATGCAAACAGGACCCAGAAAGACAGTGCATAAGTATTAGGCACTTACCCAGAGGGGGGATACTTTAGAGATACAGCAAGTCAGAATACAGCAGTCAGAAGTCTTCCAGGAAGCAAGGAGAGCTCAAAAATGACAAACAGGGCTTTTAAAATTGCCGCCATGGCCGCCGAGGTCACGACCCGCTCGCGCATGCGCAGTAGCGGCGCGAGGCGCCCGGCGCCATCTTGGAAACTGGCAAAATCGAAAGGACGCCCTGAGGGTGCGCACTGCACATGCGCGGAAGCGCCGAGACGCCCGGGAAGCCTGAAGGGAGGCACAGAGGGACCACAGAGCCCAGCAAAGGAGGAGGAAAAACGAAAATAAAGCAAAGTGACATGGAGACCGCTGCACAACAACTAAGCCTGTTTAAGGCTTATACTGGAGCCGCAACATACCCCCGAGATCACCAGAGCGGGGTTCCTTCCATCTAGCTCGTTTAGAGGCTGTACAGGTAAGGAATTCCACCCAGGAGAGGCTAGAACCTGGCTGGGGCGAATTCGGTAAGGGGGTGCTTCTGATATGTTCAGTCCTTCAGGTGAGGAAAAATAAGAGAATACTGGGCAGGGGCCATCTCTACAATTTATAGCTATGTAGTCCTATCAGGTTGTGGGGGCGGAGTCACAACCCAAAGTGTATGCTGCCATGATGCGACAGGAAAGTACTTTCAGGCCCAATTCACTAAGCTAACATGCATGCTTTAGTTATCATAATTATTTTTATAATCTCATTGTGTAATATCTTAGGGAAATGAGCTTAAAATATATTCAGTTAGCCACTAACATACTTTATATTGACACACCAAATTTCCTGATTGTATATAACTTACAAAAACAAATAAGAATAACACATTCAAAGAAACAGTGAACTAATATTAAGCTATTATTTTAATAAAATAAAGTAATCATATCAGATTACATTTTAAACTATCTGCACATCATGAAATTGTTCCTAGAAAACATGTAAACAAGTTAACTTTCCGTGCAAAAATATCAATTAAAGCATATTTTAACCCAAAAACAAAAATGGAATGTATTGCATCTTACCAATCATTAGATGTGGTGGCTGCTATGGGTTTTCCTTTTTAGGCTTTTTCCTTTACTTTCACCTGCTGATCCTGCCAGTAACACACTTCCTGTCTTAGGGTGGTGGAGTTTAGCCACCCTATCTATGGAGTAACACTATAGCCACCATTAGACGGCAGTATTACCAACCAGTTGAGAGAGGAGTGTTAGATGGACTAGTAGATTTATACGGACTTTACCATTTAAAGCCCAACTATAGCTAACATTTTTTAAGCAGTTATAGAAACAGTTTTTTCCTTTTGGCATAATGTTTTTACATAAATTAATAAATCTAAGCTAACCATTGTAAGCACCCCTGTCAGCATTAGATGTTTTGTCTTAACCCTTAACTGGAGTAGCTGTGTATAGTAACTAGTTTATATCTTCTGCTTGTTCAGTTAAGCTTTAAAAAAATTAAAGAAATAAGCTGATTGGTTGCCATGCACAGCTGCCCTAGATTCTGTTTCTCTCTTAGTAAATTCCCTTCTTTGTTTTTTAAAGGATGTTGAAAATAACAGACTAAGGCAGGCCATACATAGGTCAAATTTCAAAAGAATTTTCTTTCAAAAACCTTATCTAAGAATGTTCATATTTCGCACCATTAGTGGGCTGCAGCAACAGCTGATTTTCGTGCGGCCATCAAATTTGAGTAATTGGACATGTTGGAAATTTTTTGAAAAATTAGCGATTTTCTAATCAATGATGGGAGAACCGTGCGAGAAATGTAATTGAAAAAGAAATGCGCATGTGCAAGAAAAGAAAATTCCCAAAAAGAAATGAAGATTCCCAGCCACGAAAATTATTTTCTATAGCAACATGAGGTGAAATTGAAGGCTTGGTTGGTCGAATTTCGAGATCAATGGTGGCACCATCAGATCACAAAATGCACAAATTTTCAGATTTTCTAAAGAAAATTCTTTCGAAATTCAACCATGTATGGCCAGCCTTACTGACAGAATCAACAGGTAATAAATCCTGGGCGATGCAGAAAATCAAGAACTGCTGTGTTAATGTTATTGACAAACTGCATCATACGTGTCATCATACTAGATCAGATAACCCCAGAGGAACCCTTGAAATAATTTTCAGATCTCAGAGAACCCCTTTAAGAAGCAATTTATTGGTGGCTAGTGGGAAAAATTCCCTTTACACTGGTGGCTAATGGGAAGGATGCCATCTTTACAGACAACTAAAAAGATCATTGGTGTCAAGCAGCTAGCTCCGCCAAGTGGCATTTACCCTCGGGCTATGCAGGCACAGTCAAATGGGAGGTCAATCAGCCACAGCTCAAGAAACCCCTCTGCAAACTCTGAAGGAACCGTGGCTGAGAATGGATGGACTAGATGAATATCTAGTTTTCATTGATCAGCTCCTTTGTGTAATTTAGAAAACCCCTAGATCATGTTTGATGGGCTTCATTAGAGGTTATTTGTGATTAAATACTTACCAGTCAATCCACACTTATGCATTTTAAAGTTGATTGCAAGGTATGGCAACTTTTACATACTTACATTGGTCCAGCTTGGACCAATGTAAGTACGTACGTGCCGTACCGATGGGATCCCCTTGGAAGCTGGAAATCACTGTAGTAGGCACAGCTACAACAGTGATCTCCACTAGCCTCTGGGTCCTGTGACAATCAGCTGCACTGCTGCTTACTGAAAACAGGAGGTGGTCTGCTTGGCACGAGCACCATTCAGAGAACACTTTCCATTGGACAAAGTGGAGATTGTGACGTCACCACCCCGCCTCTCCACATCATCCACTCAGAGAACGCTTGTATACATTGAGTGGATGCAACACGTGCAGTGCTAGTGACCCCCTGTGTTGACAGTACAGTGTGGTAGCTGCTTGGCACGGGACTGGAGGCTAAAGATCATTGGAGTAGCGGTCACTACTACAGTGATTTCCAGCGAGACACCACAGTTTTAGCAATACATACATACTTACATTGACCCAAGCTGGACTCATCTAACTATGTACAAATTGCCCTATCTGGAATTAATCTTTAAGGCAAAATGCATAATGAGATCTATTCCATTATAGCCAATAACACTGAAGAAAATTTAACGGGCCATTAATTATAATGCAAGATCTTAAAATACATTTTGCATACAGTTTATGTCACATCACCAATATACACAAGTATAGGACCTATTCTTGTGGGCTTTTATCTTCAGAATAAGAATGCCTTGAATCACAATTTTTTCGCCCCCACAAATTTTACTGTCACAGTCATTGCCTAGCTTTCTGTTGCTGCTTAGCTCTTTTTTTGCATCTTGCTTTCTTCCATATGCCCGGCTCCCATTGGCATCTCCATAGCACCTGTTCAATAGTTTTGTTGCTGATCCTCATGTCCAGCCTGCTGCCTGGCTTTCATTGCCATCTCCATAGCGTTTGTCGCATAGTTTTGTTGCTGTTCCTCATATTCAGCCTGCTGTCTGGCTCTCATGACCATCTCCATAGCATTTGATGGTCCTGTGTCGTGCCGTGGTGGTTGCTCCTTGTACATAGCCTGATGCTTGGCGCTCATTACCCTCTCTATAGTACTTGGCTCTACAATGTAGCTTGGTTGGTCTGTATCACGTTCAGCTTGTTCCCTTGCCATCTTAATTTGAGCCATTGTACTGGAATCACTTGGTGTTTTTCTGTTCAATGGTGGGGAGTCCTCTTCTTGTTCTGCTTGTTGCCTTGCCCTCATAACTAATGCCAAGGCAGTGGAAACACCACTACTTTGAGGAAACTCTGATTCAGTTTCTATGGGGAAGAAAAGTGCATGTTTGTTAGGGAATGTCACAGAAAAAATTAGGAACCACACCCACAAATGAGGTATGATAAAAAAGAGAAATGTGCAACTAAAAAAATGTTTCAAGATCTGAGCCAAAGGACTAGATACTATCACTCTCCACTCCCCACACACATGCATATGCATTCTTGGATATATGCTTTAGTCTGCTTTCCAGATTGTGAATACATTTCAAGTAATTACATTCTGTTAAATTGATGGTAAATGCTCACCCAGCAAAATAATAGTGAGTATTGCATTCTTATTTATTTGAAGAATACTTTAAAAGTGTCTTCAGCAGTCAACTAATGCCGGGTACACACAGGCAGTTTTTTGCTCAACACAGTGGGCTGAACAAAAAAACCCAAAAAACATGAGGAGCTTGTACTAACTATGTGATGTTAGTACAGCAATCTCCCCGCTGAGCTATTGTTTTTTGAGTGGGGACTGCCCCCTGCTAGAAAACACCTGTCAGCACTCCTAGCCATTGCTGATCGGCTGCTGGTTTTCCAGCATGCCCCCTTTGACAGAAGCCGGACAGGCTGCTGTACACACTGGCCAAATGGTGGCCAGTGTGTACCAGCCTTAATTGTCAGTGAGAAGAACTGACATCTTTATCTTATGCAAACACATACTGTATAATGTGAATTAAGTTTTAGGTGTATACATACACTTTTTTACAGGTATGGTAAAATTGACTTTCCAATTCTAAATTATCATAGGCGCAAGCTCCTAGTTCTACCACTTCAGCATACTTTTTACTTTTCTTTCATCATGTCTGGGTACTTTTACAGATAAGGTAGGAAGGCCTGTACATGGCTGCTTCAAAGGGTCATTTGTTTGTGGAACAAATAAGATCTAGCCCCCTATTCCATCTCTGCAGGCTGTGCAGTAGTAGACTGTACAGTACATAGAGCATCTTTTGGAAAAAAAGCTGTCTTTCATTCATGTGTATTAACAGTGCCTTGACTGCTCCATACAGCTCTGTATACACAAGTCTCTTGAGTAAAGCTGGCCATACACTTACATACAGTAGTGGGCTGAACAAATAAAAACTCAGATTTCTCCATCCACCATGTTTGTGTGGATAGAGGAATCCCCCCCTCCTGGGACATTTTATTCTGACTGCGGTACTTAAACGACAAAAGTTTTCAAGCATATCCCTTCAAAAGAAGTCAATAAACTTCTGTTGAACAGGGATGGCCACACGCTGATCGAAAAAATTCCATCAATCTGGTCCCTACTGAACCAATGTATGGCCAGGTTAGGAATTTCTAGCTAAGTAGTTTATGTAACTTACCATTAGCAAAATCTGTGTCTTGAGATTCATGTACAGACTGAATCTAGAAAATAATAACATATTTAAAACAGTTGATAATGTCCACCATATAAATGTTAGTAGGTAGGGTAAGTATGTAACGAGTTATGCATGTAGATTCTGAACTCCCCTCCTATACTAGAAAGTGACCTGGATCAGCATGACAGGCGAGAAGCTTGTACCTCTTATTTGTCAGCAATAGTAGCTCATGTGATTTTGTACCCAGTGGTTTTCATTGATGAATTCTAAGGACATAATAAAATTGTACCTGCCTGCTCCATGGTAAAAAAATCTACCTTTTTCTATTTGCTAATCAAAAGTAATACAACTGGTTGTGTATGGCTGAACAAACACAATATAAGCAGCAGATGGATTACTGCTGTGCATTGCTGTACTATCAATCTGGGAGACAATTAGACATGTGCAATTCGTTTAGTTCCGAATAATTTTTTTCCAAATTTTGACAAATTCGTTAATTTCCGAATTTTCGGAAATTCCGAATTTCCGAATTTTCGGAAATTCCGAATTTCCGAATTTTCAAATTTCCAAAAATTAGAATTTTCGGAATTTTGGAAATTCTAAATTTGAAATTTCGGAAATTGGAAAATTTTGAATTTCAGAAATTCGAAATTTGGGAAATTTGAAATTTCAGAAATTCGAAATTTGGGAAATTCGAAATTTGGAAATTCGAAATTAGGAAATTTGAAAATTTAAAAATTTGGAAATTTGAAAATCCAAAAATAAGAATGAAAATCTGAAAGTTCTAAGAAACTAATAATAAATATTAAATTATAGGTATTTGAATTTCCTTTCAACTTTGGCTGTTAGTGAACGTAACGAGTACAAATTTATCCGAAGTTACGAATTATCTGAAATAACGAATGCCGTATAATGGAACGCAACAATCTAATAATAATAAATAACAATAATAATAAAACCTTTTTATTATTATTATTTATTATTAATTTGTTCCATTCCATTTGTTTAGATGCAGCATTCGTTATTTCGGTTAATTCGTAACTTCAGATAAATTTGTATTCGTTATGTTCACAAACAGCCAAATTTGAAAGGAAATTCCAATACCTATAATTTAATAGTTATTCTTAGTTATTATTTCGAATTTTACCGATTTTCTTTCTTTTTTTCAGATTTTCAGATTTTCGAATTTATGAATTTCGGAAATTCGGAATTAAAAAATTCAGAATTTGAAAATTTAGAACTGGAAATTCAGGAATTTGAAAATTTGGAAATTCAGAATTCGTAAATTCAGAATTCAAAATTTTGAAAATTCGGAAATTTGAAATTCAAAATTCGGAAATTGGGAATTCATAAATTCGGAATTTGAAAATTCGGAATTCGAAAATTCGAAAATTCGAAATTCGGAAATTTGAAAATTCGAAATTCGGAAATTTGAAAATTCAAAAATGTGAAAATCTGAATTTTCGCGTTTCAGAGTATCCGAATTAATTAATTAATTAATTAAATAAATATTTCTTAGATAACACCTATGTATCAAATTTAAATTAATTATCTTTTGTTGTCCAAGCAGGAGAACAATCAAAACATTGCATTAACTTATCCAGGAATCTTGAGGCCAATGCAACCAAATTCAAAGTTCAACTTAATTTTTTAAAAGTCCTCTGCTTCCACACTCCTGCTTCAGTGCTTTCCTCTGCACATTCTCCATCCAGCATAAACACCTAGCCAGCTTCCTTTGTGGATACACCCTCTGGGGATGTGTCATCACGTCAGCCTTAGAAGGGTAAAAGAAGGAAGCTCCACCTGAGTGCAGTATTAAAGGGTACTTTAAATGACACTTTTAATGACACAACATATGATTACACTTACAGGAAAAAATAGATAAAAAGGCTCATCTGTTTAATGGTGGTCCGTGGTGGGTTCCTCAGGTTCCGATCCGGATAGTGCTGCAGAGATGCAAGGTTACAGATAGAAGGTTATCGGCCAGGGGCTCCTCCTGTGACCATCAGGAAGAGGCTGGGGCCGGCATGGAGCGCACGTGACGTCACGGGTCGGTCCTGATCACTTGCGCCCTGCATCTCTGCAGCACTATCCGGATTGGGACCTGAGGAACCCACCACGGACCACCATTAAACAGATGAGCCTTTTTATCTATTTTTTCCTGTAAGTGTAATCATACATTGTGTCATTAAAAGTACCCTTTAATACTGCACTCAGGTGGCGCTTCCTTCTTCTACCCTTCTCTTGCTTACTACAGAGCCAGCACTCTGAGGACAGCAGCCGCCTCTTTGACCAAGCTACTATACTTGCTTTAACCCCCGAACTGACAGATACTGGCTTAACCTTTGGACTGCCAGTTTTTATTGCTATGGACTAAATCCCTTGCCATTTTAAACATCCCAAGTATTGTATGCATTTTGTATTTGTGCTTACAGTTATGACTACCTCCATCACGTCAGCCTTGGCTCACAGTGCTGACATAACATGAGGGCTGTTTTTTGCAGCATTGAAGACCACCCATTACCAGAGAAGAGGACCTCTGGTCATGTGACTAAACATAAGACAGCTGGAAAACTAGTATGTATAATACAAAATTTTTTAAATGTATTGTGTGTGGGGTGGGGGTGTAGGGGGGCATTACTGCCCCCTTTCAAATCCCCCCACATTAGTGTTAGTACTGCAGTCAGCAAATGCTAACCACTTCACTTTCAGAGCTCTGCTGTGACCTTATCATAGAGGAGAGCATTGTATTTTTAGCACCTCAGACACAAAACACCCTATCTAAGGCTATCAAGACCCCCACATGCTGACAGAGTGAACCACTGGGTCAATGAAGGATCTCTGGCTCGGCTCAGAGTTTTCTCTACTTCAAAAGTATTTCTGCCAGTACTCAGGGTATAAATACCATCAAGGGGCCACAAGGGGAAGTAATGAAAGTTATCACAGATGAGAGCATTGTATTTTTAGCACCTCAGACACAAAACACACTATCTAAGGCTATCAAGACTTCCACATGCTGACAGAGTGAACCATTTGGGTCAGGGAAGGATCTCTGGCTCGGCTCAGAGTTTTCTCTACTTCAAAAGTATTTCTGCCAGTACTCAGGGTACAAATACCATCAAGGGGCCACAAGGGGAAGTAATGAAAGATTTTCATTTTTGAAAAATGATCCTTTGTGCTGAGGTTTATGTGTCTCTGTAAGACTCTTATCTGCATATTATGTGAGTTCAGGGACTACAGAATATGTGTGTAATATATATGTGAGTAGGCTCAGATTCTTCTAAACCACACCCAATATAAGAATTGTAACCACACCCACTTTTCTCATGCTAAGTGCACAGCAGTGCCTAATATCCCTGAGATGTTCCGCTTTCTCAAGTTTTAAAGATAGGCCGTATGGTGGGCGTCTGGAAGATTGTGGGGAAACACAGTGGGATCAGGGCTGGCGCAAGGATTTTTGAAACCCTAGGCGAAACCTCATTTTGCCACCCCCATTGACTCCACCCCCTTTCTCTGCCCATGTGACAGGAGGCGGCGCTATACAGGAAGCATCGGCTCTACTTTCTGCAACGCTGGCTCCAGTGCTGCGCTGCACCTCTAATTAAACTACTCAGGGCCCACTCAGGGCCGGTGCTACCAATAGGCGAACTAGGCAGCTGCCTAGTTCGCCTAGTGGTAGCACCAGCCCTGAGTGGGATGGGTTCTTGTTAAAGTGTAGGGAGACACTGGGGGAGGGGAGGGGGGTGTCGTATAGGCTGTACAGGTCACCTTAATTTCTAATGGAGGCTCTGTCTGGCACTGGTAATTCTCAATCTCTTACAAACATTTTTTGGCATGCTAGGGCTCAAAAGGTTGCCTACCCTGGCTTACTACATATGTTTGTTTTATTTTGTTGCACATGTTTACTACAGAATGTAGCAGCTTACTTTACTGTGCATCATGTAATTCATAAAAAGGAAAGGTATGAAAAGGCTCTTTGCAACTACAACCATCGACTTGAAACTAATATTGAGATTGTGTGGCCTTCCAAGGTAAATTTAACATATGTCAATAAAAATGTACCATCATCCAAATTAATTGAAAGGAGTTATTGGGAGAATGGGCCCCACCCCAAACTCACCAGAAGAAAAAAAGGCAAGGGGACTATTGCGGTACATATAGAATGGGTATAGCCATAAAGTACAAACCAATAGTAAAAAACACAATATTTATTTATACAAAAAAAGCAAATAGACAGCAAAAGACATATATATTGAAAGGATTTTGTGTTTTCAGATGACATGTGACATTTCAACATGTTTTGCGGGTTTACCGCTTCATCAGGACAATACATCTGTAGACATAAATGAGAATATGCAATTAAATACCAAATAACAATTTTAAGCATAATGGTAAACCGGGGAAGGTAGAATAAGGTGATAAAACTCCTTACCCGAGCTAACAGCTAACAGCACACCATGAACAACTCAGGAAAATTATCTCTAAACATTGGCATCTTTTGACTGACCATTATGTCCTCAAACATCACGTACGTGAGATACAAGAACTAGTATTCCGTAGGGCCAAATCCCTTAGAGATCGTTTAATCAGCAGCCACTATAAATCTAACTCTGGTAGAACCTATCAAACCCCAGGTACGTTTCCATGTGGCCATTGTTCCTTCTGCCCATGGATAGGCCCGTGCACCTCTTTCAAGTTACCCAATGGGGAATTTTTTACCCTTTATACATTGGCCAAATGCGACACTACTGGCATTATCTATCTTATGCTTTGCACTTGCAAAGCATTTTATGTCGGTAAGACAATTAGGGAATTCAGACAGAGAGTCAATGATCATGTCTACGGTAAACTTACTACCGTTGGATGCCATATTGGTCTATACCACAAATATGACCCCAAAGCTGTTAGATTTATTGCATTGGAGGTGATACCCCCTGATCCCAGGGGTGGTGATCGTGACAGGAGACTACTCCAAAGAGAAGCACTTTGGATAGAAAGGCTGGATGCCACTGTCCCCCCAGGTTTAAATGAAGTAAACTCCTTGAAATCCTTTCTCTGACATACGGATAACTGCCATCTCCCCGCTATTGTTATTCCTTGATATTTTGATATATAGGATACCAATCAAGGTTTCTCTAATGTTCAGTCACCTATACTGTCCCATCCATGTTTGTATTTTTAATTTTGGACCTTACCTTTTGAGGACACTTGATCCTTTTAGTTATGATTATTGTTCTAAAATACTATGTATGTAATGTATTCAATTTTACTTAATTTTGTATTTTGTAATTTTGTGCTTCTTGATGCAATTGCCCCTTTTTTAAGCTCTATGCCCTTCATCTCCGATGTGTGTGGCGGATTTGGCTTCCTTGGCTTCCACTTTCCCGGCGGTTGGTAGGCTCCCTGGTGGCCGAGTGACGGTCTTCTCGTTTGAGCACCTCCCCGGCCACTTGCACCCGCCTCAATTGGGACTTTGTCCCGTCTCTCTGCGCAGGCATGCTTTGCCCTGCCTGAGTGCCGCACAGTGATGGGGGGATGCGCGCGCACCTAGTTGTGTGCCGTCCCCTGTCCGGCGGGTTAGAGGCTAGTGCACAGGCGCGCACGCGGGACCCTTGACCCCATGACATCATCGGATGCTAGCAGTGCCGATTTACGCCGCGGGGTTGAAGGGACTATATATGGCGGCAGGTGGCCGCCAGATACACAGGCTAGCAGGAGGCCCAGATGTGCCTTGAGACACTCCATCACCGGTAAGTCCTTTCACAAGTTCTACAATTATAGATTCACCTTGGGCTATTTCCTTGTGGTTGCAATACACATGGCTGCCTCTAATAGTGCAGTGGTCACTTATGTAGCTTCTTTTCGTTTAATGTTTACATATGTATTTCCTAGACTTCGGAAGCTGTTCCCAAGGCCCCTGTGTCCGTTGCTTCGTATGTTTGATGCAGTCCACCTAGGTCAATGGAACACCCGTGATGTATTTAGGTCTCTTTGGCTATAGATTCCTGGGCTCCATATGCTAATACCCTCATTATCTGGTACACTGCGTTTGTCCTCACTAGTTTTGTGATTTGCTCTGGCTTTGGTCACTCATCCTCGGCTTCACCCCCCCCCCCTTTTTCCTTTCCTCCCCAGTCTTCACCTTCCTATTCACTTCACCCCCCCCCCCCCTTTGAGTCTGATTTATGCTTCACCTAGCCTTTTACCTTTCCCACCCATACTCATTTCTTTTCCTTTCCTTTCACCCTTTCGTTCTCATAACCTTTCACTTTCCCCTTTTCTTATCTTTTTTCCTTCACACCGGTGTGAATTTTCCACTCACTGCATGCTTTGTCCAACACTGCTGTGGTGTATGTTCTAACACTACCCATATTCATACGGATCACCCGGTTCATATATCATTCTTATAACTATTTACCTAGAGTCTAGCCGGTGTCGCATATTCCCTTCCCAATCGCCGGGGGAGGCTTGGCCGGATGGTCTGTTCGCCACACACCCCGGGGCTCGGGTAAGGAGTTTTATCACCTTATTCTACCTTCCCCGGTTTACCATTATGCTTAAAATTGTTATTTGGTATTTAATTGCATATTCTCATTTATGTCTACAGATGTATTGTCCTGATGAAGCGGTAAACCCGCGAAACATGTTGAAATGTCACATGTCATCTGAAAACACAAAATCCTTTTAATATATATGTCTTTTGCTGTCTATTTGCTTTTTTTGTATAAATAAATATTGTGTTTTTTACTATTGGTTTATACTTTATGGCTATACCCATTCTATATGTACCGCAATAGTCCACTTGCCTTTTTTTCTTCTGGTGAGTTTGGGGTGGGGCCCATTCTCCCAATAACTCCCTTGAAACTAATATTAATATTTAAGCACACAGACTTGATACATTTTAACAAAGCTATGGTTAGTCAGCATTTTACAGAACAAATGAAAAATAAAACAAAACGTGTATTTAGTAGTTTCAGTATTTTCAGTTTTAGTCAGATACTAACCTGTCTCTGTGATGTTCTTCGCGAAACTCCATGGTCTTCTACATTTGACTTCTGTGCTTTACGGAGTTCTTGAATTAAAAAGTACTTATCCTTTCCTTCCTACAAAGAACATTCATACCCAAACATCATAAAATGGAGTACAATTTGATGCACTTCATGTAACAACTATCACTTTTATTCACTCACCAGTCACTTTATTAGGTACACCTGTTAAATTGTTTGGTAACACAAACTGCTAATCAGTCAATCCCATGGCAGCAACTCAATGCATTTAGGCATCCATATGTGGTGAAGACAGCTTGCTGAAGTTCAAGCTGAGCATCAGAATGGGGAAGAAAGGGGATTTAAGTGACTTTGAATGTGGCATGGTTGTTAGTGCCAGGCGGGCTGGTCTGAGTATTTTAAAAACTGCTGATCTACTGGGATTTTCATGCACAACCATCTCTTGGGTTTACAGAGAATGGTCTGAAAATGAGAAAATATCTAGTGAGCGGCAGTTTGTGGATGAAAATGCCTTGCTGATGTCAGAAGTCAGAGGAGAATGGGCAGACTGGTTTAAGATGATAGAAAGGCAACAGTAAACTGAAATAACCACTCATTACATACAAGGTATCATCTCTGAATGCACAACACATCGAACCTTAACCGCTTGCCAACTAGGGACGAGCTTCGAGTTCGAGTCGAACTCATGTTTGACTCGAACATCGGCTGTTCGCCAGTTCGCCGAACAGCGAACAATTTGGGGTGTTCGCGGCAAATTCGAAAGCCGCGGAAGTGCTAATTTTAAAGGCTTATATGCATGGTATTGTCATAAAAAGTGTTTGGGGACCTGGGTCCTACCCCAGAGGATAAGGATCAATGCAAAAAAAAGTTTTAAAAACGGCAGTTTTTTCGGGAGCAGTGGTTTTAAAAATGCTTAAAGTAAAACAATAAAAGTGTAATATTCCTTTAAATTTCGTACCTGGGGGGTGTCTATAGTATGCCTGTAAAGGGGCGCATGTTTCCCGTGTTTAGAACAGTCTGACAGCAAAATGACATTTCAAAGGAAAAAAAGTCATTTAAAACTACTCACGGCTATTAATGAATTGCCAGTCCGATAATACACATAAAAGTTCATTGATAAAAACAGCATGGGAATTCCCCACAGGGGAACCCCAAACCAAAATTAAAAAAAAAAAAATGACGTGGGGGGTCCCCCTAAAATCCATACCAGGCCCTTCAGGTCTGGTATGAATATTAAGGGGAACCCCGGCCAAAATTAAAAAAAAAAATGGCATGGGGTCCCCCTCAAAATCTATACCAGACACTTCAGGTCTGGTATGGATTTTAAGGGGAACCCCGCGCCAAAAAAAAAAAAAATGGCGTGGGGTCCCCCCAAAAATCCATACCAGACCCTTATCTGAGCACGCAACCTGGCAGGCCGCAGGAAAAGAGGGGGGGACGAGAGAGCGCCCCCACCTCCTGAACCGTACCAGGCCACATGCCCTCAACATTGGGAAGGTGCTTTGGGGTAGCCCCCCAAAACACCTTGTCCCCATGTTGATGGGGACAAGGGCCTCATCCCCACAACCCTTGCCCGGTGGTTGTGAGGGTCTGCAGGCAGGGGGCTTATCGGAATCTGGAAGCCCCCTTTAACAACGGGACCCCCAGACCCCGCCCCCCTTTGACGTCACGGGGAATGCCACTGGGAAGTCCCCGTGTGTCAGAGGGGGGCGGGGTCCCCGGGTGCCCCCCCCCCATTTTTTAAGAACCGTCAGAAGAGGAGAAGTGTCACACAGCAGGAGCCTCCCTCCATGCCATCATGGATGCGGAGCGGCCCGAGGAGAGGAAGGGAAGAAGATGCCACAGAGGAAGATGCCGGACAAGAACACCGAAGGAAGAACCAGAAGAACCATTTAAATAAAGAAGAAGAAGCATTTAAATAAAGGAATTGTCAAAAACTGTCTCTTGTCATTTTTAAAATTTTTGACAGTTTTTTCGTGAAATGGTAGGGGTACTTTTGTGCCCCCTTACCATTTCACACAGGGGGGAGGGCTGGGATCTGGGGGTCCCCTTGTTAAAGGGGGCTTCCAGATTCCGATAAGCCCCCCGCCCGCAGACCCTCACAACCACCGGGCAAGGGTTATGGGGATGAGGCCCTTGTCCCCATCAACATGGGGACAAGGTGTTTTGGGGGGCTACACCAAAGCACCCTCCCAATGTTGAGGGCATGTGGCCTGGTACGGTTCAGGAGGGGGGGCGCTCTCTCGTCCCCCCCTCTTTTCCTGCGGCCTGCCAGGTTGCGTGCTCGGATAAGGGTCTGGTATATATTTTGAGGGGGACCCCACGCCATTTTTTAAAAAATTTTGGCCGGGGTTCCCCTTATTATCCATACCAGACCTGAAGGGCCTGGTATGGAATTTAGGGGGACCCCCCCACATAATTTTTTTTTTTTTAATTTTGGTTCGGGGTTCCCCTCTGGGGAATTCCCATGCTGTTTTTATCAATGAACTTTTATGTGTATTGTCGGACCGGCAATTCATTAATAGCCGCGAGTAGTTTTAAATTACTTTTTTTCCTTTGAAATGTCATTTTGCTGTCAGACTGTTCTAAACACGGGAAACATGCGCCCCTTTACAGGCATACTATAGACACCCCCCCAGGTACGAAATTTAAAGGAATATTACACTTTTATTGTTTCACTTTAAGCATTATTAAAATCACTGCTCCCGAAAAAATGGCCTTTTTTAAAACTTTTTTTTGCATTGATGCATGTCCCCTGGGGCAGGACCCAGGTCCCCAAGCTCTTTTTATGACAATAACTTGCATATAAGCCTTTAAAATTAGCACTTTTGATTATTCATGTTCGTGTCCCATAGACTTTAACGGTGTTCGCGTGTTCGAACAAATTTTTTGCCTGTTCGCAAGTTCTGGTGCAAACCGAACAGGGGGGTGTTCGGCTCATCCCTATTGCTGACCGACTCACGCCGATATACGTCGGCAGAATGGCACACACCTGTGTAAATTGACGTACCTGTACGTCAGTCCAGAGCCATAGATAATTTTTTTTCCTGGGGGGGTTCAGGTCTTTCAGACTTAAAGGCATCATTTACACTTTTATGTTGGGGGAGGTACGGTAAAAACATGTGACAGCAGAGTGGGGCCATGAGACTTTGCAATGCAGCGCAGCAAAAATTATCCCCATTCAACTGAATAGAACGCAATGCACGCAGTTGTGGTGCGGTAGTGTACTCATTAGTACAGCAAGCTCCCCCTAAGATCTCTATTTTTTTTTTTTCATTTAGCCCGCTGGGTTGAACTAAAAAAAACTTACCGTGTGAACCAGGCTTTAGATCTCATTCATATGTTCTAAATGGCCATGGAATGGCAAATATACCGTGAATAGCTACAGCCAGGATCCCAGATGTTCCAATTTTTGTCAGCTACTCAACCTGTTCACCTGAGTGATGGGCTGAAAAGAGCCACTGCTGTTAACATGTATCTGCACATCCAGTGGTCCTCATGTTTAAGGTCCTGTTCACCTGAGTGATGGGCTGAAAAGAGCCACTGCTGTTAACATGTATCTGCACATCCAGTGGTCCCCATGTTTAAGGTCCGGGAGACAAAGCAAACACATTGGGGTGTGGCCTGGCGGGAACCCAGGCTGAGGTCTCTCGCATCACTACTACATTACCATAGGACTCAGTGGATGTGTGGCACCAGGGATTTTTTTTCCTCTCTTCTCTTCGGTGACTACAGGAGCTGGGATGAGCTCCATCCCTCCCTGGCACCCCTGCAGCACATTCGGTATCATCTGCATTACTCCCCACATCGATTGAGCCTGAGTGGCACACTGGCAAACCATGGGTCACAGTGGTTACCAGCTGTTAGGGACAAATTTCTGACCCTTGATGCAGAGAGATTTTATCCAAGGGCAAAAATGTATCCCTACCTGCAGGTAACCACTGGATGTGCAGATATGTGTGGATACATGTTTACAGCAGTAGACAGCCTTGGCTCATTTCAGCCCATCACTCAGATGTACAGGCTGAGCAGATATTAGAACATCTGATCCCGGGTGCAGGTATTTGCAGTATACTTGCTGCACCATAGTCATGTAGGATAGATGATAGATGAATGAGACCCAAGACTGGATTTTAGCTAACCTTACTGTGCAAGTTGAGCAGGTGCAAGGGGCAACATATTGTGGTGGGCAGTAAATTTCGTGATTTATTTAAACCTTAAAAAAAGTGTCCTAAGAAATTTTGTGAAATGTTCTAAGAGATGAAAAAATAAAAAATACCCAGCTTTTGAACTTGTTCCTACAAGTAAGCCTATAATAATGCTTATCTGTAGGTATAGTGAATATCTCCTAAACTTGTGGCGTTTAGGAGATATTCACATGGAAAGCAGCCAGTGATTTCACTGGTGCATGCGCTCTGAAGGGACGACATACCGCTTGGTTGTACTTCTCCTGGGGAGGAGTACAGTTCGGTCTGCACTCTTGTGACCCATTTTTAGCCGACAGCCAGCTATAGCCCACTGTCAGCTGACATTGCTCAGCAGGTCCAGGCTGTGGAAAGATCCTAACTTTAAAGTCAGGATTCACCCAGATGCCTGGACCAGCAGCTCAGCCTCTCAGTGAGCTGCAGAGAACCTGAGCCAGCCGCTCCTGCCCCCTCCACAGCCTGGCATTCCAGTGAGCTTGGGGGGGGGGCAGAGCCAGGGACTGACAGTCACCACTCTTTGCTCACTAAAAGCTGAGAACTGAGTAATTAGCGGTCTTTGATCACTCTGTTGTTGGGCTTAGAAGCAACTGGGGACAGATGCAACGTTGGATCGATGCTCCATCCACCTAGGTAAGTGTAATTTTAAAAAAAAAACATCTCTTTTAAAGGAAAAGAAATCCCCCTCTCCATCCTAAGAACCCTCTCTCCCCAAGCAAAGGTTCCCACTGTAAAATATCTCCCTCCCTCAAATATCTCCCCAAAAATTAAACCCCCTTGTCTCTAAACCGACCCACCAAAGCAAAAATATCTCCCTCAGTCAACACCCTCTCCCCCAGCAAAGATTTCTAATTATGAAGAAAATCTCCCTTCATCCAATCAAACTCCCTCCCAGAAGCAAATCCCTGCCATTAACCACCCCCTTACAAGAACCCCCCCCCCCCCTTCTCCAAAAGCAAACCCACCCCCCTTTCCTTAACCACCACCCAAAAGAAACTCCCCCAGACTGGAATTCTTACTTCCTTCTTCCTAAAACAGAAAATTGATGCCTCCCCACTTACCAGACCTCAGATTCAGCACGGCACAGAAGTAGAAAAACTTCTGCATCCCCAGTCTCCCTTCAGCTGTGTCATATGATACCTCAAAGGAGGAGTTTAGTATTTCCCTCAACTGTGCACTGTCAATTGCCGGCATCTGAGACCTCGCAGTAATTTCATGCTTTTCAGGAGAACCCTTTATTAAACTGAGGGGATTGGGCACAATAGAAGGGGGTCTGGCTGCTGCATTCGAAACTCTGATTGCTTCTACTGTGCCGATACTGGGGATAAACAGCAGGGACACTGTCTGGGCATTTTGCCAGGATGCTCTGGGGGGGTTTGAACACCCCTGACTCCCCCCTTATCTACGCCCCTGCATGAGTCCGC
The DNA here is from genome assembly GCF_042186555.1 of Aquarana catesbeiana. Lineage (NCBI taxonomy): Eukaryota > Metazoa > Chordata > Amphibia > Anura > Ranidae > Aquarana > Aquarana catesbeiana. The sequence goes on from NC_133329.1 coordinate 157,086,704, forward strand.
AAAAGCAGGATAGCGAGGGTGCTGGCAGCATGCTCACTCGCCTGCCACGGGAGTGTTTTCCAAGGCATTTCCTTGTTCTGCCTAGTAACATGACAGAGATCTACTGCTCCCTGTCATTGGGAACATAGATCTCTGTCATGGTAGTGGTAGCCCATCCCCCCTACAGTTAGAACACGCTGAGGGAACACACTTAGCCCCTTGATTGCCCATCAGTAGCTATTTTTAGCTCCGATTGCTGTATAAATGTCACTGGTCCCAAAATTGCAGATCACCGCCATTACTAATAATAAATTACTAATAATAAAAAAAAAATTATAATAAAAATGCCATAAATCTATCCTTTATGATGTAGACACTATAACTTTTGCGTAAACCAATCAATATACATTTATTGCAATTTTTTTATCAAAAATATGTAGAAGAATACATATCGGCCTAAACTGAGGAAGAAATTTGTTTTTCTATACATTTTTGGGGGATATTTATTATAGCAGAAAGTAAAAAAAATTATTATTTTTTTTTTCAAAATCGTCGGTCTTTTTTTGTTTATAGCGCAAAAATAAAAAAAGGTTATCAAATACCACCAAAAGAAAGCTCTATTTGTGGGAAAAAAAGGACACAAATTTCATTTAGGTACAGTGCCGCACGACCGCGCAATTGTCAGTTAAAGCGTCACAGTGCCAAATTGTAAAAAGTGCTCTGGTCAGGAAGGGGGTAAAATCTTCCATGGCTGAAGTCATTACAGAAGATGGGCTACAGCAGCAGAAGATAACAATGGGTGCCACTCCTGTCAGCTAAGAACAGGAAACTAAGGCTACAATTCGCACAGGCTCACCAAAACTGAACAACAGGAGATTGGAAAAACATTGCTTGATCTGATGAGTCTTGATTTCAGCTGTGACGTTTAGATGGTAGGGTCAGAATTTGGCGTAAACAACATGATCAATCCTGCTTTGTATCAATGGTTCAGGTTGGTGGTGGTGGTGTAATGGTGTGGGGGATATTTTCTTGGCACACTTCGGGCCCCTTAGTACCAATTGAGCATCGTTTAAATGCCATGGCCTACCTGAGTATTGTTGCTGACTATGTTCATCCCTTTATGACTACAGTGTACCCATCATCTGATGGCTACTTCCAGCAGGATAATGTACCATGTCACAAAGCTCAAATCATCTCAAACTGGCTTCTTGAATATGACAATGAGTTCACTGTACTCCAATGGCCTTTACAGTCACCAGTTCTCAATCCAATAGAGCTCCTTTGGCAAGTGGTGGAACAGGAGATTGGCATCATGGATGTGCAGCCCACAAAAATGCAGCAGTGATGCTATCATGTTAATGTGGACCAAAATCTCGAAGGAATGTTTCCAACACCTTGTTGAATCTATGCCATGAAGAATTAAAGTATAACTAAAGGCAAAATTTTTTTTTTAGTTTTGTATAGAGTGGAGATGGATTAGAATAGTCCGTTTTTATTGCTGTCTGTTCCTGCATTAAAGCGGTAGTAAACCCGCTGACTTTTTTTTTTTTTTCCCTACACCTGTAAGGGAAAAGGCATAATGAACTAGTATGCACCTGTTACTTCTCTTTTTTTAATTACATTTACTTTAAAGCGGAACTAAACTCATCGATGTGACGGTTTCCTAAAACAGTTATATTAAGGACATGTTGTGAATGAGAACTGTCACAGGTGCTTCTGTTCTTATCCAAACTGTCAAGCCATCAAATGGCTGATGTAACATGTGCAGGACCATTGCAACTGCAGATCAAACAGATACTGGCAGCTTCATTGGCTGTAAAGGATAAAAGGGTTTATTCTGCTTTAAATAAAATTAACATTTGGATAGTTTTTTTTTTTTCTTCATGCCAGTATTTAGTTAGAGGGAAGTGGGAGGTTGTAATATCCTGGAGCTGGGCTATGATTAATAAAAATAAATAAAACTATTAGGACCTACTTACATTGGCTATTTGTTCCAAGAGATGTTTCACCATGATCTTCCTGCCTTGTACAATGTGCCAGTTAAGATAGGAAATAATTCTGTAAGTGGAGAAAAATTATGCTGTCACTAAAATTACACTATTATTTTTTTCACATTTTATTTTAAAACCCAACCAAGTATGATTTTTTTGCCTATACCCCCCCCCCCCCCCCCCAACACATCGGGCCCCAATGTAAAGTTTCCCTTACCTGGTGAAGCCAGTTATACTCATCTCAATCCCCCCATCCATGTCCCTCACTGATGTTTTTTCCTCCTGTAAGACTACTAATCCAAGTGGACAGCTAATTCCACATCACTGCCTGTGTATAGCCTGTGCCTGTCTGTGGTAGATGCAGTAACCAGCTGGATCAGGTTAAGGCAGACCATTGACTTTATGTACTTGTGGATTCTACTGCACTAACCAAAAGGTCTGGATTACTCCACATTTTGTAAGTTTTGAGACATTTTTCCACCATTTAGAAAATGTGGTACTACACCTCCTCTAGCAAGCTAGAGTGACATTCTTTCATTGTACAGTAAAACCTTGGTTTAAGAGTAACTTGGTTTAAGAGCGTTTTGCAAGACAAGCAACATTTTTCAATAAATTTTGATTTGATATACAAGTAGTGTCAAGTCACAACTGAGTAAAAAAGAGAAGAGCGAGGATGCCTCTAAGTGTAGTAATATGGATACATTTAAAGAAGGTACAACATTTAGCAACTCACATGGTTGATGATTAAAACAGGCACATCTAAATATGCAGGCATCCGGGGTTCAAGCCTCACTTTCAGATCGCTCTACTGCAGGATAGTCTTCCCGGTCATGATTGTAGACAGCGGTGAGGGCCGGCGGTATGGGGGATGGTCTATTTGGATAGCTTTATCCCGGATGCCTGCATACTTAGATGTGCCTGTTTTAAATCATCGTGTATATAGTGGTGAACCACAGTAAGAATTTTTAATTCTTAATGAAGCGTTGCCAACATCCCAAAATATTGTAGAAAAAAGCACCCTAAAAGGGACACTTGTACCCACCGGTACAGCGGGACTTTATAAGTGAACAAAGAGAAATTTTTTTATAAAAACATATTATTTATTTGAAAATTGCTTAAAAAAGCATAAAAACATGATAGAGATTTAGACACAGAAATAGTCTAGAAAAAAAAATATTATACAGAGTATAGAAGTTTTTTATATACATGGTGTATTTTTTACAACTCCAAATATGAACACATATTTCTCCATGGGCCTGACATGTTTCAGGACGATGTCCCTTCTTCAGAGGCATTGGGAGTGAAACATGGATGCATTAAATATTGAATTTTATAGGGAAAATTATATTAAAAATGTACAGAAACCAATTTTCTTGGAAGATAAAATAGACTTTCACTGCTAGCTATCCATCAAGGGGATGATGGGCTCCGATTGGGCTCAGAAAAACCCACACAAAGGCCCCAAGGAAACAGACGACCCCCACCACATCCACAGCAGAGCCTTTTAAGTATGGATAGGGCGTTGTTACTTGTTGGCAGGTATGGTTTGCATGACCATACCTGCCAACAAGTAACAACGCCCCAGCCACGAGTAAACTGCATCCATACTTAAAAGGCTCTGCTGTGGATGTGGTGGGGGTCATCCGTTTCTTTGGGGCCTTTGTGTGGGTTTTTCTGAGCCCAATCGGAGCCCATCATCCCCTTGATGGATAGCTGGCGGTGGAAGTCTATTTTATCTTCCAAGAAAATTGGTTTCTGTACATTTTTTATATAATTTTCCCCATAAAATTCAATATTGAATGCATCCATGTTTCTCTTCCAACGCCTCTGAAGAAGGTCCTGAAACATGTCAGGCCCATGGAGAAATATGTGTTTATATTTGGAGTTGTAAAAAATACACCATGTATTTAAAAAAAAACTTCTATACTCTGTATAATATTTTGTATAGATTATTTCTGTGTCTAAATCTCTATCATGTTTTTATGCTTTTTTAAGCAATTTTCAAATAAATAATATGTTTTTATAAAAAAAATTCTCTTTGTTCGCTTATAAAGTCCCGCTGTACCAGGGGGTACAAGTGTCCCTTTTAGGGTCCTTTTTTCTGTTTTAAATCATCAACCATGTGAGTTGTTAAATGTTGTAGCTCCTGCTGGATTTTGCTTCTAATCCCCTTGTGAAGGCTGCCATTTGTGGATGGACATTTTTTGGTTACACAACCTATCACATTGCTTTTTATATGGACTATAAACTGAAGGACTTATGAATAAATGGTTGTGGAACGAATCATTTGCGTTTCCATTATTTCTTATGGGGAAATTCACTTTGATATACAAGTGTTTTGGATTACAAGAATGCTTCCGTAACGAATTATGATCACAATCCAAGGTTTTACTGTATTAATTGGGGTAGGAATTAACTCAAATTCTTTAATAAACATCAGTCATAAAGACAGAAAGGGACTAGTTCTTTGCAAAATGGCTGGAGGTATACCTTTGTGTTGCTATGTGAAAATAAAAAAACAGGCAGGGGAATTTCTGTCACAGCTAGAAATCATTGCCAATGTATGTTAATGTAAGAAAGCAACTAGAGAGTTAAGCTGGCCATACACTAGTGGAAATTTTAATGGACAATCATACAAACATTTGAAGACTGAATTTATTTTGTTTGGAAGTACTTCAAAATGTTATTTGCTTTTAACATTCGATTTAGGAATGAATGGATTTTCCCAAATGAAAAACACAAACACTGTTAGAAATTGGTTCATTCAAAAAAAATAAAATACTATCCTGCTCCTTCGAATTTGCTTGTCACTGTGGTCAAAAACGAACGTTGCTTTAACCCCACTAACAAATAGAAAATCGAACAAACATTCTTAGAATGAAAATTTTCAAACAAAACTCTATTAGTGTATGGCCTAGCTGTCAGTCCTTGAATGTATTGGCTGCATTGCTTTTCTTTTTTTTCAGGATTTTCAGAACATTTTTAGCAAGTACAGAAAATACTTGCTGATCTTGCCAGAAATGCTTGCTACTTCCTCTGAAACAAAAACATTTATTTATTGAGTAAACTACATATCCTATTACCCCTATATAATTAAGATGAACAAAGGCAGACATGTTTAAAGTCCGGCCTGGGTGGCCACCATGGCTCCCTCCTTAGATAAAGTGGTGAATGTAGCTGCCCAGTGACAGGCAATGTGTCATTCACAGGTGAAAAGAAAAGGGAAAAAAAGAAAAAAGAAAATAAATACAGCTACCTCATCTGAGGACTGGTAGACTAGATTATATTAAATCATTTTTTGTTTTTTCTTATACAGGGTTTAGGCTCCCTCCATAGCCAAAGTGGAGGGGAGAGCATAGCCACCCAGTGACAGGCACTATGTTATTCACAGGAATAACAGGAGAAAATAAAAGAGAAAAACTGAAAAAAAAAAAAAAGAAAACAAATGCAGCCACCTAATCTGAGGACTGGTAAACTGGGTTATGTTAAATGTTTTTTTTTTTATATATATAGTTTAGGTGCGATCGATAAAAAAAGCGGTAATGGGACTCAACCGGAAATGTATACTTACAGAACTAACAGGGTGAGGATGTAGAAGAAGAGAACACTTTGAATTAGGTTGTGATAAATCCACACTACCCATTTGGCATTATCAAAATAGTTTATCTGATCTATCCAGGTATCAATGGATTCATAAGGAGTGGACAGACTCCGGAAGGGGCCACATGTCTCAGAAGGAATCCGTCTAAAAGAAACAAAACAAAACAGAGGATAGCCATGTTTAACATTACAAAAATTGAGTGGCTTCTACTGTTGACTAATTTAACTGATGAAAGTATAACCTGAATTTATTTTTTAGTATGTTTGGCATAATGTTTCACTATATACAATTTTTTTTAAGCAAATATTTTTTTTATCTGCAGATCCTAAAAGGTAATAGCACTTCCTGTCACAGGCTGGCTACACTAAACCACTGATTAGCAGTATTGTTGTCAGCCTGGCAAGCAAGCTTCAGTTGGCTGCTAAGCATTTTTTCCCTCCTAAAAAGTTTTTCACACTTTATCCTATGAAGGAAAAAATTCACTAAAGGTGGTGATACCAGCAATTAATGCTGCTATATCCTCTGTGAATAAAAGTTTGACTTGTCCGGCAGACAATGCTCAAATGCTTAGGGATCCAACAGATAAAAAGTTGGAATTCCTATTAAAAAACACTTTTTTCTCTGGCAGGTTGAGTGTTTCAGCCTGCGCTGACAGTAATTGGTCAATCCTTGAGAGACCAGTTTAAACAGGTGCTCAAGGTTATCCTGTTCAGCAGGCCCAGGATCTGGCAAGCTACTAGCAGCTTTATGTTAGCAATAGTCGCTATGAGAGATTCTATCCTTCAGGCCTCACGCCTTTAGCTAAGCGCCATGCAAGAAGCTCCTGGCTAGTCTTCCTTTTTGTGGTGAAACGGCTGTTTGGGGATGAATTGGGTAATACATCCAAAGAATTTCTAGTGGAAGAAGTACCCCTTTGCCATTTAACAAAAGGAGTAAAGGTATTTCATTTTAACTAGCTCCTTCTCCAGTGCCAGGGGCATCAGCCTCTAGGCAGTCACAACGGCTTCTGCCATCAAGTTCAAGAGGTAATCCTCAGGGTCAACCCCAGGGACAAAAGAAGTCTTGGGGGAGGAAACCTACAAAATACTAAAGCCACCTTATGAGGAGGTGCACCCGCTCGCTCGAATAGGGGGAATATTTCTGCAGTTCTCAAGGGTCTGGCAGAAAGAGTGTCGAGACAGATGGGGGACTTCCTCAATAGCTCCAGGGTACAAACTGGAGTTCCAAGAGTTCCTGTCTCCTCGTTTTTTCAGATCAAACGTTCCTAATGATCCAGAGAAAAAGAAATCTTTCTTTCAAGCATTGGACCATCTTTGGCAAAAAGTGATCATGGTGGTCCCCATCAAAGAGCAGGGGTTGGGGTTTTGTTCAAACCTTTTTTCACGGTGCCAAAACCGAATGGAGATCTCAAACCCATTCTGGATCTCAAAAATCTAAACCGGTTCCTGAATATCCACTATTTTTTCGCATGGAGTCAATCCAATCAGTTGTCTCCATCCTACAAAGAGAACTTCTGGCGTCAATCGACATCAAGGATGCATACCTCCATGTGCCTATTTCCCCGCTCACCAGTAATATCTTCAAAGTAGAAAATCTTAATTTTCAGTTTGTAGCTCTGCTTTTTGGTCTAGCTACTGCGCCTTGAGTGTTTACAAAGGTTCTGGCTCCTCCTCTAGCCAGATTAAGGGCCCAAGGTATAGCAATTATAGTTTACCTAGACGATCTGCTTTTGATAGACCAATCGGTAGCCCGCTTAGACCAAAGTATGGTCACCACATTCGACTACCTGGAATACCCAAGTTGGATTCTCAACCTAGAGAAATCTTCCTTAAAACCATGAAGGAGGCTAGAATACTTGGGTCTGATCATAGATACACCCAGAAAAGGGTATTCTTGCCCCAGGCAAAGATCAGCAATATAAAGGAACTGATTCAGGTGGTCGAAGCAAGATGAATCCTTCTAATCATCTTTGCATGAGGTTGTTGGGAAAGATGGTGGCTTTATTCAAGGCCGTTCCTTATGCTCAGTTTCATTCGAGACTGCTGCAAAACAGTATCCTATCGGCTTGGAACAAGAAGGTTCAAGCTCTAGATTTCCCAATGTGTCTGACTCCAAAGGTGCGCCGGAGCCTCAGTTTATGGTTAATAACCAAAAATCTGCAAAGGGGAAAATCCTTCCTACAGTTACCTGGGAAGTGATAACAACATATGCCAACCTTTTTTAGGTTGGGGAGCAGTCCTGGAAGAGGCAACTGTCCAAGAGAAGTGGTCCAGATCAGAAATGACCTTGCCCATTAACATTCTAGAGATTTGGGCAGAGCACTTGGCCGTGAGGGCCTGAACGTTCAGTTTACGGAATTGTCTTGTCAGGTTCCAATCCAACAATGCCACAGCAATGGCCTATATCAATCACCAAGGGGGCACAAGAAGTTGTGCGGCCCAGAGAGAGGTGAATCATATCCTATCTTGGGCAGAAAACAATGTACTTTGCTTATCGGCAGTCTTCATTCTAGGGATAGAAAATTGGCAGGTGGACTACTTAAGTCGCCATCACTTGTTCCCGGGTGCATGGTTCCTTCACCCCGATATCTTCCTGTCAATATGTCAAAGAGGGGGGATCCCAGACGTAGATCTGTTTGCGTCCAGGTTCAACAAAGAAATTGACAACTTTGTGTCAAGAACAAAGGATCCACTAGCATGCGGAACAGATGCCTTGGTGTTCCCGTGGAATCAGTTTTCACTGATTTATGCATTCCGTCCTATTCTGCCTGCATCTACGACTTCTTCGCAAGATCAAGCAGGAAGGGAAGTTGGTGATTCTTGTGGCCCCCAGCGTGGCCCAGGAGATCTTGGTATGCAGAGATCATAAGGATGGCAGTAGGGGTACCATGGTCCCATGGACCGCCACGTCCAGACCTTCTTTCGCAAGGTCCAGTATTCCATCCTACCTTACAAACACTAAATGTAACGGTTTGGCTATTGAGACCCACATTCTGAAGAAACGTGGGCTGTCAAGTTCAGTGGTATCTACCTTGGATAATGCAAGGAAGCCGGCCTCCAGAATCGCATATTATAGAGTCTGGTAGGCATATGTCTCCTGGGATGAATCCAGGGGTTGGCACCCCAGGAAGTATGTCATAGGTAGAATCCTTGACTTTTTGCAGATGAGGTTAGAAATTAAGCTGGCCTTGAGTACTTTCAAAGGCCAGGTCTCGGCCTTATCAGTATTGTTTCAACGACCACTTGCTTCACATTCTTTGGTTCGTAGTTTTTTTCAGGGGGTAACGTGGCTTAATCCCCCGGTTAGGTCACCCCTGAACCTTTGGGACTTGAATTTAGTTCTATCGGGTGTTACAAAAACAGCCTTTTTGAGCTGATACAACATATTCCCTTGGTCCTTTTGACAAGGAAACTAGTTTTTCTGGTAACCATATCTTCTGCAAGAAGGGTATCAGAGTTGGCTGCTCTTTCTTGTAAAGAGCCATATTATTATTCACAAGGATAAGGTAGTATTGCGTCCTCATCCTAACTTTCTACCGAAGGTGTCAGGTTTTTATCTAAACCAGGATATTGTTCTACCTTCATTTTTTTCCAGAACCCTGTTCTATGGAAGAAAAATCACTACATTCTCTTGATGTGGTGAGAGCAGTCAAGGTCTACTTAAAGGCGACTGCTCAGATTCGAAAAACGGATGTTTTGTTTGTGTTGCCTGAAGGTCCAAAAAGGACAGACAGCATTGAAATCTGGTATTTCTAAATGGATTTGACAAGTAATCATTCTAGCTTATGGTTTAAAGAGGTAGATTCCACCCTCTCAGATCAAAGCGCACTCCTCTAGGGCTGTTAGTGCTTCATGGGCAGTGCATCACCAAGTCTCCATGGCTCAAATCTGCAAGGTCGAAACTTGGTCTTCAGTTTATACATTTACCAGATTCTATCAGGTGGATGTAAAAAGACATGAGGATGTCACCTTTGGGCGCAGTGTGCTGCAGGCAGCAGTATAAGTCCTCTGATCTCATGTTGCCCTACTTTTGTTGTGTCTATCTCTCCTCAGTTGGCATTGCTCTGGGACATCCCACATAGTAATTACTATAGCTCTGTGTCCCGTGATGTACGATTAAGAAAATAGGATTTTTATAACAGATTACCTGTAAAATCCTTTTCTTTGAAGTACATCACAGGACACAGAGGTCCCTCACCTCTTTCTGGTATACAAGTGTATTGCTTTGCTACAAAAACTGAGGTACTCCCTATAGTGGCAGAGGTTATATAGGGAGGCAACTTCCTGTTTAGGTTGTGCCAGTTTCCATCACCTGAAGGTGGCCTATAACCCACATAGTAATTACTATTGCTCTGTGTCCCATGATGTACTTCAAAGAAAAGGATTTTACAGGTAAGCTGTTATAAAAATCCTATTTTCAATTAGCTGCAAGGTTTTTGCATTTTTGCGGGTGTGTTGGCTGAAAGGTGTCCAGAGTTATGTGGCGGCCTTTTTTAACACGTCAATCATATCCTCAAGGCTTATAAGAATTTTGGGGGGTTCATATGGTTTCACTACGGTGAATCCCTTCGTCAGAAGTTAGCCATCCACCCGTTCCTGTGTTGGGGAATGAAAGATGTAGGACTGTGGTTAAACTTGATCTTGCCACAAAAAGTAAGTGGAAATAGAGTGCCGGTGGGGAATCAAGCTGCGGTTCCGACATATCGGAAAGGGGTGTGTTTTGCGTTTAACGAATCACAATGCAAATGGAGCACATCGTGTCGCTACAGGCATGAATGCTCATTTTGTTCAGGGGGGAATTCAGTAGCAAAGTGTTATAAAAAAACTGTGGCTGCTGATCCAAGTCAGCGGGATATTTTTCACAAGAGCCTGCACGCCTGTGAGTCTTCAAAACATGCGCCTGTGGTTGGAGCAGTATCCAAACAGGGAGAAGCCACTTTTCTTGCTTAAGGGTTTCGAATTTGGTTTCCCTATCCTGGAATTCAAGGGTGAAGGTTGTAAGGTTGCCCAATTTACAATCTGTTTTGGCTTTTCCTCAGGTAGTAAAGGAAAAGGTTAGGAGAGAGATTGAGGAGGACCGCTTTGCGGGTCCTTTCATGTCCCCCCCTTTTCGAAAATTCAGAATTCACTGCTTGGTGTGGTCCCCAAAAAGGAGCCCAATACTTTTAGGTTAATTCACCACCATTCTTCACTAAATGATAAAATTGATGAATCTTTGTGTTCAGTATCGTATTCAACATTTGAAGATGCTACTGCAAAAGTTTGGGTTTTTGGCAGGGGTGCTTTAATGGCGAAAGCTGACATACATAGTTACATAGTTACATAGTAGGTGAGGTTGAAAAAAGACACAAGTCCATCAAGTCCAACCTATGTGTGTGATTTAAGGTTAAACCTTTTTTCTTCTAATTGTAATGAGTGGCCACGAGTCTTATTAAACTCTCTTCTGCGAAAAAGTTTTATCCCTATTGTGGGGTCACCAGTACAGTATTTGTAAATTGAAATCATATCCCCTCTCAAGCGTCTCTTCTCCAGAGAGAATAAGTTCAGTGCTCGCAACCTTTCCTCATAACTAAGATCCTCCAGACCCTTTATTAGCTTTGTTGCCCTTCTTTGTACTCGCTCCATTTTCAGTACATCCCTCCTGAGGACTGGTGCCCAGAACTGGACAGCATACTCCAGGTGCGGCCGGACCAGAGTCTTGTAGAGCGGGAGAATTATCGTTTTATCTCTGGAGTTGATCCCCTTTTAATGCATGCCAATATTCTGTTTGCTTTATTAGCAGCAGCTTGGCATTGCATGCCATTGCTGAGTCTATCATCTACTAGGACCCCCAGGTCCTTTTCCATCCTAGATTCCCCCAGAGGTTCTCCCCCAGTGTATAGATTGCATTCATATTTTTGCCACCCAAATGCATTATTTTACATTTTTCTACATTGAACCTCATTTGCCATGTAGTCACCCACCCCATTAATTTGTTCAGGACTTTTTGCAAGATTTCCACATCCTGCGGAGAAGTTATTGCCCTGCTTAGCTTAGTATCGTCTGCAAATACAGAGATTGAACTGTTTATCCCATCCTCCAGGTCGTTTATGAACAAATTAACCCCTTCCCGCCGACCGAACGCATATATGCGGCCTCGGCTTTCCGGGGTTATACCGGGATGATGCCCGCAGCTGCAGGCATCATCCCGGTACCGTTGTTTTCAGCGGGCGATCGGCTACCCGAGTATAACAACCGATGCGGCTAAAAGCCGCTCGGCTGTTATACCGGAGGAGCGGGAGGGGACATCCCCCCCCTCCCGCCGCCTCCCGCCGCTGTTACTGGGCCTCCCGTGCGATCGGGAGGCCCGGTGTCCGTTCCGCTGTCTTCGGCGGCTGGGGGCGGACTGGAACGAAGCTGCGAGCGGCTTCGTTCCAGCCTTCTTCTTGTAAATGCGGAAGCGACGTCATGACGTCACTTGCCGTTTACTCGGCTGCCAATGGCGCCGAATTTAAAAAAGTACACAGTATTCAGAATCGCCGTTTTCGGCGATCTGAATACTTTGAAGTGTAAAGGAGGGATGGGGGTCTTTTAGACCCCCCATCCCTCCATAAAGAGTACCTGTCACCACATATTACTGTCACAAGGGATGTTTACATTGCTTGTGACAGCAATAAAAGTAAAAAAAAAAAAAAAAAAATTTAAACACAATTTATAAAGTACAAAAATAAATAAAATAAATAAAAAAAATAAAAAAATTTTTTTTTAAAGTGCCCCTGTCCCCGCGAGCTCGCGCAGCGAAGAAAACGCATACGGAAGTCACGCCCGCATATGTAAACAGTGTTCAAACCACACATGTGAGGTATCGCCGCGATCGTCAGAGCGAGAGCAATAATTCTAGCCCTAGACCTCCTCTGTAGCTCAAACCTGGTAACCGTAAAAATTTTTTAAAGCGTCGCCTATGGAAATTCAAAGGTACCGTAGTTCGCCGCCATTCCACGAGTGCGTGCAATTATAAAGGGTGACATGTTTGGTATCTATTTACTCGGCGTAACATCATCTTTCACATTATACAAAAAAATTGGGGTAACTTTACTGTTTGGATTTTTTAAAATTCATGAAAGTGTCACTTTTCCAAAAATTTGCGTTTAAAACACCGCTGCACAAATACCGTGTGATAAAAAATATTGCAACAATCGTCATTTTATTCTCTAGATTCTCTGCTAAAAAATATATATATAATGTTTGGGGGTTCTAAGTAATTTTCTAGCAAAAAATACGGATTTTAACTTGTAAACACCAAATTTCAAAAATAGGCTTAGTCATGAAAGGGTTAAATAGGATTGGTCCCAGCACAGAACCCTGGGGAACCCCACTACCCACCCCTGACCATACTGAGTACTCCCCATTTATCACCACCCTCTGAACACGCCCTTGTAGCCAGTTTTCAATCCATGTACTCACCCTATGGTCCATGCCAACGCACCTTATTTTGTACAGTAAACGTTTATGGGGAACTGTGTCAAATGCTTTTGCAAAATCCAGATACACCACGTCTACGGGCCTTCCTTTATCTAGATGGCAACTCACCTCCTCATAGAAGGTTAATAGATTGGTTTGGCAAGAACGATTCTTCATGAATCCATGCTGATTACTGCTAATGATATCATTCTTATTACTAAAATCTTGTATATAGTCCCTTATCATCCCCTCCAAGAGTTTACATACTATTGATGTTAGGCTAACTGGTCTGTAATTCCCAGGGATGTTTTTTGGGCCCTTTTTAAATATTGGTGCTACATTGGCTTTTCTCCAATCAGCTGGTACCATTCCAGTCAATAGACTGTCTGTAAAAATTAGGAACAACGGTCTGGCAATCACCTGACCGTTCCCTAAGTACCCTCGGATGCAAGCCATCTGGTCCCGGTGATTTATTAATGTTAAGTTTCTCAAGTCTAATTTTAATTCCGTCCTCTGTTAACCATGTAGGTGCTTCCTGTGTTGTGTCATGAGGATAAACACTGCAGTTTTGGTTACTGAAGCCCCCCGATTCACTCGTGAAGACTGAGGAGAAGAATAAATTCAATACCTTTGCCATCTCCCCATCCTTTGTAACCAGATGTCCTTCCTCATTCTTTATGGGGCCAATATGGTCTGTCCTCCCTTTTTTACTGTTTACATACTTAAAGAATTTCTTGGGATTTTTTTTGCTCTCCTCCGCTATGTGTCTTTCATGTTCTATCTTAGCCGTCCTAATTGCACCCTTACATTTCTTATTGCATTCTTTATAAATTCTGAATGCTGAGGATGATCCCTCAACCTTGTATTTTTTGAAGGCCTTCTCCTTTGCTTTTATATGCATTTTTACATTGGAGTTAAGCCATCCAGGATGTTTGTTCGCTCTTTTAAATTTATTACCCAATGGGATACATTGGCTAATGCCCTTATTTAATATGCTCTTAAAGCAAACCCATCTCTCCTCCGTATTCTTTGTTCCTAATATTTTATCCCAATTTATGCCTTTTAGCAAGGTTTGTAGTTTAGGGAAGTTGGCTCTTTTGAAATTCAGTGTCTTTGTGTTCCCTTCATGTTTCCTATTTGTGTGATTTATACTGAAACTAATTGACCTGTGATCGCTGTTACCTAAATTGCCCCGTATTTCCACATCTGTGATCAGGTCTGTATTGTTGGTAATCAGTAGATCCAGTAATGTTTTATTTCTAGTTGGTGCGTCTACCATCTGACCCATAAAATTGTCCTGCAAGACATTAAGGAACTGGCGAGCCTTAAATGAATGCGCGGTTCCCTCCGCCCAGTCTATGTCTGGATAATTAAAATCCCCCATTATGATAACACTTCCCATCCTTGCTGCTAATCCAATTTGTGATAGGAGATCCGTCTCCACTTCCTCCCTCAGGTTAGGGGGCCTATAGCATACTCCCAGTATTATTTTCCCCTTAGCTTCATCCCTTTGGAGCTCTACCCATAAAGATTCCACCTCCTCCCTAGCCCCCTCAGTGATGTCATCTCTCACATTCACTTGTACATTATTCTTGATATATAGGCATACCCCTTCCCCTTTTTTACCCTCTCTATCCTTGCGGTATAGGGTATACCCTTGAATGTTTGCCAGCCAATCATGAGAGCTGTTGAACCAGGTCTCTGAAATTCCCACAAAATCCAAATCCTCCTTGTACAACAGTATCTCTAGTTCACCCATCTTGTCCCCCATGCTCCTGGCATTAGTGAACATGCCACATAGTTTAGACCGGTCGCATATTGTCCTCGTATTGGGTGTTTCAAGATTGCAACTAGGACTTGCTACTATACTCACCTTGTGTTTTTGTGCTTTGGTTAACCTACCACTAATGCCCCCAATACTACCCTCTGGAATATCTCCCGCGCTGGCTATCACTGTCTCTGGACCCTCCCCCCCATCGCCTAGTTTAAAAACCCCTCTAACTTTTTGGCCATCTTCATTCCCAGCAGATCTGCACCCTCCTCATTTAGGTGCAGTCCGTCCCTTCTATAGTACCGGTTACCGACTGAGAAGTTGGCCCAGTCCTCCAGGAACCCAAACCCCTCCTTACTACACCAGCTCTTCAGCCACTTGTTTACTTCCCTAATCTCCCTCTGCCTTTCTGGTGTGGCTCGATGTACCGGTAGTATTCCTGAGAACACTACCTTGGAGGTCCTTTTCCTCAATTTAGCTCCTAAGTCCCTAAAATCGTTCTTTCGGACACTCCATCTGCGTCTGACTTTGTCATTGGTGCCAACGTGCACCACGACAGCCGGGTCTTCCCCAGCCCCTCCCAGTAATCTGTACACAAGATCCGTGATGTGCCGAACCCAAGCGCCCGGTAGACAACATACTGTTCGGCGCTTCAGGTCTTGGTTACAGATTGCCCTCTCTGTCCTTCTAAGAATTGAGTCCCCTACCACCAGAATCTGTCTTTCCTTTCCCTTTGCTGCCCCCCCACTCTCACTGGAGGAGTTCTTCCCCTGGCAGCTAGGAGAGTCCCTCATCTCCAGCAGTGCTGGTCCCTGACTGGTTTCACCAATGTCACTCAATGGAGCGTACTTATTGGGATGCTCCAGTCTTGGATCGGCCTCTCTGGCACTTCCCCCTCTACTCCTCCTGACTGTCACCCATCTACTCTTTGCTAGTGCCTGCACCTCTTTGTCTCCACCGCCTCTGTGCTGGCCCCTGCCGGCACCTGCCGTGTATGTTCCTGGCTCACCTTTAGTATGGAGGGACTTCTCAGTGCTGACAGTTGCTTCCCCAGATTCAGAACCTGGGCTTCCAGGGAAACAATGTGCTTACATTTTGCACAGCAGTATTCGCCCTCGATCGGATGATCAAGGAACGCATACATGCAGCAAGATGTACAAAGAGTCGCCTCTCCACACCCGCCGGGCATCGTACCTATTAAATTTAGTGAGGATTTGGGGATTTTACCCTGTCCAAATTACCTAACAGCTAGCTTCCTGGCACTAATACTCAAGACAATACACAGGTACACAACAAGACAATACACAGGTACACAACAAGACAATAGACATCAAGTCTGCTTTTTGGCTATTGCCGATTCACCCTACTGCATTCACTTCGTTAGGTCTTTATTTTGATGGTTTTTATTTATTTTTTTATAAATGCCTGCCGCCGATGGGCTTTGCTTGTTGTGCATATTTTGAGGATTTCTCTTCATTCCTGAACTGGGTGGTCTGCTTTGAAACAGGTTGGGAGGGAATTGTCCATTATTTGGACGACTTTTGTTTGTAGGCCCCCCAGGTACTAATGTCTGTGAGGAATTGCTGCAAATTTTTGCCGGAATTGCGTAGTTTTTTGGAGTAACGCTAGCAGCAGAGAAAATGTTTTTTCTGGCGGTTTTTATGGAATTTTTAGGTATCACAACTGATACGTCGTTGTTAGAATTTCGTCTTCCTGTATCTTAAGTTAGACAAGATTAGGACATTACTAGCGGTTTTTCTGAGGAGGAAGAAGGTCATCCTTAAGGACATGCAGATTTTGTTGGGCCTCTTGGCCTTTACACGCAGGGTGATACCCATGGGAAAGATATTTTCCAGACGGTTATACATAGCTACCTAAGGCCTGAAGTCGCCCCATTCACATATACGTCTTACAGGTTCTCTTAGGGAGGACTTGTTGGTTTGGGCAAAATTTCTGGAGTCTAATTCCAGGTCCCTTTTCAGGAGGAGTTTGTGGATGCAGATGCTTCTGCAACTGTTCACTGACGCAGCAGGGTCGCGAGGCTTTGTGGCCATATAGAACATGCATTGGAGTTGTGGAAGCTGGCCGGAATTCTGGATTGTGAAAAAAACTACCAGGAATATCGTCTTGCTAGAGCTCTTTCTGGTGGTGGTGGTTGAATTATGGGGTTCGGATTTTGTTAATAAGCTTATTTTATCATATACAGATAACCAGGGTGTGATGTTTGCGGTAAATTGATCGTCCTCCAAGTCACTATGTGTGATAAAGCTGTTACGGCACTTGGTTTTCCTGTATTTGAAATATAATATTTGGCTTAAGGCAAAGTTTGTACCAGGGAAGTTTAATAATCTTGCTGATTCCTTGTCTCGATTCCAGATCTCGCGGTTTTGGCAACTACTTCCCAGGGCGGATCCAGTGGGTCATGCTTGCCCGGAACATTTATGGGCCCTGATATGATAAAAGCGGTTCGAACTATAAGGAATTAGGTCAACCCGTGTACTTGGGCAGAATATGTGTCTGCCTGGCACAGATGGGTTCACTTTGCCAAGATTACTGGTTTATGTCCAGAGGCCCCTTCGGAAAGTGCCATATTGACTTTTTTATCATCGTTGATGTTGTTGCGTTTTTCGTATACTCACAGTGAAAATACTGGCTGGTATATTCTTTTTTTTTAAGCTCCCGGCCTGTACGCGTTTTTTGCGGTGAAACAAGCATTTAAGAGATATAGATGGACTCATCATGTGCCGGATGGCAGGAGGCCCATATCAAAGGTAATGCTGTCGAGGTTGTGTGGGGCGACTGTGAGTATCTGTGGGTCAGAGTTTGAGGCAGCCCTGTTCAGAACGGCCTTTACATTGGCGTTCTGTGGGGCGTTTAGGGTTTCGGAGCTGGTCCCGCCCAACAAAAAGAGTCTGAAGGATGTACGCCTGGATCAGGTCATGTTAAGGGAGTCAGTGCTTAAAGTTTTCATTCAGCGATCCAGACAGATCAGCTAGGCAGAGGTTATTGGCTTGCTATTCCTGCTGATGGGGACGTTAGTCTTCGGTAGGGATGGTTCAGCAATATCTTTCTATACGCCCGCTGGGTGCGGGGCAACTACTGGTCCATACTGATGATCTTCTGCTAACTAGATATCAGTTTGATTTTGTATTCAAGAAATGTTTACACTTGCTGGGTTTGCAGGGTTATAAATTTACACCCCATTCATTTAGGATTGGCGCTGCATCGGAAGCCGCCATGAGAGGTAGGTCAGAGGCTGATATCAGAGCTCTAGGTAGGTGAGAGTCCAAGCGCTATCAGGTTTATGTTCGTCCTAATCTTTTTCTTTAATTTCCCAGGTGGACCACTTTATGTATGGATCCTGGGGCACTCCTATGTTTTCTGGGCGCGCAAGAGAGCGGCTCATCAAACTTATTCGGAGAATTTGTCATTGCCGGGTGATCAGTTCATGGTGCTGTGGAAGGGTGTGCTGGGTCTCCAGTGGCGACAACTTGATTTATTGCTATCCATATTGTATCACAGTTGGCCTTCCCCTTCTGGGTTGATCATACATATGGGTGGTAATGATTTAGGGAGGATAAAAACGCTAGATTTGTTATTTACTATGAAAAATGTTTTATGTAGATTTAAACTGACTTCTCCGACGACTACTATTGTTTTTTCAGAGATTGTGCCACGCCTGTCTTGGCTTTATTCTCCTCAATGTCGTGTCATGGAAAAAATGAGAAAGAGGATAAATAGGGCGATGGAGAAATATTTGCCTATGTTGGATGTTTTTTCTTACAGGCACGTTGACCTTGAAGGTGGCATTGCAGGATTGTATAGATAAGACGGGGTGCATTTATCTGAAGTCGGGCTTGACATATTCAATCTGGGATTACAGTCTTGCATTGAAATGGCCGCGGGTTTGGGTTAGGCCAGACTTGTTCTGCGAACTAGTGCCAGCTGGTGGTGTTTTTTCTGGTAATATATTGCTCGAGTTCCGAAAACTGGGCATAATTTGTGGTATTGGTAAATATTTCATGGTTTTTGATTAATAAAAATTATTGAAAATATTATGTTTATGGATTTCTGGTAAACCAATAAATAGAGCTGTGGCCATTTCATGCCATTATCTGTGTGTTGGTCTTTTATTTAGGGTGTTGGGGGTTTTGGTAGTTGGGAGTTTGTGGCCTGCGGTCCCATGTAAAGAGGGCACAACCTTTTGGGCCCTCCTTCATGGGTCTGCGGCTGCCCCCCCTCCCTCTTTTCATTTACAGGTATAGGGTAAGGGGTTGGTGGGTACGCTGTCCCTTTAAGAAGATTGCAGGTTTCACAGGTGAGTCAGATATGGCCAATGGGAACACCTGGATGGTGCTGGAACAGGCAGGGAGCTGTTAAAGGGGGGCCAGAACAGGCAATGGTCCTCTTTGGACCTTCTAGCAAGTAGCTTTCCCTCATCCCCCGCCCAGTCGTGGAAAATTTATGTGGTTTTTCCACCACCCTGGATCCAGGGTGGGTGTTTTTTCTGGTAATAAATTACTCGAGTTCTGAAAACTGGGCATAATTTGTGGTATTGGTAAATATTTCATGGTTTTTGATTAATAAAAATTATTGACAATATTATGTTTATGGATTTCTGGTAAACCAATAAACAGTGCTGCGGCCATTTCTTGCCATTATCTGTGTATTGGTCTTTTATTTAGGGTGTTGGGGGTTTTGGTGGTTGGGGGGTTGTGGCCTGCAGTCCCATGTGGTTTTTTTTTGCAAATAGAATTCCCTGCACTTTTCTTACAATATGACGTTTAAAAAGAGATTGAAGTCATTTACTGATTATTGCCGCGTACACACGGGCGGACTTTTCGACCAGACTGGTCTGACGGACTTTCCGAGGGACTTTCCAACGGACTTTCCAACGAACGGACTTGCCTACACACGATCAACCAAACTCCGACAGATTCGTACGTGATGATGTACGACCGGACTAAAATAAGGAAGTTGATAGCCAGTAGCCAATAGCTGCCCTAGCAGTGGTTTTAGTCCTTCGGACTAGCATACAGACGAGCGGATTTTTCGACCGGACTCGAGTCCGTTGGAAAGATTTGAAACATGTTTTTTTTCTAGGTCCGTCGGACTTTTGGGAAAAAAAAGTCAGCTGGAGCTCACACACGATCGAATTGTCCGACGTAATCCGGTCCGCCGGACCAAGTCTGCCGGAAAGTCCGCTCGTGTGTACGCGGCATAACTGTAACACCCTTTATAATGATCATTTAAAGCAGTAGTAGTAAGTTCAGCCTAAATCTAACTCTAAATCTAATTGTAACCACATTCTAAGACTAATCTATCTAACCCTGTAAAGTAAAAATTGCTATACATACCTTTTCTGCATCCGATCCATGTGTTCTCCAGCGGCGGATGCTGTGTGGAAGAGACAGCTGACAACGGTTGCGAAATGCCTGGGAAGTAATGTCACCCATAGAGTTACTATGGGGCTTCCATTGTTGGCTGCCTCTTCTGCACACAGCTACAGAGAGAAGCTGCTGATGACAGCCCAGCGTGGGACCGGATCAGATTGGCGGGAGAAAAGGTATGTTTAGCGATTTTTCTTTACAAGGTTAAATAGAATGTGGCTGCTAGTAGATTTAAAGTTAGTTATTTGTAGCCTGAACTTCTACTTTCATTTTCAAGATACTTTCCCACATAGGTCATTTGATTTTAGTCTGCAGGTTTACCTCCATACGGTGACACCGATGACACAGAGGACTCCAGCAAAAGATGGGAAAAAAAGGAGAAATATGAAGACAGTGGTCATCTGGGAGGCTCTCCAGGCCCTTCGAGGAGGAATACAGTTCATCATAAGGCTCACCTAAATACAGAAAAAACAATAAATTGGTACTAAACAGATTAGTGTTAAATGCCATAATTCATTACCATAAATCATGTATATCATTGGACTGTATTTTGTTTTGTTTTTTTTTGTTTTTTTTAAATCCCTTTTTTAAAATGTTGTGTGGTCACATGGTCTTTCCCAGTTCTTTGGAATCTGCAGGAAAAGATCTTTGGGAGAGGCTTTTATTACTGTGCCGATAAATGTTCTCTACAGTGTGAGTCTGTGTCTGGCCAGCGCTGATTTGTGCTTTGCCAGTGGAACTGAAAAACTGTTTCCAGCGAGCAATTTAAATTTTTTGTGCATTAATATGGTGTAGGCAGAGATGATTGACACCAGCTTTCATTTTGTTTAGATGGCATCTGCATCCAAGGCTCTTTTTTTACTTTATAGGTATTAGCAATTATATTACATATAGTTAATACTGGTTTATATGAAAACTAAACGTTTTTGTGAGTTTCTTAGTGAATGTAATCAATCAGAATATTATATCCTGCCTCTATAGTGTTTAGCAATATGATGACATGGGGGGGGGGGGAGTGTCATATACCACTGTGTACACACGCTAACATGTGTGACTCTATAGTCATGTGGGCTGCACAGATAAGAAAAAGGAGGAAATGAAGAGCTTAGAACGGAACTGAAGTTGAGCATGCTCCATAGAGGGCACCAAGTGGTCTACACAATCTCAACCTGGTGTGTGGAGACAGAGAAGGGAGGGGCAGCTGAAGGCAGGAGCAACCAGGTATATTTTACCCTATGCAAAACAAATGCTTTAGTGGCTTTGTGAGTATGAACACTATAGCACGCAAAGAGAGTTTTTTTATAATCTGGGTTTCATGGCACTCTGATAACACTATATTACTGTTTTGGGAAGCAGATAATGGCTTGTTTCTAATACTGTATCTCTCAGAAGCTCCTGTGGCAGGATCATTATGCTTGAACTTTCCATGCCTGTTCACCTGCTGCAGTCATTATAATGGGATCTCCTCCTTCTTGATGTTTCATTTATTTTAAATTGTACATTCACTTTCAGGACCAGGCTCCAGGCACTAATGGTTTTTGATGCTTAACACTTAATGGACCATAGCACTAAACCGTCACCTTAACATATACCTTAACCCCTAAATTGAGTCCTTAAAGAGGTTGTAAAGCCTATTTTTTTTAAAATAACAAGCATGTTAAACTTACTTCCTCTGTGGGTTTTGCACAGAGCGGCCCCCTATCCTCCTCTTCTGGGGTCCCCCAGTGGCGCTCCTGACTCCTCCTTTTCTCGAGTGCCCCCACGGAGAGCCGCTTTTCATGGGGGCACTCGTGCGGGCGCACTTCCGAGTCCAGCTGCTGGGTCTATTGACACAGACAGCAGGACTCGGCCTCCTCCTGGCTTCCGTGTCACTGGATTTGATTGAAAGCAGCGGGAGCCAATGGCTCCTGCTGCTTACAATCTATCCAATGAGGACCTGAGACAGCGGCTGGAGCTGCTTTGCTCGTTCTCATCGCTGGAAAGATCAGGTTCCGGTAAGTAAAAGAGGGGCCCTGGGGGACTGCTGCACTACAGAAAGTTTTAGTTAACTATTACAATTAAGTTTTAGAGGTGTTGGGGAGAGTTTAAGCATTAAAGGGGTTGTAAACCCTCAAGGTTTTTCAGCTTAATGCATTGTATGCATTAAGGTGGATAGGAAAAATGTAGCGCATAAAAAAACAAACTATAATAGCAAAAATGGTGATGAAATATATAGTCCAAAACACCACAAGTCTTCAGACCAGATATAGTGAATACAACTAATGAAAATAAAGTCAATTAGCCATAAGGCAAAAAATGTGAAGAATGGATCTCCAACTGAGTGTACACATGAAAATAGTCACTGGAAATGAAGATTATTCCAAACGTTGGCAGGAAACTTGGTTAATCGGTACATGGGAACCACATCCAACCAAAAAATGGCATCAAATCAGAGAATGGTAGGTATAAACTCTTACCAGATCCAGTGGACTCCCCTGTCAGTAACATGGAGTCATGAAGACAATGTGCCACCCAGGGCGTATGGAAAGATATCCGGACCGTCAGAACTTCCGAGTAGGACTTCACAGGAACTCACAAGGTCATCAGATGAGTGCTCCCGGTGGGTACACAGATGGAAATCTGGCAGCTGTGATGTACTGCGTGTGGTGGAAGCTGAGCTTTCACTTCTTTCTGGATGGTATGTGGAAAGAAAAATAAAGCTTCCCCATGGTGCAAATAAAAAAGGTATCTTTTATTGCTAAAAAAAACGGTACATTAAAATAAAGTGATCACAATAAAAGTCAAGGGCAACATGAATAATGGTAAGGTAGCCCGACGCGTTTCGACCCAAAGGCCTTCTACTGGGGCATAAGCCACCAACTCCAAGTTGCCAATATTTATAAATAAAACAAACAGGTAAGAACCAATCACAAGGAAAGGAAATGGCTCAGTGTCATTGGACCGAAAAGATCAGCTGATCAGAAAATGAGCAGCTAGATATTGATCGGCCAATGGCATCCAGCAAAAAGAAACAAACAAGCCAGGCGGCCAATCCATAAACCAGCAGGAAGTATACAATACTCAAACTGGGACTCCACGTGTCAAACAGAAGGATATGACGTCCGGCCCAAAAGAGGCGCCAAACGTCAATCCAGAGTCATGTGATAGAAGACAGGCAGACCTCACGGCCAATCCACCGGAACCACAATTCAGGTGTCAATGGCCGATGGTCCACGTGTCAAACAAGGGAGCCTGGCGCTACGCACAGTAACGCGCCCAGCGTCAGGCTCAGATCACGTGACAGAAGACGGGCCCTGAACGTAATCACGCCCGTAAGAGATCTTGCTATACACCGAGCGTCATGACCACGTAGAGCCAGCATGACACAAAACTTTGTGTCACCCAAACTAGATCAGACCGTAAACAGTAACAAAGAAAGAAGTGTCATAATAATGCCACATTGGGAAACAAAAATGGAAATAAAAAATATAAGGAAATAAAAATATCATAATGAAACAGCAAAAATGAGAAGAGAATAATCAAATTCTCCAACCTAAAAGAATACTATATTAAATATTAAATATATCAAAAATATATAAAGATGAAAACCATATTAGTGAATCAAAAATCTAAAATAAAAAATTGGGAAATGAACAAAAAGGTAACTAAGTGTGTGTATATATAAATCCCCTGTTGTGTAGCAATAAAAGATACCTTTTTTATCTGCACCATGGGGAAGCTTTATTTTTCTTTCCACATACCATCTGGAAAGAAGTGAAAGCTCAGCTTCCACCACACACAGTACATCACAGCTGCCAGATTTCCATCTGTGTACCCACCGGGAGCACTCATCCGATGACCTTGTGAGTTCCTGTGAAGTCCTACTCGGAAGTTCTGATGGTCCGGATATCTTTCCATACGCCCTGGGTGGCACATTGTCTTCATGACTCCATGTCGCTGACAGGGGAGTCCACTGGATCTGGTAAGAATTTATGCCTACCATTCTCTGATTTGATGCCGTTTTTTGGTTGGATGTGGTTCCCATGTACCGATTAACCAAGTTTCCTGCCAACGTTTGGAATAATCTTCATTTCCAGTGACTATTTTCATATGTACACTCAGTTGGAGATCCATTCTTCACATTTTTTGCCTTATGGCTAATTGACTTTATTTTCATTAGTTGTATTCACTATATCTGGTCTGAAGACTTGTGGTGTTTTGGACTATATATTTCATCACCATTTTTGCTATTATAGTTTGTTTTTTATGCGCTACTTTTTTCCTATCCATTTACACTGTTGTTTGTCACACTGTATGTAGCTGCTCCCTTTCACCAGTTCGCGCAGTGCTTTTTTAAATTTTCACATATGCATTAAGGTGAAAAACATCATGGGTTTACAACCCCTTTAATGCATAAACTCCCCCATCACCTCGAAAGCTTAATTGTAATGTTTAACTAAAACCCTAACCCCAGGCCCTAACACTAAAATAATGTAAACCTTTACACTAAAGTAACACCTTCTGTATCATACTTGACTAATGCCGCGTACACACGGTCGGACTTTTCATCTACAGGACACCGGCGGACCAAAGCCGGCTGACAATCCGATCATGTGTGGGCTTCCCCGGACTTTCGATGGACTTTTCCAGCCACAAATCTGACGGACTTTAGATTTGGAACATGCTTCAAATCTTTACGCCGGACCCAGAAATCCGCTCGTCTGTATGCTAGTCCGACGGACAAAAACCCACGCTAGGGCAGCTATTGGCTACTGGCTATCAACTTCCTTATTTTAGTCTGGTGTACGTCATCACGTACGAATCCGTCGGACTTTTGTGTGATCGTATGTAGGCAAGTCCGTTCGTTAGAAAGTCTGCCGCAAGTCTGCCGCAAGTCCGCCAAAAGTCCGTCGAAAGTCTGTCGGATGGGCTGTCGGACTTTTGTAGCTGAAAAGTCCGACCGTGTGTACGGGGCATTAGGAGTCTGCTATACCAAAATTTCACAGCAAGATTACATCTGCTTAGCAACTATATGCTGATGCAGAAAAAAAAAACAAATCATTTTTTAAATTATAGAGACTTCAAATAGCCACCCTCTTGTCAACACCGCTAAAGTCTAAACCCCATAGTTAACAAAACCCTAACTTCAGACCCACAACTGCAATAGCTATGGGAGATCATACAACTAAAAACTGCTGAAACTTGAAATTTACGTTATTGTTCCCTGCTTTTTTTAATTGTTCCTTGGGTCTTTTTCTAAAGCAAATCTGTTGCTTTGCCCTGCATGGGAAGATTAAGTACTGTTAATATTGTCTGAGATCGAGGTAGAGATCTGCCTATCTGGGAGCAGGACTAGGGTTGCCACCTTTTCTTCGAGCCAAACCCGAACACTTCAGCGGGGCTTGGCATTTTTTTTGTAGCATACACAATGAGATTGTAAAATACCTGGGACACCTCTGTGTGCCCTAGGGGAGTATTAATGTGGCACGCGCAGCGGTGAACAGTGGGTGTAGCCAATTGCATATAGTGCAGGTGTGTAATGTGCAATATAGTGTATTTAGTGCAGGCGTGTGTAATGTACAATATAGTGTGTATATAGTGCAGGCGTGTGTAATGTACAATATAGTGTGTATATAGTGCAGGCGTGTGTAATGTACAATATAGTGTGTATATAGTACAGGCGTGTGTAATGTACAATATAGTGTGTATATAGTGCAGGCGTGTGTAATGTACAATATAGTGTGTATATAGTGCAGGTGTGTAATGTACAATATAGTGTGTATATAGTGCAGGCGTCTGTAATGTACAATATAGTGTGTATATAGTGCAGGCGTCTGTAATGTACAATATAGTGTGTATATAGTGCAGGCGTGTGTAATGTGCAACATAGTGTATATAGTGCAGGTGTGTAATGTACAATATAGTGTGTATATAGTGCAGAGTGTGTAATGTACAATATAGTGTGTATATAGTGCAGAGTGTGTAATGTACAATATAGTGTGTATATAGTGCAGAGTGTGTAATGTACAATATAGTGTGTATATAGTGCAGAGTGTGTAATGTACAATATAGTGTGTATATAGTGCAGAGTGTGTAATGTACAATATAGTGTGTATATAGTGCAGGTGTGTAATGTACAATATAGTGTGTATATAGTGCAGGTGTGTAATGTACAATATAGTGTGTATATAGTGCAGGCGTGTGTAATGTGCAATATAGTGTATATAGTGCAGAGTGTGTAATGTACAATATAGTGTATTTAGTGCAGGCGTGTGTAATGTACAATATAGTGTATATAGTGCAGGCGTGTGTAATGTACAATATAGTGTAGGTGTGTGTAAAGTACAATATAGTGTATATAGTGCAGGCGTGTGTAATGTACAATATAGTGTATATGTAGTGTGTAATGTTTGGTGGGGAGCCTCCCAGTGTAATTTTGGGGGGTGGGGGAGGTCTCCTGGTGTAGTATGGGGGGACAGGGGAGAGGAGGAGGGGGGCTGACAGAGGGGAAGGGGGGGCTGACAGAGGGGAAGGGGGGCTGACAGAGAGGAAGAGGGGGCTGACAGAGAGGAAGAGGGGGCTGACAGAGAGGAAAGGGGGGCTGACAGAGAGGAAGAGGGGGGCTGACAGAGAGGAAGAGGGGGGCTGACAGAGAGGAAGAGGGGGGCTGACAGAGAGGAAGAGGGGGCTGACAGAGGGGAAGAGGGGGGCTGACAGAGAGGAAGAGGGGGCTGACAGAGAGGAAGAGGGGGCTGACAGAGAGGAAGAAGGGGCTGACAGAGAGGAAGGGGGGCTGACAGAGAGGAGAGGGGGCTGACAGAGAGGAAGAGGGGGGCTGACAGAGAGGAAGAGGGGGGCTGACAGAGAGGAAGAGGGGGGCTGACAGAGGAGAAGAGGGGGGCTGACAGAGGGGAAGAGGGGGCTGACAGAGGGGAAGAGGGGGGCTGACAGAGAGGAAGAGGGGGCTGACAGAGAGGAAGAGGGGGCTGACAGAGAGGAAGAAGGGGCTGACAGAGAGGAAGGGGGGCTGACAGAGAGGAGAGGGGGCTGACAGAGAGGAAGAGGGGGGCTGACAGAGAGGAAGAGGGGGGCTGACAGAGAGGAAGAGGGGGGCTGACAGAGGAGAAGAGGGGGGCTGACAGAGGGGAAGAGGGGACTGACAGAGAGGAAGAGGGGACTGACAGAGAGGAAGAGGGGGCTGACAGAGAGGAAGGGGGGCTACAGGGGCTAACAGAGAGAAGAGGGGGCTGACAGAGAGGAAGAGGGGGCTGACAGAGAGGAAGGGGGGCTGACAGAGAGGAAGGGGGGCTGACAGAGAGGAAGGGGGGCTAACAGAGAGAAGAGGGGGCTGACAGAGAGGAGAGGGGGCTGACAGAGAGGAGAGGGGGGCTGACAGAGAGGAGAGGGGGGCTGACAGAGAGGAGAGGGGGCTGACAGAGAGGAGAGGGGGGCTGACAGAGAGGAAAGGGGGCTGACAGAGAGGAGAGGGGGGCTGACAGAGAGGAAAGGGGGGCTGACAGAGAGGAAAGGGGGGCTGACAGAGAGGAGGGGGGCTGACAGAGAGGAGGGGGGCTGACAGAGAGGAGAGGGGGGCTGATAGAGAGGAGAGGGGGCTGACCGAGGGAGGGGCTGACAGAGGAGAGGGAGGCTGACAGAGAGGAAAGGGGGGCTGACAGAGAGGAAAGGGGGGCTGACAGAGAGGAGAGGGACCCTGACAGAGAGGGAAGGGGGTCTGACAGAGAGGAAAGGGGGGCTGACCGAGAGGAGAGGGTGGCTGACCGAGAGGAAAGGGGGTCTGACAGAGAGGAGAGGGGGCTGACAGAGAGGAGAGGGGAATGACATAGAGGAGAGGGGGGCTGACAGAGAGGAGAGGGGGCTGACAGAGAGGAGAGGGGGGCTGACAGAGAGGAAAGGGGGCTGACAGAGAGGAGAGGGGGGCTGACAGAGAGGAAAGGGGGGCTGACAGAGAGGAAAGGGGGGCTGACAGAGAGGAGGGGGGCTGACAGAGAGGAGAGGGGGGCTGATAGAGAGGAGAGGGGGGCTGATAGAGAGGAGAGGGGGCTGACCGAGGGAGGGGCTGACAGAGGAGAGGGAGGCTGACAGAGAGGAAAGGGGGGCTGACAGAGAGGAAAGGGGGGCTGACAGAGAGGAAATGGGGGCTGACAGAGAGGGAAGGGGGTCTGACAGAGAGGAAAGGGGGTCTGACAGAGAGGAAAGGGGGGCTGACCGAGAGGAGAGGGTGGCTGACCGAGAGGAAAGGGGGTCTGACAGAGAGGAAGAGGGGGCTGACAGAGAGGAAGAGGGGGCTGACAGAGGGGAAGGGGGGCTGACAGAGGGGAAGGGGGGGCTGACAGAGGGGAAGGGGGGCTGACAGAGAGGAAGAGGGGGCTGACAGAGAGGAAGAGGGGGCTGACAGAGAGGAAAAGGGGGCTGACAGAGAGGAAGAGGGGGGCTGACAGAGAGGAAGAGGGGGGCTGACAGAGAGGAAGAGGGGGCTGACAGAGGGGAAGAGGGGGGCTGACAGAGGGGAAGGGGGGCTGACAGAGGGGAAGAGGGGGGCTGACAGAGGGGAAGGGGGGCTGACAGAGAGGAAGAGGGGGCTGACAGAGAGGAAGAGGGGGCTGACAGAGAGGAAGAAGGGGCTGACAGAGAGGAAGGGGGGCTGACAGAGAGGAGAGGGGGCTGACAGAGAGGAAGAGGGGGGCTGACAGAGAGGAAGAGGGGGGCTGACAGAGAGGAAGAGGGGGGCTGACAGAGGGGAAGAGGGGGGCTGACAGAGGGGAAGAGGGGGCTGACAGAGAGGAAGAGGGGGCCGACAGAGAGGAAGAGGGGACTGACAGAGAGGAAGGGGGGCTACAGGGGCTAACAAAGAGAAGAGGGGGCTGACAGAGAGGAAGAGGGGGCTGACAGAGAGGAAGGGGGGCTGACAGAGAGGAAGGGGGGCTGACAGAGAGGAAAGGGGGCTAACAGAGAGAAGAGGGGGCTGACAGAGAGAAGAGGGGGCTGACAGAGAGAAGAGGGGGCTGACAGAGAGGAGAGGGGAATGACAGAGAGGAAAGGGGGCTGACAGAGAGGAGAGGGGGGCTGACAGAGAGGAAAGGGGGGCTGACAGAGAGGGGAGGGGGGCTGACAGAGAGGAGGGGGGCTGACAGAGAGGAGAGGGGGGCTGACAGAGAGGAGAGGGGGGCTGACAGAGAGGAGAGGGGGGCTGATAGAGAGGAGAGGGGGCTGACCGAGGGAGGGGCTGACAGAGGAGAGGGAGGCTGACAGAGAGGAAAGGGGGGCTGACAGAGAGGAAAGGGGGGCTGACAGAGAGGAGAGGGACCCTGACAGAGAGGGAAGGGGGTCTGACAGAGAGGAAAGGGGGGCTGACCGAGAGGAGAGGGTGGCTGACAGAGAGGAAGAGGGGGCTGACAGAGAGGAGAGGGGGCTGACAGAGAGGAGAGGGGAATGACAGAGAGGAGAGGGGGGCTGACAGAGAGGAAGGGGGGCTGACAGAGAGGAGAGGGGGCTGACAGAGAGGAGAGGGGAATGACAGAGAGGAGAGGGGGGCTGACAGAGAGGAAAG
Organism: Aquarana catesbeiana; assembly: GCF_042186555.1. Taxonomy (NCBI): domain Eukaryota; kingdom Metazoa; phylum Chordata; class Amphibia; order Anura; family Ranidae; genus Aquarana; species Aquarana catesbeiana. Next base: position 157,116,422 of record NC_133329.1, read on the forward strand.
GGGGCTGACAGAGAGGAGAGGGGGGCTGACAGAGAGGAAAGGGGGGCTGACAGAGAGGAAAGGGGGGCTGACAGAGAGGAGGGGGGCTGACAGAGAGGAGGGGGGCTGACAGAGAGGAGAGGGACCCTGACAGAGAGGGAAGGGGGTCTGACAGAGAGGAAAGGGGGGCTGACCGAGAGGAGAGGGTGGCTGACAGAGAGGAAGAGGGGGCTGACAGAGAGGAGAGGGGGCTGACAGAGAGGAGAGGGGAATGACAGAGAGGAGAGGGGGGCTGACAGAGAGGAAGGGGGGCTGACAGAGAGGAGAGGGGGCTGACAGAGAGGAGAGGGGAATGACAGAGAGGAGAGGGGGGCTGACAGAGAGGAAAGGGGGCTGACAGAGAGGAGAGGGGGGCTGACAGAGAGGAAAGGGGGGCTGACAGAGAGGAAAGGGGGGCTGACAGAGAGGAGGGGGGCTGACAGAGAGGAGGGGGGCTGACAGAGAGGAGAGGGGGGCTGATAGAGAGGAGAGGGGGCTGACCGAGGGAGGGGCTGACAGAGGAGAGGGAGGCTGACAGAGAGGAAAGGGGGGCTGACAGAAAGGAAAGGGGGGCTGACAGAGAGGAAAGGGGGGCTGACAGAGAGGAGATTGACCCTGACAGAGAGGGAAGGGGGTCTGACAGAGAGGAAAGGGGGGCTGACCGAGAGGAGAGGGTGGCTGACCGAGAGGAAAGGGGGTCTGACAGAGAGGAGAGGGGGCTGACAGAGAGGAGAGGGGGCTGACAGAGAGGAGAGGGGAATGACAGAGAGGAGAGGGGGGCTGACAGAGAGGAGAGGGGGCTGACAGAGAGGAGAGGGGGGCTGACAGAGAGGAAAGGGGGCTGACAGAGAGGAGAGGGGGGCTGACAGAGAGGAAAGGGGGGCTGACAGAGAGGAAAGGGGGGCTGACAGAGAGGAGGGGGGCTGACAGAGAGGAGAGGGGGGCTGATAGAGAGGAGAGGGGGGCTGATAGAGAGGAGAGGGGGCTGACCGAGGGAGGGGCTGACAGAGGAGAGGGAGGCTGACAGAGAGGAAAGGGGGGCTGACAGAGAGGAAAGGGGGGCTGACAGAGAGGAAATGGGGGCTGACAGAGAGGGAAGGGGGTCTGACAGAGAGGAAAGGGGGTCTGACAGAGAGGAAAGGGGGGCTGACCGAGAGGAGAGGGTGGCTGACCGAGAGGAAAGGGGGTCTGACAGAGAGGAAGAGGGGGCTGACAGAGGGGAAGGGGGGCTGACAGAGGGGAAGGGGGGGCTGACAGAGGGGAAGGGGGGCTGACAGAGAGGAAGAGGGGGCTGACAGAGAGGAAGAGGGGGCTGACAGAGAGGAAAAGGGGGCTGACAGAGAGGAAGAGGGGGGCTGACAGAGAGGAAGAGGGGGGCTGACAGAGAGGAAGAGGGGGGCTGACAGAGGGGAAGAGGGGGGCTGACAGAGGGGAAGGGGGGCTGACAGAGGGGAAGAGGGGGGCTGACAGAGGGGAAGGGGGGCTGACAGAGAGGAAGAGGGGGCTGACAGAGAGGAAGAGGGGGCTGACAGAGAGGAAGAGGGGGCTGACAGAGAGGAAGAAGGGGCTGACAGAGAGGAAGGGGGGCTGACAGAGAGGAGAGGGGGCTGACAGAGAGGAAGAGGGGGGCTGACAGAGAGGAAGAGGGGGGCTGACAGAGAGGAAGAGGGGGGCTGACAGAGGGGAAGAGGGGGGCTGACAGAGGGGAAGAGGGGGCTGACAGAGAGGAAGAGGGGGCCGACAGAGAGGAAGAGGGGACTGACAGAGAGGAAGAGGGGACTGACAGAGAGGAAGAGGGGGCTGACAGAGAGGAAGGGGGGCTACAGGGGCTAACAGAGAGAAGAGGGGGCTGACAGAGAGGAAGAGGGGGCTGACAGAGAGGAAGGGGGGCTGACAGAGAGGAAGGGGGGCTGACAGAGAGGAAGGGGGGCTAACAGAGAGAAGAGGGGGCTGACAGAGAGAAGAGGGGGCTGACAGAGAGGAGAGGGGAATGACAGAGAGGAAAGGGGGCTGACAGAGAGGAGAGGGGGGCTGACAGAGAGGAAAGGGGGGCTGACAGAGAGGGGAGGGGGGCTGACAGAGAGGAGGGGGGCTGACAGAGAGGAGAGGGGGGCTGACAGAGAGGAGAGGGGGGCTGACAGAGAGGAGAGGGGGGCTGATAGAGAGGAGAGGGGGCTGACCGAGGGAGGGGCTGACAGAGGAGAGGGAGGCTGACAGAGAGGAAAGGGGGGCTGACAGAGAGGAAAGGGGGGCTGACAGAGAGGAGAGGGACCCTGACAGAGAGGGAAGGGGGTCTGACAGAGAGGAAAGGGGGGCTGACCGAGAGGAGAGGGTGGCTGACAGAGAGGAAGAGGGGGCTGACAGAGAGGAGAGGGGGCTGACAGAGAGGAGAGGGGAATGACAGAGAGGAGAGGGGGGCTGACAGAGAGGAGAGGGGGCTGACAGAGAGGAGAGGGGGGCTGACAGAGAGGAGAGGGGGGCTGACAGAGAGGAGAGGGGGCTGACAGAGAGGAGAGGGGCTGACAGAGAGGAGAGGGGGGCTGACAGAGAGGAAAGGGGGGCTGACAGAGAGAAAAGGGGGGCTGACAGAGAGGAGGGGGGCTGACAGAGAGGAGGGGGGGCTAACAGAGAGAAGAGGGGGCTGACAGAGAGAAGAGGGGGCTGACAGAGAGAAGAGGGGGGCTGACAGAGAGGAAGAGGGGGGCTGACAGAGGGGAAGAGGGGGGCTGACAGAGGGGAAGGGGGGCTGACAGAGGGGAAGAGGGGGGCTGACAGAGGGGAAGGGGGGCTGACAGAGAGGAAGAGGGGGCTGACAGAGAGGAAGAGGGGGCTGACAGAGAGGAAGAGGGGGCTGACAGAGAGGAAGAAGGGGCTGACAGAGAGGAAGGGGGGCTGACAGAGAGGAGAGGGGGCTGACAGAGAGGAAGAGGGGGGCTGACAGAGAGGAAGAGGGGGGCTGACAGAGAGGAAGAGGGGGGCTGACAGAGGGGAAGAGGGGGGCTGACAGAGGGGAAGAGGGGGCTGACAGAGAGGAAGAGGGGGCCGACAGAGAGGAAGAGGGGACTGACAGAGAGGAAGAGGGGACTGACAGAGAGGAAGAGGGGGCTGACAGAGAGGAAGGGGGGCTACAGGGGCTAACAGAGAGAAGAGGGGGCTGACAGAGAGGAAGAGGGGGCTGACAGAGAGGAAGGGGGGCTGACAGAGAGGAAGGGGGGCTGACAGAGAGGAAGGGGGGCTAACAGAGAGAAGAGGGGGCTGACAGAGAGAAGAGGGGGCTGACAGAGAGGAGAGGGGAATGACAGAGAGGAAAGGGGGCTGACAGAGAGGAGAGGGGGGCTGACAGAGAGGAAAGGGGGGCTGACAGAGAGGGGAGGGGGGCTGACAGAGAGGAGGGGGGCTGACAGAGAGGAGAGGGGGGCTGACAGAGAGGAGAGGGGGGCTGACAGAGAGGAGAGGGGGGCTGATAGAGAGGAGAGGGGGCTGACCGAGGGAGGGGCTGACAGAGGAGAGGGAGGCTGACAGAGAGGAAAGGGGGGCTGACAGAGAGGAAAGGGGGGCTGACAGAGAGGAGAGGGACCCTGACAGAGAGGGAAGGGGGTCTGACAGAGAGGAAAGGGGGGCTGACCGAGAGGAGAGGGTGGCTGACAGAGAGGAAGAGGGGGCTGACAGAGAGGAGAGGGGGCTGACAGAGAGGAGAGGGGAATGACAGAGAGGAGAGGGGGGCTGACAGAGAGGAGAGGGGGGCTGACAGAGAGGAGAGGGGGCTGACAGAGAGGAGAGGGGGGCTGACAGAGAGGAGAGGGGGGCTGACAGAGAGGAGAGGGGGCTGACAGAGAGGAGAGGGGCTGACAGAGAGGAGAGGGGGGCTGACAGAGAGGAAAGGGGGGCTGACAGAGAGAAAAGGGGGGCTGACAGAGAGGAGGGGGGCTGACAGAGAGGAGGGGGGCTGACAGAGAGGAGAGGGGAGCTGATAGAGAGGAGAGGGGGCTGACCGAGGGAGGGGCTGACAGAGGAGAGGGAGGCTGACAGAGAGGAAAGGGGGGCTGACAGAGAGGAAAGGGGGGCTGACAGAGAGGAAAGGGGGGCTGACAGAGAGGAGAGGGACCCTGACAGAGAGGGAAGGGGGTCTGACAGAGAGGAAAGGGGGGCTGACCGAGAGGAGAGGGTGGCTGACCGAGAGGAAAGGGGGTCTGACAGAGAGGAGAGGGGGCTGACAGAGAGGAGAGGGGGCTGACAGAGAGGAAGAGGGGGCTAACAGGGGCTGACCGAGAAGAAGAGGGGGCTGACAGAGAGGAAGAGGGGGCTGACAGAGAGGAAGGGGGGCTAACAGGGGCTAACAGAGAGAAGAGGAGGCTGACAGAGAGAAGAGGGGGCTAACAGAGAGGAGGGGTCCAACAGAGAGGAGAGGGGTCTAACAGAGAGGAGAGGGGTCTGACAGAGAGGAGAGGGGTCTGACAGAGAGGAGAGGGGTCTGACAGAGAGGAGAGGGGGGCTGACAGAGAGGAAAGGGGGGCTGACAGAGAGGAAAGGGGGGCTGACAGAGAGGAGAGGGGGGCTGACAGAGAGGAGAGGGGGGCTGACAGAGAGGAAAGGGGGGCTGACAGAGAGGAGAGGGGGGCTGACAGAGAGGAGGGAGGATGACAGAGAGGAGAAGGGGGCTGACAGAGAGGAGAGGGGGCTGACAGGGAGGAGGGGGGCTGACAGAGAGGAGGGGGGCTGACAGAGAGAGAGGGGGGCTGACAGGGAGGAGGGGGGCTGACAGAGAGGAGAGGGGGGCTGACAGGGAGGAGGGGGGCTTACAGAGAGGAGAGGGGGGCTGACAGGGAGGAGGGGGGCTGACAGAGAGGAGGGAGGCTGACAGAGAGGAGAGGGGGGCTGACAGGGAGGAGGGGGGCTGACAGAGAGGAGAGGGGCTGACAGAGAGGAGAGGGGGGCTGACAGAGAGGAGAGGGGGGCTGACAGGGAGGAGGGGGGGCTGACAGAGAGGAGGGGGGGCTGAACTTGGAGGAGAGGGGGGCTGACAGGGAGGAGAGGGGGGCTGACAGGGAGGAGGGGGGGCTGACAGAGAGGAGGGGGGGCTGACAGAGAGGAGGGGGGGCTGACAGAGGGGGGGCTGACAGAGAGGAGGGGGGCTGACAGGGAGGAGGGGGGCTGACAGAGAGGGGAGGGGGCTGACAGAGAGGAGAGGGGGGCTGACAGAGAGGAGAGGGGGGGCTGACAGAGAGGAGAGGGGGGCTGACAGATAGGAGAGGGGGGCTGACAGAGAGGAGAGGGGGGGCTGACAGAGAGGAGAGGGGGGGCTGACAGATAGGAGGGGGGGGCTGACAGAGAGGAGGGGGGCTGACAGAGAGGAGATGGGGGCTGACAGAGAGGAGGGGGGGCTGACAGAGAGGAGAGGGGGGGCTGACAGAGAGGAGAGGGGGGGCTGACAGAGAGGAAAGGGGGCTGACAGAGAGGAGAGGGGGGCTGACAGAGAGGAAAGGGGGGCTGACAGAGAGGAAAGGGGGGCTGACAGAGAGGAGAGGGACCCTGACAGAGAGGGAAGGGGGTCTGACAGAGAGGAGAGGGGGCTGACAGAGAGGAGAGGGGGCTGACAGAGAGGAAGAGGGGGGGCTGACAGAGAGGAGGGGGGGGCTGACAGAGAGGAGGGGGGGGCTGACAGAGAGGAGGGGGGGCTGACAGAGAGGAGGGGGGGGCTGACAGAGAGGAGGGGGCTGCCGCTGCGAAAATACCTTTGGGTTCCCGCATCCCGCTGTGCTGACAAGGTCTCGGGCTCCCCTGTCACCTCTCGTCTCCCACAGTCCCCAGCTGTGGTGGAGCAGGAAGAGGGCGAGGCCGAGGCTCCATGAGATGAGGACCGTGAGGTCGGTCGGAGCTCACGGCTGCTCGCCTCTTACACAGACAAGCTACACCGGCGGTCTGTGATATGGAGCAGAGAGGCACGCGCCGCACAGCTGCCCCGGCCACATAATAAATACTGAGCTATGGGGCGGAGGACGGGACACAGACAGAGGTACTGGATATTAGTTGTGCCCGGGTTTCCAGGGGACAGAAACCCGGGCACAAGTTGCCAAACCCGTACTGTCCGGGTCAATCCCGTACGGGTGGCAACCCTAAGCAGGACACTTGGTACATCTCTGTGCTACAGTTAGGCAACACTTAAGGTATTGTCCCTCTCCCAGATTGTGACTGCACAGTGAAAAGAGAAGCAGCAGACTGATAAACTCATCTGTCTGTCAATCTGCTCTATCCTCCTATTAGCATATTTCTTGTTAGTACATGAGCATTACAGCACAACCGACTGGCTCTTTGTGTTGCTTCTCCATCTCCCAGTGGGGGTCTGCCCTGTAGTGAATGGCAATGATCAGATACCATGTTAAATTAGGGTGTTTATACTGCTTGCATTTAAAAAATCTCTTTAGCCCCTGTTCACACCGGTGTGACTTTGAAAACATGCTACTTCAAGGCGATTTCAAAGCCGCACAATAGTGCAATTTGCACTGCCGATTTCATTGCGGCTTGCAACTTCATACAACAGAAGTCTATGCAAGTCGTAATGAAATCGGCAAAAAGTAGTGCAGGAACCTTTTTCAAAGTCGCTGAGACATGAATTGCGGCAATTTGAACTTTTACATTGCCGACTATGGGGTGCGAATTGTCATGTGATTTGGAACTCTCAAATCACATTACAAATTGCACCGGTGTGAATGGGGGCTTATTAATATATTAATAAAAACAGAACTGAATTTATTTATATCTTTTTTTTTATCTACCAGGAGTATATTACTCATTCTTGAAAGAACACTTACCCTTTTTACGTAAAATATAATAAAAAGTTTGATCATCTGTATTAGTGGTAGCAAAGGGGAGAAAAAAATACCAATCCTGCAACGTGATAGAAAAGACAAACATTTACTAGAAGTTGTATACTGCCACATCATTTTCAAAAACTTTATTGGTCTACAGTAGTAGCAAGTGCTGGATCATTGCAGTTTATAAGCTATCATAGTTACCATATAGTAGGGCATGCAGGATAAACTAAAAGCATCGTAAAGAACATATGACACCTAATGCCCTGTACACATGGTCGGATTTTCCGATGGAAAAAGTGCGAACGGATTGTGTTGTCGGAAATTCCGATCGTGTGTGGGCTCCATCGGACTTTTTCCGTTGGAATTTCCGACACACAAAGTTTGAGAGCAGGATATAAAATTTTCCGACAACAAAATCCGATCATTTAAATTCCGATCGTGTGTACACAAATCCGACGCACAAAGTGCCATGCATGCTCAGAATAAATTAAGAGACAGATACTGGCTACTGCCCCGTTTATAGTCCCGACGTACGTGTTTTACGTCACTGCGTTCAGAACGATCGGATTTTCCGACAACTTTGTGCGACCGTGTGTATGCAAGACAAGTATGGCCCAAAATCCGTCGGAAAAAATCCGATGAATTTTGTTGTCGGAATGTCCGATCAATGTCCGATCGTGTGTACAGGGCATAAGGCTTCAAACACTAGAAAGCTAAAAACTGCAAAACAAAAAAAAGCTGGATAAAAAAATGCTAATATTTTGTTTAGCACAGTGTGTAAGCTACATTTAGTAGCATTAGCGTTAGGGAGTGGGGCCACCGGAATCTTTAACAACCAGCTGGTTGTTAAGGAGCAGACCGACAAGCCGTCTGCCATGTCCTTAAAGCAGAGTTCCACCCAAAAGTGGAACTTCCACTCATTTGTCTCCTCTCCCACTCTGGCGCCACAATTGGCACCTTTCGGTGGGGAGGGGGAACAGGATACCTGTCTTTGACAGGTATCCTGTTCCCACTTCCGGGCGTCCGGGCCGCGGCCCGTGACATCATCGTGGGACTCCCTCCTCCACCCTCTTTCTCTCCCTGTCGCCAGGCCAGTAGGAGAAAGGAGCCGGGCCTCGCGCATGCGCAGTAGGGCTCCTAGCATGAAGCCGTAAGGCTACACTGCCGGGTACCCTTACCCGCAATGGCGGCGGCAGGTAAGTGTCCTATTGTTAAAAGCCAGCAGCTGCACTATGTGTAGCTGCTGGCTTTTAATTTTTTTTTTTTTTTGGGCAGAACACCGCTTTAGCAACAGATGAGTCATCAGCTGTCAGTGGGGTTGCCCTCTGACAGCTGAATGGTAAACAAACAATTGCCGGCAATAAAAAAATTGTGAACAAAACAGCACAGAGTCTGGTATGGATTTTAAGGCGCCCCCTCCAAAATCCATACCAGGCCTGTCAGGTCTAATATGGATTTTAAGGGAAACCCCATGCCAAAATGTAAATAAAAAAAAAATGGGCAAAATCCATACCAGACTCTTATCCAAAATGTAGCCTGGCAGCCCAGGAAAAAAGGGGGGGGGGGGGGTACTTGGCCACATGCCCTCAACATAGGGGAGTGCTTTGGGATAGGGGGGTTCCCCCCAAAGCACTTTGTCCCCATGTTGATGAGGACAAGGGCCTCTTCCCCGCAACATTGGCTGGTGGTTGTGGGAGTGTAGGGGGTAACTTATTAGAATCTGGAAATGCCCTTTAACAAGGGGGCCCCCAGATCCCACCCACTCATGTGAATTAGTATGGGGTACATTGTACTCCTACTCATTCACCAAACAAGTGGCAAAAAGTAAACAAAAATGCACACACACATGAATGCCGGCCGCGGACCCGAAAAAAAAAAAACAGCTCCGCACCCGACGAAGGCTCCTGCTGTTTGATAGCTCTACTACCCCTACACTAAGGGGTGGGGTCACCGAGTGACGTCACTGCCTTGTGACATCATCAACCCAGTATGACCCGGCGTTTATCTTGATGGACGATGGATCTACACCGTGGGGAAATAGTTTTTTTTAAAGGATTTGTCAAAAACCGTGTGTATGCTTTTATTTACTTTTTGCCACTTTTTTCCTGAATGATTATAGGTACAATGTACCCCATACTCATTTACATGGGGGGGCGGGATAAGATTCCGGTCACTCCCCGCACCTCCACAACCACCAGGTCATAGTTGTGGGGAAGAGGTCCCTGTCCTCATCAACATGGAGACAAGGTGCTTTGGGGGCCCCCCTCCCCAAAGCACCCCCCTATGTTGAGGGCATGTGGCCTAGTAGGGTTCTGGAGGGGGGGGGGGCGCTCGCTCCCCTGCCTTTCCTAACCTGCCAGGCTCCATGTTCGCAGAATTGTCTGATATAGGTTTGTTTTGTTTTAAATTTTGATGTGGGGCTCCCCTTCAAAACCCATACCATACCCGAAGGGCAGGCAATAGTTTTTTTCCATTCAGCTGTCAGGGGTAACCCCACTAACAGCTGATGACAGCTTGCCGGCTTGCTCCTTAACAGCCAACTTATTCACTGATTGTTAAAGGGGTTGTAAAGGTTCCTTTTTTTTTTTTTTTTTTTTTATAAAAATAACAAACATGTCATATTTACCTGCTCTGTAAAAGGGTTTTGCACAGAGCAGCCCTGATCCTCCTCTTCTGGGGTGCCCCACCGGTGCTCCTGGCTTCTCCCCTTCATTGAGTGCCCCCATGGAGAGCCGCTTTCCATGTAGGGCACCCGTGTGGGCGCGCTCCTGAGTCCCGCTGCTTTGTCCATTGACAGACAGTGGGACTCAGTTCTTGCACTCTGTACATAGTGCACCCCTGAACTCTGTACGTAGCGCAACCCTGCACTCTGTACGTAGTATACCCCTGAACCCTGCAGTCTAAACATAGCACACCCCTAAACTCTGTACGTAGCGCACCCCTCAATCCAGCACTCTGAAGTTAGCTCACCCCTGAACCCTGCACTCTGTACGTAGCACACCCCTGAACCCTGCACCCTGTACGTAGCGCACCCCTGAACCCTGCACTCTGTACGTAGCACACCCCTGAACCCATGCACTCTGTATGTAGCACACCCCTGAACCCTGCACCCTGTACGTATCGCATCCCTAAACCCTGCACTCTTTGCATAGCACACCTCTGAACTCTGCACTCTGTACGTAGCGCACCCCTGAACCCTGCACCCAGTACATAGCGCACCTCTGAACCCTGCATCCTGTATGTAGCTAACCCCTGAACCCTGCACTCTTTGCATAGCACACCCCTGAACCCCACACTCTGTACAAATCTCATTCCTGACCCCTGCACTCTGTACGTAGCGTACACCTGCACTTTGAACGTAGCGCACCCCTGAACTCTGTATGTAGCACACCCCTGAACCCTGCACTCTATACCTAGTGCACCCCTGCACTCTTTACGTAGCACACCCCTGAGCTCTGCACTCTGAACGTAGCGCACCCCTGAACTCTGCACGAAGCGCACCCCTGAACCCTGCACTCTGAATGTAGCACATCCCCGAATCCTGCACTCTGTACGTAGCGCACCCCTGAACCCTGCACATAGCGCACCCCTGAACCCAACACTCTTTGCATAGCACACCCCTGAACCCTGCACTCTGTACGTAGCCCACCCCTGAACCCTGCACCCTGTACGTAGTGCACCCCTGAACCTTGTACTCTTTGCATAGCACACCCGTGAACCCCACACTCTGAACAGAGTACATTCCTGAACCCTGCACTATGTACGTAGCGCACCCCTGAAACCCTGTGTGTAGCGCACACCTGAACCCTGCACCCTGCACGTAGCACACCCCTGAACCCTGCACTCTTTGCATAGCACACCCCTGAACCCCACACTCTGTACAAATCTCATTCCTGACCCCTGCACTCTGTACGTAGCGTACACCTGCACTTTGAACGTAGCGCACCCCTGAACTCTGTATGTAGCACACCCCTGAACCCTGCACTCTATACCTAGTGCACCCCTGCACTCTTTACGTAGCACACCCCTGAGCTCTGCACTCTGAACGTAGCGCACCCCTGAACTCTGCACGAAGCGCACCCCTAAACCCTGCACTCTGAATGTAGCACATCCCCGAATCCTGCACTCTGTACGTAGCGCACCCCTAAACCCTGCACATAGCGCACCCCTGAACCCAAAACTCTTTGCATAGCACACCCCTGAACCCTGCACTCTATACGTAGCCCACCCCTGAACCCTGCACCCTGTACGTAGTGCACCCCTGAAACTTGTACTCTTTGCATAGCACACCCTTGAACCCCACACTCTGAACAGAGTACATTCCTGAACCCTGCACTATGTACGTAGCGCACCCCTGAACATGCACTCTGTATGTAGTGGAGCCCTGAACTCTGCACCCTGTATGTAGCGCACCCCTGAACCCTGTACGTAGTGCACACCTGAACCCTGCACTCTTTGCATAGCACACCCCTGAACCCCACACTCGGTACAAAGCACATTCCTGAACCCTGCACTCTGTACATAGCGCACCCCTGAACCCTGCACCCTGTACGTAGCCCACCTCTGAACCCTGCACCCTGTACGTAGCGCACACCTGAACCCTGCACTCTTTGCGTAGCACACCCCTGAATCCCACACTGTGTACAAAGCACATTCCTGAACCCTGCACTCTGTACGTAGTGCACCCCTGCACCCTGCACTCTGTACATAGAACACCCCTGTACCCTGCATTCTGTATAAAGCACATTCCTGAACCCTGTACTCTGTACATAGTGCACCCCTGAACTCTGCACCCTTTACGTAGCACACTCTGGTATTTATTGTCCCTTTAAGACCCTTTATTTGGCCAAACTCTCCAGCTCCCCCACATGGGGAAAAGTGTGGGGCGTGTTTAAGTTCTTGCACCTATTCTCTGACTAAAAAAAACATATATATATATATATATATATATATATATATATATATATATTATATATACATACATACATACATACATACATACACACTATCTCACAAAAGTAAGTACACCCCTCACATTTTTTGTAAATATTTTAATATATCTTTTCATCTTTTCATGTGACAACACTGAAGAAATGACACTTTGCTACAATGTAAAGTAGTGAGTGTACAGCTTGTTTAACAGTGTCAATTTGCCGCCCCCTCAAGATAACACACAGCCATTAATGTCTAAACCACTGGTAACAAAAGTGAGTACACCCCTAAGTGAAAATGTCCAAATTGGGCCCAAAGTGTCAATATTTTGTGTGGCCACCATTATTTTCCAGAACTGCCTTAACCCTCTTGGGCAGTGCTGGGACAAGGCTATTTGGTGCCCAGGGCGAAGATGGCAAACTGCGCCCCCCCCCCCCCCCCCCCCCGTTTTTAATAAAGAATCAATGTCGTTTCAAGACAAGAATATATCAAGCAGTGGAACAGCAGCCATGATCGTTCTTATGGTGTAGAGAATAGCCGGCTAAAAAAGTTGATATCTGAATGATGCCTGTAGCTGCACACGTCATTCAGATATCCCCGCACAAAGTCAAGGACGTCGTATGACAGCCGGCGGGCGGGAAGTGGTTAAAACGCATTTTTTTTTAACACAAAGTTGTCCATTTATACAATATTTGTAATATAAGTAATAACATGTACATACCAAAAATGACACCCCAAACTAGATTCTCCTACTCCTCCTGGGTACGGCAATACCACATGTGTGAGACTTCCACAGCCTGGCCACATACAGAGGCCGAGTACAGCCGAGTATGGCTGAGCATGGCTGGGTATGACTGGGTATGGCCGAGCATGGCTGGGTATAACTGAGCATGGCTGGGTATAACTGAGCATGGCTGGATATGGCAGAGTATGGCTGGGTATCACCGAGTATTGCAAAGTATGGCTGGGTATGGCAGGGTATGGCTGGGTATCACCGAGTATTGCGGGGTATTGCAGAGTATGGCGGGGTATTGCAGAGTATGGCAGGGTATCGCCAAGTATCACAGAGTATGGCTGGGTATTGCAGGGTATTGCAGAGTATTGCAAAGTATTGCGGGGTATTGCAGAGTATTGCGGGGTATTGCAGAGTATTGCGGGGTATTGCAGGGTATTGCAGAGTATTGCACAGTATTGTGGGGTATTGCAGAGTATTGCACAGTATTGTGGAGTACTGCAGAGTATTGCACAGTGTTGCGGGGTATTGCAGAGTATTGCGGGGTATTGCAGAGTATTTCAGGGTATTGCAGAGTATTTCAGGGTATTGTGGGGTATTGCAGAGTATTGCACAGTGTTGCGGGGTATTGCAGAGTATTGCACAGTGTTGCGGGGTATTGCAGAGTATTGCGGGGTATTGCAGAGTATTGCACAGTATTGTGGGGTATTGTAGAGTATTGCACAGTGTTGCGGGGTATTGCAGAGTATTGCGGGGTATTACAGAGTATTGCACAGTATTGTGGGGTATTGTAGAGTATTGCACAGTGTTGCGGGGTATTCAGCAGTGGTGCTCACTGGTCATTAACCTCGCCTCAGCCTCCTCCCCTCCCCCCAATGGCTGGATTGGGGGAGGGGAGGAGGCTGAGGCGAGGTTAATGACCAGTGACCACCACTGCTGAAGATCTGAGTCAGAACACTGGCACACATGACACTGGCACTGCACTCTTCTACCTTCCAGATTGAATCCAGCAGCCTGAGCCAGCCAGCCAGGCAGGCAGCAGCTCCTCAGCTCGGCTCCGCTTGAGGTAACAGACAGCGCGCCGACACACCTCACAGCTCCCACCTCCCTGCGCTCCTCTGCGTCCTCCCACCTCGCCTCCGGCCGTGAGTGATGTCACGGCGCTGGCAGAGGCTATGGGACTCCTCCGTAGGGGAGTAAACAGTGTAGTTGGGTGCTGAGGGAAGGGAAGGGAGGATCATGCAGGAGCGCACAAAGGCAATTTGTACAGTGCCGCTGGGCGCTGTACATGCACTGTAAGACAGTATTATTGTACACACTAGCATGGCAGAACTTCACCTGCAGGCTGCGCCCCCCTCCCATACCAAATGGTACCGCCCGGGGCACGTGCCCCTTCCGCCCCTGCCTTGTACCAGCCCTGCTCTTGGGCTGGCGTTCACCAGAGCTTGTTCACCAGAGCAGGTTGCCACTGGAGTCCTCTTCCACTCTTCCATGACGACATCACGGAGCTGGTGGATGTTAGAGACCTTATGCTCCTCCACCTTCCGTTTTGAGGATGCCCCACAGAAGCTCAATAGGGTTTAGGCCTGGAGACATGCTTGGCAAGTCCACCACCTTTACCCTAAGCTTCTTTAGCAAGGCAGTGGTCGTCTTGGAGGTGTGTTTGGGGTCGTTATCAGGTTGGAATCCTGCCATGCGGCCCAGTCTCTGAAGGGAGGGGATCATGCTCCGCTTCAGTATGTCACAGTACATGTTTGTATTCATGGTTCCCTCAATGGACCATAGCTCCCAGACCATGACACTCCCACCACCATGCTTGACTGTAGGCAAGACACACTTGTCTTTGCACTCCTCACCTGGTTGCCACTACACACGCTTGACGCCATCTGAACCAAACAGGGGCGTAACTAGAAATAGCAGGGCCCCATAGCAAAATGTTGTATGGGGCCCCCTGCAAACAGCCCCCCCCCCACAGCTGCCCCAGTGTCAATGCAGCGTGACCTGTGCCACATATAGCGTGACCTGTGCCCAATGCAGCGTGACCTGTGCCCAATGCAGCGTGACCTGTGCACAATGCAGCGTGACCTGTGCCCCATACAGCATGACCTGTGCCCAATGCAGCGTGACCTGTGCCCAATGCAGTGTGACCTGTGCCCCATACAGCGTGACCTGTGCCCTATACAGCGTGACCTGTGCCCAATGCAGCGTGACCTGTGCCCAATGCAGCGTGACCTGTGCCCAATGCAGCGTGACCTGTGCCCCATACAGCGTGACCTGTGCCCCATACAGCATGACCTGTGCCCAATGCAGCGTAACCTGTGCCCAATGCAGCGTGACCTGTGCCCAATGCAGCGTGACCTGTGCCCCATACAATGTGACCTGTGCCCCATACAGAATGACCTGTGCCCCATACAGCGTGACCTGTGCCCCATACAGCGTGACCTGTGCCCAATGCAGTGTGACCTGTGCCCAATGCAGCGTGACCTGTGCCCAATGCAGCGTGACCTGTGCCCCATACAGCGTGACCTGTGCCCCATACAGCGTGACCTGTGCCCAATGCAGCGTGACCTGTGCCCCATACAGAGTGACCTGTGCCCCATACAGCGTGACCTGTGCCCAATGCAGCGTGACCTGTGCCCAATGCAGCGTGACCTGTGCCCCATACAGCGTGACCTGTGCCCAATGCAGCGTGACCTGTGCCCAATACAGCCTGGTCTGCCTGTGCCCCATACAGCCTCACCTGTGCAGAGGAAGAGGCAAGCCACCCGGATCAGCAGAGAGCAGGATTGCCCGCTGTAATAGCTTTCATTTGAATTTCCCATCTTCCCGGGGGTCATCGTCACATAGCCCCACCTCTCGGCCTGACGCCTTTGATGACGTCACACGTCCCGCATTGGATTGGCGTTCTGTCTATCAAAGGCGCCGGGCCAAGAGGTGGAGCTATGTGACGTGAGCCCCGGGAACACTGGAAGTTCTAATGAAAGCTATTACATCGGGCAATTCAGCTCTCTGCTGATCCGGGTGGCTTGTCTCTTCCTCTGCACAGGTGAGGCTGTATGGGGCACAGGCAGACCAGGCTGTATTGGGCACAGGTCACGCTGCACTGGGCACAGGTCACAGCTTGCCTCTTCCTCTCCTCTCTCTTCCCCTGGCTGGGAGACTGTGCCAGTGGTGCTCTCATCCTCACTGGGCCCCACTTGGCTGCGGGCCCCATATCGCCCGCATGGGTCGCTATGGTGGTAGTTACGCCCCTGGAACCAAATACGTTTATCTTGGTCTCATCAGACAACAGGACATGGTTCCAGTAATCCATGTCCTTAGTCTGCTTCTCTTCCGCAAACTGTTTGCGGGCTTTGTTGTGCATCATCTTTAGAAGAGGCTTCCTTCTGGGACGACAGGCATGCAGACCAATTTGATGCAGTGTGCGGCGTATGGTCTGAGCAATGACAGACTGACTCCCAACCCCTACAACCTCTGCAGCAATGCTGGCAGCACTCATACGTCTATTTCCCAAAGACAACTTCTGGATATGATGCTGAGCACGTGCACTTAACTTCTTTGGTCGACCATGGCGAGGCCTGTTCTGAGTGGAACCTGTCCTGTTAAACCATTGTATGGTCTTGGCTACTGTGCTGCAGATCTGTTTCAGGGTCTTCTTATAGCCTAGGCCATCTTTATGTAGAGCAACAAATCTTTTTTTCAGATCCTCAGAGAGTTCATTGTCATGAAGTGCCATGTTGAACTTCCAGTGACCAGTATGAGAGAGTGAGAGCGATAACACCAAATTTAACACACCTGCTTTCCATTCACATCTGAGACCTTGTAACACTAACGAGTCACATGACACAGGGGGAGGAAAAATGGCTAATTGGGTCCAATTTGGACATTTTCACTTAGGGGTGTACTCACTTTTGTTGCCAGCGGTTTAGACATTAATGGCTGTGTGTTGAGTTATTTTGAGGGGACATGAGAAGATATAATTTGAGGGGGTGTACTCACTTTTGTGAGATACTGTGTATGTATATAGATATATAGATATATATATATATATATATATATATATATATATATATATATATATTAGGGTTGTCCCAATACCGATATCGAGCATTTGCCCGAGTACTTGTACACGGGCAAATGCTTTGATGCTTCACCCGATACCTGTACAGTCAGGTTGATCGGTGCGGAGGGGGAGTTACAAGCACCGATCACCCTGTATAGATTTCAATAAAGCCTGACAGCTGTTTCTCCACTTCTCCCCCCCCCCTTTCAGCTGCTTTAGTAAAATCTACACAGCGGTGATCAGTGCTTGTAACTGCCCCCAAAGCCGCACCGATCACAGCTGACTGTCCCTGTATCCTCCCCCAGTCCTCCTCTGTTCTGCTGCTGTCCCCCTCAATGCCCCCCTCCGTGCTACTGTCCCCCTCCATTCTCCTCCGTGTCCCCCTCCGGCCTCCGTTCTGTACCCCTTTGGTCTGCTGTCCCCCTCCGTTCTGTCCCCCTCCGTTCCCCTCCGTGTCCCCCTCTGTTCTGTCCCCCTCCGTTCTGCTGTCCCCTTCCATTCTCCTCCATGTCCCCCTCCGTTCTGCTGTCCCCCTCTGTTCTCCTCCTCTGCCCCCTTGATAATTCAGGATGGAGAGCGGAGGTAGGAGCCAGTAAATCTAGCTCCTTCCTTTTCCGAATGAACAGTCAGTGATAACTGACTCTGTCCATTCACATAACTGAAACATCGTAGCCTGTGTTTACGATGCTTCAGTTTATGAATGGAGGGGAGCCTCTGTCTCCTCTCCATTCATTTTCAGTGCAGCTGAGGCTGCTGAGAAGGGGACTGGGAAACGTGTCCTCAGTCCCTTTCCCTGTTTTAAAGGGGAGATGTCAGGGGTCTGTTAAGACCCCTGATATCTTACCAAAGCCCCCCAACAGGGCTAATAATAATAAAAAAAATGGCAAAATTTTAATAAAAAGAAATTACAGTCAGGTCCATAAATATTGGGACATCTACACAATTTTAATCTTTTTGGCTCTATACACCACCACAATGGATTTGAAATGCAATGAACAAGATGTGCTTTAACTGCAGACTTTCAGTTTTAATTTGAGGGTATTTACATCTAAATCAGGTGAACGGTGTAGGAATTACAACAGTTTGTATATGTGCCTCCAACTTTTTAAGGGACCAAAAGTAATGGGACAATTGGCTGCTCAGCTGTTCCATGGCCAGGTGTGTGTTATTCCCTCATTATCCCATTTACAAGGAGCAGATAAAAGGTCCAGAGTTCATTTCAAGTGTGCTATTTGCATTTGGAGTCTGCTGCTGTCAACTCTTAATATGAGATCCAAAGTGCTGTCACTATCAGTGAAGCAAGCCATCATTAGGCTGAAAAAACAAAACAAACCCATCAGAGAGATAGCAAAAACATTAGTTGTGGCCAAATCAACTGTTTGGAACATCCTTAAAAAGAAAGAACGCACCGGTGAGCTCAGCAACACCAAAAGACCCGGAAGACCACGGAAAACAACTATGGTGGGTGACCGAAGAATTCTTTGCCTGGTGAAGAAAACACCTTTCACAACAGTTAGCCAGATCAAGAACACTCTCCAGGAGGTAGGTGTATGTGTGTCAAAGTCAACAATCAAGAGAGGACTTCACCAGAGTGAATACAGAGGGTTCACCACAAGATGTAAACCATTGGTGAGCCTCAAAAACAGGAAGGCCAGATTAGAGTTTGCCAAACAACATCTAAAAAAGCCTTCACAGTTCTGGAACAACATCCTAAGGACAGATGAGACCAAGATCAACTTGTACCAGAGTGATGGGAAGAGAAGGAGTATGGAGAAGGAAAGGAACTGCTCATGATCCAAAGCATACCACCTCATCAGTAAAGCATGGTGGTAGTAGTGTCATGGCGTGGGCATGTATGTCTGCCAATGGAACTGGTTCTCTTGTATTTATTGATGATGTGACTGCTGACAAAAGCAGCAGGATGAATTCTGAAGTGTTTCTCAAATTAAAGCTGAAAGTCTGCAGTTAAAGCACATCTTGTTCGTTTCATTTCAAATCCATTGTGGTGGTGTATAGAGCCAAAAAGATTAGAATTGTGTCGATGTCCCAATATTTATGGACCTGACTGTAATTGTAAACAAAAATAAAAAATTAAATAAAAAACACCCTGACACTGTCCACTCCCCCCCCCCCCCCTTAAAAAAACAGAAAGCATTGTAAAAAAAATAACAAAATAAATTGTAAAAAACAATTTTAAAAAATTATTGTAAAAAATAAAATTGTAAAAACAAAAAACTACTGACACACGTGCCACTGTCACATGACATTAAAAAAAGTATCAGTAATCGGTATCGGCAAGTACTTGAAAAAAAGTATCGGTATTTGTAATTGGTCTTAAAAAAGTGGTATCGGGACAACCCTAATATATCTAATATATATATATGTATATATATTATATATAAATAAACGCGCTCGTGTTTGGGGTGCACACCCTAATGCAATTGGCTGCGAACCTATGCACAGGGGGGCTCCTGACAGAGAGGAGTACATCTGGGGCAGGGAGAAGAGGGGCCCGGACTGTAGCCAGGGGGTAATGGTAAGCAAATTGTACTTTCACCTGTGTAGATAAAAATCCTTGCACCAACTCTGCTGCCCAGTGCAGGGCCTGCAGTCCACTTTTAGGCTAAATTCATATTTTTACAGTGACATTTGTTTTATTAAGCTAAGCACATTTTATGAACAAACTATATAAACTCACACTAAATGTGATATAGGTGATAAAAAGATGTGTGTGGAACGAATTAATAAATAAAACCAAAATGTATGGACCCTCAGCTTTGCAGTCTGGGGTCAAAAGTGCTATGATCTAAATGATGTATATGAGGAATAGATTCTCAGATGCCTCTCCATAGAAGTGGTATTCTTGTGGACATTTCCAAGTGGATCGACCATGCTGAAAAAACGGGAAAAAGAGAAGGAACTAATAGTGAAACCGGATGTACATCAATGCGTTTTGCCCCTCCTCCAGAACGTCAAAGGACATCTTTGATGACGCCCTAGAGGAGGGGCAAAATGCGTTGATGTACTTATTGATGTACTAATTGATGTACTAATTTCAAGGATATTTTATTGGTACAAGAATTTTTTTTTTAATTTAACTATGCCCCTTTAAGCCCCTCCCACTGTTAACGCTATTGGACCACAGCCACTGCTCACCGTGGCATGCTACGCACCCAAAGGCATCCCAGGACTTTTACAACCCTATAGTGTTCCTATAGTTTCAAGCCTCACCTCTGCAGCAGATTAGGAAGGGCGTCACTGGGAAGAAAGAAGAGCATACAGAAGCAAGCCCTGGCTCATTTGTTCTTCTTCCAGTGGTGCCCTTCTTAATCTACTTAAGACTAGCTTCACACCACAGCACAGAGCGGCTCACAGCAGGGGTCCGGGGCATCTCTATTCACCGTTTCAGGTCCGATTTCAGTCCTAATTTTCATCCAATTCGCAATAATGTGAACCCAGCCTTAGAAATGAAGCTTGAAATTGTTCAAACCTCACCAATGTGGTGATTGTGTAGGCCTGGGATGGGGGGGGGGGGGGTGCCAAATTGAGTCTTTGCCCCAGGTGAAGGAATGTCTAGCTTCGCCACTGCTACTCTGCGCACAGAGCAGGCAGGAACCTCCTCTTTTCATTTTCCTCACACTTCTGACCCCTCCTCTCTGTCCAGTGCCCCCATGGGAAGCTGCTTTTGCTGCGCCCATCTCTACGAAAAGAGGGATTCGGCCCCGCCTGGTCATCACTGGCTTTTAAGGACAGCACTGGGAGCCAATGGCTCCCGATGCCCAGCAAAGCCAGCGAGACCCGGAAGTGAGGAGGGAAAGGATCTGCGGACATGCATGGCACTGAATTGAAAGGGGTGTCAGGTAAGTAAAGTCTAAACATTTTTCACCTTAATGCAAGGAATGCATTAAGGTAAAAAATGTTTAGACTTTACAACCCCTTCAAGGCTTTTCAGAGGCATAGCTTGAACATGATACATTGTATTACAATTGATACTGTATGCCTCTATTAGCCACTGACTTCATTATGATCAGCTAGGAACTGTATATTTGGAAAACTTTATTTCTTGTATGTATTTTTGCTGTGACATTTGCCTTTTGCTATTGTGAAAGTTTAGGTCTTGTTGATTCTTCTGAGGACACATTTCACGTTATTTAAACAACCTTGTTAATTTTCATACATGGATATGGAAAAAGACCAGAGCCCAGAGCCCCTGAGCAGCAGTAAATCATAAAGCAGAACTAAATCTGTCTATTTAACAGTTTAAACAGTTACATTCCTGGAATGTCGGGATTGCTAACCGTCACATTTGCTTGTGTACTCAGCCAAACTGTCAAACCATCAAATGGCTGGTGTCATAACTGATCACATGTGCAGCACCTTGGCAGTTGCAGACCAAAAACACAAGCAGCTTCCTTGGCTGTAAAGGATAGGAGGGTTTAATTTCGCCTTAAAGTGATTGTAAAGAATCGTTTTTTTTTTCTTCTTTTAAATAACAAACATATCATACTTACCTCCGCTGTGCAGCTCGTTTTGCACAGCGTGGCCCCAAACATCCTCTTCTGGGGTCCCCTGGCCACTTTTGTGGCTCCTTCCCGCATCAGATAACTCCCTAGGAGAAGCGCTCTCCCGAGGGGGTTACCTTGCGGGCATGCTCCTGAGTCCAGCATTTGCGTCCACATACACGAATGCCGGACTTGGCCACGCACCCCGGTGCCCATGTCATTGGATTTGATTGACAGCAGCGGGAGCCAATGGCTGCGTTGCTATCAAGCTATTCAATCAAGAGCTGGTGGGACCCCGTGGAGAGAGGGACAGCGCGTCCCCACCGAAGAGATGAAGGGGCTCAGGTAAGTAGAACGGGGGGGGGGGGGGGGGGCTGGGGTGTTGGTGACTGCCAGGTGTTTTTTCACCTTAATGCATAGGATACATTAAGGTGAAAAAACACGAGGGTTTACAACCCCTTTAAGGCTGTCAGTAGATCGGACTCTACAAACTTGGCAGTGCATAAAAATGCCTAAAAACGGAGAGTAACTGAGAGTGCAGAGCAGGGTGAGACAGTCTATTACTGGATTTTAAACAGTATAGACACCTACAATATTTTTAGCATTTTACCTGCAAAAGAAGCCAGCCTGAAGTGTTCTAGCAGGACTTAATTTTCTCACTAAAGTTCCACTTCAATGAAAATGTACTGGTTGGAGTGTGGATGATATATTTTTCTATTTCCAATGAAGAGTGGGGACAGACTGTGATGGCCGGCACCCAGGTTGTCCATGTGCAGGAGAAGCCGGATTTGAGCAGAGCTATAGATCTGTGTGCGTATCTGTTCTACAACCTTTATTGCCCCATACAGAATATGGTTTATTACTTGTTTTTTATTTGCGTTTGATTACAGCAACTAGACAAACAAAGATTTGGGGGGCACACCCTAAAAAATGCATTAAAGATGGTGCAGCCATAAGACCATACAGACAGAAAAAAAGATTACAGCGCACATATATAAAAATGACATTTAACTCCTGCAAGGCCATTTAAAAACACCTGAGCATATTCAGAAAATATGGGGATTTCTTTACACCATTTGGCCATATAGTGCTGAGTCCACTACTACGTCAAAGTACCCCAATATCAGTGGGTCCTACACTAGCCATAGAATGGAATGGTTCAGAGAAGCAGGATCTTCCATTCTATGGATAGTGTAGAACCCACTCATATTGGGGTACTTTGACTTAGTAGTGGGCTTAGCACTATATGGCCATATGGTGTAATTAAATCCCCATATTTTCTGAATATGCTCAGGTGTTTTTAAATAGCCTTGCAGGAGTTAAATGTCATTTTTGTATGTGTGAGCTGTAATCTTTTTTTCTGGTTACAGCAACTGGCACATTGCTTTGAATAATGGCCAGCAGTGTTGGCCGTTTGACCAATAAATATTAAAAAAACTATTTTTAGCCTATCTCACAGCCCTGGCAATAAAAAGTCTTGATACAACAGCCCACTATGACACTCAAGTGAGGATTAGACCTATAGGAAATACCCCCTGGTAAAGTGATAAAAAACACTTCCAAGGTGAAAAAAATACATTTTTTTATTTGTTAGAAAAAATCTCTGCGTTACTTTCCTGATTATCCCTTAACAGAAAAAAGGAATAAGTTAAATATGAATTTGCTCTTCAATTTTCATATATGAAGAATAAGTTTAAATTTTGTTCACTTTTTTTCTCTCAAAATTCCAGCCCCCCATGTACCAATATAGCATTAATCAGGGCTTTTTTTCTCAGACAATAGGTGCAGGAACTCCTCCTTTCCGAGTCACCCCTTTTCTCCATCCCTACCCACCCCTGAGCACCATCCCTTGGTTCCATCCCCTACCCACCTCCCAGTACCGCCCCTTTTAGACAATACAGAACCAAGTATCATTTTGTGTTGCTAAGTAATTTGTATGGAATTTGGTAATGATATCACGAAAAGCAGTAAAATAGATCCCCTGCAGCCAGCAACAATAGATTCCCCTAACAGCAATGGAACAACCCACAACAAAATTTCCCTCCCAGCAACAATAGACTCCCAGCAGCATCGACAGATCTCCGCACAGCCAGCATTAATAGACTCTCCGGCAGCCATCAACAATAGACCCCTCCCCCCAACAGTAGATCTCTTTCAGCAACAACTGACCCCCCAGCAAAATAAGACCCACCCCCAGCAACAATAGGTCCCCCACTAGCAACAATAGACCTTCTTAGCAACAATAGACCCGCCCTGCAAAAATATATCCCCTCCAGCTAGAATAGATCCCCCAGCAGTGAGCACCAATACCCTGCAGCACACCCCAGCACCCCTTACCATTACATACATTCAGTCCAGGAGGTGCCGGAACTGCGTTCCCCCGCGTTCCCGCTGAAAAAAAGCCCTGGCATTAATGTACTTATTTTGCAAAAATATCAAAGCTTTCCATTAAATCTACAGACACTTACTTCACTTGTCCTCATCAATGTTTCCATACGTATCCATTAGTAATGTCTTACTTCCTGGACAGACTATAGATCATGACACAGGAAGGAGTTGACCAGCTGACCCCATTAGCACACACCCTGCATCATTTACCCTCCTACCTACCCACCCATTCCCAGCTGCATGTTTTTTTAAATAAAATGCAATCAATCAGTGATCACCCTTCTCACTAAATACACAATATACAATCAGATTGCCTAGTGTTTGGCCATTTTTAGAAACACTCAGCTGTCAAGCCCCGTTCACATCTCTGCATAGCAGGAACTCGCATTCCAACATGGTTTTTTTTTTTTGGGCAGCTGATTTTTGGTGCAGTGCATTTCTGAAATGCAACGAAACACACAGACATGAATGGAGTCTCATTGTTCTTTTGTTAATGAAGACATTTCTCTTTCGGGTCCAATTTACATCTAGCATAGTGGGAGCAAACATTTTGTGACTCGGTTTCCCTGTGACATGAAATAGGGCAGCCTGTTGATTTCAATTGGCTGTACCATATGTGGATCATGGGACATTTTGGCGTTTTGTGGGTTGCGTATTTCTTACTCTTTGGTTTAGAGCATTTGCCACTCCTTTTTTTTACATGGTAAAATGTGTGCTTGCTTCTGTGTTGGGTGTGCCATTAACAATTAGTGGCACTGAAAGCAACAAGTAATTTTAGGTGTATAAAGGTGGCCATTCACTATACAATCTGAATGTACAATCTCCTTTAGATTTACCAAATTTATATAATAGGAGGAAACACCTATCTAGCCAGTCGCTCTATATTCAAATCAAGCAGGCCCTTACACTAAAGGAGATTGTACAATCAGATTGTATAGTGTATGGCCATCTTTATACACCTAAAATTACTAGTTGCGCTTTCAGTGCCATTAATTGTTAGCAACACACCAAACACAGAAGTAAACACACATTTTACCATGTGAAAAAACAAGTGGCAAATGCTGCAAAAAAAAAAACACGCAACCCACAAAACGCCAAAATGTACCATGATCCACGTATAGTGCAGCCTATCAACGGCCTGCCCTATGCGTGTCACAGAAAAAACAAGCCATAAAATGTGCGCTCCCACTATGAATGGGGCCTGAAAGTGAAATTGGTGCGATAACACAAGAACAATGAGGCTCCATTCACATCTGTGCGTTTCCTTGCATTTCAGAATGCCACCAAAAATCACAGGAACAATTGCACCAAGCTCCGCTCTAAAAAAAAATGTTCTGAAGCTTCTTTGGGGCGATTACTGTGTGTAGGGCAGCCCATTCAGGTGGATGGGCTGCCCTATGCTTGATCAGTGAAAATGCTTCAAAACACCCCCACTTGCTAAATAAAATAAAATAAAACGCATGTGGGAATGCGAGTTCCCACTATGCAGAGATGTGAACTGGGCTTGACAGCTGAGTGTTTCTGTCCGCTCCCTCCTATATACTTGCATAAAGATGGCCATACATTATGCAATCTAATTGTATATTGTGTATTTAGTGAGAAGGGTGATCACTGATTGATTGCATTTCATTTAAAAAAATGCAGCTGGGAATGGGTGGGTAGGTAGGAGGGTGGATGATGCAGGGTGTGTGCTAATGAGGTCAGCTGGTCAACTCCTTCCTGTGTCATGACTCATCATCTGATCAGGAAGTAAGGCATTACTAATAGATACGTTTAGAAACATGGACAAGTGAAGTAAGTGTCTGTAGATTTATTGAAAAGCTTTGATATTTTTGCAAAATAAGTACACGAATGCTATAATGGTACATAGGGGGGCTGGAATTTAGAAAGAAAAAAAAATGTGAACAAAGGTGAACTTATCCTTTAAGTAGTACATGACGTACCCCAGCAGGTCCCATGACTGCTAGCTAGAAGATGTTTTTCCACTCACCCTTCATGTTGAGGCATCGAACCATCTAAACCTTTCTTTAAATATTCTGTATTCTGTAAATAGTACTAAGACATGCCACACACATACATACCATGCCAATGTCTGTGCATAGATTAAATCCAGCACGTTTCTTGCTATATCAAACTCTGGCATTCCCAATTTTTTACAGCAATACGTCCCAATAATCCTACAAAAAAAAAAAATACAAAATTTAAAAATATGATTTAAATAATCTCAGTTTTATTACAGCCTTTTTCAGTTCTCTGGGGAACCATTGGTTTCCACCTAATACTATACAGTATCTCACAAAAGTGAGTACCCCCATTTTTGTAAATATTTTATTATATCTTTTCATGTGACAACACTGAAGAAATGACACTTTGCTACAATGTAAAGTAGTAAGTATACTGCTTGTATAACAGTGTAAATTTGCTGTTCCCTCAAAATAACCCAACACACAGTTAATGTTTAAACCACTGGCAACAAAAGTGAGTACACCCCTAAGTGAAAATTTCCAAATTGGGCCCAAAGTGTCAATATTTTGTGTGGCCACCATTATTATTAATTTGTCTATTTCCCAAAGACAACCTCTGGATATGACATTGAGCACGTGCACTCAACTTCTTTGGACGACCATGGCAAGGCATGTTCTGAGTGGAACCCGTCCAGTTAAACCGCTGTATGGTCTTGGCCATCGTGCTGCAGCTCAATTTCAGGGTCTTGGCGATCTTCTTATAGCCTAGCCCATCTTTATGTAGAGCAATATTTTTTTTTTCAGATCCTCAGAGAGTTCTTTGCCATGGAGGTGCCATGTTGAACTTCCAGTGACCAGTATGAGAGAGTGATAGCGATAAACACCAAATTTAACACACCTGCTCCCCATTCACACCTGAGACCTTGTAACACTAACAAATCACATAACACCGGGGAGGTAAAATGGCTAATTGGGCCCAATTTGAACATTTTCACTTAGGGATGTACTCACTTATGTTGCCAGCGGTTTAGAAATCAATGGCTGTGTGTTGAGTTATTTTGAGGGGACAGCAAATTTACACTGTTATTCAAGCTGTACACTCACTAGTTTACATTGTAGCAAAGTGTAATTTCTTCAGTGTTGTCACATGAAAAGATTTTAAAAAGTATTTACAAAAATGTGAGGGGTGTACTCACTTTTGTGAGATACTGTGTATTCTATATATGCACACAGTGACCCATTTATTATGAATAGATGGTTGCGTTTGCATTTTGCTTCTGACATGTATGTTTGAAACATTTTTGAAGAAAAGTGACAGCAGAGTCCATCGGGTTTTTTTTTTTTTTGTTAACTTTTATATATGGTAGTTACATAGTTACATAGTAGGTGAGGTTGAAAAAAGACACAAGTCCATCAAGTCCAACCTATGTGTGTGATTATATGTCAGTATTACATTGTATACCCCTGTATGTTGCAGTCGTTCAGTTGCTTATCTAATAGTTTTTTGAAACTATTGATGCTCCCCGCTGAAACAACTGTCTGTGGAAGGGAATTCCACATCCTTGCCGCTCTAATGCCCTGTACACACGATCGGACATTGATCGGACATTCCGAAAACAAAATCCATCCGTTTTTTTTCCAACGGATTTTGGGCCAAACTTGTCTTGCATACACACGGCCGCACAAAGTTGTCGGAAAATCCGATCGTTCTGAATGCGGTGACGTAAAACACGTACGTCGGGACTATAAACGGGGCATTTGCCAATAGCTTTTTTCTCTTAATTTATTCTGAGCATGCATAGCACTTTGTGCGTCGAATTTGTGTACACACGATCGGAATTTAAATGATAGGATTTTGTTGTTGGAAAATTTTATATCCTGCTCTTAAACTTTGTGTGTCGGAAATTCCGACAGAAAAAGTCCGATGGAGCCCACACACGATTGGAATTTCAGACAACACAATCCAATCGCACTTTTTCCATTGGAAAATCGGACCGTGTGTACAGGGCATTACAGTAAAGAACCATCTGCATAGTTTAAGGTTAAACCTAATTTCAGGTTAAGTCTATTTCTGTCCTCTGTTAGCCATGAGGGTGCTTACTGTGATGTGTCATGAGGATAAACACTGCAGTTTTGGTTACTGAAGCCCCCCCGATTCCCTCGGGAAGACTGAGGAGAAGAATAAATTCAATGCCTTCACCATCTTACCATCCTTTGTAACCAGATTCCCTTCCTCATTCTTTATGGTTCCAATATGGTCTGTCCTCCCTCTTTTACTGTTTATATACTTAAAGAAATTAAAGGGATTTTTTTTTGCTCTCCTCCGCTATGTGTCATTCGTGTTCTATCTTAGCCGCCCTAATTGCACCCTTACATTTCTTGTTGCATTCTTTGTAAAGTCTGAATGCTGATGATGATCCCTCTGCCTTGTATTTTTTGAAGGCCTTCTTCTTTGCTTTTATATGCATTTTTATATTGGAGTTAAACCACCCAGGACTTTTATTCTCTCTTTTAAATGTATTTCCCAATGGGATGCACTGGCTAATGCCCTTATTTAATATACTCTTAAAGCAAACCCATCTTTCCTCCGTGTTCTTTGTTCTTAAGATTTTATCCCAATTAATATCTTCTAGCAAGGTTCATAGTTTAGGGAAGTTGGTTCTTTTGAAATTCAGTGTCTTTGTATTCCTTTATGTTTCCTATTTGTGTGATTTGTATTGAAGCTAATTGACCTGTGATCGCTGTTTCCTAAATTGCCCCGTAGATCAGGTCTGTATTGTTGGTAATCAGTAGGTCTAGTCACGCTTTGCTTCTAGTTAGTACCATCTGACCCATGAAATTGTCCTGCAAGACATTTAGGAACTGGCGAGCCTTAGACGAATGCGTGGTTCATTACGCCCAGTCTATGTCTGGATTATGATGAGACTTCCCATATTTTCCGCTAACCCAAATTGTAATAATAGGAGGTCCGTCTCCCCCCCCTCAAATAGGACTTTTTACTATACTTACCTCGGGTTTATGTGCTTTAGTCAACCTCCCACTAATGCCCCCAGTTTTACCCTCTGGAATATGTTCTGCACTGACTATCTCTACCTCTGGGCCCCCCCCCCGTCGCCTAGTTTAAAACCCCCTCTAACTTTTCAGCCATCTTCACTCCCAGCAGATCTGCACCCTCCTCATTTAGGTGCAGTCCATCCCTTCTATAGAGCTGGTGACCGACTGAGAAGTAGGCTCAGTTCTACAGGAACCCAAACCCCTCCGTAATGCACCAGCTCCTCAGCCACTTGTTTACTTCCTTTACCACTTGAGCCCCGGACCATTATGCTGCCTAAGGACCAGAGGTCTTTTTCCAATTTGGCACTGCGTCGCTTTAACTGCTAATTGCGCGGTCATGCAATGCTGTACCCAAACGAAATTTGCGTCCTTTTCTTCCCACAAATAGAGCTTTCTTTTGATGGTATTTGATCACCTCTGCAGTTTTTATTTTTTGCGCTATAAACAGAAAAAGACCGAAAATTTTGAAAAAAAAAGATATTTTCTACTTTTTGTTATAAAAAAATCCAATAAACTAAATTTTAGTCATACATTTAGGCCAAAATGTATTCGGCCACATGTCTTTGGTAAAAAAAATGTCAATAAGCGTATATTTATTGGTTTGCGCAAAAGTTATAGCGTCTACAAACTAGGGTACATTTTCTGTAATTTACACAGCTTTTAGTTTATGACTGCCTATGTCATTTCTTGAGGTGCTAAAATGGCAGGGCAGTACAAAACCCCCCCCAAATGACCCCATTTTGGAAAGTAGACACCCCAAGGAAATTGCTGAGAGGCATGTTGAACCCATTGAATATTTATTTTTTTTGTCCCAAGTGATTGAATAATGACAAAAAAAAAAAAAATATTTACAAAAAGTTGTCACTAAATGATATATTGCTCACACAGGCCATGGGCCTATGTGGAATTGCACCCCAAAATACATTCAGCTGCTTCTCCTGAGTATAGGGATACTACATGTGTGGGACTTTTTGGGAGCTTAGCCGCGTACGGGGCCCCGAAAACCAAGCACCGCCTTCAGGATTTCTAAGGGTGTAAATTTTTTATTTCACTCTTCACTGCCTATCACAGTTTCGGAGGCCATGGAATGCCCAGGTGGCAGAAAACCCCCCCAAATGACCCCATTTTGGAAAGTAGACACCCCAAGCTATTTGCTGAGAGGCATATTGAGTCCATGGAATATTTTATATTTTGACACAAGTTGCGGCAAAGTGACACTTTTTTTTTTTTTTGCACAAAGTTGTCACTAAATGATATATTGCTCACACAGGCCATGGGCATATGTGGAATTGCACCCCAAAATACATTTAGCTGCTTCTCCTGAGTATGGGGATACCACATGTGTGGGACTTTTTGGGAGCCTAGCCGCGTACGGGACCCCGAAATCCAATCACCGCCTTCAGGATTTCTAAGGGTGAAAATTTTTGATTTCACTCTTCACTGCCTATCACAGTTTCGGAGGCCATGGAATGCCCAGGTGGCACAAAACCCCCCCAAATGACCCCATTTTGGAAAGTAGACACCCCAAGCTATTTGCTGAGAGGCATGGTGAGTATTTTGCAGCTCTCATTTGTTTTTGAAAATGAAGAAAGACAAGAAAAAACTTTTTTTTTTTTCTTTTTTCAATTTTCAAAACTTTGTGACAAAAAGTGAGGTCTGCAAAATACTCACTATACCTCTCAGCAAATAGCTTTGGGTGTCTGCTTTCCAAAATGGGGTAATTTGGGGGGGTTTTGTGCCACCTGGGCTTTCCATGGCCTCCGAAACTGTGATAGGCAGTGAAGAGTGAAATCAAAAATTCACGCCCTTAGAAAGCCTGAAGGCGGTGCTTGGTTTTCGGGGTCCCGTACGCGGCTAGGCTCCCAAAAAGTCTCACACCTGTGGTATCCCCATACTCAGGAGAAGCAGCAGAATGTATTTTGGGGTGTAATTTCACATATTCCCATGGCATGTTTGAGCAATATATCATTTAGTGACAACTTTGTGCAAAATAAAAAAAAAAAAAATTTGTCTCTTTCCCGCAACTTGTGTCGCAATATAAAATATTCCATGGACTCGACATGCCTCTCAGCAAATAGCTTGGGGTGTCTACTTTCCAAAATGGGGTCATTTGGGGGGGTTTTGAACTGTCTTGGCATTTTATGCACAACATTTAGAAGCTTATGTCACACATCACTCACTCTTCTAACCACTTGAAGACAAAGCCCTTTCTGACACTCATTGTTTACATGAAAAAGTTATTTTTTTTTGCAAAAAAATTACTTTGAACCCCCAAACATTATATATTTTTTTAAAGCAAATGCCCTACAGATTAAAATGGTGGGTGTTTCATTTTTTTTTTCACACAGTATTTGCGCAGCGATTTTTCAAACGCATTTTTTGAGGAAAAAACACACTTTTTAAAATTTTAATGCACTAAAACACACTATATTGCCCAAATGTTTGATGAAATAAAAAAGATGATCTTAGGCCGAGTACATGGATACCAAACATGACATGCTTTAAAATTGCGCACAAACGTGCAGTGGCAACAAAATAAATACATTTTTAAAAGCCTTTAAAAGCCTTTACAGGTTACCACTTTAGATTTACAGAGGAGGTCTACTGCAAAAATTACTGCCCTCGATCTGACCTTCGCGGCGATACCTCACATGCATGGTGCAATTGCTGTTTACGTTTGACGACAGACCGCCGCTTGCGTTCGCCTTAGCGCGAGAGCAGGGGGCGACAGGGGTGCTTTTTTTTTTTTTTTTTTATTTTTTTTTGCTTTTTTATCTTATTTTTAAACTGTTCCTTTCATTTTATTTTTTTTTAATCATTTTTATTGTTATCTTGGGGAATGTAAATATCCCCTATGATAGCAATAGGTAGTGACAGGTACTCTTTTTTGAAAAAATTGGGGTCTATTAGACCCTAGATCTCTCCTCTGCCCTCAAAGCATCTAACAACACCAAGATCGGTGTGATAAAATGCTTCCCCAATTTCCCAATGGCGCTATTTACATCCGGCGAAATCTAAGTCATAAAATGCTCGTAGCTTCCGGTTTCTTAGGCCATAGAGATGTTTGGAGCCACTCTGGTCTCTGATCAGCTCTATGGTCAGCTGGCTGAATCACCGGCTGCATTCTCAGGTTCCCTGTTGAGACAGGAGAGCCAGAGAAAAACACGGAAGACGGTGGGGGGGGGGCATTCCCTCCCACGGCTTGTAAAAGCAGTCTAGAGGCTAATTAGCCGCTAGGATTGCTTTTACATGAAAGCCGACCGCTGGCTGAAAAGAATGATACCAAGATGATACCTAAACCTGCAGGCATCATTCTGGTATAACCATTCAAAGTTGTGAATGGCGTACCTGAAGACAAAAAAATGGTTAACAATAAAGCACAGTAAACGGTAAAGTATAAAAAATTGCATACCTGAAAAGCAAACATGATAAAACATAATAACAATAAAATATTGCAGAATAGAATACAGTAAAAAAGAGCAGAACAATAGAGAGAGAGAATAGAGAGAGAGAGAACAATGAAACGACAACTATTTTTTTTTTATTTTATATATTTTTTTTTTACACTTTTTTTGTAACTAACTTTTATAACGGTAACCGGTTCCAGGCTCGGGTCTCTCAAAATGCGATGGCATCTTGGGAGACCCTGTGAAAGTGTGCCTAGTCTGTGCAATGCTGTACCCTACGCTAATACTCAACTAATGAATGGTAGCGTTCAAAACATTCACCAATGCAAAGACCAGGATTGTCAGGACAGGAGGGACAATAATAGTGTCACGCCTATATCCGCGCTTGCTGCAGACACAACATCTTTTTTGGGGGGGTTCGTTGGGTAGGGGTACTCGGGAGGACATAAAGAAAATGCCTCTCATGCAGCCGACTGCATTTGGTTGGGGATGTGAATGGGGGAAGTACGGGCGCTGCAGAAGCGGTGGGTTCCCAATTAGGATTGGCGAATGCAGCAGGAAGGGCATTATGGGCACGACGGGCCTGTGTTTGTCTTCTTGGTGGCAGCGGGACACTACTTGTGCTTGCCACCTCACCAGCTTGAACTGCACTTATGGGACTCGCCACGTCACCAAGTGTTACTGCAGTGCTGGTTTGACTACGACCGGGGTGTACTAGGCCGCTGGCGCTTGCCAGTTCAATAAAAAGCTACAAAAAAAACTGTTAGCGATCGCAGGGATCAGGCCTGACTCTGCGAACGCTGCAGTTATGCGTTAAGTGTTTTGTAAGTGACAGTGATCGATCGATACTGCACTTGGGTGGGCTGGGCCGGGCGGAGGGGCAAAATGCAGGTGCTAGCAGGTATCTGGGCTGATCCCGCTAACACTGCGTTTTTGGGAACCCTAAACTGCTGGGGACGCTAGTATAGATCTGATCGGACCAGATATTGATCCGTTCAGATACTATACCACTAAGGGAGCTGTACGGTGCGTGCGTGGGTGTTAGCGCTACTGGCGCTAACCTGACGCTGCCTGGGGCTGGTGCTTGCCAGTTCACCAAAATGCTACCAAAAAAACTGTTAGCGATCGCAGGGATCAGGCCTGACTCTGCGAACGCTGCAGTTATGTGTTTAGTGTTTTGTAAGTGACAGTGATCGATCGATACTGCACTTGGGTGGGCTGGGCGGAGGGGCAAAACGCAGGTGCTAGCAGGTATCTGGGCTGATCCCGCTAACACTGCGTTTTTGGGAACCCTAAACTGCTGGGGACACTAGTATAGATCTGATCGGATCAGATATTGATCCGTTCAGATACTATACCACTAAGGGAGGCGTATGCCGCGTGCGTGGGTGTTAGCGGTACTGGCGCTAATCTGACGCTGCCTGGGGCGACGCATATCACCGCCGGGCGATCGGGGGGGCTAAACCTTTATTCGGTAATAAACGGCGGGTGCCCTGACACTATAAAAAATAAACAAACTAACCAGCGTCACCCGTAACAGTTATACGGTGATCAGTGGTGAAAGGGTTAACTAGGGGGCCATCAAGGGGTTAAAACATTTATTCGGCAGTATATGGGGGTCCCTGACGCTATAAAACGCTGACGGCGAACCTAAATATTTAGGTCCCTAACTAGCGTCACCAGCGACACTAATACAGCGATCAGAAAAATGATCGCTTAGCGACACTGGTGACAGGGGGTGATCAAGGGGTTAAAACTTTATTAGGGGGGGTTAGGGGGGTATCCTAGACCTACAGGGGGCTAATACTCACTGTCCCAACACTGTAACTGTCACAAACTGACACTATGCAGTAATCAGAAAAAAAAAAACTGCTGGTGTCAGTTTGTGACGGGGGGGGGGGGGGGGTGATTGGGGGGGGGATCGGGGTGTTTTGTGTGCCTGGCATGTTCTACTGTGTTGTGTAGTGTTGGTGCACTCACATACCTGTCTTCTCTCCTCGGGCTGGAACGGAAATTACCAAGCCGAGGAGAGATGACATCATTTCCTTTGCTGCTGTTTAGCATACAGCAGCAAAGGAATGATTCGATTGGCCGGCGGCGATCGCGAGGGGGGGCCACGAACGGATGGCCTCCCCCTCACCTCCGATCGCCGTGGGACAAAAGACGACCGCCTCGGGCACCAGGGGGGGGGGTCCGATCGGACCCCCCACCCGCGGAAGGCAAATCACGTATATGTACGTGATTTTGCCTGTCCGTGCCACCTTGCCGACGTACATCGGCGTGAGGCGGTCGTCAAGTGGTTAATCTTCCTCTGCCTTTCTGGTGTGGCTCGAGGTACCGGTAGTATTTCTGAGAATACTACCTTGGAGGTCCTTTTCCTCAATTTAGCTCCTAAGTCCTTAAAATCGTTCTTTAGGACACTCCATCTTCCTCTGACTTTGTCATTGGTGCCAACGTGAACCATGACAGCCGGGTCTTCCCCTATCCAGTAATCTGTCCACCAGATCCATGATGTGCCAAACCCAAGCGCCCGGTAGGCAGCATACAGTTCGGCACTTCAGGTCTTTGTCACAGATTGACCTCTCTGTCCTTCTAAGAATTGAGACCCCTACCACCAGAATCTGTCTTTCCTTTCCCTTCACTTTCCCCCCACTCTCACTGGAGGAGTTCTTCGCCTGGCAGCTAGGGGAATCCCTCAGCTCCAGCATTGCTGGTTGCTGACTGGTTTCACCAATGTCACTCAACGGGGCGTACTTATTGGGTGGTTCCAGCCCAGGATCAGCCTGCCTGGCTCTTTCCCCTCTACCCTTCCTGACTGTCACCCATCTACTCTTTTCTAGTGCCTGCACCTCTTTGTCTCCACCCGTCTCTGTGCTGGCCCCTCCCGGCACCTGCCAGGTACGTTCTCAGCTCTACTTTAGTATGGAGGGTCTTTTCAGTGCTGACAGTTGCTTCCCTAGATTTAGAACCTGGGCTTCCAAGGAAACAATGTGCTTACATTTTGCACAGCAGTATTCACCCTCGATTGAATGATCAAGGAACGCATAAATGCCCCAAGATGTACACCGAGTCGCTTCTCCACACCCGCCGGGCATCATACCTACTAATTTAATGAGGATTGGGGATTGTACCCTGTCCAAATTAACCAACAACTAACTTCCTGACACTATTAATCAACAATACACAGGTACTCAACATTACAATACACAGGTACTCGCAGCCCACGTGCACTCGCAGCCCACGTGCACTCGCAGCCCACGTGCACTCACAGTCCACGTGCACTCACAATACACAGGTACTCACAATACACAGGCACACACAATACTCAGGTACTGTCAGAAACCATGAATCAGACAGACAGAAGTACAGTTAAATCACACTTGTTTATAAATAATAAAAAAATGTAAACAGAGTAAACGTAGTCAAAACATAGCCAGAGTTCAGGAACCAGAACGAATAGTCAGACAAGCCAAAACGTCAGGGAGCCAGAAGGAATGTCAGCCAAGCAAGTCTTTAACAGGAACACAGGAGAGTCTCTAGAGATGTGATCAAGGTGAAGGCAGAGATCATCTGGACTGGACAGCTTAAGTAAGCAGGACCGACAAGCAGGATCATCAACAGGTGAGTCACTGTGGAGAGAAAGGAGCTGGCAATTAGCCTACAGCTGAGTGGCCAGCTCGGAGAAGGAAGGGCTGGGCCCAGCCCTGACAGTACCCCCTCCTCAACGACCCCTCTCTCTGGGAGGACCACCAGGCTTGAGGGGAAAACGTCTATGGAAATCATGGAGGAGGACAGGGGCATGTATGTCCGAGGATGGGACCTAAGAGTGTTACTCCGGACCGTACCCTTTCCAGTGTACTAGGTGCTGTATGCGCCCACAGAACCTACGGGAGTCAAAAATGGACAGTACTTCATACTCCTCATGGTTCTCAATCTGAACAGGGTGAGGATGTGGCACCGAGGCGGTAAAGTGGTTGCAGACCAAAGGTTTTAAAAAGGAGACATGAAATACATTTGAGATACGAATATTAGAAGGAAGGTCTCATGCGTAAGCCACTAGGTTAATCCTGCGAAGAATATGGAAAGGCCCAATAAACCGAGTTGCAAGCTTCAGAGAGAGAACAAGAAGTCGGAGGTTGCGAGATGACAGTCAGACCCTATCCCCAACCTGGTAGGAAGGCGCAGGCAGGCGTCTGCGGTTAGCATGGAGTCTGTACCTATCATTAGCATGTCGCAAAGCCTCCTGGACTTGTGCCCAAGTGGAACGAAGACCACGGAGATGCTCCTCTAGCGCAGGAATACTGCGGACCAAAAGAGTCAGGCAACATGGAAGGTTTGAAACCATAGTTCGCCATAAACGGGGAAAATCAGGAAGCAGAATTCAAGGCACTATTGCGAGCAAACTCTGCCCACAGTAAGAGGTCTGACCAGTTGTTATGACGGTCAGAAATATAGCAACGTAGGAATGCCTCCAAGGACTGATTGGCTCGTTCTGCGGCCCCATTAGACTGCCGGTAATAAGCAGAGGAGAAAACAAGCTGAATTTCCAACTGTGCACAGAAGGCTCGCCAGAACCGGGACACAAACTGACTACCCCTGTCCAAGACAATCACCTTGGGTAGCCCATGTAAGCGAAAGATTTCCCAAGCTAAAATGGAAGCCAGTTCCTTAGAAGTGGGCAACTTCTTAAAGTGGTTGCAAACTCTCCCCGACAACTTTGTCCCATGTAAATCAGCATAAAAAAACCTAATGAACACTGCTTGCAGATATCTCCTTACTTGCTTAGTATTGTTGTAATCCTTTTTGTTCTTTAGAATGACTTCACTGACCATGCCCAGATCTCCCCTGATTTACGGCACACTCTGTGTACTTATCTGTCTATTATCAGATCTTCCTACGGCACAACTCTGAAATCCCACAAGACTGCATAATCACTCAGAGCTTTATACTACACTGCATGTGACCATGTGACATCACATGCAGTGTAAACTTGGGCATTGGACAGGATTACTGCAGCCTTATCAGCTGAAGTTGATAAGACTGACACAGGCAAACACTAGATGATAGGCACAAGTAAATACTATGAAATAAAACAAGTCAGCTATGAGCAGTGAAACAGGGTTGCCATAGAAACGTTGGATTGAGAAGTACTGTGGACTCAGAAAACAATACTTAAGATGGCGCTGCCTAACCCCTGGAAACAAGTTTTTTAAAGTTTCTTTAAACAGTAAGTAATATGCAATTTGGGCTGAATTACAGTGGCTATAGTTTAATAATTACTTATTATAATGGACTAAATGAAAAGCAGCATCAGAGCGGGAGAGTTTACTTCCTCTTTAAGTGGAATACAATGAGACATTTTCGAGAACCGGTCAACCACCATAAGGATAACTGTTTTGCCCTGGGAGTTGGGTAACTCCACAATGAAATCCATAGACAGGTGGGTCCAGGGCCTCTCTCCATTGGGTATGGGTTGTAGGAGACCCACTGGAAGGCCACTAGAATTGTTGGGAAATTGCCCAAAAGAGTTGATTCTTCCCAGGGTGGCCAGCAGCCTTGGGAGTATGGTAAGTCTGGAGCACAGCAGTACGGAGACTCTCTGGGACAAAGCAGCTGCCACAAGGTTTCTCAGGAGGAGCATGGACCTAAGCAGCAAGAATTTTGTCACCCAAAGGAGAAGTGAGACTGGTGTGAACCGTAGGCAGACTACGATCAGGAGGAATCACAGGAACCAGAACCGATTCCATCTTGGAAGTGGAGGAAAATTGTCGTGACAAAGCCCTTACATTTTTATTACCGGGTAAGAATGAGACAATGTAATTGAAACTTGACAAGAAAAGAGCCCATTGCGCCCTTCTGGGAGAGAGACGTTTAGCCTCAGACAAGAATGTGAGATTCTTATGGTCAGTAGGAATGAGAACTGGCAAAGTGGTGCCTTCAAGGAGATTTCTCCATTCATTCAGGGCTAAAATAATCGCTAACAG
This sequence comes from Aquarana catesbeiana, assembly GCF_042186555.1. Lineage (NCBI taxonomy): Eukaryota > Metazoa > Chordata > Amphibia > Anura > Ranidae > Aquarana > Aquarana catesbeiana. The sequence goes on from NC_133329.1 coordinate 157,154,279, forward strand.
CTCTCTGTCACCAATCTCGTAATTGCACTCCGCAGGTGACAATTTCTTGGAAAAGTAGCCACAAGGATGCATAGCGATCTCAGAGGTAGGACGTTGAGACAGAAGGGCACCAACTCTAGTCTCAGAAGCATCAACCTCAAGGATAAAAGGTAACGTTGAATCAGGATGTGCCAACACAGGAGCAGAAACAAAGGCAGCCTTGAGACTCTCAAAGGTCTTAATGGATTCTGGAGACCAACTCTATGGGTTACCATCCTTTTTGGTCATATCAGTCAGGGGCTTGACCGGAGATGAGAAGTTACAAATAAACTTCCGATAATAGTTGGCAAAGCCAAGAAAACGATGCAGAGGACGTAAACCCACCGGTCGGGGGCCACTGTAGGACTACTGAAAGTTTCTCTGGGTCCATCGAAAAACCAGCAGTGGAAATGACATAACCCAGGAATTTAACCTGTTCACGATAGAATTCGCACTTCTCCAATTTACAATAGAGATTGTTCTCTCTTAGTTTCTGAAGCGCATGACAGACATCTGTGTGGTGGCTCTCCAGGGACTTGGAAAATATGAGGATATGGTCGAGATAAACCACCACACATAACTGCAACAAATCTCGGAGGACATCGTTAATAAATTCCTGGAAAACTGCCGGGGCGTTACAAAGGCCAAAAGGCATTACGAGGTACTCATAATTGCCTGTTCTGGTATTAAACGCAGTTTTCCACTCGTTGCCCTCCTTAATCCTCACGAGATTGTATGCCCCTCTTAGATCAAGATTTGTGAAAACCATTGCTCCCTTGAGGCGGTCAAATAACTCAGTAATCAATGGAATCGGATAGGCATTCTTAATCGTGAAACGATTGAGACCCCTATAATCAATACAAGCCCTCAGTTCACCACTTTTCTTCTTCACAAAGAAGAAACCAGCATCAGCAGGAGAAGAGGATTTGCGGATATAACCTTGAGAAAGTGCGTCTGCAACATATTCTTCGATGGCCTTATCCTCCAAGACCAACAAAGGGTAAACCCGGCCACGAGGGGGTATGGCACCAGGTTGAAGGTCAATTGCCTAATCATACGACCGGTGTGGAGGCAAACTACCTGCGACCTTTGTCAAAGACATCGTTAAAATCGTGGTACTCCTCTGGCAGGGAGGAGAGTGAAGAGGTACACAGGACCTTGGCTACCTTCTGGAAGCATGTCTTACTGCATTGTGGCGACCAGGAGAGCCAATCAAAAGAGGGGTTGTGCTTCTGTAACCAAGAATAACCAATAACCAGCGGAAACATAGGTGAGGAAGTAACTGGGAATTGGATTATCTCATGGTGAAGAGCACCTATGGCCATGGGAAACAGAACAGTCTCATGAGTCTCATGGGCAGGCTGTGGAGGTCTCCCGTCAAGAGTCTTAATGGCAAGTGGAGTGTCATGCAGCTGCAGCGGAATCGAGTGCTTCAATGCAAAAACAGCATCAATGAACAGGCCTGCACCCCCAGAGTCGATTAGAGCCTGTATCTCGATGGACCACTCGGCCCAAGAAAGATTAACCAAAACCAGGGGCATATCCTTCTGGATAACTGGGGATGAAACAATGCCACCTAAGGTCTGCCCGTGACAGGACCTCAAGGTTCGGGCATTCCCTGGATGGGTAGGACTAGACTTCAAAAAGTGACCTACCTGGCCACAATAAAGGCACAACCTCTCCCTCCTCCTAAAGGTTCTCTCATCTGCAGAGAGACGCGTGAAACCCAAGTGCATGGGTTCACTTTCACTGACCGACTCGGTACAAGGAGGCATGGGAGGTGAGGGAGGCAAGGGTGGGACTGCAAAGTGTGGAGACAAATGTACAGGAGGCTACCACAAGCGCCCCTTAAAACAGAGTCTTTCTCTAAGTCTGGAGTCAATAAGGATGGCAAATGTGATCAACTTCTCCAGCTCAGTGGATATAACTTGGGCTGCTATCTCATCCTTGATGGTATCCGAGAGACCATGAGAAAAAGCAGCCACGAGGGCCTCACTGTTCCAAGCAACCTCTGCTGCCAGAGTACGGAATTCAATGGCGTAATCGGCAACAGTTCTCATACTCTGTTTGATGGACATGAGGCACTTGGCAGCAGAAGCGGAGCATGCGGGAACGTCTAATTCCCTTTTAAAAGAAACTCAGGGTAACTCAAGACAACAGGTTTTGCATCTCACATAGAGGGTTTGCCCAGGCCAAGGCTCTCTCAGAAAGCGAAGATATCACAAAACCTACTTTGCTTCTGTCCGTGGGAAATGCCTGGGTCAGCATCTCAAAGTATATCTCAACCTGGTTGAGAAACCCTCTGCATTGGACTGGATCACCCCCAAATCGCTGGGGAAGCGGAGCGGAACCAGACATACCTCTTATAGAGGTAATACTCGAGGTGGGTGCCTGCACAGAGACTGGAGCAGCAGCAGGGACGGCCTTCAACACAGGTTGTACCGGAGCAGCCACAGTGGGAGATTCCAGGTGAGCCGTGCGACTCAGGAGCGTTTGTAACGCCATGGCAAACTGATCCATGCGGTGATCCTGCTCATCCAATCTGGAAAAAATATTACCAAGTGGAGTGACTGCATCTTCTGAATTCATGGCCTTTGCCTACTGTCAGAAACCATGAATCAGACTGAGACAGAAGTACAGTTAAATCACACTTGTTTAATAATAATAAAAAATAGGTAAACAGAGTAAACGTAGTCAAAACATAGCCAGAGTTCAGGAACGGATAGTCAGACAAGCCAAAATGTCAGGGACCCAGAAGGAATGTCAGCCAAGCAAGTCTTTAACAGGAACACAGGAGAGCGTCTCTAGAGATGTAACCAAGGCGAAGGCAGAGATCATCTGGACTGGACGGCTTAAGTAGGCAGAACCAACAAGCAGGATCATCAACAGGTGAGTCACTGTGGAGAAAAAGGAGCTGGCAATTAGCCGACAGCTGAGCGGCCAGCTCAGAGAAGGAAGGGCTGGAAGCGTCTTCAGGAACTTAATATGTACAGTATGGAGAAAAAAAGGGAGAGGGGAGACATGACTGAAACCTTTAAATACTTCAAGGGGGTGAATAAGGTTCAGAAGGGCAGTTTTTGTTCAATATGAAACCAAAATCAAGAACACGTGGACATGACCTCAAACTAACTGAATGAAAATTCAAAACTAATCTTAGAAAGTATTATTTTACTGAAAGGGTAGTTGATGCTTAGAATAAACTTCCAGCAGAGGTAGTGAGACTTTCAACAGTAAATGGCTTCAAACAAGCTTGGGACAAACATCTATACTTTATAAACGTTTTAATACTTTGGGAGGACCAGCAGGTGGTGCTGTTGCGCTGTTTGATTGTTGCCGTGAAACCACAGAGCAGTGTGGTGTCTGAAAGGAAGGAAGTGTGTGTGTGTGTGTGTGCTGCGTACTGGATCAACCCCCCCCACCACGAGACCGGGAGAAGTGGCGGCAGGTGCGGACCGGATCAACTCCCTCCCCTTGAGACCGGGAGAAGCGGCGACGGGTAAACCGGGGGGGGGGGGGGGGCTGTGAGAGGCAGTGGGCGGGGATGACGGAGGACAGAGGAGGTGGTTTGACCAGGAGAGAGACCGAGGGGACCGTGAGGTGACAGGTCTGACCAGGAGAAGCTGCAGGTAAGTGTTCCGCAGACCTCCCAAAGTATTAAAACATTTATAAAGTATAGATGTTTGTCCCAAGCTTGTTTGAAGCCATTTACTGTTCTAAGCATCAACTACCCTTTCAGTAAAATAATACTTTCTAAGATTAGTTTTGAACTTTCATTCAGTTAGTTTGAGGTCATGTCCACGTGTTCTTGATTTTGGTTTCATATTGAAAAAACTGCCCTTCTGAACCTTATTCACCCCCTTGAAGTATTTAAAGGTTTCAGTCATGTCTCCCCTCTCCCTTTTTTTCTCCAGACTGTACATATTAAGTTCCTGAAGACGCTCTCAATATGTTTTAACCCCTACACCTTTCACCATTTTTGTTACCCGCCTCTGGACTCGTTCTATCTTATCAATATCTTTTTGTAAGTAAGGTCTCCAGAACTGGACACAGTATTCTAAATGAGGTCTCACTAAATATCTATATAGGGGAACCAGAACCTCCTTCCTCCTGCTGGTGATCCCTCTAGAGATATAAATGTAAAGGGGAAAGAAGCATAAATGCATAGTACATCTGAAACACAATACAAATTTAAGTAATTTTTCCCAAGAGCACCTGGCTGCAAATGTACTGTATTTTCTGTTCTTTTGGGTGTGATCCTTATGTTCATTAGCCCTTAAGAAGACTGATGCAATAATGGAGCTGCTGGTTACAGGCAACAGCAACCCGACTGTTACTTTTAAATATCAGAATCTGATTGGTTGCTACAAGCAACAGCCCCAGTGATGCTGTAACATTTAGAAATCAGTTCTGTGGTGGGACTCAATAGTAAATCCTTGAGTTATGCCGTGTACACACGACTGGTTTTGCCGTCGGAATATACTCCGAAGGTTTCTCCGATGGGACTCCGACGGAATTCCATTCAAGCGGTCCTGCCTACACACGGTCAAACCAAAGTCTGACCGTCAAGAACGCGGTGACATACAACACTTACGACGGGACTAGAAAAAGGAAGTTCAATAGCCAGTAGCCAATAGCTTCTGTCTCGTATTTGCTTCAGAGAATGCGTCGTTTTTGGTCCGTCAGAACAACATACAGATGATCGGTTTTCACGATAGGAATTGGTTCCGTTGGAAGTATTTAGAATATGTTCCATTTCTAAGTCCGTCAGAATTTTCGAAAAAAAAAAAGTCTGATAAGGCCTACACGTGATCGGAATAGACGATAAAAAGCTTCCGTCGGACTTTTTCTGTCGGACAATCCGCTCCTGTGTACGCGGCTTAAGTGTATACAATTTGGCATCTTATCTAACCATTCAGCTGCCTGCTTTATTTAATTTTTTTAGTCTGTATGTGAAACATGTCATATGATAAACTTCACCTATTCATGTATTAAACCTATACCTATCTTATGCTGCCAGATTTTGTGTTTGCTGACAGGTTTAGGTTTAGTCTAAGTTGTACAGAGATTGCTGTTGTTTACACCTGTGGCCTTGCAAAGCTGCAGGGATTTGTACTGAGGCATGCAACGCTGGATTCCCAGGCAACCCCATGTCTATTACCCAGTACTCATGGGTGCAGAGTAATACTGCTTTCCATGGTAGAACATGACAGTGACATCATCTACACTATAAAAGGGAACCGCACTGCTTTCTAGGAGTGAAATGCTTGTGAGTGCATATAAGTAAGTCTGCTTTAAAAAAAGCTGGAGTGTCCTCTATTACTGTTAAATGTAAGCTATTTACTTTGTACATTCTAGGTTTTGGAATATGGCAGTGGGTTCTGAGCTTAATATTTTAAAAGAATTAAAAAACGTACCTTCTTAAAAATTCTCCAAAAAAAGACCCAAACAATGCAAATAGGAAATCGATCACCACCAACCGATAAATATCTTGTCCAACATATGATTCCCAGCACTGTGAAATAAAATGTCATACAGAATTTAAGATTATTCGGTCAGCACTACTAAACGTTCTATTGCAATGTTACAAATCAGCTGCAAAGCTAATCTGTTACCTGTAGTTCTGTGAATATGCAAAGTTTATATGTCAACTGTAGTTTTACAAACATGCAAAGCTGTGGTCTGTCCCTATCTTGTTGTAGCATCTCACCAGCAGATTAATAAAGCCATCTTTATGGCAAGTCCTCCCCCAGCCATTTTAAACTACCTCTCTTTTTAAAACGGAAGTTAACCCATTTATAAAAAAGTTTAATTTCCGGCACGTGCCGCCCAGTGTCCCTGTGTTCCTGTCCTTAAGTTCCAATATGCAAAAATTCTAGTGTTCCTGAGTTCCACAGTTCCTGTCTCTCTGGTTATGGCCCATGGCCTTATATCTGGCCACTCTTGTCTGCTACCTGCCCTGACTTTTGGCCTATCCCCATTTCGAAGATTGCATTATCAACCTGGCCAAAAATATATACAATTCAAAGTGCGGTGCTCCACCTCACTAATTTATTATTAAACACTACCTATGTAAAAAGTGCAACCTACCAGATATATAGTGAGAAACATAAACTCAAACTCACTTACACAAAAAAATTCCAGAAACTCTGTTGAAAACACAGTGCATACAGTGTGGTCTGTATATATCAGTCTGCAAGTAAAAGTCCTTGCCACAAAATGTGTTCTACACTGTGAAGTAAACTTCCACTATAACACACATGCGTAAAACCTTTCCTCAGGATTTAAAGAACTGTGTTTATCAAATCCTCTTCTCACAATCAACCATCAAGTTGGATGCTTATCCTCATTCACAGAATGAAGTTACAGGAGTAATGGGGCCACCGGTATATAGGATAATATGAACACCCCTTTCCTTCTGGTTAGCACTCTTCCTACACTTTGCTCAAAGATGATCAGATGTTGCCCATAAATAGATAAATTGAAGATCAAATGCTCTCTGTATAAGTTGCTGTTTATTATATGAATAAAATTGTGCTTCACATCACAAATGCTTCACTACAAGTGCATATCTCGCTCCTGTCCTCCCGATGGGTTGCTCGTGTAAACTCCACCCACCTGCACCCTCCTTGCTCTACATGTTACGTCTTGTTACGTCTTGGGGACTTCCTCAAAATCTAGGGGCCATTGGGATTACAGAAAGCCTATTGGGACATTTCGACCCCTTGCTAATAAGAAACAAGGTACACAAAAGTACCTGCCATAGCCCAATGAAAAAAAAAATTGATGTATTGACTTGGGTACAATCAGCCTGCGTATACATGGTAAATCTCGGCCAGTCCCTGCTGAAACGGCCAAGATTCGAACCGTCTATGGTCAGTTAAATACAAAGTATCTAAGTAGGCAGAGATAAAAGTTTGCATTTACAAACTGTGACATTTTTACTGCAAAACAGGAACATTGTAACCTGTTAACCATAGCTACTGGTCACAAAAGTCTTTAAACGAATTAAAAAAGTACAGAGACAAAACAAAAGAACTAAGACCGATAAGAACATGTTGCTGCCAGAGTGCTAGTATACCTGTTTAAGAGAAACTCCTGTCAAGATGTTAAATAAACATTTGAAATAGATATGGTTACAAGTTTTTAAAACTCTTTTTGTTGTTCTCAAACAGTTGTAAAAAAGTTATGAGCCTGTAGGTGTACAACGCATGTTATATTTAAAATCCAAGGTTGTAGAGTATAATAAACATTCAGCATAATACAATTAAAAGTGTAAAGCCTCGTACACACGATCGGATTGTTGGCCAACAAAACCGTGGACTTTTGTCCGAAGGGTGTTAGCCCAAACTTGTCTTGCATACACACGGCACACAACTGTTGGCCAATAATCACAAACGTAGTGACGTACTACATGTTTTTTCAGCTCTTTAGTGCCACCCTTTGGGCTCCTTCTGCTTATTTTGTGTTAGTAGAAGTTTGGTGAGTGTTTATTCACGCTTTTCATTTTGTGCTTTTCAGTTCGTTGCTGATCGTCGTTCGTCAATCAGCCATGTTGCGGAATCGGAGGAGATAACGTGTTATTTATTATTGGCCTTGGAGTTATTGCCTTGACATTATTTTTTTGGTTAAATATTGATTTGATTAGGTATATTTTCTATATTTTTGGATGCATAGAATGCACTTTTTGGTTAAGTTCTATTGGCAGATAGCATGTCTAATTTTATTTGTTTCCTTTTTTAATGCACAATAAAAAAAATTGTGGAGAATAATACTTGGCTGTGTTTTACTTCAATTGACAGTTTGGGAGTAGGCAGTTACATACAATGTAAAATTGACAAGGGACACCAACATAGTTGTATCTTTGATCTTAAAAAAGACAGTATAATGGTGTTGTGGTAACTTGCCCCCCCCCAAAAAACAATAAATAAATAATAATATTATTCTTGATATCATTAGAAAAAAAAAAGCCTTTGAAAATTTGTTTGCAATAACTCCATCAGTATCACCAGCAAAGCAGCTTCATTATTATCTTCATTATTATCCCATTAAAGAAGAAGAGAATGTGCGCTGCATTTCAAAATTTCATAATTTGCCATGTCACGAATGTTAATTCTCCATTACGATCGCTAGTTTACAAGACCGACCGCTTCTAGCTAGTCCTTGCTTCCGAGCATGTGTGTTTGTACTTTTGTCCGCAGAAAATTTTAAAACCTGCTATCCAATATTTGTCCGCGGAGAATCCGTCAAGTCCGATGGAGCATACACACGGTCGGATTTTCTGCCAACAGCCAACAGCCTGTCATCACACATTTCCCGATCCGATCGTGTGTACGAGGCTTAAATGTTGACAGTCTCAGATGAATGATTGTTTGATATGTGTGCTTTACATATGAGGGTAAACATATTGTGTTCTATAATTGCTATGTTATTTGGACAAGATCAACCTACCTTGGGGGAATTTCTTTTTACTACAGTGCCTTGGAAAAGTATTCATACCCCTTGACATTTTTCACATTTATTTTATTGGGATTTTATGTGATAGACCAAAACAAGGCACATCATTTTGAAGTAGAAGAAAAATGATGAAAGATTTTCAACATTTTCTAAAAATAAATATCTGAAAAGTGTGGCATGCATTTGTATTCAGCCCCTTTACTCTGATACCCCTAACTAAAATCTAGTGGAACCAATTGCATTCAGAAGTCACCTAATTAGTACATAGAGTCCACCTGTGTGTAATTTAATCTCAGTATAAATACAGCTGTTCTGTGAAGCCCTCAGAGGTTTGTTAGAGAACCTTAGTGAACAAACAGCATCATGAAGGCCAAGGAAAACAGCAGACAGGTTAGGGATAAAGTTATGGAGAAGTTTAAAGCAGGGTTAGGTTTTAAAAAAAATAAATATCTCAAGCTTTGAACATCTCACAGAGCACTGTTCAAATCCATAAATGGAAAGAGAATGGCACAACTGCAAACCTACCAAGACATGGCCATCCACCTAAACTGACAAGCCGGGCAAGGAGAGCATTAATCGGAGAAGCAGCCAAGAGGCTCATGGTAACTCTGAAGGAGCTGCAGAGATCCACATCTCAGGTGGAAGAATCTGTCCACAGAACAACTATTAGTCGGGCACTCCACAAATCTTTGCCTTTATGGAAGGTGGCAAGAAGAAAGCCATAAGAAGTCCCGTTTGTAGTTTTCAAGAAGCCATGTGGGGGACACAGCAAATATGTGGAAAAAGGTGCTCTGGTCAGATGAGACCAAAATTTTACTTTTTGACCTAAAAGCAAAACGTTATGTGTGGTGGAAAACTAACACTGCACATCACCCTGAACACACCATCGCCACCCTGAAACATGGTGGTGGCAGCATCATGTTGTGGGAATGCTTTTCTTCAGCAGGGACAGGGAAGCTGGTCAGAGTTGATGGGAAGATGAATAGAGCCAAATACAGGGCAATCTTAGAAGAAAACCTGTTATGCCGGGAACACACGAGCGGACCTTTCGACAGCAAAGGTCCGACGGAACGAATCTGCCAGACAATTCGATCGTGTGTGGGCTTCATCAGACTTTTGCTGTCGAAAAATCAGATGGACTTTAGATTTAGAACATGTTTCAAATCTTTCCGACGGACTCGAGTCCGGTCTAAAAATCCGTTCGTCTGTGTACTAGTCCGACGGACAAAAAATGACGCAAGGGCAGCTATTGGCTACTGGCTATGAACTTCCTTATTCTAGTCCCTCCTTACGTCATCACGTTCAAACCAACGGACTTTCGAACAGACTTTAGTCTGTTCCTGTGTGTCCAAGTCCGGTCGTTCGAAAGTCCGTAGTAACTGGGTCGAAAGTCCGTCGGAAAGACCGTTGGACCATTGATGCTGAAAAGTCCACTCATGTGTACGCGGCATTAGAGTCAGCAAAAGATTTGAGGCTGGGGCAGAGGTTCACCTTCCAGCAGGACAACGACCCTAAATATACAGCCAGAGCTACAATGGAATGGTTTAGATGAAAGCATATTCATGTGTTAGAATGGCCCAGTCAAAGTCCAGACCTAAATCCAATTAAGAATCTGTGGCAAAACTTGAAAATTGCTGTTTACAGACGCTCTCCATCCAATCTGACAGAGCTTGAGATATTTTGCAAAGAAGAATGGGCAAAAATGTCACTCTTTAGATCCGCAAAGCTGGTAGAGACATACCCAAAAAGACTTCCAGCTGTAATTGCAGTGAAAGGTGGTTCTACAAAGTATTGACTCAAGGGGGCTGAATACAAATGCACACCACACTTTTCAGATATTTAATTGTAAAAAAATTGGAAAACCATTTATCATCTTCCTTCCACTTTGCAATTATGTGCCACTTTGTGTTGGTCTATCACATAAAATCCCAATAAAATACATTTACATTTTTGGTTGTAACATGACAAAATGTGGAAAATTTCAAGGGGTATGAATACTTTTTCAACGCACTGTATACATGAACTTCTTTGATGGTATGATCTGTTTGATCAACATTTTCCACCATGATACACTGGGAAGGGAAGTTAGAGGGGGGTTGGGTCTTCCATCCAATAGCAATGGCTCTATGTGCCATGAACAATGCTTCATTAGGAAGTATTCTAGTATATTGCGGCCAACATTCTTTATCACTTAAGCAGGTCATACATGATTCATATTTTTTCGTTCAACCAGTGGGTTAAACAAAAAATAAAACATATGAGCAAATTCCCTTATGCACACATTGGAGGTGGATGGGGGAATCCTTCCCACTGCGGTATTGTATTTTGACAGTGTGGAGCCTTCACCGTTGACAGAATACAATGATCCCTGTTGCCGGTTACATAAATTTCGATCCATGTATGGCCGGCTTTATACCAAACAGACAGATTTCAGGTGTTAAGGGGAAAAGTTGTTGTAGTAAATCAGCAAGGAAGGCAATTACTTGTCTCTAAAAGTCAGCAATAACTGGACAATTTCAAACAATATGTACAAAATATGCTTGAGGTTGGGAACATCTTATACAATTAGAAGTAGACATGCGTTCCATAAAATTAAGGCTGGGTTCACACCATTGCGAATTGGATGCGGGCAGTCCGCATCCAATTCGCAATAGCAGAAGATTTTGACTCTCTATGGAGCCAGTTCACATATCTCCACAGCCGTTCCGGTACGATTTGCACGAAAACGATGTGCGTCTTTTGGTCTGTTTCAGGTCCGAATTCAGCCCAAAATTCAGGCTGAAATCGAACCTGAAATGGTGAACCAGGATGCACCGGACCCCTGCTGTGAGTCGCATGTGGCTCATATGTGAACCAAGCCTTAAACATAAAAGAGTTGCGAATGGACAAATAAAATATTAATAATAGTGAATATAAATTAATAATCAATATCAACTTGACTATCAATCACAGGAAACTGTGAACATAAACACAGTGATCACTACATGAAAAAAAAAAAAAAAAATTAGTTAAACATATCACACACATGGTAATCATATCAAATTAAGTCTCAGGAAACAACTGTGCATAAATCTCTATGGCTCCAGAAAATGGAACATAAATACTTCTACGTGCAGTAAATGTTACACCAGGACTCCAGTGCAGCACTCAACATATAATCATGGTCATCTCAGTGTAAAGATGTGCTCTCACCTTTAAATGTGAACCCATATGCCAGTACAAGTCATCTACAGGGTGCACCTTGCCCAGATCAACAGGGGTAATCAGTTGGGTACAGGATCTCTTCAAACTTCCTTTGACACCATTAGATGTATACCACTTTAAGAGGTTTCCTCCACTCACAGTGAGCTCCATTCACAAAGTGGTATCTTACCAGATCTGAGTATGCGGTAAGATACCACACAGAGTTTTTTCTTTATTAAAATGAATAACACATGCGCTATTTTTTTAAGTCATGCAGTATTTTAGTAGTGAAAGCCTGCGGTAATTTAACAAACAGTGTAAATAGCTGGTTGTGAAGGAGTGGTAGGCCAACAGCATCCTTAACAACCAGTAAACAACATGGTTGTTAAGGAGCAGGTGGTCGCTGCATCCTTAACAACCAATGAGTCATCAGCTGTCAGCAGAGTTCTCCGCTAACGGCTGAATGTAAAGAAAAGAATTGCCGCTATTTAAAAAGTGCTGAAAAAAATGGCATGGGGTCACCCCCAATCCATACCAGGTCTTTTGGGTCTGGTATGGATTTTAAGGGAAACCCCATGCCAAATTAAAAAAACAAAACAAAACAACGTTGGGTCCCTTCAGAATTCATACCAGACCCTTATCCGAGCATGCAGCCCGGCAGGTCAGGAAAGTGTGTGTGGGGGGGGGACGAGTAAGCGCCCCCCCCTTCCTGAAATATACCAGGCCACTTGCCCTCAACATAGGGGTGTGCTTTGGGGGATATGGGAGTTTGGGGAAACCATGCTGACAGCTGATGACTCATCGGTTGCTAAGGACCAGGCGGCCGCCCGCTCTTTAACAACCATGTTGTTTACTGGTTGTTGAGGATGCCGGCAGCTGCTGGTTCATTAACTAGCTCATACTAGGGCCACTACCTATTTAGTGCATGCATTTATTTATTTCCTTTTGTGAATTGACTTTAACTCCTGTTTTATGTGGTATTTACAGAGCGTTTTTGCTTTATGCGGTAAATACCACATAAAGCAATAGCGAATTGACATTTTGAGGATTGCATGCTGTATTTGGGAAAACACCTAAATACAGCTTGCGATCTGCTTTTGTGAATAGAGCCCCTAATCACTAGTGCTCAAATTAGATAAATACCTCCATGGTGTAGTATTACCGTAAAAAGTTCACTTTGTTAAAAAATATTGAACTCACAAAATGACTTGTTTTGAGAGTAAGTGGCAACGCATAAGTTTTTGGTTAGAGATACTGTTAATAATTCTGGTATATAATATGCAATTAAATCAAATCAATTGCTGACAATACAAACATATTAGAAGACAATTTATCCCAGTCTTCTGTGGACAAAGTTGGGATAAGCTTTTAGAGTTGCCATTGGTTTCCAACTACAAGAGGAGATTTGCCCAGTTTGGTATATAGTGAATAGGAATATAAAGTAGAAATTCAAGATGATCACAAGTATGTGGATGACAAAACTTAGAAAGAACAATTGTTTTAATAAGGCCCCTTTCACATGGGTCTGCCTGTCAGTTTTTCAGGAACCGATTGGACCCTCCACTATCCTTAGTGTAGTGGTGAATGTAAATGGACATGTGTCTGTTTACCCGCGACAACATCTGATCCAATCCACTAAAAACAGATGGGATCTGTTCCCCATACATATAGTGGATCGAATCTGATGCCGGCAGGTGTAAACAGACCACCCATAGAGGAGAGCGGGCATAAGCAGAGTGGACACGGATCAGCCATCCACCTGCATAGCCGGGATCAGTGGGCAGATTCCCCGCTGAGCAGGTGGAGTGTCGGCAGAGGCTGCCCCATGTAGAAGGGGCCTAACATTTATTCTGCTTACCACTAACAGTTTGTTTTTAACACACTTCAGTGGAGGAGTTATATTATTAGAGGGGACAAGTGAGGATGTCTGTGTTCTCACAATGCTTAAACATTTAAAGACATGTGCTATATTAAAGTGGAATTACAGCCTAACACTAAGTATTCTGAATAATGTTTCCGCCCCTCTTGCTACCTGTAGGTGGGTGCAGCGTTGTGCAATGGCAATAATACACACAGTCCCAGTGCGATAACTTGTATTGAAATAATGTAAAGATAGTTCACAAACACCCGGTGGGAAGGAAGCCCAGCCGGGAACACTCACAGTTCCAACCGCGTGTAGGAAGCAGGTTTCAAATGAACTGACAGCGTTTGTAAAGAGGGGCAGAATGCGGCCTAGCCATCTTGAGCCCAAGCAGGCAGAGGTCTAGAGAGACCCTATGCTTTCCCTCCTTATCAGGAACCTTTCCCTTCTGCTAGAGCTGTCCCTAACAGACAAGGTACCTTACCCTACGCTACCCACTCGCATAAAGTGCGCCAAACCCAGGGGCCAGGGTCTTTAATAGACTCTGCCACACCTAAGATGGCTGCCATAGACACATGGGCAGCCAGCATCCAATCGGATCACTGCCCCAGTGACCCAGGAAACCATAGAGGAACCAGGTTTCTCATGACTTCCTTTCCCTCTGTCTTGCCACTGCAGTTAAGCGCCACCTGCAGTGAAGACAGTAGGCTGCACCTGCCCGCATACCTATCCTGCCTGTGTAAAAAAAGATATGTAAACATATCTTTTTTTTAGTCCGGACAGTCATGTGATCCCATAGCTCTGGCTCCCCTGTGTCAGTCAGCAGTGGCTGCAAGAGAGGGGAGGGATGTTGACAATGGCTGGGACATGGGAGCCTATGAGTGACATTACAGTTCCTTTAATTTTCAGCTGTTGTCGAGCGCCCCCTCCTGTCTCCTGCAGCCACTGTTTACTGACACAAGGAATCCTGTGATGGTACCAGGCTAAAAAAAGGTAGGTTTTCAGATTTTTTTTAGACAGGCTAGGCAGGATAGGTAGCAGGAGGGGGGAGGGAACTTTTTTTTAGCATAGTTAGTGTTAGGCTGGAAATCCACTTTCAAGGGAGATTGAGGCAAGATGGTAGCGGTTTTTAAGATAAGAGCCAAATTACTGACTTCTGCCAATTAATCCTAAATTTAGAGCAAGGATATAGTATTACATTTCACCAAGGTACAGTCAGTAAATTTATCTCCCAGCAGTTCCTAATCTCATGTTTTTGCTAAGACTCAGATCCTTCCCATCACAGCCCCTACCTGCTTCACATCAGGACAGAGAGCAGGAGATGAAACAGGTCTGAATGGAGGGCAGGAGATACCCAAATTTTCCTGCTAACAAGCAGGTGATTGGTTGCTAGCTTCACTTTTTAACCTGAAAACAGGGCAGCTCCCACCCTCTGTCCAGACCTGTTTCACCTCCTGCTCTCTGCCCTGCTGTGAAGATGACAGCAGCTGCAGGGACACAGGCAGCTGAATGGTGCTGCTGTTGTGGTTCAGACAGGACTGTCACTCAGTCCAGGTCTAAACCGCAGTCTGATATTTAGTTATTCCTGGTCTAAAGTATTCTCCAAACAGTGCAATAGTTTAAAGAGAGGCTTTGTCCTAAATAAATTCATTTTAAGTATGTTAATAGCAAGAGCCTCTATTGCCATAGCAGATAGAAGTAGAGACAGGGTGCATTCTTGCTTCGTACCTCTGTTAGGATGAGGAAATTAGACCATTGGCCAAAATATTAGATTGTGAAGAGGAATAATGTATACATATCCATTTCCTAAAATGTGTGCCTAAACCAAAATGATTGAGGCAAGCTAGTAAAAATGGCCACTCTACAGAATCAAGGGTCTTCTCTATAACCAGAGACCAAGACACATGCATCTGGCCTGAAAGTTGAGCCAGGACATAAGTCTTGTTAACATTAATCGTGGATACCAGGAATAAAGTCAGTTTAGTCACTATGTATAAGAGATACTATAACAGATCAACTTAGTTTCCAGAGATCTGTAATCAAGGTTTAGAATGAAAGATAGAGCTGTAAGAAGTACAGTCCACTAGATCCTTATCAGCACCATACTGGCATCATATATCGAGTTTGGTAGTCGTCCACCAACTACAAATGAGGCTGTTAATGGATCACTGAACAGCAACCGCTCCCCAAGTCTTATACTTACCAGTCTTCACTTCTAAGATTTAGTATCCTGCATGGGCTCTTCTTGTTCTGTGCATGCACAACATAATCTCTATTTTTTCCTATCAAATGGTCACTGACCACTAGGATAAAATAATAAATGTCCTTTTCATTAGAAAGTATGAGGATTGTGGAGTCTATGTGTACAGAACAGCCAGGCCAGGAGGCTTCCAAAGTGTTCTACTTTAATGTTTATGGTATACTAGTGTAGCACCCTCTAGTTTGCTACTAGCAGTAGTACAGGCACATTTATCTGGCCTAGGGATAAACCTGAGGCATGAAATCTGGGTCAAGGTTATGGATGAGTCATCCCGGCATCTCTCTGGTGCCTCATCCTGTTTCTAGAATGTTGGAGAACATTCTAGAAGATAGTGGGCAGAAGCTAGGAGGGGATGCCTTGTATATTAAGGGGCCCTTAGCCAATCCCCAGGAAGTGGGCCTGGCAGGGGACTAAGGAGCTCTTAAATAGGAATGAGCAATGTCAGTCAGGAGGTCGAGGTGGAAGATTGAGAAGCAGTGCTAAGGGGAATCTATAATTGGCCCTTGTGGGACCCCTGGCGAGGAGGGGTTTTAGCTCAGGCTGGAGCTCGGCCTGGAAGGATCCCACCACATGAGCCAGTTGGAGGGTTGGAGGGACCCTAAACGGAGAGGCGGCAGGAGCAAGAAGAGACAGTGAGTAGATCAGCACGGTCCAGGGACAGACAAGGGGAGAGACTGCAGCTGCCTGACTATGCTTACTTACAAAAGGTAGGAACATTAGTTCAAAAAAAGGGCAACCTCATGACACATGACACATCGAGGTATATATATATATATATATATATATATATATATATATATATATATATATATATATATATATACAGGAGGTTTGCCACTCGTACTATGGCTGTGTTCCACAACATAAGTATGCAATTAAAAACTTGCTTTGAAAGTAATTCCCAATATACAATATTGGTTTACACAAGGGCTTAAACAGTTCAGCAGTTTTTGCCTTCCAAATAAATTTAGTTGTTCCAACAACTCCAGGATGAGTTCCAAAATCAATTTAATTATACATTTAATTATTTTCAAATGCACCGTGTTGTGCATTCCCAGTTTGGCCTCTCTGCAAAATATCCTTGGTTTTATTAGTCCTTGAAAAAAAAATACACAACAGTTGGACTAAACCAAGCTGATTTTCACCTACTATGCAGCAATAAAGGCCACATTTGATTCACATACTAGAGATCCAAAGATACATGGCAAACCCAATTGCTAGATCTCTAGCGTTTGATGATTCATATTACAGGATAATACAGTTTACCTTTTAAGCTTTAAATTTAAGCTTTTCCACCAGACATATTATACTTGGTTCTGGCTCTATAAGTTCAGTCTACACTCCTCTCCATTGTGTTTTCAGGGCTGTGGCAAAGTGGCATATTATTTTCATACTTGCCCTTTGGTTTACGGTTGCTGAAGAGAAGTGAACAACTTATGCCGCGTACACACGACCGGTTTTGCCGTCGGAATAAACTCCGAAGGTTTCTCCAACGGAACTCAGACGGAATTCCATTCAATCGGTCTTGTCTACACACGGTCAACCCAAAGTCCGACCAAAGTCCGACCGTCCAGAATGCGGTGACGTACAGCACTTACGACGGGACTAGAAAAAGGAAGTTCAATAGCCAGTAGCCAATATCTTCCGTCTTGTACTTGCTTCAGGGCAAGTGTCGTTTTTGGTCTGTCAGAACAGTATACAGACGAGCGGTTTTCCCGATAGGAATTGGTTCAGTTGGAAATATTTAGAACATGTTCTATTGCTAGGTCCGTCAGAATTTTCGAAAAAAACGGTCAGATGAGGCACACACACGATCGGAATAGACGATGAAAAGCTTCCGTCTGGCTTTTTCTGTCGGACATTCCGCTCGTGTGTACGCGGCTTTAGCTTCTACTGTTCTCTGCCCTGTGTCTGTAATCCAAAAGCTTGTCTTTGTGAAATGTTTGAAGGCATGCCAAAATATGCTAAAACTTCCTACATATTTTGTGCTTTTTTTGTCAAGAAGATAATTTTGCTCACATGGAAGAGCTCTCACTCCCTGACATTGGTGGAATGGTTCTTTT
Organism: Aquarana catesbeiana; assembly: GCF_042186555.1. NCBI lineage: Eukaryota > Metazoa > Chordata > Amphibia > Anura > Ranidae > Aquarana > Aquarana catesbeiana. The sequence goes on from NC_133329.1 coordinate 157,172,118, forward strand.
TGGTTAACTCTATACCCCTGTTAAATAAACTTTGTTATAAACACCAGATAACATATCCTTCATCTGGTATTCCGTATGCTCCTTACAACTCCTATGGCATTATGATCTCCGAGGATGAAGGAGAGAATATTGTTTTTTTGTGAATTGTTTACTTTGAACTGGGAAAGCCTCAATAAAACTATGTTCATAATTTAGAGCACCAAATGCTTTTTGCAGACGTAGTTATTACCTTGTAATGGTAATGTAATGGACCCAGCAGGCTACATCCACTACAAGCTACCTGCAGAAAACTACAGGAAGAGGTTGGAAGCAAGACTAGTTACCCTGCACAAGGACAGAGAGCAGCAGGGACTGGTCTTTATTACAGGAAGCTCCTGCACAGAAGCAAAGTTTCACACTGGATTACTGCACAGATCTGGAAAAAATAATACTCTATACAAAACACACTATGGGGTAGATTTATTAAAACTGGTGCACTCAGAATCTGGTGCAGCTGTGCATGGTAGCCAATCAGCATCTAACTTCAGCTTGTTCAATTAGGCTTTGGCAATAAAACCTGGAAGCTGATTGGTTTCTATGCAGAGTTGCACCAGATTTTGCACTCTCCAGTTTTAGTAAATAACCCCCTATGACTTAAGTAAAAATACACATGCCTATTGTATTTTCACAATGTATGCATATGTCAGAGTTCAGCTTTAAACATTATTTTTGCATTCATAATACAGGGACCTGGTATAGTTACAGTAGGTTTCAAGGAAGTAAATAATGGGTCAATGCAATAGGTGGCCCTACAAATTTACCACCACAGAATAAGTTGCAGTGGAAACACCTCTCTTAACCAGTTGCCGACCGCAACACACCGATATACGTTGGCACAATGGCACGGGAAGGCATAAGGGCTTACCTGTACGTCCCTGCCTACCCGCAGCGGGGGGTCCGATTGGACCCCCCTCCCGGTGCCTGCGGCGGTCAGATTAGCTCTAGCGATCCTTGCTGAGGGGGAGGCCACTGACCCCCTCACGATCGCTCCTCGTAAAGTTTCCTCGGCTTCTGAACTGTAAACAGAAGCGGAGGAAGTGATGTCATCGCTCCTCTTGAAGCCTTTTCGTTACGGCTTCCGAGGAGAGAAGACATCAAGTAAGTTTGCACCAAACACTACACTAACAGTAGAACACGCAAGCACACTTTTCACCCCCCGATCACCTCCCTGCACCCCCAGTCACAGTGACACCAATAGCGTTTTTTTTTTTTTTTTTTTTTACTGATTATTGCATTGGTGTCATTTGTGACTGTTATAAGTGGTAGGGCAGTTAGTGGTAGTCCCCTTTAGGTCTAGAGTACCCCTCTAACCCCCCCTAATAAAGGTTTAACCCCTTGATCACCCCCCCCCCCTGTCGCCAGTGTCACTAAGTGATCATTTTTCTGATTGCTGTATTAGTGTCACAGGTGACGCAAGTTAGGCAGGTAAGTATTTAGGTTCGCTGTCAGCTTTTTATAGCATCATGTACCCCCATATACTACCTAGTAAAGGTTTTAACCCCCTGATTGCCCCCTAGTTAACCCTTTCACCAGTGATCACTGTATAACTGTTACGGGTGATGCTGGTTAGTTAGTTTGTTTTTTTTAGTATCAGGGCACCCACCGTTTATTACCTAATAAAGGTTTAACCCTTTCATGACTAAGCCTATTTTTGAAATTTGGTGTTTACAAGTTAAAATCCATATTTTTTGCTAGAAAATTACTTAGAACCCCCAAACATTATATATATTTTTTTAGCAAAGAATCTAGAGAATAAAATGACGATTGTTGCAATATTTTTTATCACACGGTATTTGTGCAGCGGTGTTTTAAACGCAAATTTTTGGAAAAGTGACACTTTCATGAATTTTAAAAAATCCAAACAGTAAAGTTACCCCAATTTTTTTGTATAATGTGAAAGATGATGTTACGCCGAGTAAATAGATACCAAACATGTCACCCTTTATAATTGCACGCACTCGTGGAATGGCGACGAACTACGGTACCTTTGAATTTCCATAGGCGACGCTTTAAAAAAATTTTACGGTTACCAGGTTTGAGCTACAGAGGAGGTCTAGGGCTAGAATTATTGCTCTCGCTCTGACGATCGCGGCGATACCTCACATGTGTGGTTTGAACACCGTTTACATATGCGGGCGCGACTTCCGTATGCGTTTTCTTCGCTGCGCGAGCTCGCGGGGACAGGGGCACTTTAAAAAATTTTTTTTTTTTTTTTTTATTTAATTTATTTATTTTTGTACTTTATAAATTGTGTTTAAATTTTTTTTTTTTTTTTTTTACTTTTATTGCTGTCACAAGCAATGTAAACATCCCTTGTGACAGTAATATGTGGTGACAGGTACTCTTTATGGAGGGATCGGGGGTCTAAAAGACCCCCCATCCCTCCTTTACACTTCAAAGTATTCAGATCGCCGAAAACGGCGATTCTGAATACTGTGTACTTTTTTAAATTCGGCGCCATTGGCAGCCGAGTAAACGGGAAGTGACGTCATGACGTCGCTTCCGCATTTACAAGAAGAAGGCTGGAACGAAGCCGCTCGCAGCTTCGTTCCAGTCCGCCCCCAGCCGCCGAAGGCAGCGGACCGGACACCGGGCCTCCCGATCGCACGGGAGGCCCGGTAACAGCGGCGGGAGGCGGCGGGAGGGGGGGGATGTCCCCTCCCGCTCCTCCGGTATAACAACCGAGCGGCTTTTAGCCGCATCGGTTGTTATATTCGGGTAGCCGATCGCCCGCTGAAAACAACGGTACCGGGATGATGCCTGCAGCTGCGGGCATCATCCCGGTATAACCCCGGAAAGCCGAGGACGCATATATGCGTTCGGTCGGCGGGAAGGGGTTAACCCCCTGATCGGCCGGCGGGTGATATAAGTTAGGTTTTAGGGTCAGATAGGGTCTGCGTCGCCCCAGGCAGCGTCAGGTTAGTGCCAGTACCGCTGACACCCACGCACGCAGCACACACCTCCATTAGTGGTATAGTATCTGAACGGATCAATATCTGATCTGATCACATCTATACTAGCGTCCCCAGCAGTTTAGTGTTCCCAAAAACGCAGTGTTAGCGGGATCATCCCTGATACCTGCTAGCACCTGCATTTTGCCCCTCCACCCAGCCCACCCAAGTGCAGTATCGATTGATCACTGTCACTTACAAAACACTAAACACATAAATGCAGCGTTCGCAGAGTCAGGCCTGATCCCTGCGATCGCTAACAGTTTTTTTGGTAGCGTTTTGATACAGTCGTTAACAGTCAGGAGATTTTTTACCTATGAGTCTCACTACTGTACCACTAAATTTAGAGCCCAAAATGGCAAATCGAAGGTACAGTAGTAAAGAGGCCTACACATTTCTGAGCATGACAGATAGTGATAAGGAAGTCACTCATCTGTCAGATTCAGGCTCAGAATATGAACCTGTAGACAGCAGCGGCTCCATGACAGACAGTGCTGACAACGGAGTTGTGGTCCCTGCCAAGGTCAGGCGTACCAGACCCCAATCTTCTTCTGCTGTTGAGGTGCAAGAACCGCAGGGCTCTCGTATGGAGCAGAGAAGTACTAGCGGCGCTATGCCTTCTGGTGAACTGGCAAGCACCGGTAGTACACCCTGGTCGTATATCCAGCACTGCAGTAACACTTGGGGACGTGGCAAGTCCCATAAGTGCAGTTCAAGCTGGCGAGGTGGCAAGCGCAAGTAGTGTCCCGCTGCCACCAAGAAGACAAATACAGGCCCGTCGTGCCCATAGTGCCCTTCCTGCTGCATTCGCCAATCCTAATTGGGAACCCACCACTTCTGCAGCACCCGTACTTCCCCATTCACTGGCCAACCCAGCATTCAGGTGGAAACAGTTGATTTTACGTCACTTGATTTTTATTCAATGTTTTTCACCGAAGATCTCTATAGATCTATTGTGGACCAAAGCAATTTGTACGCTGGTCAACACATCGCCACTATTCCCCAGTCCTCCCTTGCCAGAGATTGGAAACCAATTATGGTTTCTGAATTTATGATCTTTCTGGGCCTATCCCTCCTCATGGGCATAACCAAAAAGAGTGAGTTGCGGTCATATTGGTCCACTGACCCAATTCACCATATGCCCGTGTTCTCTGCTTCCATGGCCAGGGCACGATACGAGCAGATTTTGCGGTTCATGCACTTCAACAACAATGAACTCTGTTGTCCTCGTGGAGACCCTGGATACGATCGGCTCTACAAAATTCTGCCTCTCGTAAACCACTTCAACCAATGTTTTGCAGACTTGTTTACTCTCCATCAAGTTGTCTGCGTTGATGAGTCCCTGATTAAGTTTTCTGGCCGCTTGTCATTCAAACAGTATCTTCCCAGCAAGCGTTCCCAGTCAAGATGTATAAGCTCTGTGACAGGGCCACAGGCTATACATGTAGTTTTATGGTTTACGAGGGAAGAGATAGTCACGTAGAGCCGACAAACTGCTCTGACTACATAGGAAGCGCTGGCAAGATTGTGTGGGACTTGGTGTCACCCTTATTTGGAAAGGAGTACCACTTATACGTGGACAATTATTACACGAGCGTGCCACTTTTTAGTCACTTGTTTGATCATCAGATTGGAGCATGTGGCACCGTGCGAGCTAATCGCTGGGGCTTTCCCCAGCGGCTTGTAGATTCTTAGGCTGGGGGAGAAGGCCTACTTGAAGTGAAATAACTTGCTCGCTATGAAGTGGAGGGATAATAAGAATGTTTTCGTTCTTACCTCCCTTCATGCAGACATGACTGTCCAAATTACTACGGTGACTGGTGTTGTGGAGAAACCCCTCTGTGTCCACGAATATAACCAAATATGGCAGGGGTGGACCTCTACGACCAGTTGTTGGCGCCATACCTAGTTGCCTGTAAGGCCAGACGCTGGTATAAAAAAGTGTCTGTATACTTATTTCAATTGGCTTTGCTGAACGCTCATGTGCTATACAGAGCTTCAGGATGGACTGGATCCTTCCTTAAATTCCAGGAAGAGATCGTCAGAGCCCTTCTGTTTCCAAACGATGCTCCACCTCACCTTCCCAATCCAAATGTAGTAAGCCGGCTGCATGAGAGGCATTTTCCTTATGTCCTCCCGAGTACCCCTACCCAATGAGCCCCTCAAAGAAAATGTCATGTCTGTAGACAGCGCGGATATTGGGCGTGAAACCCACTATTATTGTCCCTCCTGTCCTGACAATCCTGGTCTTTGCATTGGTGAATGTTTTGAGCACTACCATACACTAGTTGAGTTTTAGCGTAGGGTACAGCATTGCACAGACTAGGCACACTTTCACAGGGTCTCCCAAGATGCCATCGCATTTTGAGAGACCCGAACCTGGAACCGGTTACAGTTACAAAAGTTACAGTTACAAAAAAAAGTGTAAAAAAAAAAAAAAAAAAGTAAAGAAAAAAATATATAAAATAAAAAAAAACAAAAATAGTTGTCGTTTTATTGTTCTCTCTCTCTCTATTCTCTCTCTATTCTTCTGCTCTTTTTTACTGTATTCTATTCTGCAATGTTTTATTGTTATTATGTTTTATCATGTTTGCTTTTCAGGTATGTCATTTTTTATACTTTACTGTTTACTGTGTTTTATTGTTAACCATTTTTTTGTTTTCAGGTACGCCATTTAGATGCAGCGCGGATTTATTTATCTTGACAGCAACAGCGTTTGCTCCCATGATACATAAAGCCATGACTCCAGCGCTGTCGGAGGTGATTTCACCACCACAGTTAAAAAAAAGAGCATATATGCCGAAGCATGGGGGCAGCAGGGGCGGAGGAGTGATTTGCTTCTACCTTTTGCGGGTGGATGCCCCCATGCTTCGGCATATATATATTTTAGGCACAGATTACGTTAAAAAATGTTTTCTTTTTTACTGTGTTTTTTTGTATTTGCTTTGCAGGTATGGTATGTCTTACTGTTATACTGTAATGTTACTTTGTTTTATTGTTAACCATCATTTGCTTAGCAGGTACGCCGTTCAGTTGCAGCGCAGATTTATCCATCTTGACAGCAACAGCGTTTGCTCCCACAATACATAAAGCCGTGACTCCAGCGCTGTAGGGGTGATTTCACCACCACAGTTAAAAAAAAAGAGCATATATGCCGAAGCAAGGGGGCAGCAGGGGTGGAGGAGCGATTTGCTCCTAACTTTTGGGGCGGATGCCCCCATGCTCCGGCATATATAAATTGTGCATGTATACCCATCATTAGAAGTGGGTGGATGAAGGGAGTTATTCTAATGGTGGGCATACCCACCGATCAATCTCTTTTTTTCGTTCAGCCCACAGGCTGCATAAAAAAAAAGATTACAATATATGCCCAACAAGGACCAGCAACGTACTGGTATGTCGCTGGACTTTGAGTGGTTATACCAGAATGATGCATGCAGGTTTAGGTATCATCTTGGTATCATTCTTTTCAGCCAGGGGTCAGCTTTCATGTAAAAGCAATCCTAGCGGCTAATTAGCCTCTAGACTGCTTTTACAAGCAGTGGGAGGGAATGTCCCCCCCTCCCACCGTCTTCCATGTTTTTCTCTGGCTCTCCTGTCCCAACAGGGAACCCTAGAATGCAGCCGGTGATTCGGCCAGCTGACCATGGAGCTGATCAGAGACCAGAATGGCTCCAATCATCTCTATGGCCTAAGAAACCTGAAGCTACGAGCATTTCATGATTTAGATTTTGCCGGATGTAAACAGCACCATTGGGAAATTGGGAAAGCTTTTTATCACACCAATCTTGGTGTGGTCAGATGCTTTGAGGGCAGAGGAGGGATCTAGGGTCTAATAGACACCATTTTTTTCAAAAAAAAGTACCTGTCACTACCTATTATCATAGGGGATATTTACATTCCCTGAGATAACAATAAAAATTATATAAAAAAAAAATGAAAGGAAATTAAATTAAATGAAAGCCGAACGCAAGCATCGGTCTGGCGTCAAATGCAAACAGCAATTGCACCATGCATGTGAGTTAACACCGCGAAAGTCAGATCGAGGGCAATAATTTTAGCAGTAGACCTCCTCTGTAAATCTAAAGTGGTAACCTGTAAATGCTTTTAAAGGATTTTAAAAATGTATGTAGTTTGTTGCCACTGCACGTTTGTGCGCAATTTTAAAGCATGCCGTGTTTGGTATCCATGAACTCGGCCTAAGATCATCTTTTTTATTTCATCAAACATTTGGGCAATATAGTGTGTTTTAGTGCATTAACATTTTAAAAAGTGTGTTTTTTCCCAAAAAAATGCGTTTGAAAAATCGCTGCGCAAATGCTGTGTGAAAAAAAAAATGAAACACACACCATTTTAATCTGTAGGGCCTTTGCTTTAAAAAAATATATAATGTTTGGGGGTTCAAAGTAATTTTCTTGCAAAAAAAAATATTTTTTCATGTAAACAAAAAGTGTCAGAAAGGGCTTTGTCTTCAAGTGGTTAGAGAAATGGGTGAGGTGTGACATAAGCTTCTAAGTTATAGCGTCTACAAACTAGGGTACATTTTCTGGAATTTATACAGCTTTTAGTTTATGACTGCCTATCTCATTTCCTGTTGTGCATAAAATGCCAGGACAGTTCAAACCCCCCCCCAAATAACCCCATTTTGGAAAGTAGACACCCCAAGCTATTTGCTGAGAGGCATGTCGAGTCCATGGAATATTTTATATTGTGACACAAGTTGCGGGAAAAAGACAATTTTTTTTTTTTTTTTTACACAAAGTTGTCACTAAATGATATATTGCTCAGTTTCGGAGGCCATGGAATGCCCAGATGGCACAACCCCCCCCCCCCCCAAATGACCCTATTTTGGAAAGTAGGCACCCCAAGCTATTTGCTGAGAGGTATGGTGAGTATTTTGCAGACCTCACTTTTTGCCACAAAGTTTTAAAATTTGAAAAAAGAAAAAAAAATAAATTTTTCTCTTCTTTCTTCATTTTCAAAAACAAATGAAAGCTGCAAAATACTCACCATGCCTCTCAGCAAATAGCTTGGGGTGTCTACTTTCCTAAATGGGGTCATTTGGGGGGGTTTTGTGCCATCTTGGCATTTTATGGCCTTTGAAACTGTGATAGGTAGTGAGGAGTGAAATCAAAAATTTACGCCCTTAGAAATCCTGAAGGCGGTGATTGGTTTTCGGGGCCCCGTACGCAGCTAGGCTCCCAAAAAGTCCCACACATGTGATATCTCCGTACTCAGGAGAAGCAGCAAAATGTATTTTGTGGTGTAATTCCACATATGCCCATGGCATTTTTGAGCAATATATCATTTAGTGACAACTTTGTGCAAAAAAAAAAAAAAAAAAAGTTTGTAATTTTCCCGCAACTTGTGGCAAAATATAAAATATTCCATGGACTCAACATGCCTCTCAGCAAATAGCTTGGGGTATCTACTTTCCAAAATGGGGTCATTTGGGGGGGTTTGTGCCATCTTGGCATTTTATGGCCTTCAAAACTGTGCTAGGTAGTGCGGAGTGAAATCAAAAATTTACGCCCTTAGAAATCCTGAAGGCGGTGATTGGATTTCGGGGCCCCCGTATGCGGGTAGGCTCCCAAAAAGTCCCACACTTGTGGTATCCCCGTACTCAGGAGAAGCAGCAAAATGTATTTTGGGGTGCAAGTCCACATGTAACCATGGCATGTGTGAGCTATATATTATTTAGTGACAACTTTTTGTAAAATATTTTTTTTGTCATTATTCAATCACTAGGGAGAAAAAAAATAAGATATTCAATGGGCTCAACATGCCTCTCAGCAATTTCCTTGGGGCGTCTACTTTCCAAAATGGGGTCATTTGTGGGGGTTTTGTACTGCCCTGCCATTTTAGCACCCCAGGAAATGAGATAGGCAGTCATAAACTAAAAGCTGTGTAAATTCCAGAAAATGTACCCTAGTTTGTAAATGCTATAACCTTTGCGCAAACCAATAAATATACGCTTATTGACTTTTTTTTTACCAAAGACATGTGGCTGAATACATTTTGGCCTAAATGTATGACAAAATTGAGTTTATTGGATTTTTTTTATAACAAAAAGTAGAAAATATCATTTTTTTTCAAAATTTTCGTTATTTTTCCATTTATAGCGCAAAAAATAAAAACCGCAGAGGTGATCAAATACCATCAAAAGATAGCTCTATTTGTGGGAAAAAAAGGACGCAAATTTTGTTTGGGTACAGCATTGCATGACTGCGCAATTAGCAGTTAAAGTGACACAGTGCCAAATTGTAAAAAGTGCTCTGGTCAGGAAGGGGGTACAACTTTCCGGGGCTGAAGTGGTTAAAAAAAACATGTTCTAGGCAGCCAGCCACATTCTGTACACTTGTTTCAATAAGTAATATATGTGAACAGTCTAGTTACATACTGTACACACTGTACACTTCTCTACATGGTTTTATAGGTGTTAGCCAGCACAAATCATATACTGCACACTTCTGTCTATATAGCTTTACTGTATACTTTACTTAGGGGTAAAGATTAGATAAAAGCAGTGCACAATACTTTATTATGATATACTATGTACCTGCTGGGACTGGTGAGAAGAGCAGAAGTACAAAGCAGAAATGAAAGTCCTGTAAAATACAGTGCTATACAATAGATTCATTGGGGGAATTTACTAAAACTGGAGCAGATAGAATCTGGAGCAGCTGTGTATAATAACAAATCATCTTCCAGCCTCAGCTTGCTCAGTTAAACTTTGAAAAGAAAAGCAAGAAACTGATTGGCTGCCATAAACAACTGTTCCAGTCTTAATAAATTCTGCTCATTGTCTGTTGGGTATTGTGACTGGAGTCACTTTGGGCGAGGGGCTTGTAGAACCCAGCTTACCTTAGCAAGCTCTGGAAACTCCTTGTCCAGCTTCCCTAGCCCCTCCTATGTGTATGTCACCCTATGTCTATTAGGAGCACAGGGTGACCGAGAACCCCAGTCTGCACTAACCCGACTCACCGTACAACCACACTGGACTCAGCATTTCATGTTACCCCTGTTATCCAGGGTCTTATATGTGTGGTTTGTGTTGAAAGAATCGGGAGTGAGTGCGCATGCGCGCGGGCATGGGAGCGGACATGTTCTGACCTGCTCCGCACGCCGCCGGCCTTTCCAAGCCACAAAAAGCCAGAGGGAAGCCGCACACATCGCCATTCCTAGAGCGATCCGCATTATGAACCGGAGAGGAGGGGGGACAGCCAAAAAGAAACCCCCGACTGCTAACTACTCGTTCCGTTCAGGGAACGCTGCAGCAAGGACTCCCCCATCCAAGATGGCGGCGGGACGGAGGACAGAGGCTGATACAGCAAAGCAGGTGAGCGGGACCCAGGGACATCAAAGCCTCCCCGCACAAAGATTCTCTCCCCACAACACTGGGACTGCAGGCATAGACAGAGAACAAGATCCCTTCTCCTCCCAGTCACAGGAGGATATTACAGGACTGCAGAAAGATGGGTCCCCACGGTTCTCTCTCTCCCCCTCCCAAACTTATCAGGGGGGGGGCACTAGATGGCGCAGATTCCCCTGCTTCCTCCATGGAGAGGAACATGGCTGAGATAGCAGAACTTGCACTAAGCCAAAACAGCATAGGAAATGAACAACAGCCTCCACCTCCAGCAACATATTCTGGGGATTCTGTCCTCCTTGCTCGCTTCTCAGCATTACTACAGCAAGAGCTTACAAAAGCCTGCCAACTGATTACAGCAGAAATGAAGCATGACTTTAATGATATAGGGGACAGATTGGATACCAAGTATGATAGCCTCACTGCAAGATCAATTAGACCAAGCCAACGCCAAAATTGAAGATCAGGAAAATAGATCCAGACGCTATAATTTTCGAATCCGCGGTCTACCAGAGGCAGTTACTGATCTAGAAGACGCAGTACATACCCTCATGCAAGATCTGATTCCAGATATTTCCCCACAGCACATGGAAATTGACAGGGTACATCGGGCTCTGACGGCACCAAGACAAGATGGCCCTCCTAGAGATGTCATAGTCAATCCACATTTCTATAGAATCAAGGAACAAATAATGTCTACAGCCCGGGCAAAGGGCGATATAAACCTCTTGGGTCACCAGATACAAATTTTTGCGGACATATCGCAGATGACTATCCAAAAAAGACGGGCCCTGAAACCATTATTGGCACAGCTCACTAATCACCAAATCAAATATCGGTGGTCGTTTCTGTTTCGACTATCTTTTTCCTTCAAGGGGAAAACATACTCCTTTGCAAATTTTCCGGATGGAGAAGATATCCTTTTGGGTCTTGGTTTGATATCCAGGGACTCATCGGCCCCCAAAGCACAACAACAGGAAATGGATCGCCCAATCTCGCCCCTTTGGGAACAACAACGCCAGCGATACTCCTCTAGAAGGCGACACCTAGCAACCGGACCGGATGGATGAAGTTGAAGATGAAACACGCTTGTCTACTCTTCTAACTTTTACCTTATTAGGAGAAGTATCCACTACACCCTAATATAGGGTACCACAGTAAACCCGTACGGGTTCCCCCCTTTAGCAGTTTAACAGTTTAGATTTTGCCCTGTTGGCTAACATTAGCTATCTTTATTTGTCTTCAGGACACTAAAGAGACTGCCTACATCCTGGAGGGGTAAAACCCCCCTCTCGGTATTGAGAGATTTGATTAGAGCTGTTTCACTCATGTTTATTTGCTCTCTTCTAGAATGATTCCCTAGATATAACACATCCTGAACCCCCCAATCTAAAGCTAAAAATTTGGATTAATATTGCTTAGTTTGGTTAGAATAGAAGTAATGTAATAGTTTAAACCTTACGGATCCAACTGACTCCCCTCTATACCACTACAATGCCTTATAGGGAAAGTGCCGAGGCGAAACCACATGCCACTCCCAGACGAGCTTGTCTTCATCGCTTAGATGAAGACAACCTCGCCATACTTAGTAGAGACTATAGTCTCAAGGACCATTAAGAATGTGTTTATGATGATGGTTCAGTTTTTTATGTACTTTATCTCTAGGGTTGCCACCTTTTCTTCGAGCCAAACCCGAACACTTCAGCGGGGCTTGGCATTTTTTTTGTAGCATACACAATGAGATTGTAAAATACCTGGGACACCTCTGTGTGCCCTAGGGGAGTATTAATGTGGCACGCGCAGCGGTGAACAGTGGGTGTAGCCAATTGCATATAGTGCAGGTGTGTAATGTGCAATATAGTGTATTTAGTGCAGGCGTGTGTAATGTACAATATAGTGTGTATATAGTGCAGGCGTGTGTAATGTACAATATAGTGTGTATATAGTGCAGGCGTGTGTAATGTACAATATAGTGTGTATATAGTACAGGCGTGTGTAATGTACAATATAGTGTGTATATAGTGCAGGCGTGTGTAATGTACAATATAGTGTGTATATAGTGCAGGTGTGTAATGTACAATATAGTGTGTATATAGTGCAGGCGTCTGTAATGTACAATATAGTGTGTATATAGTGCAGGCGTCTGTAATGTACAATATAGTGTGTATATAGTGCAGGCGTGTGTAATGTGCAACATAGTGTATATAGTGCAGGTGTGTAATGTACAATATAGTGTGTATATAGTGCAGAGTGTGTAATGTACAATATAGTGTGTATATAGTGCAGAGTGTGTAATGTACAATATAGTGTGTATATAGTGCAGAGTGTGTAATGTACAATATAGTGTGTATATAGTGCAGAGTGTGTAATGTACAATATAGTGTGTATATAGTGCAGAGTGTGTAATGTACAATATAGTGTGTATATAGTGCAGGTGTGTAATGTACAATATAGTGTGTATATAGTGCAGGTGTGTAATGTACAATATAGTGTGTATATAGTGCAGGCGTGTGTAATGTGCAATATAGTGTATATAGTGCAGAGTGTGTAATGTACAATATAGTGTATTTAGTGCAGGCGTGTGTAATGTACAATATAGTGTATATAGTGCAGGCGTGTGTAATGTACAATATAGTGTAGGTGTGTGTAAAGTACAATATAGTGTATATAGTGCAGGCGTGTGTAATGTACAATATAGTGTATATGTAGTGTGTAATGTTTGGTGGGGAGCCTCCCAGTGTAATTTTGGGGGGTGGGGGAGGTCTCCTGGTGTAGTATGGGGGGACAGGGGAGAGGAGGAGGGGGGCTGACAGAGGGGAAGGGGGGGCTGACAGAGGGGAAGGGGGGCTGACAGAGAGGAAGAGGGGGCTGACAGAGAGGAAGAGGGGGCTGACAGAGAGGAAAGGGGGGCTGACAGAGAGGAAGAGGGGGGCTGACAGAGAGGAAGAGGGGGGCTGACAGAGAGGAAGAGGGGGGCTGACAGAGGGGAAGAGGGGGGCTGACAGAGAGGAAGAGGGGGCTGACAGAGAGGAAGAGGGGGCTGACAGAGAGGAAGAAGGGGCTGACAGAGAGGAAGGGGGGCTGACAGAGAGGAGAGGGGGCTGACAGAGAGGAAGAGGGGGGCTGACAGAGAGGAAGAGGGGGGCTGACAGAGAGGAAGAGGGGGGCTGACAGAGGAGAAGAGGGGGGCTGACAGAGGGGAAGAGGGGACTGACAGAGAGGAAGAGGGGACTGACAGAGAGGAAGAGGGGACTGACAGAGAGGAAGAGGGGGCTGACAGAGAGGAAGGGGGGCTACAGGGGCTAACAGAGAGAAGAGGGGGCTGACAGAGAGGAAGAGGGGGCTGACAGAGAGGAAGGGGGGCTGACAGAGAGGAAGGGGGGCTAACAGAGAGAAGAGGGGCTGACAGAGAGGAGAGGGGGCTGACAGAGAGGAGAGGGGGGCTGACAGAGAGGAGAGGGGGGCTGACAGAGAGGAGAGGGGGCTGACAGAGAGGAGAGGGGGGCTGACAGAGAGGAAAGGGGGCTGACAGAGAGGAGAGGGGGGCTGACAGAGAGGAAAGGGGGGCTGACAGAGAGGAAAGGGGGGCTGACAGAGAGGAGGGGGGCTGACAGAGAGGAGGGGGGCTGACAGAGAGGAGAGGGGGGCTGATAGAGAGGAGAGGGGGCTGACCGAGGGAGGGGCTGACAGAGGAGAGGGAGGCTGACAGAGAGGAAAGGGGGGCTGACAGAGAGGAAAGGGGGGCTGACAGAGAGGAGAGGGACCCTGACAGAGAGGGAAGGGGGTCTGACAGAGAGGAAAGGGGGGCTGACCGAGAGGAGAGGGTGGCTGACCGAGAGGAAAGGGGGTCTGACAGAGAGGAGAGGGGGCTGACAGAGAGGAGAGGGGAATGACAGAGAGGAGAGGGGGGCTGACAGAGAGGAGAGGGGGCTGACAGAGAGGAGAGGGGGGCTGACAGAGAGGAAAGGGGGCTGACAGAGAGGAGAGGGGGGCTGACAGAGAGGAAAGGGGGTCTGACAGAGAGGAAAGGGGGGCTGACAGAGAGGAGGGGGGCTGACAGAGAGGAGAGGGGGGCTGATAGAGAGGAGAGGGGGGCTGATAGAGAGGAGAGGGGGCTGACCGAGGGAGGGGCTGACAGAGGAGAGGGAGGCTGACAGAGAGGAAAGGGGGGCTGACAGAGAGGAAAGGGGGGCTGACAGAGAGGAAATGGGGGCTGACAGAGAGGGAAGGGGGTCTGACAGAGAGGAAAGGGGGTCTGACAGAGAGGAAAGGGGGGCTGACCGAGAGGAGAGGGTGGCTGACCGAGAGGAAAGGGGGTCTGACAGAGAGGAAGAGGGGGCTGACAGAGGGGAAGGGGGGGCTGACAGAGGGGAAGGGGGGGCTGACAGAGGGGAAGGGGGGCTGACAGAGAGGAAGAGGGGGCTGACAGAGAGGAAGAGGGGGCTGACAGAGAGGAAAAGGGGGCTGACAGAGAGGAAGAGGGGGGCTGACAGAGAGGAAGAGGGGGGCTGACAGAGAGGAAGAGGGGGCTGACAGAGGGGAAGAGGGGGGCTGACAGAGGGGAAGGGGGGCTGACAGAGGGGAAGAGGGGGGCTGACAGAGGGGAAGGGGGGCTGACAGAGAGGAAGAGGGGGCTGACAGAGAGGAAGAGGGGGCTGACAGAGAGGAAGAAGGGGCTGACAGAGAGGAAGGGGGGCTGACAGAGAGGAGAGGGGGCTGACAGAGAGGAAGAGGGGGGCTGACAGAGAGGAAGAGGGGGGCTGACAGAGAGGAAGAGGGGGGCTGACAGAGGGGAAGAGGGGGGCTGACAGAGGGGAAGAGGGGGGCTGACAGAGGGGAAGAGGGGGCTGACAGAGAGGAAGAGGGGGCCGACAGAGAGGAAGAGGGGACTGACAGAGAGGAAGAGGGGACTGACAGAGAGGAAGAGGGGGCTGACAGAGAGGAAGGGGGGCTACAGGGGCTAACAAAGAGAAGAGGGGGCTGACAGAGAGGAAGAGGGGGCTGACAGAGAGGAAGGGGGGCTGACAGAGAGGAAGGGGGGCTGACAGAGAGGAAGGGGGGCTAACAGAGAGAAGAGGGGGCTGACAGAGAGAAGAGGGGGCTGACAGAGAGAAGAGGGGGCTGACAGAGAGGAGAGGGGAATGACAGAGAGGAAAGGGGGCTGACAGAGAGGAGAGGGGGGCTGACAGAGAGGAAAGGGGGGCTGACAGAGAGGGGAGGGGGGCTGACAGAGAGGAGGGGGGCTGACAGAGAGGAGAGGGGGGCTGACAGAGAGGAGAGGGGGGCTGACAGAGAGGAGAGGGGGGCTGATAGAGAGGAGAGGGGGCTGACCGAGGGAGGGGCTGACAGAGGAGAGGGAGGCTGACAGAGAGGAAAGGGGGGCTGACAGAGAGGAAAGGGGGGCTGACAGAGAGGAGAGGGACCCTGACAGAGAGGGAAGGGGGTCTGACAGAGAGGAAAGGGGGGCTGACCGAGAGGAGAGGGTGGCTGACAGAGAGGAAGAGGGGGCTGACAGAGAGGAGAGGGGGCTGACAGAGAGGAGAGGGGAATGACAGAGAGGAGAGGGGGGCTGACAGAGAGGAAGGGGGGCTGACAGAGAGGAGAGGGGGCTGACAGAGAGGAGAGGGGAATGACAGAGAGGAGAGGGGGGCTGACAGAGAGGAGAGGGGGCTGACAGAGAGGAGAGGGGGGCTGACAGAGAGGAAAGGGGGCTGACAGAGAGGAGAGGGGGGCTGACAGAGAGGAAAGGGGGGCTGACAGAGAGGAAAGGGGGGCTGACAGAGAGGAGGGGGGCTGACAGAGAGGAGAGGGGGGCTGATAGAGAGGAGAGGGGGCTGACCGAGGGAGGGGCTGACAGAGGAGAGGGAGGCTGACAGAGAGGAAAGGGGGGCTGACAGAGAGGAAAGGGGGGCTGACAGAGAGGAAAGGGGGGCTGACAGAGAGGAGAGGGACCCTGACAGAGAGGGAAGGGGGTCTGACAGAGAGGAAAGGGGGGCTGACCGAGAGGAGAGGGTGGCTGACCGAGAGGAAAGGGGGTCTGACAGAGAGGAGAGGGGGCTGACAGAGAGGAGAGGGGAATGACAGAGAGGAGAGGGGGGCTGACAGAGAGGAGAGGGGGCTGACAGAGAGGAGAGGGGGGCTGACAGAGAGGAAAGGGGGCTGACAGAGAGGAGAGGGGGGCTGACAGAGAGGAAAGGGGGGCTGACAGAGAGGAAAGGGGGGCTGACAGAGAGGAGGGGGGCTGACAGAGAGGAGAGGGGGGCTGATAGAGAGGAGAGGGGGGCTGATAGAGAGGAGAGGGGGCTGACCGAGGGAGGGGCTGACAGAGGAGAGGGAGGCTGACAGAGAGGAAAGGGGGGCTGACAGAGAGGAAAGGGGGGCTGACAGAGAGGAAATGGGGGCTGACAGAGAGGGAAGGGGGTCTGACAGAGAGGAAAGGGGGTCTGACAGAGAGGAAAGGGGGGCTGACCGAGAGGAGAGGGTGGCTGACCGAGAGGAAAGGGGGTCTGACAGAGAGGAAGAGGGGGCTGACAGAGGGGAAGGGGGGCTGACAGAGGGGAAGGGGGGCTGACAGAGGGGAAGGGGGGCTGACAGAGAGGAAGAGGGGGCTGACAGAGAGGAAGAGGGGGATGACAGAGAGGAAAAGGGGGCTGACAGAGAGGAAGAGGGGGGCTGACAGAGAGGAAGAGGGGGGCTGACAGAGAAGAAGAGGGGGGCTGACAGAGGGGAAGAGGGGGGCTGACAGAGGGGAAGGGGGGCTGACAGAGGGGAAGAGGGGGGCTGACAGAGGGGAAGGGGGGCTGACAGAGAGGAAGAGGGGGCTGACAGAGAGGAAGAAGGGGCTGACAGAGAGGAAGGGGGGCTGACAGAGAGGATAGGGGGCTGACAGAGAGGAAGAGGGGGGCTGACAGAGAGGAAGAGGGGGGCTGACAGAGAGGAAGAGGGGGGCTGACAGAGGGGAAGAGGGGGGCTGACAGAGGGGAAGAGGGGGCTGACAGAGAGGAAGAGGGGGCCGACAGAGAGGAAGAGGGGACTGACAGAGAGGAAGAGGGGACTGACAGAGAGGAAGAGGGGGCTGACAGAGAGGAAGGGGGGCTACAGGGGCTAACAGAGAGAAGAGGGGGCTGACAGAGAGGAAGAGGGGGCTGACAGAGAGGAAGGGGGGCTGACAGAGAGGAAGGGGGGCTGACAGAGAGGAGAGGGGAATGACAGAGAGGAGAGGGGGGCTGACAGAGAGGAGAGGGGGCTGACAGAGAGGAGAGGGGGGCTGACAGAGAGGAAAGGGGGCTGACAGAGAGGAGAGGGGGGCTGACAGAGAGGAAAGGGGGGCTGACAGAGAGGAAAGGGGGTCTGACAGAGAGGAAGAGGGGGCTGACAGAGAGGAGGGGGGCTGACAGAGAGGAGAGGGGGGCTGATAGAGAGGAGAGGGGGGCTGATAGAGAGGAGAGGGGGCTGACCGAGGGAGGGGCTGACAGAGGAGAGGGAGGCTGACAGAGAGGAAAGGGGGGCTGACAGAGAGGAAAGGGGGGCTGACAGAGAGGAAATGGGGGCTGACAGAGAGGGAAGGGGGTCTGACAGAGAGGAAAGGGGGTCTGACAGAGAGGAAAGGGGGGCTGACCGAGAGGAGAGGGTGGCTGACCGAGAGGAAAGGGGGTCTGACAGAGAGGAAGAGGGGGCTGACAGAGGGGAAGGGGGGCTGACAGAGGGGAAGGGGGGGCTGACAGAGGGGAAGGGGGGCTGACAGAGAGGAAGAGGGGGCTGACAGAGAGGAAGAGGGGGCTGACAGAGAGGAAAAGGGGGCTGACAGAGAGGAAGAGGGGGGCTGACAGAGAGGAAGAGGGGGGCTGACAGAGAGGAAGAGGGGGGCTGACAGAGGGGAAGAGGGGGGCTGACAGAGGGGAAGGGGGGCTGACAGAGGGGAAGAGGGGGGCTGACAGAGGGGAAGGGGGGCTGACAGAGAGGAAGAGGGGGCTGACAGAGAGGAAGAGGGGGCTGACAGAGAGGAAGAAGGGGCTGACAGAGAGGAAGGGGGGCTGACAGAGAGGAGAGGGGGCTGACAGAGAGGAAGAGGGGGGCTGACAGAGAGGAAGAGGGGGGCTGACAGAGGGGAAGAGGGGGGCTGACAGAGGGGAAGAGGGGGCTGACAGAGAGGAAGAGGGGGCCGACAGAGAGGAAGAGGGGACTGACAGAGAGGAAGAGGGGACTGACAGAGAGGAAGAGGGGGCTGACAGAGAGGAAGGGGGGCTACAGGGGCTAACAGAGAGAAGAGGGGGGCTGACAGAGAGGAAGAGGGGGCTGACAGAGAGGAAGGGGGGCTGACAGAGAGGAAGGGGGGCTGACAGAGAGGAAGGGGGGCTGACAGAGAGGAAGGGGGGCTAACAGAGAGAAGAGGGGGCTGACAGAGAGAAGAGGGGGCTGACAGAGAGGAGAGGGGAATGACAGAGAGGAAAGGGGGCTGACAGAGAGGAGAGGGGGGCTGACAGAGAGGAAAGGGGGGCTGACAGAGAGGGGAGGGGGGGCTGACAGAGAGGAGGGGGGCTGACAGAGAGGAGAGGGGGGCTGACAGAGAGGAGAGGGGGGCTGACAGAGAGGAGAGGGGGGCTGATAGAGAGGAGAGGGGGCTGACCGAGGGAGGGGCTGACAGAGGAGAGGGAGGCTGACAGAGAGGAAAGGGGGGCTGACAGAGAGGAAAGGGGGGCTGACAGAGAGGAGAGGGACCCTGACAGAGAGGGAAGGGGGTCTGACAGAGAGGAAAGGGGGGCTGACCGAGAGGAGAGGGTGGCTGACAGAGAGGAAGAGGGGGCTGACAGAGAGGAGAGGGGGCTGACAGAGAGGAGAGGGGAATGACAGAGAGGAGAGGGGGGCTGACAGAGAGGAGAGGGGGCTGACAGAGAGGAGAGGGGGGCTGACAGAGAGGAGAGGGGGGCTGACAGAGAGGAGAGGGGGGCTGACAGAGAGGAGAGGGGGCTGACAGAGAGGAGAGGGGCTGACAGAGAGGAGAGGGGGGCTGACAGAGAGGAAAGGGGGGCTGACAGAGAGAAAAGGGGGGCTGACAGAGAGGAGGGGGGCTGACAGAGAGGAGGGGGGCTGACAGAGAGGAGAGGGGAGCTGATAGAGAGGAGAGGGGGCTGACCGAGGGAGGGGCTGACAGAGGAGAGGGAGGCTGACAGAGAGGAAAGGGGGGCTGACAGAGAGGAAAGGGGGGCTGACAGAGAGGAAAGGGGGGCTGACAGAGAGGAGAGGGACCCTGACAGAGAGGGAAGGGGGTCTGACAGAGAGGAAAGGGGGGCTGACCGAGAGGAGAGGGTGGCTGACCGAGAGGAAAGGGGGTCTGACAGAGAGGAGAGGGGGCTGACAGAGAGGAGAGGGGGCTGACAGAGAGGAAGAGGGGGCTAACAGGGGCTGACAGAGAAGAAGAGGGGGCTGACAGAGAGGAAGAGGGGGCTGACAGAGAGGAAGGGGGGCTAACAGGGGCTAACAGAGAGAAGAGGAGGCTGACAGAGAGAAGAGGGGGCTAACAGAGAGGAGGGGTCCAACAGAGAGGAGAGGGGTCTAACAGAGAGGAGAGGGGTCTGACAGAGAGGAGAGGGGTCTGACAGAGAGGAGAGGGGTCTGACAGAGAGGAGAGGGGGGCTGACAGAGAGGAAAGGGGGGCTGACAGAGAGGAAAGGGGGGCTGACAGAGAGGAGAGGGGGGCTGACAGAGAGGAGAGGGGGGCTGACAGAGAGGAGAGGGGGGCTGACAGAGAGGAAAGGGGGGCTGACAGAGAGGAGAGGGGGGCTGACAGAGAGGAGGGAGGATGACAGAGAGGAGAAGGGGGCTGACAGAGAGGAGAGGGGGCTGACAGGGAGGAGGGGGGCTGACAGAGAGGAGGGGGGCTGACAGAGAGAGAGGGGGGCTGACAGGGAGGAGGGGGGCTGACAGAGAGGAGAGGGGGGCTGACAGGGAGGAGGGGGGCTTACAGAGAGGAGAGGGGGGCTGACAGGGAGGAGGGGGGCTGACAGAGAGGAGGGGGGCTGACAGAGAGGAGAGGGGGGCTGACAGGGAGGAGGGGGGCTGACAGAGAGGAGAGGGGCTGACAGAGAGGAGAGGGGGGCTGACAGAGAGGAGAGGGGGGCTGACAGGGAGGAGGGGGGGCTGACAGAGAGGAGGGGGGCTGAACTTGGAGGAGAGGGGGGGCTGACAGGGAGGAGAGGGGGGCTGACAGGGAGGAGGGGGGGCTGACAGAGAGGAGGGGGGGCTGACAGAGAGGAGGGGGGGCTGACAGAGGGGGGGCTGACAGAGAGGAGGGGGGCTGACAGGGAGGAGGGGGGCTGACAGAGAGGGGAGGGGGCTGACAGAGAGGAGAGGGGGGCTGACAGAGAGGAGAGGGGGGGCTGACAGAGAGGAGAGGGGGGCTGACAGATAGGAGAGGGGGGGCTGACAGAGAGGAGAGGGGGGGCTGACAGAGAGGAGAGGGGGGGCTGACAGATAGGAGGGGGGGGGCTGACAGAGAGGAGGGGGGCTGACAGAGAGGAGATGGGGGCTGACAGAGAGGAGGGGGGGCTGACAGAGAGGAGAGGGGGGGCTGACAGAGAGGAGAGGGGGGGCTGACAGAGAGGAAAGGGGGCTGACAGAGAGGAGAGGGGGGCTGACAGAGAGGAAAGGGGGGCTGACAGAGAGGAAAGGGGGGCTGACAGAGAGGAGAGGGACCCTGACAGAGAGGGAAGGGGGTCTGACAGAGAGGAGAGGGGGCTGACAGAGAGGAGAGGGGGCTGACAGAGAGGAAGAGGGGGGGCTGACAGAGAGGAGGGGGGGCTGACAGAGAGGAGGGGGGGGCTGACAGAGAGGAGGGGGGGGCTGACAGAGAGGAGGGGGGGGCTGACAGAGAGGAGGGGGCTGCCGCTGCGAAAATACCTTTGGGTTCCCGCATCCCGCTGTGCTGACAAGGTCTCGGGCTCCCCTGTCACCTCTCGTCTCCCACAGTCCCCAGCTGTGGTGGAGCAGGAAAAGGGCGAGGCCGAGGCTCCATGAGATGAGGACCGTGAGGTCGGTCGGAGCTCACGGCTGCTCGCCTCTTACACAGACAAGCTACACCGGCGGTCTGTGATATGGAGCAGAGAGGCACGCGCCGCACAGCTGCCCCGGCCACATAATAAATACTGAGCTATGGGGCGGAGGACGGGACACAGACAGAGGTACTGGATATTAGTTGTGCCCGGGTTTCCAGGGGACAGAAACCCGGGCACAAGTTGCCAAACCCGTACTGTCCGGGTCAATCCCGTACGGGTGGCAACCCTATTTATCTCTGAGGTGAAAGGTGGACATTGGTCCAGTCCATCTTATCCTAACATTAACTTCTTTTTTCTCTTTTCTTCTGTTTTCCCCTTATACTTGAGTGCACCCCTGGGCCTGAAAACAGGAGAAGACTGCCAAAACTCTTCCTTCTCGAGAATCAGGATGACCATCTGCAACAGGCAAGTACAGTCTGCCAGACCACGATGCTAAAGTCACAGGTGCCTCTTTCACACACTAAAGTATTAACACATAATGTGCAAGGTCTGAATTCCCCTACTAAACGCGCTAAAGCCTTCCTTGACTACCATAAACTAGATGTAGATTTTCTGCTCCTCCAGGAAACGCACTTTTCACGCACTTCAGCCCCCAAATATCTAAATGCTAGGTTCCCCTTGATTTACCTATCTAATGGGGTGGATAAAAAAGAGGGGTAGCGATATGCATTGCAAAAAGGGTACCATTTACCCCCTCAACAGTCATTAGCGATAAGGAGGGGAGGTACCGTATTTATCGGCGTATAACACGCACCGGCGTATAACACGCACCTCAATTTAGGAGGGAATTTTAAGGAAAAAAAACTTTTAGGAGGGAAGTTGAAGGGAAAAAAACTTACATTTAAATGCCCATCATTGCAGCCTTCTGAGTGCAGCCATGTCAGTGCAGCCTTGCCAGTGCAGCCATGTCAGTGCAGCCTTGCCAGTGCAGCCATGTCAGTGCAGCCTTGTCAGTGCAGCCATGTCAGTGCAGCCTTGCCAGTGCAGCCATGTCAGTGCAGCCTTGTCAGTGCAGCCTTGTCAGTGCAGCCTTGCTAGTGCAGCCATGTCAGTGCAGCCATGTCAGTGCAGCCTTCCCCAGTGTCCAGTCCAGCCTTGCCCCAGTCCAGCCTTGCCCCAGTCCAGCCTTGCCCCAGTGCAGTCTTGCTGAAGCCTCTGAGCTTCAAAATCGCCGACCGCGATTTGAAAATGGCGCCGCCGGCGCCGAAATACACAGAGCCGGTCCTCGGCTCTTCTCGGCGGCTCTCGTTTACTTTCGGTTCCACTCGGACGGTGAGCGGAGCTATCCGGAACTAGCCGAGTATACTAGGCTAGGTTCGGGCGGCGCTCGAGTGAAACCAGAAAACCGCCGAGAAGAGCCGAGGACCGGCACTGTGTATTTCGGCGCCGGCGGCGCCATTTTCAAATCACGGTCAGCGATTTTTTCATTCTGGATCGCAGGGGATCGGCGTATAACACGCACCCGCGATTTTCCCCTGATTTTAAGGGGAAAAAAGTGCGTGTTATACGCCGATAAATACGGTATGTCATGGTAGCAGGGAAAGTAAACGATAGTGCCGTCACTCTCATTTCATATTACGCCCCCAATACGGGTCAGGTGACTTTTTTCGAAACCATGTTGCGAACACTGATGCCTCATGTACAAGGTCAAGTAATAATGGGAGGGGATAGTAATGTCTCCTTAGATCAAGCCGCAGACAGGACCAATATACATAAACCTGTCCTGAAACATGCTCCCAAACAGGGAGTCAAACTGGCCCGAATCCTACACTCCTATGATCTCATAGATACTTGGCGGGATTCCCATCCCACCACCACAGACTATACTCATTATTCTCAGGTTCATAAAACGTATTGGCGCATAGACCATTTATTAACGCAATCTTCACTTTTACCCTCAATCGAATCAGTCAAAATAGTACCTAGCTCATGGTCAGATCACTTCTCAGTGCTGATGGCACTGACTGATTCATGGAAAAAACCAAAACCCTCCATATGGCGACTTAACGCATTGTTACTCAATGACCCTATTATATACACTGAAATTGAGAAGGCCATACAACAATACTTTACAGTTAACCGAGCTAACGACACGTCCCCAAGTATTAATTGGGCGGCACATAAAGCCACCATTCGTGGCACATTGATTCAAGTGGCCTCTAGGAAAAAAAGGGATGATGCACAAAAAATCCAACAACAAGAAGATGAATTACATAAAATAGTTCAGGAACAAAAATCTAACCCTCATCTTGACCTGCGACATAAAATAGACACAGCTAGAACGGCACTAAATTTTAGTCTAACAACCAAGGCTGAGAAATTTCTACGCTGGTCTAGGCATCGATATTATACCAAGGGAGACAAACCTACCACACTTTTAGCTAGAAAACTTACACCGCGACCATTTAACCCTGCCATGCCTAGACTGCGTACTCGAGACGGGAAAATTATTCAAAACCCCCAAGAGATACTTCAAGAATTTTCAAAATTCTTTACAGATCTGTATAATAAGCCCACCCCATTTTCCAAGGACCGAGCAGAGGAATTTTTCAATGACATCCCCTTGCCAACATTAGAGCAGGAACACACAGAATTAATGGAAGCAGACTTCACGGAAGGAGAAATTCTGGCAGCCATTAAGAGCTTGAACCCCTCAAAGGCACCTGGCCCAGATGGCTTTACGGGCCACTATTACAGAAAATTTGCAGCCATACTGACTCCTCATTTGTGTTCCTTTTTTAATGCGATACGGAAAGGCAACCCCTTATCTCTACATGAAAATGAGGCCCTCATTCAAGTAATCCCTAAACCAGGAAAGGATCATGGGGATCCCGCAAATTATCGCCCGATATCGCTTATTAATGTGGACCTTAAACTAATGACCAAAGTCTTGGCAACCAGAATGAATTCTTTTCTGGCCAAATATATCCACCCTGATCAAGTGGGATTTGTTCCAAATAGACAGGCCCCGGATCAAACCCGACGAGCGATAGACATCATTGCAGCACTTAATTCAAACTGGGACAATTTGGGACCGCGGAGGGGTTTGATTTTATCATTAGACCTTTGTAAGGCTTTCGACTCGGTAACGTGGGAGTATATATACTACGCATTGAGAAGATATGGATTTGGGCCTCATTTTCTGAATATATTACAAGTACTGTACAACACACCCACGGCCAAAATCCAGATAAAAGGCTACAAATCCCACACAATTAACATACACAGGGGAACGAGACAAGGGTGCCCCCTCTCTCCTATTTTATTTATCTTAGCATTAGAACCCCTAGCGATAAAGCTTAGGAACCACCAAGACATAAAAGGCATATGCTGCGGAGACGGGGAGCAGAAATGCTCTCTGTTCGCCGATGATATCCTTATGTTCCTTTCCTCTCCGATCACGTCCCTTCCTAACTTATACCAAGTCTTGAGGCGCTTCACCGCATTCTCAGGTCTCACGATAAACCACTCCAAATCTGAAGCCCTAAATCTGACCCTAGAACCACAGACTGTACAACTTCTCCAAAAATCATTTCAGTTTAGATGGCAACAAAATAAACTCCCATATTTGGGAATTTTTCTAACCAACAATCTGCAGACTCTGTATCAGGCCAATTACCCCCTCTCTATAAGAAGCTATCAGCAGACTTATTGTCATGGGCTAAAAGCCCTCCATCGTGGTTTGGCAGACTGTATTCCATTAAGATGAATCTCTTACCAAGACTGTTGTATTTGTTCAGAACCCTTCCAATAGCAATCAATAGGCCTGATCTTAAGGTTTTTCAGAAAAAGATCATGCAGTTCATTTGGGGAGACACAAGACCCAGGGTGAATCAGCGAACCCTATATGCCCCCAGACTTAAAGGGGGGTTGGGAGCACCAAATTTGGTCAGGTATTTTGAGGCAGCCCAATTGGCCCAATTAATAATTAATAATTCTGGACTGCCTCAACCTTCTTGGATGAAGCTGGAATCATCCCCATACCCCACAAAACCGATAAGCCATTTGATGTGGCTCCATATGAAAGACAGGCCGACCATTTTATGCCCCACATTCTCATTCTCATTAGGTTTATGGGATAGATTACAAAAACCTTTTACCTTCCACTCACCTCATGCTCCCTTAGCCCCATTAACGGGCAACCCAGAATTCACCCCGGGTCTTAATCCTCAAAGATTATCATGGTGGACCAATAAGGGCTTGATTCGTATAGCCGACTTATGTGACCATAGAGGTATACTATCGAAGCAATTCCTTATAGAAAAATACCAATTACCTAACACAGAACTCTATCACTACCTCCAGATAGTACATTTCCTGAAAACTCTACAGCGCAAAGCTGACATTATGACGTTCACTCCAATGGAATATTTATGCAGGTCCTTCGATAAACATAAAGGTCACATATCTAACATTTATGGTATTTTTTCCTCTAAGTCAGAAAAATTATTTTACATGCAAAAGTGGGAACAAGATATGGAGGAAACGATGGAAATGGACACGTGGTTTAATACGGCTCAATTAGCCTCAAAAGGTTATATAAATACCTCCCTAAT
The DNA here is from genome assembly GCF_042186555.1 of Aquarana catesbeiana. Lineage (NCBI taxonomy): Eukaryota > Metazoa > Chordata > Amphibia > Anura > Ranidae > Aquarana > Aquarana catesbeiana. The sequence continues at coordinate 157,198,084 of NC_133329.1, forward strand.
AGAGGCGAATTATAAAGTCTTATTACGGTGGTATATGGTTCCGGCGAGAATCGCTACATACATCCCCGGCACATCCCCATTATGCTTTAGGGGGTGTGGAGGGGAGGGCACGATATATCATACTTGGTGGTCCTGCCCTAAGGTTAGAAGGTATTGGATACGCATCTACAATTTTATCTACTCATTGACCCAAGTTAACCTAACCAAATCCCCGCAACAGGCTCTACTGGGATGCCAAGTGGAAGGCGTGCCTCGGTACACGAAAAAACTCATATCCTTTGTCTTCACAGCAGCTAGAATTGCGATTGCTAGATCCTGGAGAAAACCTCTGATCCTATTTGAACTGGTAAAAGCTAAACTGACATGGATCATGATTAATGAATGCCTGTCGGCGATTCTATCGGATAAACAACGGGTTTTCGACAGGATTTGGAAACCATGGTTGACATACCTATCTGTGGGCTTCGATAATTAATGGATCTAAGAGAAGTTCCCTAGGGGTGCACTCAACCCCAACCTTTCCCCCTATCTGTTCTTTTCTTCTTTTTCTGCTCCCTTGCTCCTTAACTTTTCCTCTCTCCACATTTATTAGTTTACGTAGGTTCTCCTGTCTGGTGCTGTTGCCCTCGCAACATTAGCAAAGAATCAAGAAGCGATAGTAGCATTGCTGCTTGTAAGTGGGGGGGATTGGGGGGTCGGGAGCCTCTCGTCCGCAGAGTTGATCCCATGCGGGGTGGACGGGCGGGCTCCTGGCGCCACAGCCTCTCTACAAAGAATACATAAGTGATAAGGTAACGATTCTAGGGCACTAAAATATAAGGACAGACAGATGTAGAACTGATATACTCACCAGTAAAAATGTTACACTTTGCTATATGTACTGTGTGTAGGCCATGTTGGCCGAGCTCTGTTCTTTTAATCTTTTCTACATTGTTGTTTATATTTGAGAAATATGTATTGTATATTTTTCATACACTATATTCAATAAAAATATTAAAAAGAAAGAATTGGGAGTCACTTTGGGCGGCGGGCTTGTGGAACCCAGCTAACCTTAGAGAGCTCTGGAAACTTCTTGTCCAGCTTCCCTGGCCCCTACTATGTGTAAGTTACCCTGTGTTTTTTAGGGGCACAGGGTGACCGAGAACCCAAGTCGGGTCTACACTAACCCGACTCACCGCACAACCACACCGGACTCAGCATTTTATGTTACACCTGTTATCCAGGGTCTTATATGTGTGGTTTGTGTTGAAAGAATGAAGGGGCTCTTTCACTTGGGACTGTTGTATACGTTTACTAGATCGTTTGAGGTGTGGCTGTATCCCATTGTTCTATTGTTTGTGTCTGCCTTGGGAGCAACCTTTTATCGGATCTATATGTCTATGTGGATTAGTTGGGAGAGGGGAGGGGGGGGTTTCTCCAGCAGCCCCTCCCAAAGACAGTCTACTATTGGAAAGTTGAATACACCTGTGTGCATATGCTACTGGAGGAGGTAAAGTTTACCCCACCCTCTGTCATTATGCAAAGAAGAGGGGATTGTCCTCTGAGTGTACAGTATATCTCTCTTTACCTGTGTTTGGATAAAGAGTCTGATGTTTGTTACCACCCTACACTAATGCTTCGACAAGTGACTGGGTGGGCTAAGGGACCTTGGATTGTGCTGGTACCGGACAAAGGACGCTAAATACGGCGGACATACTCCTCTTGAGTACGGGGGTTCGTGACAGGTATACCTTCTAAAGTCACTCCAACATGTCTGCTCAGCATAACATTATCTCACGGAGAGCCAGGCATTGTAAATAAAATGGTTGGATTGATCATTTTTCATTAAAAAAATAAGATTTCAAACAAATGTGAAGTGAGAATGTACTGTAGAAATAATAAAAACTCATGCATGGACACTGGAAATGAAAGTGTATGTCCAGCCAAAACTTTATTCTTCATTTTGGCGCCTTCCCATCAGGGTTTTACTGCTGTCTGTGGCTCCACTGGGAGAGATTTATGCCGCGTACACACGGTCGGACTTTCCGGCATACTTGGTCCGGCGGACCAGAGTGTGCCGGACAATCCGCCCATGTGTAGGCACCGGCGGACTTTTCCGGCGGACTTTTTCCCAAAAGCCCGCCGGACCTAGATTTGAAGAAAGTTCTAAATCTTTCCGCCGGACTCAGTTTCGGGCGGAAGGTCCGCTCGTGTGTGTGCTGGTCCGACGGAAAGCCCACTCGTGTGTAGGCTGGTCCGACGGACCAGATACAACACGAGGGCAGGGTATTGCATCTCACGCTCGCTGCAATAGGTAAAACACATTTTCCTATTGCGGCGAGCGCGGGGCATACCAGGCCCTTAGGTCTGGTATGGATTATAAAGGGAAGCCCCTACGCCGAAAAAAACGGCGTGGGGTCCCCCCTAAAATCCATACCAGACCCCGATCCGAGCACGCAGCCTGGCCGGTCAGGAAAGGGGGTGGGGACGAGCGAGCGCCCCCCCCCTCCTGAACCGTACCAGGCCGCATGCCCTCAACATGGGGGTGGGTGCTTTGGGGGAGGGGGGCGCCCTGCGCCCCCCCCCCAAAGCACCTTGTCCCCATGTTGATGAGGACAAGGGCCTCTTCCCGACAACCCTGGCCGTTGGTTGTCGGGGTCTGCGGGCGGGGGCTTATCGGAATCTGGGAGCCCCCTTTAATAAGGGGGCCCCCAGATCCCGGCCCCCCACCCTATGTAAATGAGTATGGGGTACATAGTACCCCTACCCATTTACCTAGGAAAAAAGTGTAAGTAATAAAACACACTACACAGGTTTTTAAAATATTTTATTAAACAGCTCCGGGGGGGGGGATCTTCCTCCGGCTTCGGGGGTCTTCTTCCGGCTTCGGGGGTCCCTCCGCTTCATCTTCTCCCGGCGTCCGGTTGGTTCTTCTCCCGGTGTTCCAGTTCTTCGGCCGGCTCCTCTGCTGTCTTCAGGTAGCTCTCTTGCCAGCAGAGGTCCGGACTTCTGGGCTTCTGGGCTTCTTCTCTTCTCTTCTCCAGATGTTGACACGACGCTCTCTCCGGCTGGACTGCTCTCCGAGGGCTGCGTTGTGACTTATATAGGTGGAGACCCCGCCCCCTTTTGATGTCACAGTCCCTGGGCATGCTGGGACTGTGACGTTTTAGGGGGCGTGGTCAACATCACCCAGTGACCACGCCCCCTAAAACGTCACAGTCCCAGCATGCCCAGGGACTGTGACATCAAAAGGGGGCGGGGTCTCCACCTATATAAGTCACAACGCAGCCCTCGGAGAGCAGTCCAGCCGGAGAGAGCGTCGTGTCAACATCTGGAGAAGAGAAGAGAAGAAGCCCAGAAGCCCAGAAGTCCGGACCTCTGCTGGCAAGAGAGCTACCTGAAGACAGCAGAGGAGCCGGCCGAAGAACTGGAACACCGGGAGAAGAACCAACCGGACGCCGGGAGAAGATGAAGCGGAGGGACCCCCGAAGCCGGAAGAAGACCCCCGAAGCCGGAGGAAGATCCCCCCCCCCCAGAGCTGTTTAATAAAATATTTTAAAAACCTGTGTAGTGTGTTTTATTACTTACACTTTTTTCCTAGGTAAATGGGTAGGGGTACCATGTACCCCATACTCATTTACATAGGGTGGGGGGCCGGGATCTGGGGGCCCCCTTATTAAAGGGGGCTCCCAGATTCCGATAAGCCCCCGCCCGCAGACCCCGACAACCAACGGCCAGGGTTGTCGGGAAGAGGCCCTTGTCCTCATCAACATGGGGACAAGGTGCTTTGGGGGGGGGGGCGCAGGGCGCCCCCCTCCCCCAAAGCACCCACCCCCATGTTGAGGGCATGTGGCCTGGTACGGTTCAGGAGGGGGGGGGGGGGCGCTCGCTCGTCCCCACCCCCTTTCCTGAAAGGCCAGGCTGCGTGCTCGGATCGGGGTCTGGTATGGATTTTAGGGGGACCCCACGCCGTTTTTTCGGCGTAGCGGGGTTCCCCTTTATAATCCATACCAGACCTAAGGGCCTGGTATGCCCCGCGACGGGGCTAGTAAGGTGTCAATCTCGCCGATAAAAGCGGCAAGATTGACATCCTTTTCTAGTCCCGTCGCACCTGAGTCACGTTCAAAATGAACGGACTTGTCCGTGTGTGGGCAAGTCCGTTCATTCTGAAAGTCCGCCGCAACTCCGGCGAAAGTCCGTCGGAAAGACGGGCGGACTTAGCCCGCCGGAAAGTCCCGGCGTGTGTGGGCAAGTCCGTCCGTTTTAAAGTCCGGCGCACCTGGCGGACAAAGTCCGTCGGAAAGTGTGCCGGACCAAGTAGGATAGAAAGTCCGCTCGTGTGTACGCGGCATTACCCTTACTTCCTGTCTTGTTGATAACGTTTTAGCAGACAGAAAATAGGGGGTACGTTTTCTTTAGTAAAGTAGGGGAAGACTAGTTCCCCTGACAGATTTTTATTTCTGCCTGTGCCCCTATTGCACCTTTTTTAATTATTTCCTTTCTGGTAAAACTGTAGTCATCAGAACAGGAAGTGAGGGTAAAGCTATCACCCTGGTTAGCAGTACAAACCCAGCAGAAATTTAATTTTTTTCGAACTTTAGTCAAAACAAAAAAAACTTTTTGGCTTGTTTATTTTCAAAGGAAAAATGCAGATAACATAATAATATTAATAGTATTCCCAAGGTTGATTCATAACTTCCAAAACGTGACCCACCTCAAGCTTGCTTTCTGCAACTTTCTGCAACCAGTAGTAGCACAAAATTCCAATAATTGAGATTTTCAAAAGAATATTTCTATAAAAGACATAACCATATATACAATAAGTCAGAAATGTCATTTCAATTTTGTATCACAAATATAACAGAAGAAAAGCCTCACCTCAAAATCTCCACATAGATCTCATGGCGGGGATACTTGAATTTCTCTACAAGGCCAAACATGGCAAAGACTAGAGGCATGATGAGATTAATAAGGGAGACTACCACTGGAACTAACAATGTTGCTGCTTGTTTTGTTAGCGCATCCAAATTGGATTCCTGTTAAAAGAAACACACACATGGCAGCTATGATAGGACAATACTAGGAATATTAGACTTTTAAGCTATTCTCAGACTGGATGTGATTTTGAAAGATGAAATACATATATACGGGAGCATTTTTTTCCTGCCAAAGGATTTATATTTGTCCATTAATGGTTGGACAGATGGCTCAAGACCTAATATTTCTTTACTGCAATTATGTAATAGAAGCTGGTTTGCACCAGGTCTGTAATAATTCTAAAGCAGGGGTCTCAAACTGGCGCCACTCCAGCTGTTGCGAAACTACAAGTCCCATCATGCCTCTGCCTGTGGGAGTCATGCTTGCAAATGTCAGCCTTGCAATGCCTCATGTCACTTGTAGTTTCGCAATAGCTGGAGGGAGGGCCGCCAGTTTCAGAACTCTGTTCTAGTGTGAAGATGAAACAGCGCAATGAGGAGTTTATCTTCATGTCACTCTCCTCCTATCAGCATATCCTTGCTGGCAAAAGAGTGCTTCAGGACACTGACGGGCTCTTTGTGCTGTTTCTTCCTTTCCCAGACTGAACTTTGCTGTACAGGAGTAGCAAACAACTGATGCAGTCATATTCAGTTACCTACACTAATTTCTATATTTGATATAGTTACGTAGTTAGTCTGGTTGAAAAAAGACACAAGTCCATCAAGTTCAACCAATAAAAAGGGAAAAAAAAAATCCCCCCCCCCCAAAAAAAAATCATGCAATCCTATATACACAATCCTATACCCACAGTTGATCCATGGGAAGAAAAAAACTCCAGCAAAGCATGATCCAATTTGCTCCAGCAGGGGAAAAAAATCCTTCCTGATCCCCTGAGAGGCAATAGGATATTCCCCAGATCAACTTTACCTATAAATGTTAGTATACAGTTATATAGTTATATTTTTTGAAAGATGGATATTATATCTTTGTATGGAGATGGTGCTGGTTTCAGCAGAGAAAGGGTCGGTTGGAGTCAGATAGGTGTTGCTCTCAAAGGAGAGCTCAGATCTGTCTGGCTGTAGAACCAGACTGACTTCAGTGAGGCTGAGACTGAGGGTGCTCTGTCCTAAGAAGAAGCAGACAGAGCTGTGCCACAAAATAGCCAGGACACTGAAATACATTGGCGTTTAATGCCAAACAACCCCTGCAAGGACAGAAACTACGATGTGTAAATTTTTAAAGGAAAAAGTTGGCAAAAAAATATAATGAGGCCTAGGAAAACACTCCATTTGAATTTAAATCTATATAAATATCATAATATCTTATCGCTAGTTTCAGCTACTAGTGGACCCTGCTCTTTTCACTATCATGGCCAAGTTAAACCTTTTCTAATGCAGTCATAGCTCTGATATACTTGAAGGCTAATCTATATCACTCTGTTTAATGTTACCAGTTATCGTAATTTCCACATAAACAATAAATCTGGCTGATCACTCACAGATTTTAATGATGGAAATAGTTTCCAAAGCAATCCCAGGTGGTTTGCTCCACAAAGATGAAAGTCATTGGTAGACAAGCTTTATTAAGTACATAAGAAAATTAAGTACATAAGAAGCACTAATATTACTATTACAGCATTTAAAGGGACTTAATTGGCTAATTTAGTCCAGTAGCATTTCTAGGGTCCTAAAAGTCCCAGAGGAAACTGGGCATCCACAGTACATTAAAATATGGTGTGGCTGGTAGCATATCAATAAAAAGTGGCTAAAGCTATTTCTTGACCCTCATTTTATCTCTTCTATATTTCTTTCTCTGTTTTGTCTTCCCTCTCTTGGGCATCTTTCCCCCTTTCATTTGAGCCTTACGCATATTTAAACCCGAAAACAAAAATTGGATGTATTGAAGTTTACCAGACCTTAGATAAAATAGATGTATTAGATTTTGTTTTTCAGGCTTCATGCAAATAACACAAATCGTGTTGCCGGGTGGCTACACTCATACCTCCACATGGTCTATGGAAAGACTATGATTGCCACCCAGGCTGGACGCAAACATATCTGACTTTGTTAAACTTTACTAAATGGGGGTTGGGAGATAAGTTGTCTACAGAAGATACAGAGCATTCAGTTTAGATGAAGTGACAAAGACACTGCATTTGTGGCACGATCAACAGGTATTTTCTGTATTTGCTAAAACATTTCTGAGCCTGAAGAAAGAAAGCAAATTCAGTCACCACATCCAATGCATTTAGTTATTCTATATGTACACTGGCCCTTTGTTGACAGTGCTTTTTAGCCAAAAATGTAGGGCATTTAAAAGGACACCCAAATATACGTGGAAACACCACTGCTTCCACCATATTGCATTTCCTTAAAAAAAAAAAAAAAAAACATATGGAAATACCTTTTACCAGCCCTGTATAATATATAGAGAGAATGACAATTCTTGATTCTTTTAGCATATGCAGCTTTACATTCTCAGGGGTCTTGCATAACTTTCACCTCTGCCATCCTCACTTTTCCCCATTCTCTTTCCTAACTCTCTTTTAAAGATTAACTCCAGTCGTTTAAAAAAAAATTGAAAGTCAGCAGCTACAAATACTGTAGGTGCCGACTTTTAATAAATAGATACTCACCAGCCCAGGGGTCCTGTGCTGTCTTCAATGGGGCCAATTCTTAGGTGGTCTTTGGATCTTGGATGTGAGAGCTGCCTATGACTTTCTGCTGTTTCACACCCAGCTGCCCACTAAGCAAGATAGCATTGTGCTGTCAGATTGGTCCTGTAGCCTTTTGAGACTTGTGACTTGTCCCAGGAATTTGGGAGTAGGCGGGGGATAGGCCAAGCTTTTGTTCTCGCCTAGGTGAGAAGTATGGCAGTGGAATTGGGTACCTGTCAGAAAGAGATACCCGCTCCCAGACAAAAAAAAACATCCAAGTAGGTTAGAGAAGGGGAGGAGGTAGATGAGTGGTACTTTCACTTTTAAGTGAAGGGTTGTTATAAATGTTAAATTATATTCCTATATTGCCTTTGTTGTTATCCATAGCATGGCATTCCCCTCCACCGTGGCCACTTTTCCTGCCTATGTCCTCTCCGATCTACTCCGCCATTGGTTCCCACTTATCTAGCAGCTATCATTCTCCACCGCACTATTAACTTCTCTTCACCATCAGCTCTTGCTTCCTTCTCTTAAAGGGGCTGTATACACCATTTTTCAAAACCATATTTAAGTAAAGGTATGCACATACAGTATGTTTAAAATGTCATTATATCTTTAAAAAATGAAATCATGTGTGGCTGTTGATTACTTTCACTGGTTATTTTTAGGTCCAAGGTAGGAAGGGAGTTAACAGGTTGGAAAATCAGTCTCTGTGTAATAAAAAGCAATATAACAGTCACTTTTAAAAATATGTTCAAAACCTGTAGGTCATAAAAACTATTGTGTTGTTACAGCTAGTACTGTAATATAATTAATTATTATGATCCCATAGTCAATATATTTTTAATAAGACATTTTTTTAATTAAAACCTTGTAAAAGTAAAGTAAGATTAATGGCAACAGTATTACCTCATGCTCACGTTGTTTTGGGGAAAAAAGCTTTCATTGATCAAAGTTTCAGAGGTATCCAACACTTCCAGGCAGTGTCATCTCTGTCTATGTCACTAATCTGAAACCCTCCTAAATCCATTTAGAATAAGCTCTAAGTATAAAACTACTATCCTTTTTTTGTGGAAAGAAGTAAACAATAATAACCAATTTCATAAATATGATGATATGACCAAAACTAAAAAAAAGACCTAACATTACAAATTACCTGATACCCCAACAGTTCTTTGTGCATAGAATGTATAACCCCACTGTAAATCAATGTGCATAAATTGGTTAAGAGGAAATGAAATATGTATTGTGAAGCATAGAAAAATATAGAAACCCAGTCAATTATTTTAAATTAAAATTCTCTATATCAAATACCTTGAATGTTTGTCATACTAGGTATGACGGCAATGGTTACTGCAAAAGTCACTCAGAAGAAGACATAAGGCACATTGTCTGTGTTCTGGGGCCTAGCAACACTATTGCTTAGACACAAACTTGTTTTTCTGTGCCATTCCAAACATGGCTGTAAAAATAATCTCTGGACCAAGACATCAGAAATGAGCTTGAAAAGAATTTCTGTCACTTCTGTAATTATATCTTTATGATGGTTAGTGACATAATGACTGATGTGTACAACATCCTGCTCTGAAATACACTCCTGGAAATTCCTGGAATGTTTCTAAACTAGTCATGAAAATGCAACATCCAAAAAAAGGTAACAGACTTCAACACATATTTCCTGCTTCCTTCTTTGCAGTGTTTGTGATAGTTGGGGCAGTTACATTGTGGTTAATGGATAGGTTAGCAAAAGGTTAAATTCATACCTAAATGTTTTATGTGCGATGTGTTGAAAAAAAGTCCTGCTTGCTGGATCTTTGATGTGCTTTCATGAAAATGCATGCATTAAGAGTTCAGTGGTAATGCACCTAAAACACATGTAAACCATTTCTAAAATGCAACGCACCTAAAACACACCACACAAATGTAAACATGTCGTAAAGGCTCGTTCACATTGGTGTACTATAGCATACACCCATGTGAGGGGCATGTTTGCCTGCACGAGGACGCACAGGCGTTCCGTGCATCCCTGTGCAGGCAGTTCCATTCATGTCAATTAGGATGTAGTGGCTGTACAGAGACAGCTGCTGTTCCCAATTTGACAGCTGTGCAGTTGCACAGTAGGGTTGTCACCTCATCCCTTTAAACCCGAACACATATGAATTACACAGGTTCTGGGGCTAATTTAATACAGATAAGCCATTAAGTGATTTTTATTATCACCTTAATTAGCCACAGAATGTGTGTAATTAATATGTGTTCAGGTTTAAAGGGATGAGGCGGCAATCTTATTGTACAGCCCTGCACTGTATGCATTTGGCTGCAGGAGCAGCTGTGTCTATGCAGCTAGTTCATCCAACTGACATGAATGGGATTGCCCGCACGAGGATGCATGAAGGCCTATTATGTTTAGTTCTTCTAATACAATCACAGTAAAAAAAAGTTCTTTAAAAGCTGAAACTCATATACAGAAATCTACTAGACACATTGTTAACATTTTGTAGGATTTTGCTAAATTTGTCCACTTTAAAAAAAGGGTTCATAAGACAACAAAAAGATTACCTGTACAGATAATCCAACATGAACACAGAGGAAGTATACTCCAGCACAACAGCCAACTGCCAACCCTATTGTTGCGATCCAAGCAACCAGGTGAATGGCAAGCCGAGACAGTCTCTGACTAATTGAAAGCTTTAATTTCTGCAGCAACTTTTCTGACAGCATTTCCTACAATAAAAAAATATGTTAAAGCAACCTCATGAATTAATGTAGATATTTGCATATAAACAAATGTGTGGGTAAAAGCAGATTAAAACTACCAAAGTTTTATTTTGCCAGCAGTTTTACCTTTTACATTTACTCATACTGAAAGAAAGCATCTGTTTTCAATTGATAGAAAAAGGTAATTCTGCAAATAATTTTAAATAAAACAAATTTATATACACATTGAATTTCCTGTGCATTTGCATACCTTGTTAGGTGCACAGTTAATAAAGCACCATTAAGGCCTAAAGGCCCAATGCACAACCTGTGGCGTTTTGGCACTTTTTGTGTGATTCTCAGGCCCCTACAGACTTTAAGCTGTATGTAAAAATGTATGTAAAAAAAAAAAACAATGTACTTAACTTATTTTACATTTTTTTTGAATGTCCAATAACATAAAAATAAAAAGTAATTTCATCATCTACACTTATTATCATAGTATCAAAATGTCATTCTACCTAGGATTGCAAACTGCATTAGGTGGAGCCATTGCCAGTCATAAATCACAATGCCAAAGTTGTAGGCTTTAAATTAATGAGCCATTATTAAAAAATAAAAAAAACATTTTAATAATTGGCCAAACATGTACACAAACTGAGATATTGGGGGAGGGGGGGGGGGGATTATAAAGTAGTGAATTCTGGTTTGAAAATTTACAGTGGTCAGTATTGCTAGAGATCATACAGTGAATATCGATTGGAAAAACGTAACCACTTCAGCCCCAGAAGATTTGGCTGCTGAATGACCAGGCCATTTTTTGCGATTCGGCACTGCGTCGCTTCGTGCGATGCTGCACCCAAACAAAATGTATGTCCTTTTTTCCCACAAATAGAGCTTTCTTTTGGTATTTGAATGCCTCTGTGATTTTTATTTTTTGCGCTATAAACAAAAAAAAAAGCGTCAATTTTGGAAAAAACACAACATTTTGTTCCTTTTGTTATAATAAATATCCCCATTTTTTTTTTAAAAAAAGATAATTTTTTCTCAGTTTAGGCCGATATGTATTCTTCTACATATTTTTTGGTAAAAAAAAAAAAATCGCAATAAGTGTATATTGATTGGTTTGCACAAAAGCTATAGGGTCTACAAAATAGGGGATAGATTGATGGCATTTTTATTATTATTTTTTTTTTTACTAGTAATGGCGGTGATCTGCGATTTTTATATCGGAACTGAGACATTATGGCGGACACATTGGACACTTTTGACACATTTTTGGGACCATTAGCATTTATACAGCGATCAGTGCTATAAAAATGCACTGATTACTGTAAAAATGTCACTGGCAGGGAAGGGGTTAACACTAGGGGCGATCAAGGGGTTAAATGTGTTCCCTGCTACATGTTTGTAACTGAAGGGGGAGAGGACTGACTAGAGGAAGTGACGGATCGTGGTTCCTAGCTATTAGGAACACACGATCTGTCACTCTTCACAGAGCAGAACAGGGATTTGTGTGTTTACACATAAACTTCCATGTTCTGCCTCTCGTGCCCGCAAACGCTCAAGGCTGGCCATCATCACGACCGTGATATCCCCATCCCACAAGCTGACGTATAGCTAAGACGGCTTGCGGGATTACGCCGACCTGCCTCAGTAAAATGATGGTGGCTGGTTGGCAAGCGGGTAAACTGCGTAGAGGGTTCTTTACTGCCAGAGCGGTAAGGATGTGGAATTCTCTTTCACAAGCAGTGGTATCAGCAGGCGTCGATAGTTTAAAAAAACTATTAGATGGGCACCTTAAAAAACACAATATACAGGGATATACAATGTACTATTGACATAAAAACAAGCGCACTCACATACCACAGGTTGAACTGGATGGACTGGTGTCTTTTTTCAACCTTACCAACTATGTAACTATGTAATCACGTGATTTTATTCTAAGCAATGCAGGAGAGTAATTGAACCATGTATTAAAAATATTGATGTCCCCTTATTTCCAGTTTACATATTTATCCATTAGGTTTCAGACTTCATTTATATTGAAGGTTAGAAAACTTAATTGTATCCTACCCTAGATAAGAAATTTGCCAACTTCAGATCCCATGCTGTGTGCCTGTCGCAGCATTTGCCTTCTGATTATGGCAGTCTGTCTGGATAACAGTGCAATTGTTCTGGGAGCACAGCATGTGGCTGAAAAACTTATCTATAAATAATATTTATTGTTTGATGTGATTATTATGGGCACCAAATTATATTTCCTTTGTAGATAATTTTAGGCAATAAGCCTAGAGTTCTGTAGACAAGGCTGCATTCTGTAGATACATACATCTATATAGTTTTTGGTGGTCAGTAACCAAAACCAAAATTTTTTGTTTGGTCAGAATGGATACAATGGAAATAAGTGATGCCATTTACAAAACAGTTTTTTACTATTCAATTTCATTGAATTTATTTTTAATGAATGTGTTTGTTATAGTTTTTTTATAGAACCGACAATTATGTAGCATTTTACATACTGTAGATTTACCCCAGTCCCTGCCCTTAATGAGCTTACAATTAGGTCCCTATCTCACATGCATGCATACACACATACTAGGGACAATTTAGACAGGAGACAAGTAACCTACCAGCATGTCTTTGGAGTGTGGGAAGAACCTAGATTTCCAAGAGGAAACCCATGCAAGCAGAAATACAACATGCAAACTCCATACAGAGAGCAGTGGCGGCTGGTGCTCCATCGGTCGTGGGGGGGGGGGGGGGGGCGACAGATGGACCTGACCACAGATGCCCCCCCGTCGCTCCAGCAAGGCCACCGCGCACCATACACACACCCCCTGGTCGCTTGCTCTCTTACCTTGTTTTGGCCTGCCGGCGGCGGCTTTCCCCCCAGTGTCCCAGCCTCTTTGTTTCCTCTCTCCACCTTGAAGCCTACCCTGGCAGGGGATGGGTACAGGGGGCACAGCACACAGGCATGGAGGGAGATGACGGCCTATAGAACGCTCCTCCATGGCAGCTGGTGGGTCGGGCTTCCCTGCGTGACGTCTTCTCCCTCCTCCTCGGAGGCCAATTGGAATGCTTCTCCTTTCGGCCAATGGGTCTCAAGACCTGCTTTCTGATTGACTGGGGGGAGGATCAGTGTGGCAATAGCGAATATTCATTTGTTATTGTCACACAACTGGGTGGGCTCAGAGCGCAGTGCTCTGCGCTAAGAGCCCACCCTTTTTTGAAGCCTATTAGAGCCTCTGACTCTAATCACGTGCTTCAAACCCCCCCCCATTGGAATCCATAGTCTGGCGCCCTGCATGTAGGCTAGGGGACCAGATGCATGGATAGTGGGACGGTGCCCGTGCACCCCTAATGGACGGGCCGCCACTGACAGAGTGTCCTGACCAGCATTCGAACCAGGGGCCCGGTCTAACCACTAAATCATGGTGCTGTCCACAGTGGCTTAGTGGTAAATGTGTCCAAAAGGTGGTGGCGTGGAGCATTATTATCATTTTTACTCAAATCTTGGAACTGTACATCTCATATCAGTTTCAAAGTTTACATAAAGAATGAACAATACTATAGAGTCAGCTTTGTTACCGTAAATCACTAGATTGTTTGCTTGGTTGAAACCAGTTTTGAAACCAGTTTCATTGGCAGGAAACAAGAGACACGGTATAATATGCCAAACTTCATAGAAAATTCTGCAATTGGTACACACTAAATCATTAGGTACCAGGAAATTTGTTTTATTTAATATTCTACCTTTATTTGTGTACTGAGATGTATTTTCTTTAATTTTACAGCTTTCTCATTATTTATGCTGAAATCCCAGCTGCACAGCAGTTTTGCAGTGTTTCCCATATGGGTAGAAGGGTTAATAAAATTCTTCCTGAATGACTTTGCCATGCTGAAAAACAGAACAGATTAGGAAAGTATTAGAACCAAAGGTATAATTCCACAAAGAAAAGATGTTAAAAGGGAATGTGTAGTTTATTTTAGTTTAATCTGTTCTGAATCAGGAAAATGTATTGTTAAAATGTTGTATTCTTTTTCAGAGGTGGAGCTTTTGGGTCATTACTTTATTTGTCTATTTAGCCATCTTGGAAACAAAAACAGCCGTGGACAGAAATCAAGGTGAAATTTACAAACACAGATGAACAACTCATTACTGTGATGCATCCCCTAGTAGAAAGCAGAGTTGGAGGTTTCAGTTAGAGCCAGTCTGCCTTAAAGTGTTGTGCTAGCCCCTAGTGCCCTGGGATCTTTAGGTATGTATTAAATATTTGTAAAACAAAGATTGTGTATACTGTATATAGTAAAAGCAGATGCAAAACATCAGTTTAAAAACTCATAAGCTTAAAAGCAGAACTCCGGGTCATCAAGTCAATGATATTCCACTGTTCTCCCATACCACTGGTCAATCCAGGCATAACAAAAAAAAGAAAATAGCAGTAATATAATAATACAGCACATTTTAACTGAATCTAAAAGTTGTGGTGCTGTTCTCTCTGTATGGGCAGGGTGAAGCGACTCCCAAAGGGTTGGCATCACTAAGGTGTGCACCAACACAGGGACTACCCTTCCCTAGGGAATGCCTCAGGAGACTTAGCGGAATACACTGCCAGTAGATTGAGGCTGTATTGTGTTTGGGCATAGCAAGCAAAGGAAATCTAATGTGCATACTACCCTTGCAACACACAACCACCTCTATGTGCAAACTAAATTCTGCTAGGAGAGAGACATGTCAATAATTGCATGTCAGCATTGCCTGGTGTGGGTTTACTGCTATTTATATTATCAGGGATCTGAATACATCAACCCTGCAGTTTGGAGAACTAGAAAGGGCATAAAAACTGCAGTCAGACACAGGACAGCCAGTGTCACGCAGCTGAAAGTTAGATTTGAACCATAGCCAGAATGAGATGGTCAGAAGATCATTGCATGGACTACTTTAAACTGTCATGCACAGAAGATGGTGAATAGGAGGGACCACATCAAGCCTATATAAGTGATAAACTGGAAACTGGATTTCTTCTTTAAAATAAAGCTGACCCATAACTTAATTTTAAAAATACATAAACTTTGACAAAAAACTCCTCTTATTTTGGTTTGTTGAATTTAACCCTTGAAAGCATTTTTTATAGCCCACAACAAGAAACTAGGAGCTGATCTGGCAGATCAATGGATATTTTCTGTACTTGAAGGGATACACATTGTAAAATATGCATGCATTGCAGAGATGTACTGCATATTATTTTATTTTTACTTTTTCCCTGACCTAAAAACATAGAAGGCAATAACAGATGTCAAATTGTGGTTGAACATGTAAGCACAATTTAAACACTAAAAGATCTTTCTAACAAAAGATCTACCTGTGAGAAAGCACATTTCAGATCGGCTGGAAGAATGGGAGAAAGCATTGTAAAGCTCGATCTACACACTAGAAACATGTGATGTCTTGGCTATGCATATTATGCGTGGTGATGATATAGTCACACAAGCAGCCCCAATTAGTACAATTGGGAAGGGGGGGTTGCGAGCACTGCACATACAGTCCAGGCACTTGAGAAAAACATTACGATCAGACAGGATTTTCTAACATCATTTTTGTTCCCCGAGGATGCTCGCGGAGGGCTTATGTACACTCCCCTATAGACGTTGGATAATATTTTGATGTGATGGCCAAAAATAGGCTTAGATAGGGAGAGTATCATCTATAGGCACCTGACTCCTGATGGCAGCTTATCTTTAGTGAAAGGAACAGTTAATGTCAGGTAAAATGTGATCTATTCAACTGATTTTTTTCCAAGAAGGGATGCCCATGAGATATCAGAAGAGATGTGTTTATAGATATACAATAATTTTCCATAATGGGCTGGATCAAAAAAAGATAATCTTTTGTCTGTAGGCACACTGTCAGGGCTGGGCTCAGCCCTTCCTTCTCAGAGCTGGCCGCTCAACTGTCGGGCAATTGCCAGCTCCTATCTCTCCACAGGTACTCAGCTGTTGATGATATCCTGCTTGTCACTCCTGCCTACTTAAGCTGTTCAGCCCAGTGGATCTCTGCCTTCACCTTGGTCAACATCACAGAAACTATCTCCTGCGATCCTGATCAAGACTTGCTTTGCTGACATCCCTTCTGGCTCCAGATCCTGCTTGCTGTTCCACTACAATGATCCCTGATTTCTGGCTTGGCTGACTATCCATTCCAGTTACTGAAGTTTGGCTATGTTTTGACTACGTTTGTTCTTTTTACTTTTATTATTAAACAAGTGTGATTTAAAGGGGTTGTAAAGGTAAAATTTTTTTTTTTTAAAAATAACAAACATGTTATACTTACCTTCACTGTGCAGCTCGTTCTGCACAGAGTGGCCCCGAACCTGGTCTTCTGGGGTCCCTCGGCGGCTGTTTCAGATACTCCCCGCAAGCATTAACCACCTTAATGCGAGCTCCCTCGCATGGTGGTTAGTGCTTGCGGGCGCGCTCCCGTGATACAACCGGCGGCTATAGCCGCTCACTGTATCACTCGGCCCCGCCCCCCAGCGCGCCGCGTCATTGGATGTGATTGACAGCAGCGCGAGCCAATGGCTGCGCTGCTCCCAATCCATCCACTGTAGCCAATCAGCGGCCAGGGTGAGCGGAGGAATAGATGTCGGGAACGAGAAGCTGACTTTCAAGGCGTCAGGTAAGTAAAACGGGGGGGCTGGGGGCGGCGGTATTGTCAGAAGTTTTTTCACCTTAATGCATAGAATGCATTAAGGTGAAAAAAATTTTACCTTTACAACCCCTTTAACTGTACTTCTGTCTCGGCCTGATTTCATGGTTTCTGACACACACTTAGCAATTAAGCGCAAAAATAATAAATAACCCTGTATTGCTTTATTCTTAGATCCTGACAGGTCTGAAAGTATGAACATTGACCCTGTGTTTTTATGCAATAATTGTTTTATGACTCCAGCCTCTGTTAATCAGTGGTGGTGCTCCTTTCAAGAAAACACCCATTTCCTTCACTTGGTAAAATAATGTCCTCATATTTGTCTTGTTATCTTTTACCGCTTTGAATGGAAAACTAGAGTCTTTTTCATTTATCTTAATTTAACCTTTCAGATTATCAGCTAAAAGTTAAACAAACCCTTCTGTATGCATTAATGTTTGTAAAAAGTCTGGTAGTTTGAAGTTATGCATGTATATGGGACAGTTATAGTTATAAACACACATTTTCTGCTTATGCAAACAAAATTCCAAGAAAATAACAGGACTCTAAATATACCACCCTGAATGAATACATCAATAGCAGAGTAAAATATAATAAAACAGATCATTTTTATTGTGTTCAGTCAGACACCTACAGTATTGCTCCTAAAATTACAAACATAGGGATAAATGCCAACACAGGATAACAAGGGATCCAAAAAGAGGGGTATAGTATCTAAGAGTTCAGTAAAATTATCACTTGTGTCACTGAAAATAGAACAGCAAACAACAAGATATGTATAATTGGGCCAGTTGGCCACAGTAATGGAAACCCACCCCAAAGGTCCAAAAGACCATAGACTAACAGAAACGCATATCACAGGTCAGATGCAGGTAGCCTTAAAAAAACCATGGATAGGATGGCTATACCACAGTACGCATACCAATCAATCAAGGGGGGTATCGATATTAGTAGCCAAAAGAGTGCCCTTTGAACTAATCGCACTAGAATCAGATAGAGTGGGAAGATACATCTTCCTACACGCCACCATAGGAGGCAACTCCCTATTGATTCTGGCATGTTATATCCCCCCCCCTTTTTCGATTGAGGTAGTATTGAAGGGATTGGCATTCATGGCACAAAACCCATCAGTTCCAGCTATTTGGTTGGGTGATTTTAACCAAACCATGAATCCAAATTTGGACAGACCAGACCTGGGAGGTGCGTCCAGGAATGTGCCGCACCAAACCAGACTCTGCAGACTTTTTACAGAATTTGCGTTAACAGACGTATGGAGATGGCAAAACCCGACCAAAAAAGCGTACACATGTCACTCGGTAAGCTGCGACACGATGTCCAGGATTGATTTTATAATGGCCTCAAATGCACTGCTACCCAAAATTACAGGGTCGGGTATGGCTCCACGAGCTCTATCAGACCACTCACCTTGTTGGATAACAGCATCTCTATTAAAAGCGGTGCCCACCTCTGGGTGGAGGCTGAATCCATTCTGGTTATCGGTCCTGCCAGATCTCGAGAGCGTGGGGCAAGAACTACAGTATATGCTAAACAACTTAATAACCACAGATTCAGATACTGCAGCATGGGACAACTTCAAAAACCAAGCCAGTAGACTATTATCACTAAGAATAAACAGATTTAAAATTTCATCTAAACTGCTATTACAGATGACCACTGACAAACTACAGGAACTGGAACAGGTATACGCACAAGAACCCAATACAGATAATCTCCATAAAGTACAAATGCAATCCAGAGTAATAACCCAAATGCACATAGAGAAAGCTAAGCAACAGGTTTTTTTCAAAAAACAAAAAATTTTTGAACACGGGGAGCGAGCAGGTAAATTACTGGCATATTTAGCACATTTAAATGAAAAACCCCCAGTAGTGGTGACCCTAGCCACCCCACAGGGAGAAGAGGTGACAGACCCACACCAGGTAGCAGACATATTCCTAAACTTCTACAGGAATTTATATAAAACCCAGACAATATACTCCGCACAAGAAATTAAAAACCACCTACACAGAATTCAGTTCCCTAGACTCACATTAGAACAGGCCAAGCAACTAGACGCCCCCATTAGCCAAGACGATATATCCGAAGCACTGTCCCAACTAGCTAAATCTAAGGCCCCCGGACTAGATGGCCTGCCACTAGAATTCTACACTGCATTCCCTGAAATACTAGTCCCGAAATTGCAAAAACTATACCAACAAATATTTGAACATAAACCACTCCCTCCATCAATGCAGGAAGCACAGATAATAGTTCTACCTAAACCAGGAAAAGACCTCAGATACCCCGAATCCTACCGCCCAATCTCACTACTTCAAGTGGATATTAAGATACTGGCCAAAATTCTAGCATCCCGCCTAAACAAAGTTATTCTTTCCTTAATACACCCAGACCAAACCGGCTTTATGCCTGGGAAAAATACGGCCATGAATATAAGAAGACTTTTTCTAAATATTCAAGCACAACACGACAATCGAGGTACCAGAGTAGTGGTGGCCCTAGACACAGCAAAGGCCTTTGACTCAGTGGAATGGCCTTTTCTATGGGAATGTCTACAGGAATATGGATTCGGTCCCAATTTTGTACAGTGGGTACAAATACTCTACCAGTCACCAAAAGCACGAGTGTTCGTCAATGGTTGTATGTCAGAGCAATTTCCCCTTGAGAGGGGCACACGCCAGGGGTGTCCCCTCTCTCCACTGCTATATGCCCTGGCTGCGGAACCATTGGCCATAGCTATAAGAGCTGACATGGACATAGTGGGTCTCAGAATAGGCGACTATATAGAGAAGATCGGACTTTACGCTGATGACACGATACTCTATTTAGCGGATCAGGGCCCATCACTTCAAGCAGCTCTAGACACAATAGACAAAATGGGGAAGTTCTCAGGCCTACGGATAAATTGGGAAAAATCACAGATACTCCCTATAGACCAATTTCCCCCAAACAATATACACCCGGAACTACCATTAGTCAGAGTAAACACTATCAAATATCTAGGGGTACTGGTTACAAGAGACTTACGCGAATATACAGTCAATAACATAGAGCCATTGTTTAACATGATAAAAACCAAAACGCAAGCATGGTCCAAACTACCTCTGGGAGTAATGGGGAGGATAAATATTATAAAAATGATCATCCTACCTAAGATCCTCTACATGGTATGGCATGCCCCACTATATATCCCCATAGGGATTTTCAAAAAAATGGAATCTATTTTGAACACCTTTGTCTGGGGACATCAAAGACATAAGGTAGCTTGGAATATCCTTAAAAACCCTACAGATATGGGGGGAACATCACTGCCAGATCTGCAGGAATACTACATAGCGGCACAACTGTCACATATGCACCACTACCATAACAATGAAAGACAAAGATACAGTACACTAGTAGCGAGTAGCCAAGACAGTCCCTTATCTACCCCTCTTCAAACTATACTACGAGGGGGTCAGGTTCATAGGAAAGGTCCACAATTTAATGACGGGTTACTTAAACATCACCAACGAATATGGGGACTGGCCCAGAAAAAACTTAAAATAGGGAATATCCACACGCACACTCCTTTATGGGCTAACGACCAGCTTGTGGAACTCAAAAAAATCCCAGACCCTATTATGTGGGCCAGATATGGAATTATATACCTGCACCAAGTAATGGTAAGCGCTAGGCCCAAAGCGTTTCAAACTCTTAAGGAAGAATACTCTATTCCGCAACAATTATTCTTTAAATACCTACAACTCCGACATGCCTTACGTTCTCAATTCAGAAACGAAAGTAGCATCTTGGAATATCCCCAAATCCTGGATATAATTATGGGAGCTGATTTGCAAAAATTGATATCCAACCTTTACTACTCTATAAGATTACCCAGAATTAGAGAAGTAATGCAAAAAGCCAAAACAAAATGGGAAAGAGATATAGGAGCCATTGGTGAATCAGACTGGGAGGAAATTCTAGAAAATGTTAAAGTAACATCTCCAAAACTGTCTGACAGGCTAACACAGATATACATCATCCACCAAGCATACCTCACACCTAACATAATAAGGAAATTTCAACCTACACGGCCCGTAGTATGTCCTCACTGCCAGGCAGAGAGAGGTAGCTTCTTTCACTTAATCTGGAAATGCACTATTATTCAAACATACTGGAGTCAAGTGATTAAGTTCTTACACGACCAAATGGGTTCCCCTGTGGTGCTGGATCCAAAACTGTGCATACTCGGTCTTCTTCCAGACGTGGATATTGATAAATACCAAGCCACATTTATATCCTGAAGTCCTGTTTTTGGCCAGGAAAGTGATTGCTAAGACTTGGATGCAGAATGTAACCCCTACCATAACAAGCTGGAAGAGGGATGTTAATAATTCCCTCCCATACAAGCAGTTGATCTACAAACACAGGGGAAACAGTCACAAATACTCAAGGATATGGGACGGATGGTTGGGAGACGGGGAAACATGTGTATAGTAATGCGTGAAAACAAGAATATCAACACCTAATAACCAAAACGCACAACTATATAATAAACGTTCCAACTCAGTCTGTTAGAACTTTACAGAGCTATTAACAATAGATATATCTTTGCTATGCAATGCCAGCCTTGTAAGGCGCTAATGTATGTAATCGTACCACATGTGACAATATTGTATGTATCTATGCATAGATCTCAAATGTGCTGTATAAATTTATGCCTAATTTCAATAAAGACTATTTTCCCAGAAAGCAAAAGACCATAGACTAGCAAGAGGGAGATTGGGCTTCAAAATGTATGACAAACCTCCCTGCAGGTAAGAGCTTAGTTTGCTGTGTCATCTTTGGTGACACAAGTGATAATTTTTTGTTCACACACGATCGCACATTCCGACAACAAAATTCATGTTTTTTTTCCGATGGATGTTGGCTCAAACTTGTCTTGCATACACACGGTCAAATAAATCTTGTCGGAACTTCCGAACGCCAAGAACACGGTGACGTACAACAGGTACAACGGCACTATAAAAGGGAAGTTTAATAGCCAGTGTGCCACCCTTTGGGCTTTTTGGTGAGTCGCAAAAATGGCATGATTGTGGCAAATTATAAAGCACTGTGGGAGTTATTTACTAAGGGAAAATCCACTTTGCACTCCAAGGGCACTGCAAAAGTGCACTTGAAACCGCACTGAAAGTGCACTTGTAGTGCAAAATGGATTTTTCTTTAGTAAATAACCCCCATTTCAGTGTAAACACCAACTTAGTCCAAAAAATTATATTGAGCATTGAAAGAAGAAGCCACACATTGTTGAGTAGAAAACTTTTTACTCTGTGCACAATCACATGTGCGTTAGAAAAGGGTTTTTGAACAAACCAACATATTTTAGTAATAACATTTTTGTTTTGATAGTACAAATAGCCTTTTTTGTGTTAAAACAGGCATGTTTAAAACCATAATACATTACACAACTCAGGAACTTACAGCTTACAACTTCAGCTTTGACAAAGTGAAGGCAATATCAGACATTAGTATGTCCAAACTGTGTTGATATTGCCTTCATCAGATGAGGTGATGTCACCCCTGTGAAAGCCAAATTTTGAAGATGCACACAAATTGAGAGTCAAAATGGAGATTTCCCTCCTGATCCCATGCCTAATGTCAACGTGTGCTGGCTCCCATCATGAGGGATCAATGGACATGTTTCGGGGGTGCAACCCCTTCCTCTCATCTACATTACTTGCGAGGAAAGGGTTGCACCCCCAAAACCTTGATATCCCGTGATGGCAGATAGCACATGTTGACACACTGTGTGCATCTTCAAAATTTGGCTTTCTAAAAAATATTTAAAATGTGTGAAAATAATAAAAATACAAACAAACTAGAAGAATTTTGGGGTGTTTTAGATTCTGCCTAAAACATTAATGATGTTTTTGAGTCTTTTTTCCACATCATTGATGTCTTCCTTGATCTTCTGTAAATCACGATTGCACACCATGATCATCCCGATGAGGACATGTGCACTTGCACTTGTGAAATGAGATTCTTCTTCCACAACATCCACATCACCTAAAATAAAAAAACACACCATGTATTATAAATATGCAGGCATCCATCTATTACCTGAAGCTGTGGTCTCAGACACTCACTTGTTTTGGTCACTATTTCGCCCACTTCATAAACCTCTCCTTCCTCCACATCTTCTGGTTGTGGTGTGGGGATGTGCTTTTCTTTAGGAGGTGGGGGTCCCTGGTGTCCTCAGATGTCCCGAGTCTTTTCTCCCCTATGTGAATAAAAAAAGGTATACTTAGCACACAGATATTTGAGGCCAGAAATAGTAATATGAAACATTGCTTGGAAGTGTCGTACAATTGTCTTTTTTGGCAGAGTTCCAAGCTGAAGATATTATCTTTTTCCCTTTATAAAGCTGGAATACTTATGTTTTTTGTACAATTTTCACACATGGAGACAACCCTAGTATCCACTGGAACCCCTGTGTGGGACACCCTAAAAAGTTTGTTCTGGTGTCCCACACTTGTGCTCCTGCATTTAGATGTGTAAACAGCTGCTGAATATCCTCTCCTTACACTGAATCAAGTTTGCATTTGATTCTAGTACAAACCCATCTGGACAACAATGTCATAAACTTCTTTTAATACAAATAGGCCTGAACAAATGTAGTTAACCTGGATCTGCCAAAAACATCGTATTAGTGGGCGAACTAACGATGTTTACTACGAAGGATTACTGTGCCCACGAACCTGAAACTTGCCATTTTAAACTGTACAACAGTAAAGAAAAGCACATGGAGCAGCATGCAAGCAATAATAATATTAGGAACACACGATAACTACTTACTTTTTTGAAGAACTCTCTTGATTGTTCTGTACTGATCCTGCTCCCTCAATTTCAGGTCTGACCAGCGTTTCCTCAATTGATCTTTGGATCGTCGTACCCCAAAATTCCTGTGCAGTCTTCTCACAACTTTAGCCATGATCTTGGCCTTTCTGACATTTTGGTTTGGGTAAGGTCCATGCTTCCCATCATAGTCGGCCCTCTTAAAGATGTCCAATATCTCCACCATCTCTATAAAGGTCGTATTTGAGGCCTTACTCCTCTACTCTTGGATCGGGACATTCGTGGCTCTGGCCTTTCGTCGTTGCTGCTGCTGTCTGCATGCACTTGCTCTTTCTCCGCCATGTGCTCTCCCACTGCGCTGAAAGACAAGGGGCGGGGAATAGACTAGAAAGAACGTCAGGGGTGGGCAGAGTTTCACGCATGCGCAGTGTATATAAAGCGTAACACGCGTGCGTCGTATGTACAATCTGTGAGCGGAGGAAGGAGTAGCAGAAGCACCGATCGTTCTAACGAAGTTACAAGTTTAACTTGGTGCATCAGTGGCCTATACTGCTTCTAGATTGAGGCCTATATTGGGACAAGATTAGGAGAGTTTAGCCTGACATTAGGGTTTATCTTGTGTTGTGTCTCGGAGAGAAAATGGATGACTTCAATGATCACAACTTCCTCCCCCTATTCATAGACAAGTACAGGGAGCTGCCCTGTCTGTGGTAGGTGAAACATCTGCATTACAATCATAAACAAAAGAGGCAAGCAGCGCTAGAGAAACTGATCCCCACAGCAATCATATCCTATTATAAACAAAAATTAAACACATTATTATGGAGATCTGACGAAAAGAAAAAATAAATATTCAGGAGATCAGGAGAAATAATAAAGAAATCATTTTTTCAGAACTCTGTGTGAATATTAGCAGAAAAACAACTTCATTATTCTAGCATTATAAAGAAGAAGAGAATGTGCTGCATTAAAAGATTTAAAAATTTGCAACGTGACGAATGTGCTATCTCCATTACAATCACTAGTTTTACCAGACCGATCGCTTCCGTCTCGTAATTGATCCAGAGCATTGTGCGTCGGAATTGTGTACACACGATCGAAATTTACGAGAACGGATTTTGTTGTCGGAAAATTTGAGATCCAGATCTCAAATTTTGTTTGGCGGAAATTCCGACAAAAAATATCCGATGGAGCCTACACACTGTTGGAATTTCCGCCAACAAGCTCCCATCGAACATTTGTTGTCGGAAAATCCGATCGTGTGTACGCGGCATTAGTGTTTCTTGAATGTGGTTAGTATTGCAGGGGGCTGGTGGGCGCTTTTCGCTTGTCCCATAGTGAAGAGGTTTATCCATACCGTAGTGGGGATGAGTGTGGGGATTTTTGAGGCAATTACATTTTTTTTCTGCTGCCATGGACAGATTTGAGTTCTATTTTTTCTTTTGTATTTTTTTGGATACTAGTTTAGCTCTATTATATATTATGTATCTTTTTTGTTCATATTTCAGCACAAGGCTTTTATTTCAGTTCAAGTATTTACATAGCGTACAAGGTCCTGAGGAAGAGGAGATATCCGTCAAACACATAGACTATGCATGCTAATATTACTACATACTCTAATGTCTGTAAAACTATGTTTTTAAACTATACTGTTGGTATTTTTAGGGGCAGTAGAGGTCTGATTGTACACAATAAAAATGATCTGTTTTTATTATGTTTTACTCTATTGATGTATTCATTCCCGATATTTAATATCCTGTTATTTTCTTGGAATTTATTTTGTATACTGTATATGTTGGGATGAAACCTACAGTACTGCACAATAGATGTGCCTTTACTTATTGCAATTTTAATAAACTGAAATTTTATACCATTGGTCTGCGGTCTGCACTATTCCCTTATTTGTTGCTTTACAGAGCTACTACTAGATGAATACTGTTGAAGGAACTGGGTGGAGGTTTCCTAAGATAGTCATGTGAGTGACAGGGACTTGAGAACAGGAGAGATGCCGTGAAAGGTACAAAAGCATCAGACCTGCATCGAAGGACAGTTTGCTTTCCTGTCTATTATCTGCAAAGGAAAAGTGCAACTGTATTTTTCTTTTTGGTGCAGAGGTAGCCACTTGAATTCAAACAACTTGTCAGTGTAGTTTAAAAGATTTGAAATCCAGTATGACAATGGTTGCGCATACTAACTGTCTCATTAGAGAAGTTATACCCAAGTAATTCTATTCTGTTATTAATTACAATTTTATGTCTATTGTGAGTGTCCAGTAAGTGCACAGCTTTAATACTATTGTTTGATGTTAACAGTATAAGCCGTACCTCTTAGAAACTGCATCCTTACTATTTCAGTTTCATGGCTGGAGGACTTTTAAATTGTCTGGTTTTCCAACCTGTCTGACTGTTCTCATCACAGAGAACAGCCAGCTGGTTTGGGAGCCCATTCACAGACATGAGATTGTCATTGGAGTGAGGAATTGCCCGCATAGGGGCGCCCACCCGTACAATCCTAGCCAAAGGCACAAACAAGGCGCTACGGCCATAGAGTAAAAAACTTGTGTGTGTGCGTGAAACCTATTAGGAGTATTTTGCTGAAATCATTTCAGAGTCCCCAAGAAAACATCAGCCCTGTCATATAGCCTAGGTGGATCTGGGCTCAGGAAATTTGTTATGTTAATCAAGGAGTGTCAGACATCAAGACTGTAGCCATTTTGACTCTGCTTTGTCAAACTTCTTGGGGCATCCTCTGTTGTTGTAGGTCTCTTGGTACAAGGGCAGAGTAGCATTTAGAACTTGCTTCCAAAATGTTACGATCGGTGGAGCAGGCTTTTTCAGGATAATGACCCTCCTTATGTAGAACAGGAGGAGTCCCAGCAGTGTCCTCACAGCTACTGTGGGGGCCAGTTCCTTAAAGAGGCCCAGCAAGCATATACATGGGGAGGAGATAAAGGCAACACTAGTAGTTGCAATGATGATTTTAATTATTGCCTCCCAGTACAGGACTATGGCGGGGCACATACAGAAAATATGTATGAAATTGCCAAGTAGATAAGTATACCTCCAGCAGTTTGGGGGGGGGGGGGCAAATCCAATTTGTGGCATCAGCAGAGGGTAAAATAAGCTCTGTGAACAATTTTAAATTGTATGAGCCTGTCCGTAAGAGAGAGTTATTTGAAGGGAGCATCCCAAAGGTCAGACCAATCTTCGTTCTCAAGCTCTGGAATATCCACCAGCCAATTCCACCAAAGAAGTGACATGTCTGAGAGTGTTACCATGACTACTACAGTGGAATGGGAAAATTGGCTACCAAAGGCGTGGGATAGTTGCCAATATCTAAAATAGTAGGAAGCCGGGATATTATATTATGTGCAAATATTAGAAAAGGAGAGTACCTTGATCCACTATATGTGAAATGGTTTTAATATTGTATTTGGTCCAGTAGTGGGGCTCTGAAAGTGAGCATAGGTGCGGTAGGGTGGGATTGAGCCAGAGAGGGGTGTTAGGGGAGAGCACCATCTGGGTCTGGGATTCATAACCCAACCCTACGTCCAGATCTTAAGGGTAGTGAGCACGGATGGAGTCAAAGTGTACCGAGCTTTAGGGCCAAGGAACAGAAGGGATTTGAGAGCTTCTAGGGAAGATTTGATTGCTGCCTCCAGGACCGTAGCAGGGTTAGAAAAGTCAGGACCTAACCACAACTGAGCAGTTACAAGTTGATAGGTGACAAAATGTTTGTGGTAGTCAGGTAGGGTCAGACCCCCTTGTGAAGAGGGCCTTAAGATAGTTAATTTTTAGCATTGAGGGTGAGAGCCCCACAAAAATGAGGACAGCAATAGGTTAAGTTTGGTGAAAACCTTTTTGGAATCAAATTGGGGGGGGGGGGGGGGGGAATTCCTGAACCAATAATTAAATTTGGGAAGAATTCTCATTTTAACCAAATTAACCTGACCTAATAAAGATAGTGGCAGGTTCTCCCATGTTTTGAGTTTTACCTTGACATCATGTAAAACTGGCATCAGGTTTAGGTGAACCGGTCTGCGTCTCCTTCCAAGTCCCGGCGGTCGCTTCTCCTCCAGGCCAATCAGGACGTAGGACTCAAGGCCAATCTGGTCTTAGGACTTCCGGCCAATTGGGTCTCAGGACCCGCTTCCTGATTGGCCAGGAGGAGAAACAGGAAGACATTAGCGAATATTAATTCGCTATTGTCACACAAAATGTCACAGAACTGCCTGCCCCACCCTTTTTGAAGTCAATTAGCGCCTCAGAATGTAATCATGTGCTTCAAAAACAAACATTGAAATCCACGTGTCTGGTGCCCTGCATGTAGATTAGGAGCCGGGTGCATGGATTAGGGGGGTGGCGCTCCTGCGTTCCGTATGAGTGGCCGCCACTGACATGTCTGTTAGAGATGCATTCCAAGCTAAGTAAATACATACAGTAGGTAAATAGTTAATAATTTGTGTGGCTTAACCACTTGTTACCGAATGACGTCACCGAATGACGGCTGCAGCGCAGACCTCAATTTCCGGGAGGCAGTCATGGGACGTCCTCCCCTGTGCACGCGCACCGCGCACACCCTGCAGGGCGCACGGTGTGCGCGCTGTAATCACCGAGTCACGGAGACTCGGAAGATCACAGATCTGAGTAAAGGGCTGGTCCCGGCCCCCCTACCATGTGATCAGCTGTCAGCCAATGACAGCTGATCACATGATGTAAACAATAGCTCGGTGATCGGTTTCGTTTTCTCCTCACGCTAGTAGCGTGAGGAGGAAAAAAAAGCCGATCACCGGCTTATGTCAAAGGGACATCGGTCCCGAAGAGGAAGGAGGCACATATGCCTCATCTGTGCCTGCTGTCATTGCCACCTGCCAGTGCCCACAGTGCCCAGCAGTGCCACCTATCAATGCCCACAAGTGCCACCTATCAATGCCCACAAGTGCCACCTATCAATGCCCACAAGTGTCACCTATCAATGCCCACCAGTGGTGCCAATCAGTGCCACCTAGCAGTGCTGCCATCAATCAGTGCCCAATCAGTGCCCATCACTGCCACCCATCAGTGCCCATCACTGCCACCTATTGGTACCCATCAGTGCTGCCTCATCAGCGTACATCAACGAAGGAGAAAAATTACCTGTTTGCAAAATTTTATAACAAAATATAAAAAAATATAATTTTTTTTTAAATTCTGTCTTTTTCAATTTTTTTTAACAAAAACTAAAAACCGCAGAGGTGATCAAATACCATCAAAAGAAAGCTCTATTTGTGGGAAAAAATGATAAAAATTTCATTTGGGTACAGTGTTGTATGACCGCGCAATTGTCATTCAAAGTGAGACAGCGCTAAAAGCTGAAAATTGGTCTGGACAGAAGGGGGGTTTAAGTGCCCAGTAAGCAAGTGGTTAAAATCCACAGTTTCTTGACTCCTCTCTTGTCATGTAATGAATCATGCTCTGAATGGTTTAAGGCAGGGTTCAAAATGTCAAGTCCTGAGCTACTAGCCAGGCCTTAAGAGTTACTCGCCACCAGTTGCCCCACCCAACTCCTACCCTGCCCCGTCCCTAATTCCTCCCCTAAAAATGCACTTATAAATGATCTCATGAAATTACACTGTTAAATGTTTTATGCAGAATTAAGTTACAAAAATAAATATTAACAACTTTATCAGTGCCCATCAGTGCCCATCAATGCAGCCTGTCGGTGCCCATCAATGCAGCCTCATCAGTGCCCATCAATGCAGCCTATCAGTGCCCATCAATGCAGCCTCATCAGTGCAGCCTCATCAGTGCCCATCAATGCAGTCTCATCAGTGCAGCCTCATTGGTGCCACAATAATACAGGCTGATCAGTGTCCATCAATGCAGCCTCATCAGTGGTCATCAATGCAGCTTATCAGTGCCCATCAATCCAGCCTCATCAGTGCAGCCTTATCATTGCCCATCAATGCAGCCTCACTGGTGCCCATCAATGCAGCCTGATCAGTGCCCATCAATGCAGCCTCATCAGTGCCCATCAATGCAGCCTCACCAGTGCTCATCAATGCAGCCTCATCAGTGCCCATCAATGCAGCCTCATCAGTGGCCATCAATGCAGCTTATCAGTGTCCATCAATGCAGCCTCATCAGTGCAGCCTCATCATTGCCCATCAATGCAGCCTCACTGGTGCCCATCAATGCAGCCTGATCAGTGCCCATCAATGCAGCCTCACCAGCGCCCATCAATGCAGCCTCATCAGTGCTCATCAATGCAGCCTCACCAGTGCTCATCAATGCAGCCTCATCAGTGCCCATCAATGCAGCCTCACCAGTGCCCATCAGCGCAGCCTCACCAGTGCCCATCAGCGCAGCCTCACCAGTGCCCATCAGCGCAGCCTCACTTGTGTCCATCAGCGCAGCCTAACCAGTGCATGGGGATCAGAGAGAGGGGAGCCAGCCGGATCACACAGAGTGGGGATCACCTGCTGTGACACAGCATGGATTTGAATGGCCCGGCAGCCGCAGTCAAACAAAGTTCCGCCTCCTGGACTGGCTCTTATGATAGACGTCACACTAATTCAATTTCCCAGCATTGGACCAGTGTACTGTCTACCATAGAAGCTGGTCCAGGAGTTGGGACTTTGTTTGACTGTGGTCGCTGGACAATTCAAATCCATGCTGTGTCACAGTGTGAGATCCCCGTACTGTGTGATCCAGCCGACTCGCCTCTCTCTTCCCCAGGTTTCTGGCTGATCGCTGGGAGCACAGCTCCCATTTAACCCCGCCTGCCGGCGGCATCCTTCCCCCCTCCGAGGCAGCCCCACACTCGCCCTCAAGTTTTTTCCACTCGCCAAATGCGAGTAGGCGAGTGGAAATTTTTAGGGCTGGTCTAAGGTACCCTATCTAAGTGGTGTATCCCAGGGTTCATTGTAGTAACACTTACTTTTTAATATAGATAATAAATGATATAGAGTCTGCGATTAAAAGTACAATTGCAGTCTTTGCAGATGACACCAAGCTATGCAATAGCATAACATCTTTACAGGATGTCTCCAATTTACAAGCCGACCTCAATGCATTGTTTAATTGGGCAAATACACTATATTACCAAAAGTTACCAAAAGTATAGGGACGCCTGCCTTTACACGCACATGAACTTTAATGGTATCCCAGTCTTAGTCCATAGGGTTCAATATTGAGTTGGCCCACCCTTTGCAGCTATAACAGCTTCAACTCTTCTGGGAAGGCTGTCCACAAGGTTTAGGAGTGTGTCTATGGGAATGTTTGACCATTCTTCCAGAAGCACATTTGTGAAGTCAGGCACTGATGTGGACGAGAAGGCCTGGCTCGCAGTCTCCTCTCTAATTCATCCAAAAGGTGTTCTATTGGGTTGCGGTCAAAACTGTGCAGGCCAGTCAAATTCCTCCACACCAAACTCGCTCATCCATATTTTTATCGACTTTGCTTTGTGCACTGGTCCAAGTCATTTGGTGGAGGGGGGGTTATGGTGTGGGGTTGTGTTTCAGGGGTTGGGCTTGGCCCCTTAATTCCAGTGAAGGGAACTCTTAAGGCGTCAGCAAACCAAGACATTTTGGACAGTTTCATACTCCCAACTTTATGGGAACAGTGTGGTGATGGCCTCTTCCTGTTCCAACATGACTGCGCACCAGTGCACAAACAAGGTCCATAAGGCATGGATGAGCAAGTTTGGGGTGGAGGAACTTGACTGGCCTGCACATAGTTCTGACCTCAACCTGCTAGAACACCTATCCATAGATACACTCCTAAACCTTGTGGACAGCCTTCCCAGAAGAGTTGAAGCTGTTATAGCTACAAAGGGTGGGCCAACTCAATATTGAACCCTACGGACTAAGACTGGGATGCCATTAAAGTTCATGTGTGTGTAAAGGCAGGTGTCCCAATACTTTTGGTAATATAGTGTATGGGGCAAATGAGGTTTAATGTTGATAAATGTAGTTATGCACTTGGGGTTAGAAATATGCATGCATCATACATACTAGAGGGAGTAAAACTAGGGGAATCAATGGTAGAGATGGATCTCTAAAATAAAAAACTTTTGCTTTGTGTATTAGTACCCCCTGATCCTCAAAGTGCTGCTCACAATAAGGGTATAGGAGGAGTTGAAGCAGTAGCTATTCTTCTCTGTTAGCTCATAAGATCATAGTACCTGCTACAAAAAGCAGCTACTGCTAGAACTTCCCTTGCCTCTTCGGCTCAGATGGGTCGGGTCCACCCCATTCTGAAAATAGTTTGAAGATCCAAAGCTTTTGGCAACATGGAGAGGAAGCATTTGAGGATATGGATGCAAAAGCCACAACTGATCAACTTGGGTCTTACATCTGAACTAGTAACCACACTGCGGCAGGCCAGATACATTTTGATAAGCTCACCCTTCTTCTGAATCTGGAAGTAATTCTTTCTCTTAGCAAAATAAAACCCCTTTGACCCACTGAACCCAGCAATAGTGAATGTCCTGACTTTTCTTTTGATAGCGTTGCAGCTCGATAATTAAAATACGCATTTTGCGAAATGGTTGTGCTTTACCGCTCCTTTTCACATTGCAGATATAAATTGTCTGATTCACTGAAAACAATGTTGATGTCTCATAGCAACAGATGTTAAGAAAGAGAGAGAGAGACATAGTAATTTCATGGAGCGAAGGTGAACTACAAATTTCTTAATTTAATAACATAAAAATATTCAAGAAAAAAGGCTGTATAAAGTGTGAACATTTTACAAATAAATTAGTTTGCTTCAAACAATACAATAACAATTCAAAATGTAGTATGTTTTCTAAAAAATATACTGTGTTTTCCCTTTAGAAATTAAACAGCAAAAAAGTCACTGTGTTGCATACACCATATTATTTACCATATTCTGACTCCATTATTTATCTTTTTGGACTCTCTGATAAATCATTTGTGCTGATTATTTATATTTATATGTGAACAGCCAAGTTAAGGAGGCTCTTCACCCTAGAAAGAAAATATTAAACACTATAGCTGCTAACGAGGAAGGACATAAAGCGGAACTTCCACTTTAGGATGAAGTTTCCGATTTAAGTATTTATCAAAGCATAGCAGAATTGAAACAATCATTAAAGCGATAAAACATTGTGCCAAGAAATGGTATGATATTAAAGAAACCCCACTGTTACTTTATTATGTAATTCCAAATCACCAAACTCTAACATAAACATCCTAATGTAATTTAAAAAGAGGTTTTAATCTTTAAATCTGCAGCTTTCAGTAAAATAAATACTTGATGACCTGCCATGGATGTTTTATTCAAGCACTTCCTATTTTTATAGAGTGACAACACAATGTGCTTTCAGATCATGATCAGTAACTCCATGTTCACAAATAACAAACCTGACTTTTTTGGACAGCACCCCAAAGCACTAAGTAAATTGGTTGCAACACATGACAACTCATGCCCACCTAACCACCTGTCCCCTGAACCCGATTCCCTCTCAAATGCTACGGTCACCCTCTGACCCCATCCTACACTCTCTAACCCACATCTTCAACCTCTCCCTCACCTCTGGCATCTTCCCCAATGCTCTAAAACATGCACTGGTCACCCCCATACTTAAAAAGCCGTCCTTGGACCCCACCAATCCTAACAACCTACGCCCTATCTCCTTGCTCCCCTTTTCCTCTAAACTCCTTGAACACCTGGTTTACAACCAACTGAGTGACCACCTCATTAAAAACAACCTTCTTGATCCCCTTCAATCTGGATTTCGCCCTCAACACTCCACAGAAACTGCTCTTTTAAAACTCACAAATGACCTACTAACTGCAAAAACCAACGGACACTATTCTGTACTCCCACTTCTGGATCTTTCAGCTGCCTTTGACACGGTTGACCACCCCCTCCTCCTCAAAAAACTTTACTCCCTCGGTCTCCATGACTGTGTTCTTCAGTGGCTCTCATCCTACCTATCCCAACGCACCTTCAGTGTCACTTACAATTCTACTTCCTCCACTCCTCTTCCCTTCTCTGTTGGGGTCCCCGAAGGTTCTGTTCTTGGACCTCTTTTATTTTCAATCTACACCTCTTCCCTGGGTCAGCTGATAGCCTCTCACGGCTTTCAATATCATTTCTATGCTGATGACACACAAATCTATCTCTCCATCCCTCAACTCACCCCATCAGTCTCCTCACGAATCACTAACTTACTAACCAACATATCTGTATGGATGTCACACCACTTCCTCAAACTCAACTTGTCCAAAACCGAGCTTATAATATTTCCTCCCCCACGTGCCTCTTCCCCGGACTTCTCTGTCAAGAGCAATGGCAAAACCATCCACCCGTCCCCACATGTCAGGGTGCTAGGTGTTATCCTGGATTCTGAACTCTCCTTTCGGCCCCACATCCAATCACTTTCCAAAGCTTGCCGTCTCAACCTCCGCAACATCTCTAAACTACGTCCCTTTCTAACCAGTGAAACCACAAAGCTCCTGATTCACTCCCTGGTTATCTCTCGCCTTGACTACTGCAACTCACTCCTCATTGGCTTACCTTTAAATAGACTATCCCCCCTTCAGTCCATCATGAATGCTGCTGCCAGACTCATCCACCTTACAAACCGCTCAGTGTCTGCTACCCCTCTCTGCCAATCCCTCCATTGGCTACCACTCGCCCAACGAATTAAATTCAAAATACTAACAATAAGTTACAAAGCCATCCACAACTGTGCCCCGAGCTACATCACTAACCTAGTCTCAAAATACCAACCTATACGCCATCTCCGTTCCTCCTGCTCTCTAGCTCCCTCATCACTTACTCCCATATCTGCCTCCAGGACTTCTCCCGAGCCTCGCCTATCCTCTGGAACTCCCTACCCCAATCTGCCAGACTGTCTCCAAATGTATCCACTTTTAGGCGATCCCTGAAAACTTTCCTCTTCAGAGAAGCCTATCCTGCCTCCATCTAACAACTGCACTATTTTCTCCATTAGCTCATCCCCCACAGCTATTACCCTTTTGTATAACTTGACCCTCCCTCCTAGATTGTAAGCTCTAACGAGCAGGGCCCTCTGATTCCTCCTGTATTGAATTGTATTGTACTTGTACTGTCTGCCCTAATGTTGTAAAGCGCTGCGTAAACTGTCGGCGCTATATAAATCCTGAAGAATAATAATAATAATAACTCATGGTCGTTTGATGACATATATTAATTTACAACAAAAAAATGGCCGAGTGCAATTTTAAGCATGTTCGGGTGTGTTGGCAGCCTATTCATTTTTAATGAGCTGATCTCACACAACACGTTACCGTGCAAGAGAAAGATTTCTGGCAGGATCAACAGGTATTTTTTTACTTCTCAAACTGATATAACACAATGCTTTTAATGGTATATTTAATAGACCAAAAGAAGCAAAAAAGAGACGTTCAATGTTAATGCTCCAGCTGGGCAGGGTGGGTCAGTGCTTTGGGGGTTCTTTGTTTTCCTTATTTGTAGACTTGTGTCATTTCCTGTGGCAGAAATGAATATTAGGAGGAAGAGCTGTAGAGAAAAGTCACATGTCACCCAGGTGATGAGCCTTTCAGTCCAATTAAAGTTTCTTCCCACTGCATGTCCATTTTTTTTAAATATAATTATTTAACAAATAGGAATTCAGAGAAAAGGTCCTTATGAGCAGCATAATATGGTGTAGCCCTGCTCTGTTTTTAGCCGTACAGATGCTATACATCTTACCTGAAAAGCAGGATAAGGAAGCAGACAGCCATATACAATCCAATGGTGAAAATATACGCAAGCTGCATATTGTAAGGTGCAAGATGTGGATCTTTTCTGATGGTGTCATTTGTGTAAAATCCATAATACAGAACAGTTTTATCAAAATAGCCCTGAAAATGTAAAAAAAAAATAGCACAAGTCAAATCTAATGATATCTTACCCTTAAGATATACTGTATGAAGACACATTTGCAGTATCTATATGTCCTAAAAATTATATAAATACCCCTTTCCTGTTGGTCATATCATATGGCTCATGTGACATCCAACTGCAGTGTGACCATAATGTTTTTCTAATCAATGCTGAAAGCAGACATGATTCCTGGTGGGTTCTTATATCTGTGCAAAATGCATCTGCATTTGCTGATCAAGCCAAGCAGCAAAGACACAATGTCTGATCTTTATTTTTGTCTGTCCAAACTCTAGCGCAAAGTTCCTAGCAGTGGCGGCCGCTTATGCAGGGTGCATAGGCGCCCCCCCCCATCCATGCGCCTGGCCCCTAATCTGCATGCAGGGCACCGGACACATGGATTCCAATGGGTTGTTTTTTTCTCAGAAGCACACGATTAGAGCCAGAGGCTCTAATTGGCTTCAAAAAGGGTGGGCTCTTTACGCCCTGAGCCCACCCAGTTGTGTGACATTAGCGAATTAATATTTGCTAATGTCATCCTTTTTACTCCTCCTGACCAATCAGGAAGCAGGCCCGATTGGCTGGGAGTCCTAAGACCCGATTGGCCATGGGTCCTAAGTCCTGATTGGCCCAGGAGGAGAAGTGACCACTGGAACCCTGGAAGAGACCTGGGTGGGGTAAGTGCAGGGGCTGGCGAGGGGCCTGTCGGGCGACAGGCGAGTGATGAGGTGGTTGGGGGGGAATCAGTGAGTGAGCGTGGAGTGTGGGGGTGGTTAGTTGGTCGCCTGGCTGGCCGGGAAGGCCACAGGCGCCCCCCCCAAAGAAAATTGAGCACCTGCTGCCACTGGTTCCTAGTTCCCACTGTGTAATCCCAAAAAAACAATGAAACAATTTTAGCCTAAATGTATGGAAGGGGGTTACATTTATGAGAGTAAGATAGACTGGTAAAGTCTGTAACATTAGAAGCTCGCTAGCGATTTAACATCCACCCACAAAATCTTTTCTTAAAAGCATAATTTAACGCTCATTATCTAATACTGTAATGCAGTAAGGCATCATATACAATAATAAAACAGGATTTCCTTTTCTTGGAGTTCATTAGGGGACACAGGGGTAATTCTGAGACAAGAAGGCTATACTGCTGTCTATAGAAGTTTTTGCACTTGAATGAAAAGTTTAAGTGCCTTTAGATCCAGAATTGGGCAAATGCCCCCTTTTGCTTTGGGGACAGTAAATAGGTTTCGGTAGAAACCATGAAACCTCTTTTTCCGGGACCCTGGCTATGACTCCTCTTCCAGAGATTTGTGGAGTTATGCTCATCCTTGCAGGGATGTTGACAGGCTTGACATCATGAAGTAGGGTGGAGGTAGAGTTTGAAACTCTAGCTGTCACCTTGCATCCAAGATGTTTTCGGTTCAAGTGGTAGAAAAGGCTAACAGACGCCAAGTGGGGGACTCCCTTCATTGCTAGGAGGACTTGCTTGCAGGCTTTGGTTATCCTAGGCTTGGGCTTGGACCTAGAGGACTGGGAGAAATAAAAAATAAATAAATAAAAAAAAAAAGGCTATTCTTAGCTTCTGAGTTAGAAGATTTGTTCCAGGCTTCGCCTCCTTATGCCCTTTGATAGTAAGCCCATGCACAATAGGCATTTTTTTGCACTGTTTCATAGACCAGCATTTAAGCCAAAGGGTCCTCCACATATGTATAGACATGAGGCCCATTCTAGATATCAAGTGTATGACCGTAGTGCAGGGAAATAGGCATAAGTTCCTATTGTGGAAGAACTAAAGGATCAGTAAAGGTTGAACCTGGATCTCTAGACATAACCTTGGATCATACAACCAGGGTCTGGAAGATGGACATCACAGCAATGACTGCTTGTAAGGCAGCACCTGTTAGGAAGAATGAAGTTTTTCAAACACTGGAATGTCCTCCACGGGAAAAGAGTCTTGTTAGGAAAAAAAAAGGCTGGATCCATAAAGAGCATTTCTTAAGGTAATGATAAATAGTTTATTCTGTATTTTGACACTCTCCATACAAAAGGATTTTAGTAGCAAGTGAACTGGGATGGTTTTGGCAGGCTGGGGGCTTTTGAGGGAGCATAGACTGGTAACCTTAAAGAATTTGGAAGCTGCTCCAGCTCTAGGTGTGTGTGTGTACTGTGTCATAATGACTGAAATAGTTTCCTTAAGCCTAGGAGTAGTGTCGGCAGAATAAGGCTCCTCATGCACAAACTCATTCAAAGTCAACCATACAGGAAAATGAAAAGAAGCTCAGTTGAGTCAGCTATCATGGTAGTGATTTTAGCCATGAAGTCAGACATGGTTGCAGAAAACTCCTTGCTAGAGAATACAGAGAAGGAAGTCACACT
This sequence comes from Aquarana catesbeiana, assembly GCF_042186555.1. NCBI lineage: Eukaryota > Metazoa > Chordata > Amphibia > Anura > Ranidae > Aquarana > Aquarana catesbeiana. The sequence goes on from NC_133329.1 coordinate 157,236,203, forward strand.
TGAGAGAGTTAGGGTAGACTCAAAAGAGCATGAGGACTCTAACAGGGGGCAACAATCCAGACCGTCAGTGTTAGGCCCTTCGGTAGGGGCATTACAAGTTGTCCTAAGGATGTTAGTGGATAGGAAGCCAAGAAGGCCTGCCCCCTCTGCACCTATGATCCGATATAGTGGAAGTGTGTAAGACTGCAGGTCTCCCAAGCAGTGCCAATCAGCTGCAGGAGCAGGGGAGGTTATATAGCTGTCGGTGACCTTGTTATTATAAAGCAGTAGGTAGCCCATGCCTTTTCTCTGCAGCAATGTTTGGTAGCATTGGTGCAGGCTGTGGGAGGATGGTGGGAAAGATTGTGAAACTGTGTAAGCACAATGCAGGAGGAATGGAACATGCACAGTAAAAGCAATGCAAAAAGGGAGCTGTGCAGGCTTGCTGCTCACTTCCTGCCCTGGCCCTACAACACATGGCATGTTGCAGCCCAAGCTCCCAGCAATATGTTCTTTCTCAGTGGTCATCCCCTGTGCGACGTTGCTGCTCTAATATGTACACTGTTTCCTTATTAGGGTAGAAACTAAGAAGGACACATACTACTTCTTTAAAAAGCCAGTAATGTCACTGGCCAGGGATTCCCACCAGATAATGCACTAATATGTTAAAAGCAGGATACCTATTGAATGCCGCCAAGGTCCTGAACATAATCCAATGTAAGGATGCCCATGCTTTTTTTAGGAATGTCTGCTGCACACTGCATGTAATGAACATGTAAGTGGGCCTTTGGATCAGATTTTAATAGCTCACATATACAATGGGTAAATAAAAATATTAGCCTGGCAGAGCAAGTGAATCATTAGCCATGGTGATGTCCATTAGAGGAGTGATGAGGCATGGGGGACATCACCATGGCTGTGCCAGCTAAATAGAACTCCAGTAGAAAGTCTGGGACACACCACTGCAGTTTCCAAAAGATGTATGAAGGCAGCATATGATTCCACTTGTCATCTACTACCAGGACAGCAGGACTGTAAGAAGTGACACCACGCTTTCTATAAACCACACTGCTGATGGTCAGTCATACAAAGAACTGCTGCCTTACCTGCTAGGGCAATAAAGCTGCATTCTCATTGTTGCTGCCCTGTACAGTTTAAGTTTTTGTCCTGTTTAGTATATCCTCTCTAGGGTCCTGAACGCTGGCAGTAAAAGGGCTACAGTTTGTCTAGTCACCTAGTTACACTAAAACCAGAGTAGGTAAACTTTTTTTTTTTTTTTTTATCAAAAAAGAAAGTTTTATTGAGCATAATGAAAAAGAGACATACAAATACAGAGTGCAACAGGCACTATTCATAAGGTGAATGCACTGACATATTCATATTGAATGTAAAACATTGAAGGTCAGAGTAACAGAAAGTAAGGTAAACTTTTTTTATTAATGTCTCTATCCCATCTGGGAGTGTCTTTTGTAGCTACGATGTCTGTTCTTGGTAGTATTAAACTAAAGTTGGCCATAGACAGGTGAAAATTTGGTCAGTTCACCAGTGACTGGCCCAGTTTCGATCAGCGTGTGGCCATACCTGCTCGACAGAGGTCGATCATTTGAATGTAGGAAAACTTTTTTTGATCAGTGGCTACAGCCACTGGCTGAATGAAAAGCTTAAAGCTAATTTCCATATTTTAGTGAAGTTACATAGTTTGTTTGGACCAAGCTGGTCCAAATGAATTGCTGTATTTAATTCACCAAGAGATGCATTGGCTGTGTGCACTTTGAGACCTGTATGTAGCCACAGCTACATACAGTATACAGTGCTGTGTTCTGGCAGCGAGATGATAACTTACTGTCCTGCTCCTGGAAACAAAGTCGAATCAGGCTGAACATTGCTCAGCCATTAACAACAAGCTTTTGAATTCTATGAATGCAAAGCATCTTGTGATTGGCTGAGGCAAAGCGGAGACGAGATGATGTCAAAATCTCTGCCTCAGCCACAGTTCCTGTCCCACTGCCAGAACACATCTGAGGCTACAAACATACATACAGTGCACACAGCTGCTAATCTAAAAATTGCTTATTGTGCTAGTAGTGAGGTAAATAGTAAATAGTTACTTTAGACCAGCTTGGTTAAAAGGAACTATTTAAAGTTCACTAAAACATGGACATCAGCTTTAAGATTAGTCAGTCAACTAGGCTGGTCTGAGAGACCCCCTATCCCATCAGTCTGTACCTTATGCTTATAGGGCTCAATTGCTATAGACTTAATTGCACTACTTCTACTTCTCCTCCCCCATGGTTATCTTCTCAAACCCTACCTGAAACTTTAGTACAGTGGATCCTCATGGGATTCATGGGTGTTTAATATTTTTATGCAAAATTTCTATCACTCTACAACCTTAACAAAAATGTTATCCAAAGCAGGCACACACTAGGAAACACGATTCAGCAGAAAATGTAATTGCAGGGTAACATAAGGAAAAATGACATACCATACAATGAATAATACAAGTCTTTGGGAAAGGCATTGTTGTACTTACAGCTCCCGTAAGAAGTTCCAGACCAGAAAATGATAAGTTGTTGGGTGGCATGTCAACAAACTGTGGAATAGTTATAAAACTGAAGTTCACCACAAATGAGAAGATGTTGAAAAGCAGGAGCCATTTGAGGAAAACAAAGTATGACAGAATACTTGACCCAAATTTTCCTTCTATGATTTTCAAGGTACTATGCCAAAGTTCTAATATTTCAAAAACATCTAAGGCGGCTTGCTTGAACCTCTGAAAGGACTGATTGAAAAAACATTGGAAAAATTAGGAAAATAGATGAGCTAAAGTGGTACAATGGAAACTAAATAATCACACAATATTAAATGCTGATACTTTACTGTAGATGTAGACTTAACCCCTTTTAGAGTTTTAAAAGTCGGAGGCGGGCATTCGGGTCATGTGAACACTGTGATTGGCTGTCACAGTGGTCACATGATCGGAAAGCTCACGATCACATGTATGCATCGAGAGCTTACCGATCCCGGTCGTCTACCGTGTTGGAAGCCTGCAGGGAGTGGACTCTGAGCATGGTAAGTTGTTTACACAGGGCCACATCTATGTGCCCGCTTGGCATTAAAGTACATCTGCCAAGAGGCCGCATATATATGCGTACTTTCGGTGCCAAGAGGTTGATCATTAAAATCATATATAAGGTTTCACATATTATTGACATTTCAAAAGGGTCTTCAATCTCTTTAAATATGCAGCATTGATTAAACAATACTTTGTGATCTTGCCATGAAGGTTCTTGTTCAGACATTACCTATTACGGTTGAAAACTGTCTCCCATTTATGCTCCTTTGTGGTCACCCTGACACCTGCACCCCTGGTAGTGACTGCAAGTGGACATTGTGCAAACATGGTTCAGTGTTGTCACCATCGGAAAGCTAGTCAAGAGCAATTTATGTGTAGCCAAAGCTGGAGCAAGTGCATGTTTGAAATAACTTAAAAGGCCAGGGGGAAACAGAAGTACAAGCAGCAAGAAAGGATAAAAAAAGTGAAAGTATATTTCACAATTAAAAAATGGCAATGACACATTTAGCCAAATGTCAGTTAAAGGGGTTGTAAACCCTTGTGTTTTTAAACCTTAATGCATCCTATGCATTAAGGTGAAAAATCTTCTGACATTGACCGGCCCCCTAGCCTCCCCGTTTTACTCACCTGAGCCCTGATATCCCATGGCGGAGACGCGCTCTTCTTCTCTGCCCAGGATTCTCAGCTCTTGGTTGGATAGATTGATAACAGCGCAGCCATTGGCACCTGCTGCTTTCAATCAAATCCAATGACACGGGCGCTGGGGGGAGAGGCCGAGTCTGGCATTCCGTGTCTATGGACACAAATGCTGGACTCGGGAGCGCACACGCAAGGTAATCCTCAGGGAGAACGCTTCTCCCAGGGGGTTAGTTAACCGATGCAAGGAGGAGCCACGAGAGCTGCCTGGGGACCCCAGAAGAGGAGGATCGGGGCCACACTGTGCAAAACAAACTGCACAGTGGATGTAAGTAAGATATGTTTGTTATTTAAAAAAAAAAAATGAAGGTTTACAAATCACTTTAAGGTTTAAATCTACTTTAAACTATTCTGAACAATAGTGGCTTTGCAAGGTCCTGGTCTACCACAAACTCTTTAGGGAATTTGTACTGTTCCCCATGTAAATAATAATCAGAAATGTGTTTTCCTGGAAAGACCAGTACATTTTTGTGCATCAAAAGGAATGCTCTGAAAGGGTATTGTGAGCTATATGTGAAAATATTTTAGTTGGCACAAGAAAGAAAACAAAAATAATGTACATCTATCCTATGGGAAATCCTCTCCTACAAAGCTTTATGAAGAACCCCAGCCCTAATTCTAGACTATAAGCTTGGTTCTAAAATAAACGTTAGTCACAAATCTTTAAGAATAAATTCCAGCCTTTTTTTCTTTTAAAGAAGTCAAATGTAATGTCAAAACAGCTGCCCTGTCAGCTGCATGGTACCCGAAAGCAATGTTTCACTTGTACCACTGAATCAGCCTGTGCGTTGTATGCCTGTAAACATGGTGACCTCTCAAAATTGCAAAACCATTGTTGGTCAGCCCACACTATTTATGATGGATTCTTTTTAGGAAGTGGATATCAGAGCTTACTATTTATTATAGTATACATTATTTAAAGTGATTGTAAAGCATTACTATTTTAAAATAAAATAACAAACGTCATACATATTTTCTCTGTGCAGTGTTTTTTGTTACATTATTCATCATTGCCTACAGAAGAAAGATACCAGGGTCATGACTGCAGCATTGATCCTGGTAGAACTACTAAACCAGATGATGTATGGGTATGTCCATATAGGGAAAGTGGTTTAATTCATACAATGCATTAAAGTGAAAAAACCTTTAGTCTTTAGAACCACTTTAAAGTTGATGTAAACCTGAGTCCTGAAATTTGAGTTGGGCACACATATCTGTAGTGTTTTCTTATCTCTCTTCAAAGCACTATGTCCCGTACCTGTCTCTTACTCCGTAGCTCTGTTATCAGTCTGATAACTTCTCACACGTTCTCCAAAACAAGAGATAGAAGTTTGTGTCGGGGAGGGTGCTATAAATAGATTAGCAGTCAGCTTGCTCTCTAAGAGCAGAGCTCTCCACATTCCTTTCTTCCTTTGCCTATGAGGAGAGGGGGTGTGTGCCTTTCCTCCAACCAGCTGTCTTGGCTGTATGCCAATAATCCACTCCCAGTGGTAACCAGGAAGAGAAAAAGTTTAACATGAAGAGCACTTTCTAAAGGATATATACAGATGAAGACAGCAGATATACATGTAAAACCTATATAGGGAGATTTGTTTCATCTCTGTATATCATCTGAGGCTGTTCACTTCACTGGGTATATGTGGGGGTTTACATCCATTTTAGGTAGCCATTTATTGCATTCAAATAAAAAGTATTTGTTATTTTTTGATATGTTCTATTTGTATAACTTTTGATTGATATTTGATGTGATGGTAATGTATGAAATGCAGAAACTGAATAACCTGTCTATCCTACTCTACACCTATTAACTGTTCTAATAGGTTCTGCATCTATGTAAGCACATCAAATAACTTAACTTCCATTATCTCTCCCCTGTAGCTTTTCTTCTTAGTATGTGGCTAGCCAGTGGCATATCAATGGGGGGGGGGGCTTGGGGGGTGCCGCTTGGGGGGGCAGCCCAACGCCCCCATCCTGCTGCTCCTCCAGGCTCTGGGCAGCTGTTCATCTGGGGAAGGGGCTCCACTGGACCAGATCTCATCTGATCACATTGCTGCAGTGTCTGTGGGACTATCGAGCTTCCAACAGTCTTTGCTGGGCTGTGTGCTGTGCCTGGTGGACCTGGCCAGGAAGGTGGTGTATAGGGGGAGAGGGTTGTGTAGAGCAGAGAGTGACCAGAGAGGACAGAGAGTGACCAGAGAGGGCAGAGAGGGAAATTAGGGGGCAGAGAGTGACCAGGGAGGGCAGAGAGTGAGAGGAGTGGGCAGAGAGTGACCAGAGAGGTCAGAGAATGAAATGAGGGGGCAGAGAGTGACCAGAGAGGTCAGAGAGTGAAATAAGGGGGCAGAGAGTGACCAGAGAGTGACCAGAGAGGGCAGAGAGTGAAATGAGGGGGAGAGAGTAAAATGAGGGGGGAGAAAGTGACCAGAGAGGGCAGAGAGTGACCAGAGAGTGACCAGAGAGGGCAGAGAATGCAATGAGGGGGCAGAGAGTGCAATGAGGGGGCAGAGAGTGACCATAGAGGACAGAGTAATCCGAGGGGGCCAAAAGTGACTAAAAAGGGATAGAGAGTGACCATAGGGGACAGAGAATGTGCACAGGTGGCAAGACTTGGCCAGAGGAGATGAAGAGTGACCAGAAGAGGACAGAGGGTGACCAGAGAGTACAGATTGACCAGGGCAGACAGAAAGTGACCAAAGGAGATAAGTGACCAGAGGGAAAAAGAGAGTGACCAGAAGGGGACAGAGAGTGACCAGAAGGGGACAGAGAGTGACCATAGAGGGCAGAAAGTGACCATAGAGGGCAGAGAGTGACCATAGAGGGACAGAAAGTAACCAGAGAGGGCCGAGAGTGACTAGAAGGTGGCAGAGAATGACTGGAATGGAACAGAAAGTGACCAGAGGGGACGGAGGGTGACCAGAAAGGACAGTGAGTGACCAGAGGTGGAGGGGGGGGGCAGATGGGGGGTACCTGATAGAGGATCCACCCCGGGTGTCAAATGCTTTATGTACACCCTGGTGGCTAGCAAAACAAATTAAATTTAGCAACATGACTAAGACTGGTACAATAACACCATGGGATAAATTTTTTTTCAAGCCATGTTTGCAATAGGTGGGCAATTTCTGATCTTTGAGTAGGGGGAGATGCTGCTGGCAGTTGTAGGGATCTTATTATCACACAGGAAAAAGCAGGCCCCATCCTACATTTGTTGAAAAGGAGAAAAGAACCAAACATATTACCAGTAGTTTAGAATGCCCATGGGTACCTACTTCCCAATGATTGTCTTGAAGACAGACAGTTATGCAGCAAGATATCCACAGTAACTCTTAGGCCTCATGCACACGGACGTTTTTACAGCTGCTTTTTTTTATCTTTTTTTGCAGCTTAAAATGGCCTGTCTGTGTTAGTCTATGGCTTCATGCCCACCTAGGCGTTTTTGAGCTGCAAGTGGCATAGGCGTTTTTAAGCTGTAAAAAAAAAAAAACAGGACCAGTGGGTTCTGAGAGACGTTTTTCAGCTGTAAAAACGCTCTAACGCTCAAAAACGCTCAAAAACGCTCAGAAAAGTCATTCACCAACATTTTTTAACGTTTTTGATCCATTGAAAAAAAAAATTTGAAAAAAAAAAACGCTAAAAAACGCAAACGCGGAAAAACGCTCAAAAACGCTATTGCAAAAACACTGAAAAAAGTTTTAAAAAATCACTGCAAAGATACTGGCATTTTCATAACGTTATTTTAACAGCCTGTGTGCAAGAGGCCTTATTTACAATTAACAGTGCTCTAAATATACAGCGCTTCTATAACTAATCATATAAAACTCATACATAAATAAAGTGCAAACTGCATTATTCACAACACAATATGAACTGTCCATAAAAGTACTACAAAAAATATCCATTTAAAATGCAGATTTCAGATGTCGTTTTTAATGTAATGTATTAATTCCACTATATAAAGTGCTCAGTGCAATTTGTGCAACACAAACATATAAACTGCACTCTTGAACAGTTCTTGACATTTGTAGGACTTAAGCCCAGTCTCCTGATAACACCCCCCTTTATCCCAAATTTTACCCCCCCTCCAAACCATCATAAAATGACTCAACCCAGTTCTTGGAGTAAATGGCCTTTACGGCCTTATTTATTAACAAATTATAAAGTCACATAAATAACATCATAAATAACCATAACATTTTCATAATAAACTTTTAGGGCTAATGTAAGAAAACAACCATACCACTGGTCACTGCGAACAACTTCTTTGAACTTTAAGCCTCCAGTCGGAAACCCCTGACTCGGAGGCGGTACCCCAACCTTCACAGTGACCTAACCTTTTTACCCCTTCGGGGTTAACCCCTCGTAACCTAAAAGTACCCAAAATCAACCCCCATCCTTCCATGGATGGGTACCAGAACAACCCCCATCCCATGGATGGGTACCAGAAAACAACCTCCATCCCCTGGATGGGTACCACATGTTCCATACATGTAACCTATAACTTCTCCTACCTAACACTGCCGAGTCAGCCTGACCCCTCCGTTACCCCACATGGATGAACCTAGGGCGAGTGGGTGGGAATCTCTTCCTCCTCCGCTCTCCGACTGACGTCAATTCCCCCTATCCCTTCCTATTACTATGGACTGTGACCTCGCCCAGCCCCTCCCCTTTTCTAAAAGGGGAAACCTTTCCTTAAAACGGCAACTGTGCTGTCCAGCACTGTCATGCCGTCCCTGCGCCCATTGTTTTTCCATTAGCTCCGGGACTCTCTTTAATTCAGTGATTTCTTCCAAGCTTTAAACCACCACCGTGAGCCACCACCACACTTAAAAACTCACCAGATAACCATGACCTCTCGCTTTCAAGTAGGTCTATATGCACTTTGTCCCCCAAAGGGGTCTAAGGCATCCAGAATATAATCACTTCTTCCTCACAGTATTGCCAGGATTATCATAAAATCAGAGGGGAGAAAAACTATATGTTTGTGCATTCCGCCCTGCACCCGAGTAAAACAGCTTTGTATTATTACGGGCCAGCTCCACTACACCTTAGTGCGAACATGGTCTGCTTCGAGTATCTCACCACTTCCGGGTGTCTCCAACAGAACAGAACTACGTCACTTCCTGTAGCTCTGCCCCTTCTTCCTTCCTCCTCTACAACATTTTTCTTCCATTTTCTTCCCTCCATTCTTGTTCCTGATGTTGCTTTTGTCTGTTCCCATACTCTGCCCAACCTCTTATGTCGCGTACACACGGTCGGACTTTCCGACGGGAAATGTTGGATGTGAGCTTGGTGTCGGAAAGTCCGACCGTGTGTATGCTCCATCTGACATTTGCTGTCGGACTTTCCGCCAAAAAATGTTTGAGAGCAGGTTCTCAAATTTTCCGCAACAAAACTTGCTGTCGGAAAGTCCGATCGTGTGTACACAAGTCCGTCGCACACAAGTTCATGCATGCTCTGAATCAAGCAGAAGGAGCTATTGAACTTCCTTTTTCTCGGCTTGTCATACGTCTTGTACGTCACTGCGTTCCCACGTTCTGAATTTTTGGCCAATATTTGTGTGACCATGTGTATGCAAGATAAGTTTGAGCCAACATCCTTCGAACAAAAATCCACGGTTTTGTTGGCGGAAAGTCCAATCGTGTGTACGCGGCATGACTCTCTCTCTTCCCCTCCTGGCTGCCCTCTCCCCCATAGACCCCTTTCTCACTGGGGCGCTTTGCAGGCGCTACAGCGCTAAAAATAGCGCCTGCAAACCGCCCTGAAAGAGCCGCTCCTGTCTCTTCAGTGTGAAAGCCCGAGGGCTTTCACATTAGAGTGGTGCGCTGGCAGAACGGTAAAAAAAGTCCTGCTAGCAGCATCTTTGGAGCAGTGAAGGAGCGGTGTGTATACCGCTCCTCCACCGCTCCTGCCCATTGAAATCAATGGGGCAGCGTGGCTATACCGCCGGCAAAGCGCTGCTGCAGCAGTACTTTGTGAGTGGTTTTAACCCTTATTCGTCCACTAGCAGGGGTTAAAATCGCCCCGCTAGCGGCTGAATACCCCCACAAATACGACGGTAAAGCACCGCTAAAAATAGCTAAAATTTTAGCGGTGCTTTACCGCCGACGCCCCAGTGTGAAAGGGGCCTTTGGGATGCCTTAGTCTTGTGGGACAAAGCGCATATAGACCTTCTCTGAAGCGAGAGGTCATGGTTATCTGGTGAGTTTTAAAGGGGGGTGATGGCTCACGGTGCTGGATTGAAGCACGGAAGAAATCACTGAATTAAAAAACTGTTCAAGAGTGCAATTTATATGTTTGTGTTGCACAAATTGCACAGAGCACTTATTTACACTTGTGCGCTGTCCTCCATTTGTTCTAATAGGCAAAGGAATTATTGTTCACATTGTGTACTGTAATGTATTGAATGGATGATACCTTATAAATGCCTTTATATGTCTTATAAATGAAAGATAAGCATAATGAGATGAAAATAGTAACATAAAAGAAGACTTACCAACTTAATACTATGAACACATCCAGTACAGCACTTCATTTCAGAAGCATCTTTTGATGAGTTCTGTTTTATTTTCATGACTTGGTTCCTGCAAAGAGTTACTTTTTAATGTAATCATAAGATATACAGCCAGCCTTTCCATATTTCTTGCATCCTGTTTTCTCAATTAATACATTTGTTCTGCAGCAGTATTGTACTTAATAGGATTTTTGTGTTTACCGTAAAATCCTTTTATCAGAGTCCATTAAGAGACACATTCTCAGAGTATAAGACAATGTGTTATTTGGAACTACCTACAAGAGAATGGACACTAGTGTAAACAAAACTGTAGTCTACTAATTTACCAGCAACTACTTGATTGAAGAAGTCATACACATCTCAAAACAGATCTAGAGAAGGACACCGGACATGTCTGATGTGGGAGGGGTTCTAGGGCTGACCTACAGTCCATTCCCCTTTAGGTCACATTATACAACCCATCTTATACCCTGTTACTGTCTCTCTCAATGGTTGATAAAGGAATATATTAACGTATTGATTCTGTTTATTAGTTTTGCAGATAAAATTAGCAAACATTTGAATTTGTCAAATGGGGTAGTAGACGATACACATAACATAAAACATGTTATAATTTGTGAGGAATTTGAAATAATGAATAAAAGTATAAGAGAAATAATGGGTTCCATATTCAATCTAATTCTGAACACAGGGTATAGAAAAAGTATGATATAGAGGAAAGGATATATGAGACATGTTTGTGCTAGGAGAATGGATAACTGTGATGCAAATTAATGTTTAGAGCTAGCGAAAGGGTAGGGACAAAGAAGGGAATGTAGGAATGTAGAAATTATCACACTAAGCCTACTTAGGGTAAATGAAAAGTGTGTCTGTGTGTGTGAGGTGTAAGGGGTATAAGCAGGACAGTTACAAAATAGGTATTGCAATGGACACTCTACGAAATAGGTATTGTCAATGGACACATTACCCTCTAAAGCTCCAGAAGGTATAGATCGAAACCCTTAGGAAGAAACTTAGAGCTCCATGGGTGGCAGTTAGGCTAGAACTTATCCATTCTATGAGTCAATTTTACTTCAGTCTTTTCATGAAACATCACAGAATTTTTCTCTTGTTCTTGCCTCAACCAAGGTGAGGGTAGGAAATAACCAGGCTTTAGCAATTGTTTGTGTGCCGATCCCCCCTGCTCTGTCTGCCATATGAGAACACACACGCAGCTGCACTGGGATGAAGGGAAACAGCAGCCGCTGCTGGCTTTTCTCCCTCTCCTCTGCATACTGCCACAGAAGAGTGGGGCAGATCAGCCTGTGTTCCCTGGTTCATTGGCTGCAACAAGGGGAGTGAAGCACCATGCGACATTTAGTCCCAAAGATAGGGGGTCCTTTCTCCAAGCCTGGGGAGGAAACTACAAGCTCCAGCAAGCAGGCTCTAGGGAGAAGGAGAGGGCGTGAGCTGGAAAAGAGAGAGACCACGAGGAGCCCGGAGCAGACAAGGGAACCACAAGGTTATCAGGGCGAGCTTGAGGAGGCCAGAGGTAGGGGATGATGTGCTTCCCTATTACCTCCTGGGCGAGACATCGCTGAGCAAGGTGGTGGCCCTTCCAGGAAGCAAGCTACATGGTCGGACACAGATCACCTGTCGCAGACCCGTCATCTGCCAGTCGGGAGTTCTTCAAGAGCCTGTTCCAGGACATCCATTCCTTTTGGGCTTCTGTATCTTCAGGATTGGTGAGCAGGTGGAAGCCCACCTTGAGCACATACTGTACACTAAAAGAGACACTGCATACAGACACCTTTACTTTATCTTCTCATCAGGGCTTTCACAGGAGACACTTTACACAAGTTATCCCCTGTTACTGGGCCTTATTGCACAGAGATCTCTTTGGGCCCTTGTTGAGCTAGCTGAAGATACTGGTGGATATCTCCACTATAAGGACTCCCACATTTCTTCTTCTACAACTCTAAGAACTCAGTGAAAAATATTGGACATACTGTATTAAGGGAGAATTCTCATTTAAAAAGTGTACAGTTTAAAGTTGCATATTGTTATTTACTGCATTGTACATTTATGTTCTGGGCCTGTGATCTCAGGATTTTAAGGAAGTAGATTGACATACGGGAAGTCATTTTTTCTCCCTTTCATACCTGAGCAAATAGGTTTGAATAAAGTGAGTGGTGATTGCGCTGTGATACAAGAGGAAGGGGGGAAGAGGAAGGGGAAGGGGCTAGCTCAAATGTATAGAGAGGTGAATGAAATATGAAAAAATTATACAAAATATAAAAGTATAATGAGCATGAGGGCTAGTATCATACTAGCACATAAAAAATATTGTAAATACTGAAACAAAAAAAAAGAAAAATCTCAGTGCAAAAGGGCTAGTATCATACTAGCACATATGTGGTAACTCAGCAAATACTTATTGGTGACTCCAAGTAAATAAATAAATGGTGAACAGTCCCACCGCCTTGTAGTACAAAGTGCTCAAACAATGAGTCATCAGTTCCAAAAAGGCAAAATGAAAAAATCATACAAAATATAAAAGTATAATGAAATGTAATAAAGTGCAGTCTCATGAGCACTAAATACGAATAAACTGAAGAAACAAAATTGCCTAAAACGTATAAAAAGCTATAAAATGAGTGACAAATACAGTGTGGGTACAAAAAAAAAAAATATGAAAAAAAAATTGAACCAAATAAAAATATATGAATCAAAAAAAGTCCATGTGCATGAGGGCTAGTATCATACTAGCACATAAAAAATATTGTAAATACTGAAACAAAAGAAAAGAAAAAGTCTCAGTGCAAAAGGGCTAGTAATCCTAAATAGGTTACTTCAGAGCCTGTGGGTTGTTTAAACTGTGATTTAATTACGTTGTATATTTCTTTTGTGCCTAGTTGCTTAGTATCAGAGTTTACTACTGGTAACTACCCTTTTAAGGTTATTACTGTCTTCTTTATTGCAAAATCTCTTAGTAAAGTACTCTTTGACCTGCTACAGTCTGGTGTTCTATTATCTTGTGACTGCAGTAAAATTATTTTAACCAGGTGTGCCAGAGGGTCTGAAACATTTCTTGGGGTTGAGAGACAGAACCTAGAACCTGAAATTATCAAGCGGCTCCTTCGGGGGTAGTACTACATTTGTTTAGCTGTCGTTAAGATGTGAAGGAGTAGCTTGATGCTCCTTTTTGTAAAACCTGGAGGTTTGAGATTTAGGTGAGCAGGTCGAGCTATGAAGGGGATCAAGGAGTCTAGTAGCTTGGAGATCGCCCAAAACACTTGCTCCCAGAATTGCCTTAAAACTGAACATAAGATTGTGGCTTTTTATACTGAAATAGGTTTTACACAAGCCCTTAGAGCACTGTCTTATGCAACTATGAGAGACATTGTGCAGGCACAATCTGGTTACCGTGTGACTTTTTAAATGGATGATGGTTCTAAAAACGTGCAGTGGTTGTACATTTTCTTTCATGATTATTGCTATGGAAAGAGGAAGGAAGAGAATCAGGAGATGGCTTGTCTCAGGAGCCAAGAGGAGAAAAAGATAGAGGAGATGTTATAAAACAAAGTTCATTTTCATGTAGTAATTTCTCTTTATTTCCAGGGAAGTAACAGCAGTATATAAGCTTTAAACCAGTTAGTTCCTGAGTAAAAAATGACACTGACCTTTGAGAAGAAGTTTCATTTCAATTTTTTTTATTAGTGTCCCAGGGGACAAAATACATGTAGTATTTTGTCCCATCTTCTAAACGTTCTGTGGAGAGCTAGCTTCTTGGCTGGACAGGACACCTCCCTCCCCCACAGCTGTTCAGCAACACAGCTATCAAGGAGATGGCTCCATTGTCTCTGACTCCAAGCACTTTCCCAAGACAAGCTTCAGCCAGAGGAATTCAAGGGGACCCTCCATCCCTCTGCTATCCAACTTGCTGGTGCTTGCCTTAGGAAAGTGCTTGGAGTCTGAGACAAGCAATGGGCCATCTCTTTGTTAGCTGCATTGTCGAACAGCAGTGCGTAAGGGGGATGGACTTCCTATCCAACTATGTAACGAGCCTTTCACAGCCCGTAGGAAGTTGGGACACTGTAGAACACTAATTAAAAAAAAAAAAAACTAAAAATGAGACTACTTCTTTCACTGTATTATCTATTACATATAATGCAACTATTACCGTAGGTCTCGTTTTTCATTCAGACAAGTTGGAAATTTTCGAGTTTTGTTAGCTATTTCACTGTTAGACAGTTCCACTAGTTCTGCAATTAGCTTTTCTTTTTCTGATTGATAAAAAAACAGAGCTAAATTAACAATAATAAAAAAAATATTCCAAACAGAATATAAAATATTTACAAGATACGTTTATGGATAATTGTTAGCCACTATAAACCATGCATACTGATGGATGGGATATATTTTGAACACATACTTAAAAAGTATAGAGCCTTATACACAGAGCCTTGGTGATGCTGGGACCTAACAGAGAGGAATAAACTTAGTACAAACAAGCACTTTATAGCAATCACTTCATCCTGCGCTATCCTGTGCTATTTCAGAAATAATATGGCCTTCACCATGACGCCATGTTAGTGGATGCAGTCCCATACATTTTAATTGCGGTCCGTGGCAGACTGCCATGACAGGTTTGTTTTATAGCCAAACAGACCACAGCCTACGAGTTACATGCACTTGAGGGGCTTCAAAATCTAACACATGTGACCTGGTATGGTATTGCTAAGAATCCAGCTTTAATTTTCTAAGCTGCACTAAACTGCGCAGTAAATATCATTGGTTACTACAGGGACCACTTTTCTTCTGTGTCTGTAAATGAGCTCTGTAGCAGACACGTTTCACTGTTTTCATAATAGACCATGGTGCTGGATAATATCAACTGAACAGGTACAATTCACTACATAGAAACTGATTTGCAATTCCCCATTCTCTGACTGTCTTGGGAAAAAATACATCTTGAGCCCAGTTTACAAATATGGGCATTGGGTCACTGCAGACAGTTCTTGTTTCAGATGTTTTATAAATAAGTCTCATTGTGATTTATTGCAGGAAGTGGACACATCTTTCATCCTAACATCACAATTATAAAAGGCCTTATAAACATCCAAGACACCTCAGGTATTAGGTTTTAGGATAATGTTATGTTGTGGCAAGAAGATAGGGTTAAATTAGGACAGTCTTTCCTTTTCATTACTCAGAATTTGAAAAAACAACAGGAAAGATTCAACTGGAATAAACCCTATCAGACCATTGTCTCAAAATTGATGATATATCCGCTGATTGTTAAAGAGATGACACTGAACACTGGTTGGACAATAAGTTAGGCACATGACTGTGAAATCTCTTGTTGTGTTCCTCTCTAGAGATATATCAGCTAAATAGTTCAAACTTGATTTTTACATTATTTGGCTTTCTGTGTGAGTCTTGTGCTTTTTTCATAGTTTGTACTGCGTGTTCTTCTCAAACAATACAATGATTACAAATTTGCCAGTTAGCAAATTTTAATATATGTTGCTAAATTATTATACAAATAATAAATACAAGACTTAATGTGGAGACCTATATTCCTCCTGTAGGGTATATCTTTCAAACATAATGCTAGAGAAAAACTGTCTCCACCAACAGATACACTATACAGAAAAAAATTATAAATGAACCATATAGTTACATAGTTACATAGTAGGTGAGGTTGAAAAAAGACACAAGTCCAACCTATGTGTGTGTGATTATATGTCAGTATTACATTGTATATCCCTGCATGTTGCGGTCTTTCAGGTGCTTATCTAATAGTTTTTTGAAACTATCGATGCTCCCCGCTAAGATCACAGCCTGTGGAAGGGAATTCCACATCCTTGCCGCTCTTACAGTAAAGAACCCTCTACGTAGTTTAAGGTTAAACCTCTTTTCTTCTAATTTTAATGAGTGGCCACATGTCTTGTTAAACTCCCTTCTGCGAAAAAGGTTTATCCCTATTGTGGGGTCACCAGTACGGTATTTATAAATTGAAATCATATCCCCTCTCAAGCGTCTCTTCTCCAGAGAGAATAAGTTCAGTGCTCGCAACCTTTCCTCATAACTAAGATCCTCCAGACCCTTTATTAGCTTAGTTGCCCTTCTTTGTACTCGCTCCATTTCCAGTACATCATTCCTGAGGACTGGTTCCCAGAACTGGACAGCTTACTCTAGGTGCGGCCGGACCAGGGTCTTGTAGAGCGGGAGAATTATCGTTTTATCTCTGGCGTTGATCCCATTTTTAATGCATGCCAATATTTTGTTTGCTTTGTTAGCAGCAGCTTGGCATTGCATGCCACTGCTGAGTCTATCATCTACTAGGACCCCCAGGTCCTTTTCCATCCTAGATTCCCCTAGTGAGTAGATTGCATTCATATTTTTGCCACCCAAATGCATTATTTTACATTTTTCTACAAGGGTACATTTCTACATAAATAGATAAATATCTAGCAATAGGAAAGGCAAAAATTAGTCATCAAAATTATTTTTCATCTTGCATTGCCCTGCATTAAGTTGTATAATGAAGTACAGCTATAATAACTCCGGTGTACATATTATATTAGTATGTACTAAATACTACAATTAACATTTAAGGCATATTGCTTCACATACCCAGACCAAATATTAACAGTACCCCTGTTGTAAATAAATATAAGTATCCAAGATAGCAAGGATAACTTGTCACACATTTGTGGCAGTATTGAATTGTAAGTCTTGTGAACTTGCTGCACATCTTCCTTGGCAAGTTGTACACTTGCAGAGCACTTGAAACACAAGTTCTAGTTGACACTTTTCCAGTTTGTAGCAAATTTGCATGGCAAGTCTCCAGCAAGAGCAAATCTGCAGTGGTAAGTCTACAGCAAGAGCCCCGCAAGTCTATAGCCAGAGTTATGCAAGTCTCCATTTTTGGCAAAGAAAAAAGAAGCAAGCAGCGCAAATCTTTAATCCCACATTCTGGTGATAGTGAACCCACTGCTATTAACCTAATCCCTTACTGTACACATGCAAAATACATTCAGTCCATTGCATAAAATTATTCATCTATCATACAAAAATGATTTGCTTCTATAAAAACAATTAACTCTTTGCCGACCAGCCGCCGCAGTCATACTGCGGCAAGTTGGCACGGCTGCGTGAATCGCCATCATGATACGTCGGCTCTTCAAAGCGCTATAGCAGGCACTATTTTGTTTGGGTACAACGTCACAATTGTTAGTTAAAGCGACGCAGTGCCGTAATGCAAAAAATGGCCTGGTCATTAAGGGGGTAAATCCTTCCGGGCCTGAAGTGATTAAAGTGCAATTGCTGTTAAAAAAAAGTGCAAAAGAAAAAATGGTGTGCTGACACAGTGAACAAAAAGTGCTTAGTGCAAGAAAATATTATTCATTAGTAAAGTGCATGCATCAAAAATTCATATGTGTTCAATATATTTGCAGTCCATTTTGCAATTCCTGGAAAAATCCAAGATTATTATTATCACTTTCTTGGATTTTTCCTGGGAATGCAAAATGGACTTCAAATGTATTGAACCCCATATGAATTTTTGATGCATGCACTTTACTAATGAAAAATATTTTCTTGCACTAATTTTATATTACATAATATGTTTGCATCTTTTTGGTAGATCATCAAACATGTGTCTTAATAGAAGCTTCCAATAATGTAATACTGCTTTTGTTTAATTTATAACAACAATTAAAAAAAATATTACACTCACATTAATAAAGCAGATTTTTTACTCCACCTTTGGCTCTGGAAATTGGGGGGGGGGGGATGGGGGGCCAGGGAGAAGTTACTTTTTCACCGGGTCCCTGCTCTGCACTTCTGGGTTTCTTATCTAGGTGAGATTGACATCGCCTCCTCCCTGAAGCCTCCTGGAATACTGATGTCACTCAGACTAGGAGGCTTCAGGTCAATCTCTGCCGCACTGCGCATGCGCCTCCACATGTCATAGGGAGTTGGCTCAAATAATCCTGAAAAGACAGACAGCCTCCTGATGTCAGAAGAGAAGATAGCGACATGGGACCCACAGTGCTGAGACGCATCAGCAGCTAACACTAGACAACATGAGTAAGCACTTGGACAAGTGTGAAACGCGTTAGCCTATGATCTGTACACTCTGTCTATGATGTCCTGTATCTGATGTGTTCCTGATTTTAAAATAAAGAAACTTGGATTATTACTTCCTGGAGTGCGGCTGTCCAGATCTTCTCATTTGCACATAACACTAGACAACGCTGGATTTGTTGGGCAAGTTTACATGTTTTTTTTTTAACAACTCAGTTGTAAAAATAAATAAAATAAAATAAAAGGGGAGCACAGTTTCTCTTTAGGGTGCTTTGCTAGCACTGGTATAACTGGTATATGAGAGAATCTGTGAGAAAGGATCATTGCTGTTCGGAGGCAAGTGCTGCTGTCAAAATACCATGTTCCAGCTAGGGGATTCCTATATCCATCCTATTTGTTTGGATGGAGGAATTGTTAGTCTTAAAGGCATAGTTCCCCTTTACCAAAAAACCTGTCTATGCAGGTCATCGGTGCCTGTAGATAAAAACAAACTGTGCAGTTTTAACCAAAGTTGAACAATGCCTTTGCTATAGGTATAGGCCATTTTCATACCTCCTGAAGCCTAACCGAAAAACCTCCCAGAGATCTCATCATCCCTTCCTGCCTTGTTGTTAGCACGTTGCTAAGAGACTGCTAGCTGTTACTGTTTACTTTTACCAACACAGGAGCGAGCTAACAAATGCTGAGCTCAGAGCTACTGCATGAGGGGAGAGAAAGAACACATGTGAAGGGGTTTGAATCAGTGAAAAAGCTCACTCTTGTGATAGTGGAGGTAAACAGTAAGAGCTAGAAGTCTCTTAGCAACCTCCTAGCATCAAGAAAGGAATTATGCCTTTAAGATTAACCAGGTAAGTTCTTTGGGTGTATGTTATGCGCCCCAACACTAAAAGGGTCAAAATAAGCTTATGGCTGTAGCGGCAGTGGTGAGATTATTTCTACCTTTTCCAGCAGGCTCCTGATCTTTAGGTAAAAGTGATCAGGCCACCTGATAAGTTTTACGGAACTAAGACTGAGAGGGAGGGGAGAAATTTGGGGTCTAATAGATCCCTAATGTTTCTATAACAAAACATCTGCCCAATGCTAACATATAGGGGAATGCTTAATCCCCTTGTGATAGCAATAATGTTTTTTTTTTTTTTTTTTTTTAAATCCAAACTCTTTTATTAATATTAAAGGTCAGGACAAAAAGCATCACATATCACATAATATACAGAATATATAACTTTTTCATAGTAATCCAAAGGGAATCCACTGAACAGAGGGATAAAGCCAAAAGTAATCAGTTTCAAGAACTCAGGGATTACCTGGCATTAGTGGAGGCTGGTTCTCCAGCCAAGGGGGAGGGCAGCAAACAAACCACCCTACCACTCGAGCCCTCCCCCATGGGTGGTACTTACGCAGTCAGGCTCTCAATCAGCGTCGATGAGAGCACTGAGAGATCGCTCTGGGCGGCCATCTCCCGAGTTCCTGGAAACTTCCTGTACATCCTCCCCTTCGCCCAGCCAATGCGATCGCTTCTTCTCTCAGCCAATCTTGATCCTCCTGCTTCCTGATTGGCCGGGAGAAGAAGCAGAAAGACAATAACACAACTGGGTGGGCTCAGGGCGGCGTGCTTTGCGCCCCAAGCCCACCCTTTTTTGAAGCCAATTAGAGCCTCAGGCTCTAATCATGTGCTTCAAAAAAAAAAAAAAAAACATTGGAATCTATGCATCCGACACCCTGCATGTAGATTAGGGGCTGGGCGTATGGATTGGGGGGCTGCTCCCCTGTG
Source organism: Aquarana catesbeiana (assembly GCF_042186555.1). Taxonomy (NCBI): domain Eukaryota; kingdom Metazoa; phylum Chordata; class Amphibia; order Anura; family Ranidae; genus Aquarana; species Aquarana catesbeiana. The sequence goes on from NC_133329.1 coordinate 157,256,309, forward strand.
CCCCGTATAGAGCGTCTGCCACTGCCTCGCATACAACCATTAACAAAACAGTTTCCATTAGGTGGAGTCAATACAAACCAAAATACCAGATAGAACGTTATCAGCAGTACTCACATCTGCATCAGCCTATCCATCACTAATTGTGGAGGGGCTAAACCTGGTATATCTACCCAACCCTGCCAGACTAATTGAAATTTACATATGGCGATATTCAAGTTGCTCTTTCAATAGTAAGGAATTAACATATTCTATCCATTGTTTCACAGTCAGGATAGTGGAGGCCATCCAGTATCTAGAAATCAGCTTTCTAGCTAGGTACAAAAAACTAGATATCATTATATAGACACCGGGTTGGTAAAATTCAGGGTCCAGAGCAACAGTTCAGTAGGTATAGTAACTTGAGCAGCTAGATAGTTTGCACTACCTGGGTTCAGTAACATTTGAGTTTCGGACATCTCCAGAGCAAATGTATAAAATTACCTCATATAGGAGTTACATTTGAGACATAGGGGTGAATCCCTGCAATGATGTTAAGTGAGAAAATTAAGCTTAAAAAAAAAAATGAAAAGCACCACCATCTTTTATTTTATACAAAAATTGGGGATTAAACTGTGTATGTGTACACTAAAATTCATTTTAGTGTATTTTTTACTGAACATATAGAGTAGTAAACAGTTGCATAAACATCATGCAAGATGAAAAATTGCAACTACCAGCTTTGTATACTACAGGGACTTTTTTTTTCCAGAAAATATAAGTTTTGGGTGTTTTAAGTAATTTTCTAGTCACAAATGCAGATGAAGTTGAAGTAGTTGATAGTCAATGGAGAAGTATTGCTCACCTTGTTTTTTGTCATTCTCAATCTGTCTTTCCAGAGCAGGATCAAGCCCCGCAATGTTCGATGGCCGCATAAACTGTGGCGAAAATACAGTTTGCCGCCTCAAGCGGTTTCTTAGCCCTTCATTTGACAAAAGAATAAGATGTTATTAGCTGTTGGTTAAAATTAAAAAAACAAACAAAAATACTGTATATGTATTTTAGGCCTCATTCACATGCGGTGTACTAAAGTGTGCCTCGTTCACATGGGGTTACTAAAGTGTACCCCTAGGGAGGGAAGTGTTTACCTGCAATGGGATGTACAGGTATTCAGTGCATCCCCGTGCAGGCAGTCCCACTGATGTCAATTGAGACGCATCGGCTGCGCGGACTCTGCTCCCAATCTGTCATCTGTGTGGGTGCATGGCCCTGAACGCACACTGTCTTCATTTGGGGCCATGCACCCACATGGATGTGAGATTGGGAACAGTGTCTGTGTCCATGCAGCCGCTGCATCTCAATTGACATCAATGGGATTACCTGCTCAGGGATGCACGAACATCTGCACGTGTATCCCCTTGCAGGTAAACACATCCCTCCATGGATGTACGCTTTAATTTGCCCCATGTGAACAAGGCCTAAACATCAATAAATATATTAGCAACAACATCAGCAATAATAATAATATGGTTAAAACATTTGATTATTGTGCCCTGTAAGCACTGTAAAGCTGTACAATATATTACCATGTGCAGTACCTGGAGGTAATTCTATAACTTCCACATCAGAAACAAGACCACTGTGGTCAAAAGCTGTCAGTTCTCCTGGGAAAAGCATGTCTAGGGTGGCGTGTGAGCCTGAAGGCCCAGCTTCAGAAAAATCCTCCATATGAGAAATATTGTCATCTTTCTTACTGCATAAAGCCGTGGTACAATCTCTCATGGTTTTAAGCCTTTTATCTAAAGTGCTAGACAAAAATGACAATCTTGGTTTCTCAGGTTGATCACAAACTGAAATGACTGAATGCGGATCTTCTTCTATGGTGACCACCTGATGGTCGTTCAGTGCAGGCGTATCACTGGTATGTACAGAGACTGAAGTCTCATGCGTATCAACAGAAAGAGTAATGACCGGTCTTTCTGCCATTTTAATAACACAATGGGTATCTGTCAATGTATAATTCCCCTGATGAAATGTAGGTCTGCAATCTTGATATACTCGGTTCTAGGATGCTATGCAGGTCCATGGCGATTGTGTGACATCATTTATCAAATGCCTGACAGAATGATTTTTCTCAGAAGCAGACAACCAATAAGGGAGCGTTTTGTATCAATGTAACTTTAGTAATTTGTTTTCTGGTTGGTTGCTTTGCAGATTGCTGTAGATGCACTCTATGGTTTCCCATAGCAACCAATGAAAATCCTTTATTCATATGTAAACATGTGCTACAGATATGACAGCTGGAAGCTGTCTGGTTGTCATGGATAACAAGAACATTTTCTAACATCTGCTTATGTATAAGAAGTCTGCTACGTAGAACATTACTTGTTGCCCAAAGCAACCAAGCTTTCAACTATCATTCATGCCGTGCAGAATTGAAAATAAAATGGTGATTCTGATTTTATTTTTAGTCCATTAAGCACTTTGTTCTTCATATTTTTTATAAGACTAGATACGCTGTGTGTGCCGTTCATAGGAACTAATCAAATTTTCTTTTTCCATCTGCTTATGTAGTGTGGAATAAAAGCCCAATCGTTTACTATGGGCACTCCAAACTGTCGAATGGTGGCCATACATGCTTCAATAAATGATCGATTTCTTTTCCGATTGGAATAATTAGTCTATGGTCAACAACCCATTTGCGCAATATGCCACACATGAGGAAGTGGATTTCGAATGATAGTTAAGATATGAACAACAATCCTAAATCGATCACATCTCTGTTTCCACTATGTGATCTCATAATCTTATCGATCTAAATATGATCATACTCATGTACAAAGTATATCAGTGCTGCTCATTAATGCAAATTGATTGGTAATTTTCTGCCCTAGCCTATAGAATCAGTTTGATTGAATTTGCTTGAAATTGATTCTAAATTGACCAGAAGGGAAGTTATGACTATTTGATTATCTGCAGATTCAATCGGTTTGATTGAATCCCAGATTGGTTGGATAAAAAAAAATAATAATAATTTAATTGAATCGTGTATGGCCACCATTAGACAATTTTTCTTCAAAAATAGTGCTAAATGAAATGCAAAAAAACTAAGTGAACTCAAACTAGTAACTAGATATTGTTAAAAAAAATGACTTGCAGGGAAAAATCAAAAGAATCAATTACTGCTGTATTATCATGATTAACTATTGGTCAGATAAAAAGTATAGAGCAATGACCAGCAGGTGCAGATACTGTATAGGGATTTACAAGAATTTTTTACGGACATGTCTAAAACCATAATGAACAGATATTGAGGTGGAATATTATCAGATAATGCTGTTAATCTAAGATTTTTCAGCTCCCATGCATTATCCTTAAAAATGATCAGTACTGGAAGGTGCGTCTTGGTACCCTGGGGTGAGAAATAAACAGCCTTCCTACTGGTAATATAGTGTAATAATGATAATGATTACTTGGGAAACGAAAATAATTCAGCTTTTAGCTGCAGTACCCACCGCATTTTTGTATAGCTAAATTTTCTACTATATAAAGATAAATGGACACCAGGATTAGTATAATCACCTTGTATACACAATAATAGACATTTGGAAAGTATTGATTTTAAAGTTAAAGCAGAACTAAAGTTCTGCTGTTGTAAACTGTGAGCAGGCTCGTTACTGCAGAAAGCACATGCAATGTCTCTTTTGAAATAAAAAAGCTACAGAGTTCCCTGCAGCTCTGCTTACATTGCTGTCCATGTGTGTGTGTGTGTGGCTCATCCAGTGCTGGCCTATGTAGACAGCACCCAGAAGAAGATGACGGTAAGGGACGGGAAGCGTTAAAGGTAAGGTAAGTTTGGTCCCACCTTAATATATGTCCCTTTACACCTGAAATGATTGATGCCTTATCCAAACTGGGAAACAGCTTTATATACATAGGTTTCAGTAAGCACTGCTGTTCAAGACATGTTGGGAATTACAGCAGATGTAAAGGTTTTAAAACCTTTTACAACTGCTATTGCTCCTCCAAGATAAGGTGGGGACATACAGTAAGTGTCTGCATATTTGTCCTTAAGCTGGCCAATAATATTATTAATTTATTTATTTTTTCATTTTCTTCATCTTGTGGGATTCCTCGATCCACGCTAAAAAGAGTGGATGAATAAAGCCCCACTGGCTGTCAGAACACTTCAGCAGCAGTTACATCTGATTGGGTGCAGTTGCTGTTCAACCAACAGACTCCTTTGACAACAGTTGATTGAACAACTTTTTTTTGAATGGAGTGGGGCCAGCAGTGCCACCCACTGAGCAAATATCCACCTGTTTCTCAGAAACCAGCTGAAATTTGCACAGTGTTTGGCCAGCTTTACTCAATCCCTCTGTAGCACCCACCTAGTGTAGAATGCTAGGTAAATTTAGTTTTTGCCTCCTTCTGTAATCAAGGGAGCAGTGATTGTTTGGTCTGGTCTGGTCTGTTCAGGGTTTCACATGCTAGGCGTTTGATTGCTTCCCCCTGCCTCTAGAAAAACCTTCTAGAGCAGTGATGGCGAACCTTGGCACCCCAGATGTTTTGGAACTACATTTCCCATGATGCTCCACTACACTGCAGAGTGCATGAGCATCATGGGGTGCCAAGTTCGCCATCACTGTTCTAGAGCTTAGGGAGGGAGAATTCAAATACCTAGCCTGAATATTGGGAGGTGTGCCCAGATGAAGACTGGGAAGTCGATAAGTCTGGAGCCCTAGACAGATTGTCTTTCCCCAGCAAGGAGAGTTCCAAGTCTCAGTGGGCTATTGCCACTGAGGCACCCTGTGAACTGTGCTGCTGTTCTGTGAGGTATCAGTGGTGTCAGAGCTGGGACCTGGAAGTGATCTGGAACTGATCGCAGGACTTCATCAAAGAGACCTGGTCTACAGAAGGAATGTCTCACTCACTGGATTGCGTCCTGTGGACTTGTGAGTAATAATCCTGAATGAATTCCTGGTGACTGTGTTCTTTTGGGATATAAGTGCCAGAGGTACTGTAGCTTGGACCAAGACAGCTTTAATAGGGTCACAGATACTTGCATTTCTCTTTATTGTCTAAAAAGAGTTGTTGTCCCAGGATTCTCATCTAGACAGGTTGAGGGGCTCTGGGGAGCATTTGCATTATGCAGAGAAAACTGGCTTTTCAGTTTCCTCATTGTTTAGTAAAGTCTGTTTTGGGACTTGGAGGTGGGAGATTTCAAAGTGATCTGGGAGGGATAAAATTTAAAAGAACACTGATTGTACAGGTGTGTGCAGGGATTTTTGTGGAGACCCAACTATTCTGGGCTCCACCCTGGCACGCAGGAGGTCTTCGCCTAGGAGCATAGGTGTGCACAGCCTATTGCATTAGGGTATGCACCCCAAAGTTTACATACATACACGCACAGACACACACTATTATAAATGAATGTAAACAAACATTTTAAAATGTATTAAAACATGGACAATGTCAGTAGACGCTATCAGTAGGGCAGTGGGCGGTGTCAGTAGTTTTTTACTTTTTATTATTACTTTTTACATATTTTTTAAAGGGGTTGTAAAGGAAAAATTATATGCATTAAGATAAAAAACCTTATATGTGCAGCAGCCCCCCAGCACCCACTAATACTTACCTAAGCCCCATCTTCCTAGTCAAACTAGCATCTAAATTTGTTGACAACATCCAGTTTTTCATCCAGTTTTACACAGAAGGGGCTATTGTGTGATTTATGTGCCTTTTACAATAAACAGCATACTGTAGTAACAACCATGCTACTGCTATTTAGAGTAGAGAGTTTAATGTTCCCATAAGCTCCCAATGTTCAATGTCTGGGACAAACTGAGCACCTCAGAAATAAAAACAAATGCCACACTCCTAGCACGTCCTAAAAAACAGGTTTGTCTAAAGAACTTAGGAAAGATAGAACTGTACACAGTACAGGGTTTAGAAAAACAGTTGCACTTGAGTGCAAATGGGGACAAATTAGAACCCCTGTCAAATTTTACTTATATCTGGTTTGCTTACAATAGTATCATCAGACAGGAAGGTTTTTCTTTTTTTTTAATTTTTATTAATTTATATTTCTGTAGTGCTTTTCTTCCTAGGTGATGCAGCCATCTTGGGTATGCTCAGTTGAAGGGTAAGTCTCCAACATCAATACAAAAAATATATATTTTATATAGAATAGAATATAGAACTGAAATACAGCAATATTAATGAACCATGGAGTAAAGCATACACTGGCATTGTTATTTCACCTTTTCTTTGCTGCCTGTGTCCCTGTTGTAGATTTTCCTTCACTTTCTGTCTGGTGATACTGTTGTTAAGAGAATAGAAAGTGAGGGGTAATTTCCTCAATGGAGTCACAGATATCCAAACTAAAAAAAAGTGTTTTGGCTGGATATACAGTACATTTTAATTGTACCCTATAACACAAGGGAGAATATTACCACAGCTTTCGTTCAACCAGTTCACTTATAAATGGTTCCAATTTGGTTAGGTAGAAAGATTTAATGTAGGTTACGTATGTCAACATTAACTAATAAACAAATCAGGATTTTAGATAAAAGAAAAAATAGAAGTAAATAAGATATTATCTTAATGTCAATCCTGCAGTTAGAAAAAAACATTACCTGTTCAACAAGTTGGGAACTTGAGATGAACAAAACAAAGCACATCTTCATTTTAGATGCAGTTAGCTCAGCTTTTCTTATGTTCTATACATGCCATTAAAAAGAATCACCGACTAATCCAAAATATTGCCTAGGTGGTAAGAGAGATTCCCCAAGCCCCAGTAGTAATTTTCACTGCAGAAAAACGATTTTGAAATAAAATAAATAATAAATGATGTTTTTTAAATAAGATCTCTTTGGTAAATCATAACTCATAAGAATTATCTTATCAGCTATTGTGACAACTGCTTGATTAACCCAACACTGATTTAACATATAATCCCTAACCCTACCCTACCCCTACCTCCATCGACTGCATCATCGGTATCTCTGTCGATTTCGATAAAAGAAGGCCCATAATCAGTCCGAAATGAAGGATTATCTAGCAAAGAAAAATGTGTTAATAGTTACAATTTGTACAAGAGCAAAGCACATGATACCAATACTGAATTAAATATGAAACACAAGATGCACTGGGATTATTACAAAGGCCTATACAGGTGGCTGAAACTAGTCAATCCTACTGTAGGAATTGATTCTTTGCATGTCTTGATGGATTATTTATGAATAAAACCCAGTGATTTTATCTCAAGATGCTTTGGTGCCAGACTTCTACTTTTCTTTAGACTATGGACTGAATTAAATTTGTTCTATAAGAATATAAAATAAACCTATCTATGCTATATTAAAGGGGCGTACCTACAGCTGTAGCAGGGGTCGCAACATGCTCCAGTACACCTGAATAGGAGGAACAGTGGGGTGGCTGCATATAGAGGAAACAATCTCTCCGTTTTCCTCCTGCAGCCACTGAATGCCCACTTCTCCTCCTCTCCCTCCTGCAGGCATTCAGCAGCTGCAGGAAGAAAATGGATAGATCGGTTCCTCTGCAGCTGATCCCATCACTCCTCCTATCCAGATTCTTTCTGCTGCCTGCATGTGTGCTCTCCTCCCCCCCTGTGCTCTCTCCTGACCATGTATCATTTACCGACCCCTTCGTTGTCTGAATGAATGATCAGTACCGATTACTGACTTTGTACATTCATAACTGATGCATAGTAAACTGTGTTTGCTATGCATCTGTTTGTAAATGGACAGGAATGTTCAGTGCTATTCCTGTCCATTCATTCTATGCAGCTGAGGCTGCAGAGAAGGAGATTGAGGGCTGTGTACTAAGTCCTTAATATCTTTTCTTTGTCTCAAAGGTGAAACATTAGAGGTCTGATTTGATATTTCACCAAAGCCCCCCCCCAACAGGGCTCCTAAAAAATTGAAAAATAAAATAACAAAAATAAAAAACCACTAACACCAGTGGCGGAACTGCCAGGCCCACAAAGGTCGCACTTGTGACTGAGCCCTGTCGCTCTGCCACCGGGCTTGAAGGGAAGGGCCTTGGGGGGGGGGGTCAGAGAGGCCCTTCATAGTTTCTTGCACTGGGGCCCTGAAGCTTCTAGTTTTGCCACTGCTATATTATATCCTTCAAATCATTATTAATATCTGTAATAAGTTAGTTATATTTGTTTAGTGCTTTCATTTTTCAGTGTTAGTTTCTTGGCGAATTGTGTGCTGACTAAAAAAGTTACATATTATAGTATAGGTTAATTTTACTTGGTTTCACATCAGAAGTACTCTAAAATTAAGTTTAGGGATTTTTTACATGGTCTAAGATTAGGGATTAGGTAGAGGGAGTATGCTGGGAGTCGGTTGAGGGTTAGGGTTAAAGTAAACTACAAGTCATGACAAGAATTACAACAGTGTCAAGGCAGAACAATTCACAATCCCTGCAAACCTGCAATAAATGTGCCAGCAAGTGGACATGAGAATTTAAGTGCAAGTCTTTTGCAACTGAACTACTAGGAGGGTGAAAACAAGTGAATAATCTATCCCATTGACATCTATACTATATAGCCAAAAGTTTTGTTGACACCGATCACATCTACATTAGCTTATTGGTCATCCCATTCTAAAAGCATGGGCATTGATATAGAGTTGCCCCCCACCCTTTACAGCTATAACAGCCTCCATTCATCTAGTAAAGTTTCCTCAAGATCTTGGAATGTGTCTGTGGGGATGTGTGCCAAATTAGGCAAAAAAGCATATGTTTTGGTCTTCAGCTCATACCAAAGGTGCTCAGTAGGGCCGAGGTCAGGGTTCTGTTCAGGTCACTCAAGCTTATTCACATCAAACTCATTAAACCATGTTTTTATGGACCTGGCTTTGTGAATAGGCACAGAGTCGTGCTGGAACAGATGAGGGCCTTCCCCAAACTATTGCCATGAGGTTGGAAGTGTAAAGTTGGCTGAAATGTCTTTATGCGCTGTAGCATTAACAGCACCCTTTACTCAAAACATCTAAACTCAGTCATTTAAATGGATATCCACAAACTATTGGCAACAAATAGTATATATTGATTGTGGGTTTAAGCCAATTTTTTTGGCCAAAGTTGGTTCAATGTTTAATGGTCACACTTTCTGGGTCTTTGCATTGACAATTATGTGTATTTTATGTTGAGTGATTTTACTCACAGTGTCCTAGGGCATATGTCTCATCCCCTGTTGAAGTATATCCAGGTAATCGCACATTGTAATCAACATCTGACTGAAGATCATTCATTGGAAGAAACTCTTGGTTCCGCCTCTGGTTTCGTTCTTTAAAAAAACTATTTTTATGATCATCATTATCATCTTCTACATATGGGTTCTGTCGGAAAGATGAATCCTGTCTGAATGGTAGTCTGGTGGAAGCCCTGGATGTAGGTCTGCTCGGAAGCCTACAGAACATAAGCACAAATTTCCCATGTGAGATAATAAAGCAGTTATAGCCAAATTAGGTGACTAATCCACAAATATCCACTTATGTTTGTGATCCACAGAGACATGTAAGCCCTTTATTACCTCAGGGAACAACAAATCTTCTAAACCTTGCATTAGAAATATAGTTCCACATACTTGGCTGCATCTAAGATTTAAACCTGTAGTCACTGATGCATATTAGCCCCAATAATGTACAGGGAATAATTGTAATGTTTTTTTTTCCACAGTTCTATAAAATCTATTAATCTGATCAGATTTGTACTTAACCCAAAGTCCTGTTAACACCTCAGATATTATTATTATTATTGTAAGTCTTCCTGCTTATCCCTCTAGCCACAGGTCACCTATACTGTAAATGCTAGAGCTACGATGGTAAAATTCAGTTTTATATATACAACATATTCACCCTGAATATAGGTGTGTTATATAATAATTGATATGAAAAAGGTCAGCAATGGCAACTTCTGTTGTTAAGTTTACCATAAATGCAAGACACATTAAAAGGATATCTAACAAAAATGTTCTACATTGCAGCTTACTAGTCCTAAAGACTGGTAAGCTGCAATATTTCAATATTTGTTCTTGGGTTTAAAAAAGCTTTAAGACCCCTTTCACACTGCCAGCGTTTTTCAGGCACTACAGCGCTAAAAATAGCGCCTTTATAGCACCTGAAAAAATGTCCAGTGTGAAAGCCCGAGGGCGGTGCGCTGGCAGGGCATCACAAAAAGTCCTGCCAGCAGCTTCTTTGAAGCGGCAAAGGAGCGGTGAACTCACCGCTCCTCCACCGCTGCTCCCCATTGAAATCAATGGGGCAGCGCTGCAATCCCGCCGGCAAAACGCCGCCCCAGCGGTGTTTTGTGGGTGGATTTAACCCCTTTTTGGCCGCTAGTGGGGGGTTGAAACTGCCCCACTAGCGACCGAATAGCGCCGCTAAAACGACGATAAAGCGGCGCTAAAAATAGCACCATGGAGCTAAATAGCGCCGACGTATATCGGCGTGAGCCAGTCGGCAAGCGGTTAAGGTAAAAAATGTCTTACTTTTAGAGCCACTTTAAAGCAAAAAAAGTGAACAATAGAAACTTCTCAGAATAGAGAGGCAGGATCAGCCATTGCTGACACCTGACACATCTTTAGGGGTGAAAGCACCAGGGCTGTCGTCCTTACCTTTTCTTCACTATTAATGAATCCTTAAAGTGCAACAGCAGCCAAAACTTAGTTTTTTCGTTTTGGAAAGAGTGGAAAGGGATTACAAAACCTGACAAGTTTTTATTGCTGTCTGTGTCTCCATTAGAGAGATTCACCCTCTTTATTTGTCCTGGTGAAAGTAAAAGAAAATCACAATTTTTTAGTTGTCACCAGAACAGCAATAGAAGGGAAATATTTTAAACACTAGTCACTAGTCACTAAGTCACTAGTGAGGAAAATATCCCCAACTAGACAAAGATTGCACAAAAACTGATAGGGGTTGTAACCCAGCTCCACTCTATCCAAAATTAAAAAAAAAAATTAAAAAGGTGTTAGTTTTAGTTCTATCCAGAATAGGTGTTTGCTTCCATGGCTGCTTGCAATGGTTTCATAAAACAAAGATAAAGAGGAGAGCTAGAGCATGCATCTTCAAAACAATTCTATAATGGCAGCTCCAATGTTTCTGCTCAGAGATTCTTTTTAAAAGAGTTGGATAGACAAAATCTGAAAATACTCCCAGAGGCTTGCTAGGGTTTACAAAAGTAACAATGTATTTGCTTTCCATTTGGAGCTCCTATAAATAGTTCACAGTGACAGGTAGGTCACTATGTTCCCATTCTTTTGTTCTGACAGAAATGGTACAAGGAAACAAAGACTATTGAGGGTGAAAAGTCAATGCTGACTATTATAGATGGCAACACAAAGAATCCAAACTGCCAGTGTTATGTGAGCAGCAGTGGAATTCAGGTTTCAACCACATTGTTCTCTTTTTTCTTCTAGCTCATTCTCATGCACTGTGCATATATCTTTTTTTTTTCCTTTTTTTGTGCCTATATTTTCTGAGAAAATCCTCTGAAAAAATGTTTTCTATCTCTGCCAAGGCTCCTATGTAGTGTCTGCTCCGGAAATTATGCTCATACTCACTCTGATAAAACCACAAGTTAAAATTGTAAATTTGGCCAGTCACAACCTTTGGGTTATCTAGCACTAATTAACTGGGGCTCATCAAGGTCCATTACCATCACTGGGGGCACCAGTTGCTGAACCCCAATAAGTCTGCCCATTGTAGTAGATGTCTTGAAATCTGGTACATAAAGACCCAAAGGGATGTTGTGTCGAGCAAAATTTTGAGACCTAAAGATGTAATTTACTCAGAATCACATATACGTAGGCGCTTTCCAAAACCTTGCTGCTCCAAATACAAATACTAGGATTAACCACTTGACCTCAGGAAGATTTACCCCCCTTCGTAACAAGACCATTTTTTGTGATATGACACTGCGTTACTTTAACTGACAATCGCACGGTCATGCAACGCTGTACCCAAATAAAGTTGATGTCCTTTTTACCCACAAATAGAACATTCTTTTGGTGGTATTTGATCATCTTTGTTTTTATTTTTTGCGCTATAAACAACAACAAAAAAAAAGAGATATTTTTACATTTTTGCTATAAAATCTATCCAATAAAAAAAATGTAAAAATCCAATATGGTTCAGTAAAAGCAAATGGCTAACATGTTTCACAAACTCTAGCCTTGATCACAGCTGTGCTGGCGCTGTGATCAAGGCTAGAGTTGTGCTAGAGTTGTCGAAACATGTTAGCCGTTTGCTTTTACTGAACCATATTTCAATAAACTCTTGAAGGTATTCCAGAGTGGCCGGCTCTCCATTTGTTTGTTTGTTTGAGCTATGCTATATGGATGTGCGGGAGGACCTCCCTTTCTCTATCCAAAATGAAAACAAAAGTTTTACCCATAGTTCTACTTTTTTTTTAACCTGCAAGGCAATATCATAATGTGAAACTTACCTTAGAATGAAGCCCCTCCAGCGATGCACTGTCACCACTGAAGGCGCCTCCATCTTCACCCGGTCTTCCTTCTGGGTTTACGGACTCCAGCTGTGTGAGTGGTTGGAGCCACGATGACGTCACTTCCACGCATGAGCGTGGGAGCAGCCATTTACAGCACAGGACTATGCCCTTCCTTTCCAGCACATGCATCGGTGATATGATCAGCTACATGTACAGTAAATATCCCCTAAATGGTACAGGTTTAGGAGATATTTACAGTGCTTATAGGTAAGCCTATTTTTTTTTTTTATATATAGGCTTACCTATAGGTAAAAATCATGCAAGGGAGTTTACTCCTACTTTAAAACAACTGTGTTCTATTATCCTTAGGGATAATGGTGTCAGTTAAAAGGTATCCAAACTCAAGAATGAAAATGTTCTTTATTGCAGATTGCCAATTCTTAAAGTAAAAGTAAAAGCAAAACTTTTTTTAGTTTTGGACAGAGTGGAGAGGGATTAGAGCCCCTGTCAATTTTTATTGCTGTCTGTGCCCCGTTTACAATTGTCATTTAAAAAGTAAACCCCAAAATTTGGGTTGTCTCCAGGAAAAGTAATACAACAAAACAAACGAACCAGCGCTCAATGGGTTAATAAGTAAAAACTATCTCATAGCAGGCAATAGAACATGAAAAGTCCTGATTTAATCGGTAGTACACATAAAATCCAGTCCTGTTATCAAACAGGGAGGAATGTAAGATAACCAAAAAAATAAATACAAAGCTTACAGTTTCACCGGCAATCCAAGGAGCAACAAGGAGCTGACGGCATTAGGGTTTGAAGACACCCTCGCAGCACGGGTGAGCGCCAATACCCCTGCTGCGCTCCACACTTTGGGGAGTGTGTGAAACACACTCCCCAAAGTGTGGAGAAGGGCTGAATGTGCTGGAGGAGGAGGCGGGGATGACCATCAGCAGGAAGGTGGAAAGCCAGACTGTGGGCTGCACGTGTCTGAAATGTCAGATCCGCTGGTGTGCTGACAGGTGGGGGAGAAAGTGCCGCGATGTTGCAGTGTAAAACTCGCTGTACACTCCTGGTACGTCAAGCCCAATGGATGTTGTTCTCCACTGAGTGAGAGTGTCCTGGGACGATGTAATCCTCAGAGGGATGGAAACCAGAGTTGGGTTGGCCGATATAGATGACGGTCAGCGTTGCTGGGGGTTCTATGGGTTCTGATAGTAGAGACACCTCATGGACCTGGGTGACCTGTTAGCTTTGTGGCTTGACGACGCGTTTCGCGCTCATGCGCTTTTTCAAAGTCAAGGAAGTGGGCAACTCAAAAATTTAAATAAGAAATGGAGGCAGGAAGTTGGTGGAACAAGGGGGCAGAACAATTTAGCACCTGATGTTAACCCCTTGTTGCTCAGGGAATACACTTTAAAGAATTCAGAAATTAATATACTCCATATTTTATATATACACAAATCATTGGTACTGTATGTGACCACATAATAAACTAATAACTCACAATCCACATGACACAATAATGGCTTAAAACTAAATACTGAATATCAACACTTCTGTTAAAAATTTATAACCAATTTATAAAAAAATGTGTGTAGGAAAGATCAGTGCACTTATGAACATACTCTAACCTTCACACATGAAATATATCAACACACAGATATAGTATATCTACACATATGTGCAGGTTAAAAACCCGTATTAGAAAATATATATAAACAAAACACACACTGCATAAACAACTTAAAACAAGACCTAAACCAACAACTAAAAAATGTATATACTCACTAAGAACCCTTTCACAGGCGTTTTAGCGCTAAAAATAGCGCCTAAATAGCGCCTGAAAACTGCCTCCCATGTATCTCAATGTAACCTTTCACACTGAGGCGTTGCGCTGGCTGTGCATTAACAAAACTTCTACAAGCAGCATCTTTGGAGCATGTTTTGAGCACTTTAAATAGCGCTATAAAAACGACTACCGCCATAGAAATGAATGGGAACCGCTGTAAAACCGTTTGAAAACCGCCCACAAGCTGTGAGAAGGTCACACAACTGCAATACAGTGGAGGATACTGAGATACCAGGAACTCAGGTTGAGAAGTGGAGAGGACTGAGAGAGACAGACTAAAATGAATGAGGAGGATATGGAGATTCAGCCTACAGCTGAGGAACTCTGCAGATCAGAAAGACCCTCTGGCTCAGTAGAACCTGAAGAATTCAGTGACACAATGAGGAGTCACCCAGAACTGTGGAACAAAAAACATGATTGGTATGCCAACAGATTAAAGAAACGGGCTAGATGGAATGCAGTGGCCTACATATTCAAAACTGGAGTTCCCTAACAAGAAAGCAACGAAGCAAGAAAAGTAAGTTCAAATCCCAATTTAGTCCCTAGTCCCAATCCCGCTACTCATTACCCTATTCCCAGTCCCAGTAGTCCCAAACCCCTAACCCTAATCCCAGTCCCCCCTATAGTCCCATCCCCCTAACCCTAATCCCACTCCTCATAGTCCCAAACCCCTAACTCTAATCCTAATCCCAGTCCCCATAGTCCCAAACTCCTAACCCTAATCCCAGTCCCCTTAGTCCCAAACCCCTAACCCTAATCCCACTCCTCATAATCCCAAACCCCTAACCCTAACCCCAGTCCCCATAGTCCCAAACTCCTAACCCTGACCCTAATCCCAGTCCCCATAGTCCCAAACCCCTAACCCTAATCCCACTCCTCATAGTCCCAAACTCATAACCCTAATCCCAGTCCTCATAGTCCCAAACCCCTAACCCTAATCCCAGTCCCCATAGTCCCAAACTCCTGACCCTAATCCCAGTCCCCATAGTCCCAAACTCCTAACCGTAATCCCAGTTCCCATAATCCCAAACCCCTAACCCTAATCCCACTCCTCATAGTCCCAAACCCCTAACCCTAACCCCAGTCCTCAGTCCCAAACTCCTAACCCTAATCCTAGTCCCCATAGTCCCAAACTCCTAACCCTAACCCCACTCCTCATAGTCCCAAACTCCTAACCCTAACCCCAGTCCCCATAGTCCCAAAACCCTAATCCCAGTCCCCATAGTCTCAAACCACTAACCCTAATCCCACTCCTTATAGTCCCAAACTCCTAACCCTAAGCATAATCCCAGTCCCCATAGTCCCAAACTCCTAACCCTAATCCCAGTCCCCATAGTCCCAAACCCCTAACCCTAGTCCCCATAGTCCCAAACCGCTAACCCTAACCCTAATCCCACTCCTCATAGTCCCAAACCCCTAACCCTAAGCATAATCCCAGTCCCCATAGTCCCAAACTCCTAACCCTAATCCCAGTCCCCATAGTCCCAAACCCCTAACCCTAACCCCACTCCTCATAGTCCCAAACCCCTGACCCTAATCCCAGTCCCCATAGTCCCAAACTCCTAACCCTAACCCTAATCCCACTCCTCATAGTCCCAAACTCCTAATCCTAATCCCAGTCCCCATAGTCCCAAACTCCTAACCCTTACCCTAATCCCAGTCCCCATAGTCCCAAACCCCTAACCCTAATCTCAGTCCCCATAGTCCCAAACTCCTAACCCTAACCCTAATTCCCAGTCCCCATAGTCCCAAACTCCTAAACCTAACCATAATTCCAGTCCCCATAGTCCCAAACCCCTAACCCTAACCCTAAATGATGTGTAGATATTTATAAAAATATGTGAATATAACAATTATATATATATGTATACTGTGCAAGCAATACTGTACTAAATAATAAATTGCCAGTATAAATAATTGGTGCTGCAATGTCTACGATCAGAAGGGGGGGAAGAGGAGAGAAACTAAAAAGGAAAGAAAGGGGGTGAGGAGAGGGGAAAGGGAAGAGGGGAGGGGGGAAAGGGAAGAGGGGAGGGGGGAGGGAAAGAGGGGAACTACAAAAAACTGCAAGTTTCTAGTTCCTCATTTAGTCCTTAAGGGGCAAGAGAGTCAAACATATATAACCAATATACTTCCCTCTTGCATAATAGAGAAAATCTCTCATTTGCAGTCAGGGTTCCTTTGGGGATGGTCTCTATCACAGAAACTTCTAGGCATTTGATGTCAGCTTTATGAATTCAGTGAAAATGTCATGGAACGCTGTGTTCCTCACATCCTTTCTTGATGAATCTACGGTGATCACTGATCCTTGCACGTCGGACACGTACGGTGAGGCCCACATGAAGAAGGCCACATGGGCACCGTAACACATATACAGCAAAATCTGTGGAACATGTGATGAATTGTTTAATTGTGTAGGTTTTCCCCTTATCCATAGTGATCTTATTGCTGCCATGGGGGATAAATTGACAGGTCAGGTATCCGCTTTTTTTACACTGAAAGATGCCCGTCCTGTTGTCGAAGTAAGATCTGATGTGTAGAGGAGATCTAGTAGATGTATTTACCATTTTGCTTGGTGATAATATGTTTTTCATGGTTCATGCTCTTCTAAAAGTTACTTGAGGGGCTACTGGTAACACCGGTGCCAACCGCTGAGCTAGTAATAAAATCTTATAATTTTTTTTATCATTTTGGACACTGACTTGAACTTGTTATTAAAGGTCGACACAAATCTAACTGTGTGATTGTCATTCGGTTCAGCTAGATTTTTTTTTTTATTTTAGGGGGGATTCATGTGTGTCAGGAAGGCATCTTGGACTAATTCCCTTGGATAACCCTTTTCTTCAAATTTCATTAGCATCGAACCCCCTTGTGTGACGTAATCGATCAATCTTAAGCAATTCCTCCTAATTCTATTAAACTGTCCACTAGAGATGTTCTGCTTCCATGTTGGGTGGTGGCAGCTGTCAAAATGCAGATAGGAGTTGCCACTATTGGGTTTAACATGATTTTTGGTGACAATCACATTATGATCATGGGTTAAGACCAAATCCAAAAACACCAGCTCATTGGGGTCAAGTACGTGTGTAAAGGAAAAGCCAAAGGGATTGGCGTTATAATGGGCCACAAAGGAGGGGAACACTCCAGATGAGCAGGATATCATCAATATACCTGCCAAAAAACACGATGTGCTCTGCAAATGGGTTGTTGGCCCAGATGTTTCCCTCCTCCCAGTAGCCCATCGTTAAATTAGCGTATACAGGATCAAAATTAGCCCCCATGGCTGTGCCTCTGCATTGTAAGTAAAACTGTTCAAGAAATGTAAAATAATTGTGTCTTAAGCAAAATTCAGTTGATTTAACAAGAAATTGTGACTGTCGAGAATTGACGTCTCCATTCTGGGTGAGGAAATGTTGTACAGCCATGAGGCATACCTCATGGGGTATGGAAGTATACAAAGATGTAACATCGAGGGATGCCCTTGTGTATTCTTCCTCCCAAGTACAATGTTGGAGGACATCAATGACCTGGCTTGAGTCTTTAATATAAGACGGGAGTTGGCAAATAAGGGGTTGTAGAAAAAAGTCAATATATACTGATAATGCATTGGTAAAGCTGTTCGTGCTCTACCTGGGGGATCTGTCAAAGATTTGTGTACTTTCAGGAGATGGTAAAAATACGGATGCTACAATCAGATGGGAGCAGGAATCGTCTCTCCTTTTAGTTTTCCCAGGCCTTATAAACAAGAGCTTTGAGTTCTCATTGGTATCCAGGGAGAGGGTCACCTGTTAGTCTAAGATACGTGTCAGTATCTGCCAACAGCCAACTGGCTTCTCTGATGTAATCTACACTGTTCTGTACAACTAGGCTAACGCTCTTGTCAGCTTGTCTAATGGTAATGTCTGAGTTGGCTGTCAGATCTTTCTAAGCCTGGCTTTCAACCCTTGTAAGATTGCGGTGTCTATTGATGGTAGGATTATCACACAATGCTAGGAGGTCTTTGTAAACAGCTTGATAGTATGTCTCTATACAGGGGCCCTTTAAGTGTATTGGAAAGAAAGTAGATTTAGGTCTGAATGTAGTGTGTATGACTGATTTTTCTAAAAAAGTTGTTGGGGTACATTCCTCTGTATGGCCGTCTTCCCAGAGTTCTTCAAGAATCTGAAGTATGTCATCATTAGATTCAGTATGTGTCATTTTTTCCACTTCGGGCAAGATTCGTTAGTACCTCCCGTGGTCTTTTTGTGACTAGCCTGGGGGTTAGTAGCATAATGACGTTTAAGTGTCAGAGAACGTATGAAATGATATAAATCTTTAAATAGGCCAAATTTATTTGGTTCTATTGAAGGGGAAAAGCTGAGAACCTTGCAGAGCAATAGACATTCAGCAGGAGTGAGGGTGTGAGTGGACAAATTGTAAATTTTTATTGTACTGATGCTTCTGTTAGCTTTGTTCTTTCTTTTTTGTTGTTTCTTCCTGCTAATTCCTCCTCTTCGTCCTTGTCTAATTTTCTTTTTTCGTTGTGAGCTCCCTTTGGAGGTGACATCTGAAAAATCTGATTGACAGAGGAAGTGGCCTGACTATCCTGTTCCAATGGAGAAGAATCCTGGGTGATCTTGAGATTTTGGCCTTGCACCTAGTAGAATGTAACTCTCCAAGTCTTGGGACAGAGGACTAAAGCTATTGTGAATGGTATATTATATACTGGGAGTTGAGATGGGATGTGTGGGGATGATGCAGAACTGACTGCATGTCCTAAAATGGATGGAATGGTTACCTCTGAAATGGAGGGTGGGGGTGAAGTATGATCTAGAACAATGGTAACTGGTCTCATACTCAATGAATTGAAGTTATTGGCAGAGTTGGATGTCACTGTGTGTACTGTTTATCCATACCCTTCAGCTATGGCTGTCATCCAGCTGCATTGGGTTCAGACCCCACACCATTGACTATGCTCTCTCCCCCCATCTACATATGACCATGTTTTAGCACTGGTGTCAATTGTTGTATCCAGGAAAAGTAATAGATGGGGACACTAGTTCTGGAAGAAAATCCTTTAATTTGCAGAGATCTGGCTATGGGACAGGGAAATCTCTGCAATGGGACAGAAATGACGGAAAAAAATCTGACAACGGTTATAAACCTCCCTTAGCCTAGGTTCACTCTGAGCTGGGGAATGGAGCCATGCGAGTTTAGCTGAACTTGCACAAATTCACTCCCACATGTCCGTTCCGATTTCGGCTGCGATTTTTAGAGACATCTGTGCAGGTTTCTGCACAGATGACAATGTAAATAGCAGCCCAAAATCGCAAAAAGTAGTACAGAAACTACTTTTTGAAATCAGTGCGGCAAGGGGGGATTCATGTGTGTCAGGAAGGCATCTTGGACTAATTCCCTTGGATAACCCTTTTCTTCAAATTTCATTAGCATCGAACCCCCTTGTGTGACGTAATCAATCAATCTTGAGCAATTCCTCCTAATTCTGTTAAACTGTCCACTAGGGATGTTCTGCTTCTATGTCGGGTGGTGGCAGCTTTTAAAATGCAGATAGGAGTTGCTACTAGTGGGTTTAACATGATTTTTGGTGACAATCACAAATCGCAGCCCGAAATCGCAAAAAGTAGTACAGAAACTACTTTTTGAAATCGGTGCAGCGACGCAGATGCGGCGTCACATCAATTAGGATGGTGCCATTGATGGCAATTGCCCGTGATTTGACATGCGATTTGACATGTCAAAACGCTCCAGTGTGAACAAGGGCTAACCCTATCCATAATGAAAACAAAAGTTTTGCCCATAGTTCTACTTTAAATGTGGCTGCATTACTTTTCTTTTTCAGACTAGATACATTTTTCACAAGTACAAAAAAGTCTTTTAATCTTACAAGAAATCAAATGTTCTTGTAACATTCTGTAAACTGAATTTAAATCTCAAACAATGTTGTCAGCCTTCCGAGTTATCTTCTTTGGGCTACAGAATCTCCCCACATTATGAACATTGGGTTTGTAGGACAAAAGCCTTGGGTGACAAAACTTCTCCTCCATAGAAACAGTACAGCAAGTAAGCATTGTCAACCTAGGAATGGGAATGTGATAGTCAGGATCTCAGGGTCCAGAGGTAGAGATAGTCAGCGCGGAAGATATTCCAGAGGGTAGTATTGGGGGCATTAGTGGTAGGTTGACCAAAACACAAAAACACAAGGTAAGTATAGTAGCAAGTCCTAGTTGAAATCTCAAAACACCCAATACGAGGACAATATGCGAAAGCTCTAAACTATGTGGCATGTTCACCAGGAGCATGGCGGACAAGATGGGTGAACTAGAGATACTGTTGTACGAGGGGGATTTGGATTTTGTGGGAATTTCAGAGACCTGGTTCAACAGCTCTCATGATTGGCTGGCAAACATTCAGGGGTATACCCTTTACTGCAAGGATAGAGAGGGTAAAAAAGGGGGAGGGGTATGCCTATATATCAAGAATAATGTACAAGTGAATGTGAGAGATGACATCACTAAGGGAGCTAGGGAGGAGGTGGAATCCTTATAGGTAGAGCTCCAAAGGGATGAAGCTAAGGGGAAAATAATACTGGGAGTATGCTATAGGCCCCCTAACCTGAGGGAGAAAGTGGAGACAGATCTCCTATTACATTTTGGATTAGCGGCAAGGATGGGAAGTGTTATCATAATGGGGGATTTTAATTATCCAGACATAGACTGGGCGAATGGAACCGCACATTCATTTAAGGCTCGCCAGTTCCTTAATGTCTTGCAAGACAGTTTTATGGGTCAGATGGTAGACGCACCAACTAGAAATAAAACATTACTGGATCTACTGATTACCAACAATACAGACCTGATTACGGATGTGGAAATACGGGGCAATTTAGGTAACAGCGATCACAGGTCAATTAGTTTCAGTATAAATCACACAAATAGGAAACATAAAGGGAAGACACTGAATTTCAAAAGAGCCAACTTCCCTAAACTACAAACCTTGCTAAAAGGCATAAATTGGGATAAAATATTAGGAACAAAGAATACGGAGGAGAGATGGGTTTGCTTTAAGACCATATTAAATAAGGGCATTAGCCAATGTATCCCATTGGGTAATACATTTAAAAGAGTGAACAAAAGTCCTGTATGGCTTAACTCCAATGTAAAAATGCATATAAAAGCAAAGGAGAAGGCCTTCAAAAAATACAAGGTTGAGGGATCATCCTCAGCATTCAGACTTTATAAAGAATGCAACAAGAAATGTAAGGGTGCAATTAGGACGGCTAAGATAGAACATGAAAGACACATAGCGGAGGAGAGCAAAAAAAATCCCAAGAAATTCTTTACGTTTGTAAACAGTAAAAAAGGGAGGACAGACCATATTGGCCCCATAAAGAATGAGGAAGGACATCTGGTTACAAAGGTTGGGGAGATGGTGAAGGTATTGAATTTATTCTTCTCCTCAGTCTTCACAAGTGAATCGGGGGGCTTCAGTAACAAAACTGCAGTGTTTATCCTCATGACACAACACAGGAAGCACCTCCATGGTTAACAGAGGACAGAATTAAAATTAGACTTGAGAAACTTAACATTAATAAATTTACCGGGACCAGATGGCTTGCATCCGAGGGTACTTAGGGAACTCAGTCAAGTGATTGCCAGACCGTTGTTCCTACAGACAGTCTACTGACTGGAATGGTACCAGCTGATTGGAAAAAAGCCAATGTAGCACCAATATTTAAAAAGGGCCCAAAAAACATCCCTGGGAATTACAGACCAGTTAGCCTAACATCAATAGTATGTAAACTCTTGGAGGGGATGATAAGGGACTATATACAAGATTTTAGTAATGAGAATGGTATCATTAGCAGTAATCAGCATGGATTCATGAAGAATCGTTCTTGCCAAACCAATCTACTAACCTTCTATGAGGAGGTGAGTTGCCATCTAGATAAAGGAAGGCCTGTACACGTGGTGTATCTGGATTTTGCAAAAGCATTTGACACAGTTCCCCATAAAATTTTACTGTACAAAATAAGGTCCGTTGGCATTGGCCATAGGGTGTGTACATGGATTGAAAACTGGCTACAAGGGCGAGTTCAGAGGGTGGTGATAAATGGGGAGTACTCTGAATGGTCAGGGGTGGGTAGTGGGGTTTCCTAGGGTTCTGTGCTGGGACCAATCCTATTTAATTTGTTCATAAACGACCTGGAGGATGGGATAAACAGTTAAATCTCTGTATTTTCAGATGATACTAAACTAAGCAGGGCAATAACTTCTCCGCAGGATGTGGAAACCTTGCAAAAAGGTCTAAACAAATTAATGGGGTGGGCAACTACATGGCAAATGAGGTTCAATGTAGAAAAATGTAAAATAATGCATTTGGGTGGCAAAAATATGAATACAATCTATACACGGGGGGGAGAACCTCTGGGGGAATCTAGGATGGTAAAGGACCTGGGGGTGCTAGTAGATGATAGGCTCAGCAATGGCATGCAATGCCAAGCTGCTGCTAACAAAGCAAGTAGAATATTGGCATGCATTAAAAAGGGGATCAACTCCAGAGATAAAACGATAATTCTCCCACTCTACAAGACTCTGGTCCGGCCGCACCTAGAGTATGCTGTCCAGTTCTGGGCACCAGTCCTCAGGAAGGATGTACTGGAAATGGAGCGGGTACAAAGAAGGGCAACAAAGCTAATAAAGGGTCTGGAGGATCTTAGATATGAGGTGTATTGCGTTTGTTACAATATGATTTTTTTATATTAATCAGACATAAGATAAATGGGACAATATTACAATAGTGAGTTGGTCAGATTACTGTCAGTTTTTTTGGCTTGAGTAGATTTCTCAAACAAATGCTGTTTTATACAATGGGGGTAAATATCATTGTTGTATTCAATTGACAGTTCAATTAACAGGCTATTGTCTCTATTGCTACAGTACACAAGAAAGAGATTTAGTTGTTTGAGGTTTTCAAACTGAAAGAATGACTGTTAGATTACTGTCAGGTGTTGGCTTGATTAGACAATGGGTACGTAGATAAGTTTTCAACAGTCCATTGTTTCTACAGCTACAGGAGCAACAGGTATGTTTTCTGTTGTTTGGTAATTATGGTAAACAGCCTGACACATAAAAGGGTGAGTAGGGACACACACACAGACAAACACACACCATGATGCTGTAACATCTGAAGCCACTCATGATAGAAGAACAGTGCCTGATGCTCCCGAAAAATCGTTGCCAATGGAGATCACGAACATATAGTAACAGAAGATAAGTAACCTTTAAGTGTATTTGTACTGATATAGACCATAGGCTGTTCATTTGATAGGCATTTTGCTTGTTAAAGATATCTGTCAGTCTTGTATTGTATTCCTAATATAGTAATAGTTTTTGTATGTACAGCATCTTTATATAGTAAAGCACATTTACACACTGCAGAAATCTCAGCTTCCTTGCTTATACCACAGAGTAACCTTGCTAGATAGACACAAGCAAAACATTTGGGGGCTCGTGCCGCGGTCTGTGCTATAGTTCAATTGAAGCAGGCCTGTTTTTTCTGTAGTGTGTTGTGTAGCTTGTGCTAGGTAAAATGCTGCGTAAGCTGTTTAGGAAAAGCAAGGCTGCAGAGGGTTCTGGTGGCCAGAAGGAAGTGTGCAGCTTACCTATCTGGGCCAGAGACAATGAGTGGGAGCCTCTTGCTAAAGAATTTGTTAAGTATGCTTCTCCCTTGAAGCTGACTTGGGGTGATAAAGTCTCAGATCATTTTGTAGATTTTAGCCTTAAGGGGTTGGATTTAAGTAAAAAAGAGAAGAGGACAGTGTCCACTGTGGGCTGGTATTTCCTTAATGCTATTTACACTGAATCACAGAGAAGGGAAAAGGCAGAGGCAGAAGTTAAGGTATTAAAAGACCAGCTAGCAGTTGCTTCAGAGTGTGTGTGCTCAACTGCTAGTCGGGCTGATGATTTGCAAGAGCGGCGTGCAGCCCTCATGACCAAATCAATTAATGCCTTAAGGAAAAGGAAGGGCCATAAACCTGTTAGTAAAGCCAGTGTATGTGCCATTGTCACATCCCAAAATTGGGATTCTGAGGATGTGCTCTCCTCAAATGATAGTTAGGATGAGGAGATAGAGTTTGATATTTCACATGATGATCTGCTAGTGCAAAAGAAAAAGTATGCCAGACCTCTCATTACTAAGCATAGGAAACGGCAACATGATAGAGAGGATATGGCAGATGGGGAGGTGCATTATCGCAACCCCAGAGATGTTGAATTTGAAGAAGTACGGGAGTTTACACAAACTGAACTCCATGAGCTGGCAAAACAATACAAACAAAGGTCTGGGGAACCCCTAGTGAGTTGACTCCTACGCTTATGAGCTGAAGGGGTGGACAGTGTTGTTTTGTCAGGTAAGGAAGTAGTGACTATGGGAGTGTTAACCCATGATCCACAATTGTGTCAGGCAATGCGAAAAGCCCGAGAGTTTAGCGTGAATTTTTCACTGTTAGACCTTGTGAGAGATGGAATAGTCCGAGTATACGCTAGTCCTACTGACCTGGAAAATACCTACTCATGGAGAGCAATAGGAGAGGGTAATTCCAGGTTACGTGAGATGGGTTGTATAACCGGATTAAATACGTTTCCAGAATGGATGGGTCCAGATATGGAACCCTTTACGTCTGCTCTGCGCTCTAAGCTGATGAAGTCTGCGCCATTTAATCTCAGGGCTCCATTATTGTCCTTGTTGGGAGGCCTGGGATTAAACAGCAAGATTCATGAAGCCACTACCCTTTTAAGCGAGTTGGGGGATTTAGAGGAGACTAAAACAAAACCTGTCAGGGCAGTAGATAAGGTCAAGACCAGACAGGAAGAATACAAGCAGAAAAGAACAGAGAAGAAAGGGAATGGGGTAGAGAAGACAGGAGGTGAAGAGAAAACCAGGCTAGCTATTTCTAGGAAACAAATGTGGGTGGACCTATTAAAGGCAGGAGTACTTAAAGATGAGATAGATGGCATTTCTACTGCAGAAATGTTGAAGAGGTGGAAACATTTAGTAGGGAAAATTGTCAGGGTTAGAAACACTACTCCTAGTGAAGATAACATCAGCCTGGACAGAACAGACCCCTCCTGTTAGCCCCAAACCAATTGCCAAAACTGAACATGACCCCAAACCTAAATCCCTTTATCCTGGGGAGGACTTAGAGAGAATTAGAAAAGGGGATTGGGAGGTTCCTTATCCTTTATAAAGGGAAGGTGAGTCTCCTGTAATAGCCGCGAGGGCAGTGACAGCAGGAGACCGACGCCCATATGCACCTGTCACTGTATGGTGGGGGAAGTCATCTCCTCCTACACATGTAATGGCTTTAGTTGCTAGCGGAGCTGAAGTTACACTTTTGCAAGGAAATTCTTCCCATCACAAAGGAGAATTGATTCATGTAGAAGGTTTGGGATGGCAAACCACACCAGCAGTTAGGATACGGGTAAAATTGGCTATTGGCAAGGGATCAGGATTTATGACAAATGTTTTGGTATCAGAGTTACCCGAAAATATTCTTGGGATGGATGTACTTCAAGGTCAGTCAATTCAGACTGAAAGAGGTACATTCACATTCGGGTATCCTGATAAAGCGTATCTGGTTAGGGCGGTGAAGGCTGTGGTCAGAGGTCATGCGAAATGGACCCCTGTCTACATTCCTCCACCAGAGAAGCCAGTCTGTCTCAAGCAGTACAGACTTCCTGGAGGCCACAAAGAAATTGGGGAGACTATTCAAGAACTGTTGAGAGTAGGGATCCTTAGACTTGCTGTAAGTCCTTTCTCGTCTCCGGTGTTCTCAGTAAAGCAACCTGATGGGACATATAGAATGACTGTGGATTACAGAGGTCTAAACAAAGTGGCACCTCCATTGAAGTCAGCTGTACCAGATATGATCTCAATTGTTGAGAAAGTTGCTAAAAATGCAGGAGAATATCTTGCTGTGATAGAC
Source organism: Aquarana catesbeiana (assembly GCF_042186555.1). Lineage (NCBI taxonomy): Eukaryota > Metazoa > Chordata > Amphibia > Anura > Ranidae > Aquarana > Aquarana catesbeiana. Next base: position 157,282,600 of record NC_133329.1, read on the forward strand.
CTGGCTAATGCTTTCTTTTCGATTTTGACAGACCCAGAGTGTCAAGACCAGTTTGCTATAGTGTGGGACAGCCGCCAGTACACTTTTACCGTGCTTCCTGAAGACTATGTTCATTCTCCAACGATTTGTCATGGACTGATTGCCCAAGATTTAAGTACCCTGAGTTTGAAAGTCGCTGTGTTCCACTACATTGATGACATCATGATCTCTGGAACAAAAGAAGATGTAACTGAAGCACTGCACCTGCTGATAAATCACATGGAGAACAGAGGGTCGACTATCGACAAAGACAAAGTCCAAGGACCTGCCACAGAAGTGAAATTCCTGGGAATAATGTGGACTGGGCCGCAGAGGAAAATTCCAGAGACATTTGTGCAAACTATCCAGGCTCTGTCGCCCCCTACTACCAAAGAGGAGGCACAGAAGTTCATTGGAGTTGTGGGGTTCTGGAGATCGTTCATCCCACATCTTGGACTGATTCTGAGGCCTATATATAATGTCACCAGAAAAAAGACTGAGTTCTCATGGGGTTCAGAGCAGTGGACAGACTCCATTAGGATTTTAAAGCGAGGTGCCAAATCTCATCACAGGATGGTCTGTGGAGACTTAATGGATAAAGCAGTGCCAACGTCCTAAGTCTACAGATTATCAATGCTACACTAACAGGTGTGAAAAAATTGGACTTTGTAGGCACCAGTCATAAAATCAAATACCAAAATTTTATTTATACAGAAATACAAACAACATACATATTGTTAAAACATTGCAGCGTGTTGCAAAACAATGACAAATGCTCTCTCATATATACATCAAAGCACAAAGAGGGGTACCCCTTAAAGTAGAGGGAACAACAGAGGTTACCACCCCTTATTGGGCATAGGAGACATCAAACCAGTGTATCTCTCTACATGTTTCGCAATTGAATGCTTCCTCAGGAGCCTGTTTGAGTCATCTGTAGAAAGAGAGGGGAGAGAGCAAACACCAAGATATATAGAAAAAATTACTATACATTCTGAAATTACATAGATAAAGCGTCTCAATCAGTGTTAACGAGAACCAGAAGGGGGGCCATCCAGTGAACCCAGCAGCCAGCCATAAAACGGTGACAACCAATCACATGCGGGGACGTGTCTGGTAGCGAAATAGTAGCTCACAGTACGATAGTAGAAAGAAGAGTCCCAACTGCCAGGGAAAGATTTTAAGGTAATACCAAGTAAACCCAAACGGGTGGTAAAGTTGAGGCCAAATTGACTGTGTCAAGAAAGAGTGGGAAAAAAGGAAGAAAAAAAAAAGGGGGGGGGGGGGGATAAGGAAAGACCAAACGGGGACCGGGGGGGGGGAAATAGGGCTGGAGTAGGACAGGGGAAGGGGAAGGCAAAAATGGAAAGCGGGATGGAAGAAGGGGAGCAAACGAGAAAAAGGGGAGCAAACGAGAAAAAGAGAGGGGGGGGAGAAAAGGGAGAAAAGAAACATAAAGAAAGGGAAAGAAAAAGAAAGAAAGAAAGAGAGGAAGAAGGAAAAAGAGGGGGGGGGGAGAAAGAGGAAAGAGGGGGAGGAAGGAATGGGAGGGGGGGAAAGGAGAAAGGACGGAGGGGGGAGGAGAAAGGAGGAAAGAAAATGGGAAGGGAGGCCAATAGAAGGGAAGAGTTGGGAATGAGGAGGGGGAAGGGGGAGAAAAGGGGGGGGGACATGGGAAAAAAAAGGAAGGAGAGATAAAAAAAGCATTAGAAGGAATGTAGAGACTGATGGGGCTGAGTAGATATGTCCATTTAAGCATACCTCCAAGCAGACTAGAGATCGCAGATAGAAGAGAGCATATGCGATCACGCTCGGCTTAAGCGAGCCAAGTTGCATTGAGTAGTCAATGGTATGAATTCTAAGGAATACAAACAGTACAGATTACACTATCATTTACCGTTTCCATAAATGTCCATCTCATAATGAATAGCTGCATAACTGCAGCATCAAAGAGAATGTCATCTAACAGCTGTTCAGACAGCCATGTATATATGTATATATGCAGCCTTATATAAAACAGTATTGGCTCAACAAAGCCAGTGGACAGCTGTCACAAATTGTCTCCTTATACCAAACTAGCAAACAGGATGGCACTAGAGTGGTATAGTTGTCCCACCAAGCGGCAGCGGTACAGCACAAACCATCTAAAGGAGCAAACGCAAAACACAGTGTAGCCAATCAATAGATAAGAGAAAATGCTCTGAACAAAACCAAAGAGCAAGGCAGAGAAGTCTTAACAGATAGCTTGTAATATTGTGGTTCATGGCCAGACAGCAGAGCGTCCTATGCAGCGGTGATGTGATAGGGGGCTAGACTGTTTAGCCCATATATACACGCCCCAATCAGGTGTGCATAAGATGCAACACCTGACTCGGCCGAGTAGGGCTGCGCGCGCATCCCGCAGGCCCCGCGCATGCGCAGTAGCCAACTGGCCGACTGCCATAGACGCGGACATGCGGGAGGAGCGCAGTCCTAAGAGGTGACAGAATTGGGAGCTCCCCCTAGTGGAGCCTCCAAAGTAACAACATAATACGCTGGAGGAGATAGATCAATCTGTCCCAAAGCTAATGGAACCCACACCCAAAGGGTAGTGACAGCCAGGGGGAGAGCCACAGTCTGAACCAAATGCCGCAGAATCCAGCCCATGGAGGGGGCGGAATGCGGCTACCCGGCCACACATATGATCGAGTACACCCGAGGCCAGCGGGGTCCACAGAATAGCAATTCCCCAGGTTCTCTTTATGGGCCCGAAACGCAGGGCCAAATAAACACAGATGCAAAGTAACAATGACCATGAAGGGGGGTAAAACTCTTTCATGGTATATAGGTATTAATATGTACGATGACAAAGTCATTAGTGGTATATACTAGATCTGCAAACAATTTATGACAGACAGTGTGATTGAAACTAAAAATTCAAGACACTACAGGCCAAGTGAAAATCAAATGGCAGCCAGACATTCGAGATGATCTCAATTATTATATGTTACGCAGTGCCTACCACGTATGAGCCAAAGGGGTGGGGGGCAGGGGCAGGAGGAAAGTCCAACTATGGGGAAGAGCAAAGTGGGCCGATGGTGTACTGTATCTCCCTGGTGGGGTTTTAATGTAGTAATGCATAAATTTAAATTGTTGTAAAAAATATACCTCCAGGGCTGACAGAGCGTCGTTATTAAAGGAAGGGTTTATAAGATTGTACCTCATTGATCCCTGGCCAACATGTGGCATTTAAACGTTCAATCCACTTAGCCTCATGTTGGAGTATCCTCCTATCCCAGTCCCCACCCCTAGGGTCCCGTGGAATCACTGCCAAAGCAAAAAATGTCGCAACAGAGGTGTCAAATCTGTGACATAAGTCAAGATGTCTACTAATGGGGCTGAGCATTTTGCTGTTAGTCGAATAATAGACATGATCTCGTATCCTTTGCCAGAAATGGCGAATAGTCTTACCCACATAAAAGACCCCGCATTTGCAGGTCATCAAGTATACTATTCCCTGAGTGTTGCAATCAGCCCAAAAGCATGGGCGAAACATCTCTCCATTCGGCAGTTGGAATTTCTGACCTGTGGATACCCAGGGACAGAAAGGGCATTGGCCATATGTGTACATGCCTATTGGATTTGTCATATGGTCCTGTGGGGGGGCAAAATGACTTCTAGTTAGTTTGTCACGTAAGGAAGGGGCCCTTTTAAACACAATTTCAGGGTGGTCACTGACATATTTGCCCACGATAGGGTCATCATATAGAATATGCCAGTGTTGTTGTAGTAGGTTACGGAGTTGATACTGCTGGTGCGAATATTGTGTGATAAATTTAACCGTCGAGTGTCCTTCTACTTTATTTTTATTTTTGTAAAGTAATGTATTTCGGGGTTGCTCACAGGCTTTGTTAAAGGCCTTCCGTAGAAGGGACTTAGAGTACCCCCGTTGAAGTAGTCGCTTCCTAAGTAGGTCCGCATGATGTTTGAAGTCACTGTCAGTAGTACAGTTTCTTCTAAGGCGAATATACTGTGCGTAGGGAATGCTCCGTACCAGTGTGGAGGGATGCGCACTGGAAGCGTGCAAAATCGTGTTCCCCGCCGTTTCTTTGCGGTAGAGTGTAGTTGCCAGACAGTTGTTGGAATCCTTGTAGATTACCTAGTCAAGAAAAGAAATTTTTTGTGCATCACTACTGACAGTGAGCTTCAAGTTGAAAGTGTTGTTATTCAAGTGGTTAACAAAAGAAGAAAGTGCCTGTTGGGACCCTACTCAAATAATAGAAATATCGTCAATATATTTTAACGACAACAACACTTCACTTGTATAGTCACTGAATCGTTCATTTGAGAAAATGTCACGTTCCCACACCCTCGGTACAGATTGGCGTAGGCCGGGGTGCAACAAGTGCCCATGGCCATGCCCTGTACCTGGAGGTAGTGGGAACCGTGGAATGTAAAACAATTATGTGTCAAGATAAAAAATAACAGTTTCAATAGGAATTCATTAAAGGGCCATTCATGGTGGTCTTCCTCCATGAGGAAGGAGCGGACCGTCCCAATACCCTGCTCGTGAGGGATGCTGGAATACAAAGCCTCAACATCCAAAGTCACGAGCAGGGCATCGGGAGGGACAGCCACCCCCTCAATGTGTTTAAGGAGGTCTAAGGTGTCCTGTACGTAGGAGGGTAGGCGTAAAACGTGGGGGGTTAGAAAGAAATCAACAAATTTGTGCTTTGATGTATATATGAGAGAGCATTTGTCATTGTTTTGCAACACGTTGCAATGTTTTAACAATATGTATGTTGTTTGTATTTCTGTATAAATAAAATTTTGGTATTTGATTTTATGACTGGTGCCTACAAAGTCCAATTTTTTCACACCTGTTAGTGGACAGACTCCACCCTCGCTGATGAAGTCCGTATGGACGTAACGCCGCGGACGGGGGGCGGAGTCTATCTGTGACATCACCCGAAGCCTTCTCAGCTGTTCGAGCGCGAACAACTGAGTGTCTCACTGAATTTGCATTGTCTCCTATACTGCGCTTCAGTGCCTCAGCTGATTATCATATTGGATCGTTTTTGAACTCTGATTTGTCTTTTTACTGCGCTTTCAGCGCTTTTATTGCCATTTGCCTTGGAAGTCTTTAATAAAGTAGCACACAGTCTGCACTTAGAGGACTCTTTTCTGTTTATTTTTTGGGCATCCCACCTATGTTGCTTATCATACCCTACTGAGGATCTGATTAAGGAATATTTGAACGCTGTATTAAGAACCACACGGTCTCCAGCCTGTAAGAGCCATTGGTGGATGAGGATAAGTATCCAAGTGATCCAAGCCGTTTTGCTGATGTTTCTGGTTATCAGGCCCGTATGACCTCCTATAATTTAGAGGTCCAACAGTTCTGGTAAGCGCAATTTCCTACAGATTGAATTTACAAGAGTATCTGAGAAGATTTGATTTATCCTGTTTTGATCGAAAGTGGGAGTTCTATTTCCATTTATGAGTTAATAAGGACTTTATCTCCATCCATATTTTATTATAGATATCCCATCATAATTTTACGTATACATTTTTATTGCGCTGCACTTGTCTTTTATATTATATTACTTTGGGTTGGTGAATCCTTTAGTGTTCAGCTTGCATAGTCCTTTTATTTGTTCATTTTTTGCGCTGATTGTTATTTTATTTTTATTTTTAAAGTGAACTGCATTCCTGGCTGCTAAAGAAGCTATTTTGCAGCATCAGGGATTAGGACCCATGAGACAAGGAGTACCATTTCAGCTAGATGTAGTGGAGCAGAATGGTACCATATCTTGGAGTCTATGGCAGCCAAATGAAAAGAAAGGAGTGAGAGCAATACCCATTGGATTTTGGTCCAAACAACTGACAGGGGTACAGAAGAGATACACGCCCCTAGAGAAGTACCTGTTTGGGGCCTACACAGCACTTCAACATGTAGAGACCATTACAGAAAAGGACACAGTCACCATCCATACTGCATTGCCAGTAGCAGGATGGGTGAGAGATAATGGACTGACCACTAGGGCAGCTGTAGCCCAGAACCAGACACTAATGAAATGGAAGTGGTACCTTCAAGAAAGAGGGGGTATTGCAGCTGGGAATGTTAGAGACATTTCAAAACAGTTGGCTGGGCTTGTTACTTTTACCAGCACCCGGCCAGAAGAAATTCCTGTGCTGCAGTCATCCCCCATTCAAGAGGCTCCACCCTTTGAGTCTCTGTCAGAAGACATGAAGGAGTCAGCGTGGTTCACTGATGGTTCAGCCATAGTCACCTCGTCTGGACGTAAATGGACAGCAGCAGCCTACAACCCAAGTACAGACACTGTCCTGCAGGAGACCGGAATTGGACGGTCCAGTCAGTATGCAGAGTTGAAAGCGGTGGTGATGACTCTTCAGGATGATCTTTCTTCCCATGTCACTATCTACACTGACAGCTGGGCGGTTTTTAAAGGACTGACAACTTGGATGCCCACGTGGAAGTCCAATGAATGGATGATTCATGGAAAGGTGGTGTGGGGAGGCAAGGAAGTCTGGGACTACATCTGGAAGGAAGCTCACTCCCGCACCATAAAAGTGGGGCATGTTGATGCACATGTGCCCCTAGTCCCAGACTTTGAGAACTATAACAGAGTTGCAGATGAAATCGCCAAAGTGAAGGCAGTTGTGCCAATTGATCCTGTCTTGATGAACTTGGTCAACTGGGCCCACAAGCAATCTGGACATTTGGGGCAGAAAGCAAGATATGAATGGGCACAGCAGAGAGGATTGCCTATATCCATGGACATGATAAAGACTGTAATAGGGAATTGTACAGTGTGTGGAGAAGTGCGACAATGGCCATTGCAAAAGTACTCCACCGGGTCGATTAAGAGGGGTGAGAGGCCTGCAGAGATATGGCAGATTGACTTCATCGGTCCCCTGCCCCAGGGAAACAATGGACTGAGATATTGTTGCACTGCAGTGGACACCTATTCAGGACGTATTCTTGTTCATCCTTGCAAACGTGCAGATCAAGCCGCAACGCTTCAACTGCTCCAGAAACTTTTCGTTGCTTATGGTTGTCCCAAACAAGTCCAAAGTGATAACGGCTCACACTTCACCGGATCAACAATACAGCAATGGGCCAAAGATTCTGGAGTGTACTGATTGTGCCACATCCCATACCATCCACAGGCAGCTGGTTTGATTGAAAGATACAACGGGCTATTGAAGGACCAGATACGCAAACTTACACCCACACATACACTAAGGGGGTGGGATCGGGTCATCACACAGGCAGTCATGTTGTTAAATTCTAGGCCAATAGCCAAAAGCACACCATATGAGGGATTGTAGGGGCTGGGGCACAGATTCCACAGCTGGAGTGCAGAGTTCAGTATTTATGTAAGGTTCCTGAAAGAACAGGGCTTAACAGATACCATGTTACTGCTTTCCATGACATAGAAACCAAGAGTGATGTATCTGAAGCTGAAGCCTATCTAGGAATGAGAGGGAATCTGGCAGGAAGGTTTGAAGTTACATTTGCATTGACAGATGAGCTTCAAGACAGTGGCAGGGACTCTGACTGGTTAGTGGATACTTCTCAGCAAGAGTGGAAAGTGAGGCTACATAACAGCAAACCTTCCAAAATAAACAGCAGTGATCTTCTGGGAAATATCAGTATATTTCCTCTCCTCCCTATTGATGTTCTTTGGGAGGGTCAGAAGTGGGTACAGGCAGGGGGCAAAGTGTTAGTCAGATATCCAGGCAAGAAGCCACTTAGAGGAGAGATTTTAGCTGAAGGGCCTGGATCTACTGTTTATGTATTATTAGAAGGAACAGATAATTCGCTTTGTTTTCCACTCCACAGGCTGTCTCTGATTTGATCTGTAGGAAGACCAGAGAAAAGTGGTTGTTTCTAAAGAACTTTAGAATGGACTTTCTAATGAACTTTTTAGTTAAAGACTGAAACACCTTCTCAGTGACAGAAATGGGAGGTGTTGCATTCAAGGAAAATTAATGTTTAGAATGAGTTTAGTAATGAAGAGATTTTGTGTTTAGTCTGAGAAAAAAAAAAATCTAGGGCGGAATGTATTGTGTTTGTTACAATATGTTTTTTTTATATTAATCAGACATAAGATAAATGGGACAATATTACAATAGTCAGTTGGTCAGATTACTGTCAGTTGTTTGGCTTGAGTAGATTTCTCAAACAAATGCTGTTTTTTACAATGGGGGTAAATATCATTGTTGTATTCAATTGACAGTTCAATTAAAAGGCTATTGTCTCTATTGCTACAGTACACAAGAAAGAGATTTAGTTGTTTGAGGTTTTCAAACTGAAAGAATGACTGTTAGATTACTGTCAGGTGTTGGCTTGATTAGACAATGGGTACGTAGATAAGTTTTCAACAGTCCATTGTTTCTACAGCTACAGTAAACAGGTATGATTTCTGTTGTTTGGTAATTATGGTGACACATAAAAGGGGTGAGTAGAACAGTAGAAGATAGAAGAACAGTGCCTGATGCTCCTGAAAAATCATTGCCAATGGAGATCATGAACATACAGTAACAGAAGATAAGTAACCTTTAAGTGTATTTGTACTGATATAGACCATAGGCTGTTCATTTGATAGGCATTGTTTGTTATAGATATCTGTCAGTCTTGTATTGTATTCCTAATATTGTAATAGTTTTTGTATGTACAGCATCTTTATATAGTAAAGCACATTTACACACTGCAGAAATCTCAGCTTCCTTGCTTATACCACAGAGTAACCTTGCTAGATGGATGCAAGCAAAACATGAGGAAAGGTTGCGAGCACTGAACTTATTCTCTCTGGAGAAGAGACGTTTGAGAGGGGATATGATTTCAATATACAAATACCGTACTGGTGACCCTACAATAGAAACTTTTTCGCAGAAGAGAGTTTAACAAGACTCGTGGCCACTCATTAAAAATAGAAGAAAAGAGGTTTAACCTTAAACTACGTAGAGGGTTCTTTACTGTAAGAGCGGCAAGGATGTGGAATTCCCTTCCACAGGCGGTGGTCTCAGCGGGGAGCATCGATAGCTTCAAGAAACTATTAGATAAGCAACTGAATGACCACAACATACAGGGATATTCAATGTAATACTGACACATAATCACACATAGGTTGGACTTGATGGACTTGTGTCTTTTTTCAACCTCACCTACTATGTAACTATGTAACTATGTAGATAAAAGTACATTTTTGCAGCCACCACATTCAAAGACTGGTAAGCTGAAATATATAGGGGTTGATTTACTAAAACAGGAGAGTATATGGTGCAGCTCTGCATAGAAACCAATCGGCTTCCAGGTTTTTTTGTCAAAGCTTAATTGAACAAGCTGAAATTAGAAGCTGATTGGCTACCATTTACAGCTGCACCAGATTTTACACTCCCCAGTTTTAGTAAATCAACCTCATAGTATGGAATTTTTTGATTTTGGGTTTAGATATGCTTTCTCCCTCTTTGTATAAAGTTTATGCCACTGTCTGTTTGTATTGTGGTGGATAACAATCTGGAGAGAGGCAGTAGATACAATTCCAGGCCATTCAGCGCTTAAGAGCCTCTGCATCCTAACTTTTCCTGGAGTCATCCCACAGATTGGCCACAGCAAGTACTAATTCAAACTTTAATGAAGACATACCCTCTATCAATCTCAAGGGTCTCCGAATCATGGTATGCCGAGTTATAATGTCCATCACTGTAGTTTAAAGCCATGGTAGTGGTATTTTCTGTCTTGCCGTTAAGACTTGTCTGAAAAAAAAAAATATATATGTTAAACAATAGCAGGCACAATCGATACAGATAAACCATTATACTGGCTAGGTATTTAGGCTTATTCAAGCCCGATTTGCCTAATGTCAGAGGTAAGCAAAGAAAAACAATTTATACTGCAAATCAAGATAATTTTGGATGACAAAACCATTTGTAAGTTTATTGCATATAATTATCAGGTTTTCACATGCCAAAAAGTGGGTTAGGGTGAGAACTCCAATCAAGATTTTTTTGCCTCTCTGTCCTTGCTGCCGAGTGCCGAGGTGGGTCCTTACTTCAATGATGATCACATTATGATAATGGACCTTCCAAAAAGTGTGCAGTGAATGGGCTGCCTTAACATAATGCACATTACCATGCTGCATAACACACGTTAATGCACAAGTGTTAAAGCGGCACAGTAGTGTGAACAGGCCCCCGTTTGAAGGAGGTTTCTCTAGAAAAAAAGCTTTGGCTGGAGTTCCATTTAAAGAATTCTGTATCCAGCTGATAGGAAATGTTACTATTTCTTACTGCTTACGTCTCCTGTTTATTGTAAGATAATTAGAAGAGTTAAACACTTACAAGTGCATTTTGATGGATCACAATAATGATTCCTATTCCTATAGAGATATTTCTCTCATCAACCTAAATACAAAAGTCTGCACAGTCAATCTCTACCATAGAGCCAGAGTTATCATCAGTATGGTACCATATTAAAGCAAAATAGGATTATTTGAAGTAAGAATGTAAAAGGGGCTCAAGCTTTCAGATCCTCCCCACCTCATTTCAGAATTAAAGGAAAAGCTTATTCACCAATTTGGAACACTGTGGTCAAATACTGAAAGGGTTCAAGTTATAGAGACAAATTCATTAGTCCTTATGGTGGAAAAATGAAATGCGGTATATACCTCAGTTACATGTAATTGGAGGATGGAGTGAAAATATTTTAAAAAAGCAAAGCACTTTTGTAAAGGCCTGTTCACACTGCCCTGGACAGTCGTCACACACTAAACTGCAGTGTGGCAACTGTTTGTTATGGCTGCACTGAGCTGGCATAGCAGATGGAGTGATGTGCGTTTCAGCGCATAACACAGCTCCCTTTTTTTGTACCAACTTAATTTGAAGTGCACAAAAGTGACACTTCAATTATGTCACTGTACAGCATCACTGTGCCTTACACTGCTGTACAGTGACATGCGATCCTGTTCTGTACACTACAATAAAGTTCACCATGTCTGCATGTTATCACTGCTCACTGGACTGCACCTCCAGGATGCATTTGATCCCTCTAACAAATAGAAAATTTAATAATGGTCAATATAAAACAGGCTCTCAAGCTGCAATCAGGTGAGGCCTAGTGCTTCTCATTTTATTAGGTAAAGTGATACTAAAATCTATTTTTTTTCTTTAAAAATAATAAACATGTAATACTTACCTGCTCTATGAAATTGGTTTGCACAGAGCAGCCCAGATCCTCCTCTTCTCAGGTCCCTGTCTCCCTCCTGTCGAGTGCCCCCACAGCAAGCAGCTTGCTATGGGGGCAACCGAGCCGAGCCCCAGCTCCGTGTGTCCATTCAGAAACGGAGCCGCGGTTAGGCCTCTCTCTCTCCTGATTGGCTAACTGACCTTGATTGACAGCAGTCAATGGCTCCGCTGCTGTGTCTCAGCCAAACAGAAAGGAGAGGCCGAGGCAATTAGGACCCGGAAGTAGCGGTTCCTCTGCTCCTAGGAACTGCTACTTGGGGGGTTCTAATTTGAGACCCCACACCAGGCCTTGCCCTCCGGAGAGAGATGCGGAATGCGCACCATCCTCAAGGGACTAGCCGACTTGCACATGCTGATTACACCTAGTGCCAGGACAGGCACATGAACATGTGAATGTAACTGCTATTGCTGCTACTGCTGTTTTTATTACATTTATTAAAATACTACACTATGAGACTTTTATCCATGTCTCCCGTGGAGTCATTTTTTACCTCCTAGTTCCATCTTGAGCAGCCAGTAGAGCTGAATTGTGCTGTCAGTGGAATCTGGTATTCCAAAATCGCTTTTTGACCATCCTATAAAAAGGGGTCAAACATCTCTGGTGAGTGGCCATCTTCCCATTGAGCACTTGTGATGGAAGAACTAGGAGTTTTATCTCAGAGCACTTCATTCTGGTGTGGGGATTTATCATATATGGACTTTTAGCTTGCTACCCATGCAATTTATTTCATCTGTGTCACATCTATTTGTTGGATGTTATTATTGTATATATTTTTTTCACACCCATTCGTGGTATTCAATAAACATTTTTAGCACCTCATCCTTTAATTTTTTTATTCTCAAGACTATCTGATGCTTCTGGGTATAGGGGGCATGTGACCTGCTACCTTGTGATAATGCTTGGCCCTAGCTGTCAATTGTTAGGTGATCCCAGCACTACACAAGTAAATAACCAACAGAAAAATTATCTATACATAAAAAAAATACTCAACCACAAAAATAAATTATAATTCGTAAATATCAAACTACAATCTTATTAAATCAGTATCCATAGTAGAAGTACATATTACGAAAACATTCAATATCAAACATGTATCATAAATTCCATGCAGAAGTTAATATAAGTAATATTCTCTGTATCAAACATCTGCCCTTTGAAGTAATAGATGTCCTGTCCAAAGTATATCCAAACTGTGTCACACAACAACTTGTGGATTTCATCATCCATGAGAACCAGACTCACCCTAAAATATGACCTCCAAGCTATAGGTAGGTCACAATGCGCCACAAAATATTTGCCATGGACATTTACTGTAAACTCCAATTTGTATCATAAGAGCAAGCTTAGTCCTGCTTCTTGAAGAAATCTTGATCGCTCTTGAGGAAATCTTAAGCCTCATACAGACGATCGGATTGTTGGCCAAAACAAACGTGGAATTTTGTCCGAACGGCGTTGGCCCTAACTTGTCTTGCATACACACAGCCACACAATTGTTGGCCAACAATTATGAACGTAGTGACGTACTACATTGTTTTTCAGCTCTTTAGCACCATCCTTTGGGCTCCTTCTGCTAATTTCGTAGAAGTTTGGTGAGTGTTGATTCGCACTTTTCATTTTCCACTTTTCATTTCACACTTTTCAGTTTGCACTTTTCAGTTCGTTTCTGATCGGTCGTTCGTCAATCAGCCATGTTGTGGAATCGGAGGAGATAACGTGTTATTTATTATTGGCCTTGGAGTTATTGCTTTGACATTATTTTTTTGGTTGAATAATTATTTGATTTGGTATATTTTATATATTTTTGGATGCATAGAATGCACTTTTTGGTTAAGTTCTATTGGCAGATAGCATGTCTAATTTTATTTGTTTTCTTTATTTAATGCACAATAAAAAAATTGTGGAGAATAATACTTGGCTATGGGGTTGATTTACTAAAGGCAAATCCACTCTGCACTACAAATGCACTGCAAGTACACTTGAAAGTACACTTGTAAGTGCAGTTGCTGTAGATCGCTGTAGATCTGAGGGAAAGCTCTGAAATGAGGAGAAGCTCTGATGATTTTACCCTGCAATCATGTGCAAGCTAAAATGTTGTTTTTAATTTTCCTTGCATGTCCCCCTCAGATATACAGCGACTGCACTTCCAAGTGCATTTTCAGTGCATTTTCAGTGCACTTGCAGTGCAACGTGGATTTGCCTTTAGTAAATAACTCCCAATGTGTTTTACTTCAAATGACAGTTTGGGAGTAGGCAGTCGCATTTAAAAAAAATACAATGGAAAATTGACAAGGGACACCAACATAGTTGTATCTATGATCTTAAAAACTACGAGATAATGGTGTTGTGGTAACTTGCCCAAATAAAAAAAAAAAACATAATAATAATATTCTTGATATCACTAGAAAAAAAAAGCCTTCGAAAATTAGTTTGCAATAACTCCATAAGTATCACCAGCAAAGCAGCTTCATTATTATCTCATTAACCACTTAAGGACTAGCCTCGTTTTGGATTTTAGGTGTTTACATGTTTTCTTCTAACACCCTCGAGAATAAAATGGCGGTCATTGCAATACTTTTTTTTGCACCGTATTTGCGCAGCGGTCTTAAAAGCGGACTTTTTTTGGAAAAAATTCACTTTTTTGAATAAAAAATAAGACAACAGTAAACTTAGCCCATTTTTTTATACTATGAAATATAATGTTACGCCAAGTAAATTGATACCCAACATGTCACACTTCAAAATTTCGTCCGCTCGTGGAATGGCGTCAAACTTTTACCCTCAAAAATCTCCATAGGCGACGTTTAAAAAATTCTACAGGTTGCATATTTTGCGGTACAGAGGAGGTCTAGGGCTAGAATTATTGCTCTCGCTCTACCGGTCGCGGCGATACCTCACATGTGTGGTTTGACCACCGTTTTCATATGCGGGCACTACTCACATATGCGTTCGCTTCAGCGCGCAAGCTCGTCGGGACGGGGGGGTTTTTTTTTTTTTTAAATTTATTTTTATTATTTATTTTACATTATTTTATTTATTTTTACACTGTTTAAAAAAAAATTGTGTCACTTTTATTCCTATTACAAAGAATGTAAACATCCCTTGTAATAGAAAAAAGCATGACAGGACCTCTTAAATATGAGATCTGGGGTCAAAAAGACCTCAGATCTCATATTTACACTAAAATGCAATAAAAAAAAAAAATTTAAAAAAATGACATTTGAAAAAATGTGCCTTTAAGTGGCATGGACAGAAGTGACGTTTTGACGTTGCTTCCGCCCAGCAGTGTCATGGAGATGAGTGGGTGCCATCTTAGCCTCACTCGTCTCCAGACACAGGATGGAGACGGATGCGATTGCTCCGGTAAGCAGCGGAGGGCACAAGATCACGGCGGGGGGGGGGCCTCTCCCGCCACTGATAAAAGTGATCTTGTGGCGAATCCGCCGCAGGGAACACTTTTATCTGAAAGCCGGCCGCCGCACGAAAGCAGCTAGCTGCTGCCATAACAACGATATACCCCTTCAAAGTTTGGACATACATCGGCGTGCGGCGGTCGGCAAGTGGTTAAAGAAGAAGAGAATGTGCGCTGCATTTCGAGATTTCATATTTTGCCACGTCACGAATGTTAATTCTCCATTACGAACGCTAGTTTACAAGACCGACCGCTTCTGGCTCGTCCTTGCTTCCGAGCATGCGTGTTTGTACTTTGGACTTTTGTCCGACGGACTTGTGTACACACGCTCGGAAAATTCAACAGACAGACACAGGGTCGGATTTCCCGGCAACAGCCTGTCATCACACATTTCCCATTGGAAAATCCGATAGTGCGTACAAGGCTTATGGCTTCATGTACACGGGACGTTTTTATAACCTCTCCTGAACGATTTAACTTGACAAATAGTAACCGACATTTAAAACGTGTTTTTTCGCGTTTACATGCCGCGTTTTGCTACGTTTGCGTTTAGAAGCGTTTTTTTTTTTTTTCATAATTTTTTTTTTTTAAAATAGCCAAAAATGAAAAATGCCTGTAAATGAAATGCGGCTAAACACCGCGTTTAGCCATGTTTGGCGCTTGAAATGCCTGTAAACTCAGCTTCTGAACGCATTTTTATGCGTTCAAAAAAATGTCTCTAAACTCAACTGCCTAGAAATGACTGTAAATGACCCTGTGTACATGGACAGATAAAGCCTCATGTACACTGAGTTACCGCGTTTAGCCGCATTTCGTTTACAGACGTTTTTCATTTTTGGCTATTTTGAAAAAAACAACTCTTCTAAACGCAAACGCGGCAAAACGCAGGAAAACGAGGGTTACTATCTGTCAAGTTAAATCGTTCAGGAGAGGTTGTAAAAATGTCCCCTGTACATGAAGCCTTCGACAACATAGAGGAGAGTTCAGGAGAGTCGAAAAAAACGCCCAACTGCTACTAAACGTCAGTTTACCAGCAGCAGTGTACATGAGGCCTAAGTCCTGCTTCTTGAGTAAATCTTAAAGAATTCTTGATGTCTTTTGAGGAACTCTTGATGATGAATTGCACACAGTATGGATTAAACTCCATCAACATACTGCACGCTGCCCATATTTTATGTATAGTGGTTAACCTTGCATTCAAAGACTGAACTATAGTTTTACCTTCAGTCTTGCACAATTGTACAGGTGCCTGCTTTTGCTGCACACAATAAGATTCTCACAGTGTGCATCAGAAACTGTAGCAAATCAGATAGAGCCTACCTCATTTATTAGATTACAGTTCTATCAAACATGGAGGGTGTTACCCTTGCAAATTGAACAGTCTATTTGCCTTTAGTAAATTAACCCAGTGTGACTGATCCAATATTTGCACTCTGCAAGTGAATTTACCCCAGAGCTTAGTAAATGTGGTGAAATTTCCCTTTGCAAAGAACACCCAATCATGAAAAATGTAAAAAAACCTGTAAATGTAAAAATGTTTGCTTGCACATGACTGGATGATGGAAGTCAGTAGAGCTTCACCATATTCACTAAGCTCTGTGAACAGTCTTTGTACCTTTAGTAAATCAACCTATTGGTTAGCAAAATCTGGTATTTGCGGCAGTGCTGCCAGCAGTTTAACTGACAACAGGCTTGGATTGGATTTAGTACTGAGGTCATGTTGCAATATTCCAGGAAGTCAACTTCATTATTAATATTGCCTGAAACAGTTCATAGTCTGATTCCCACACAGAGACTGTATGGAAACACTTCGTACATTTTTAAGTGTTAGTATTTGTCTTTCTGTTTACTAAGAGAGTGGAAGTCATTCTGAAATTCGTATTGAAAGACCTGTGTAAATATTAGCTGAAACCTGGAGAATCTATTTCAGATACCACACTGTAGCAATGCAGATAAGAGGAATTATTTAAGCCAACACTAACAGTAGGTTGTATATAACTAATGCCTAAATACTGCTTTAATTTTCCCAAATTAACTGCCAATTCAATTTTAAATAATTATATAAAAAATTGCTTATATTGGCAGTTTAAATACAGAAGCGGAAGTGGTAGGAGGGTTATAGTACCCATGGCCCTGAAAAGGCCCATATCTGAACCCAGTTAATAGTGCTTGCCTTTTTTCCCCATCGCTTCCTTGAAGTCTATGTGAACCCAACTCTCTGCTTTGCCCCTCCAGGGCTCACTGGAGTGCCTGGCTGTGGAGGGGGCAGCAGTGACTGGATCAGTCTCCCAGCGGCTTGCTCAGAGGCTGAGCCAGCTGCAGGTCCAGGCTTCTTGGTGGATCCCAACTGTACAGTCAGGATCGATCCAGAGTCTGGACCGGCTGAGTGATGTCAGCCGACAGCAGACTTCAGCTCACTGTCAGTTGAAAATGAGTCACAAGAGTGCAGAACGAAGTGCACTCCTGTGACCCACAGGAGAAGTAGGGCCAAAAGGGCTCCTTTTAAAGGTTCTGTCTACAAAAAAGTGACATTTTATTTATGCATGGCACCTTGCAGGTTGAGCCTGCCCTTGGCTTCTTTTTATTCAAGTCTTTATTTAAAGAAAACAGAGCTTACAAGAGTTGGTATGCAAGCACAGCAGAAACAAACAAAGCAACCCTTACCATTGAGGGTAGAAGCAACAGAAGGTCATGATAACAGATAGTACAGATACCTAGACCTTGGTAAGTGTTGAGGATTATTAGGGGGGACTACTTGAATAGGTTCCTTAGCTCGGGGAAAAGAAAAAAAAATAGAAGTCTTCAGTCCTCAAAAAAAAAAAAAAAAAAAAAAAAAGCTCAAGCTGCAATACTCACCCTATTTCCAGTTCCTTCCCCCACAGACTCACCATTCCAGTGCCGCTTCTCTTCTGGGTTGAGTGACACTCAGATTCATTCAACCCACTTCCTGTGAGTCCCAGGCACTGCTCTCTACAATAGCATTTGCCTACTGCCAAAACCAACAAGGACATACAGGACCTAGGATGTGACATAACCGTACAGAAAAAATGAGTGAAATAAAGAGTGGGGCTACCTCATAAAACAAATAAACAAATAATTAGATGTGATCAAGTACTAAAAAATAAATAATAAATGATCCAGTGGATCTAATGGTGTGTATCCTCAATCCAATAAATCATATAACAGTGAAAGCAATCTTATGAAATATATGCACAAACCGAAGACCGACCAAGTCCAATCACTGTGATAGAGAGAGTAGTCCTCGGATTGATAAAAGTGATGATCCACCTCAAACCGTGCGTGAAAAGTTCACACTCACTAATGCTTAAACACCGGAAACCCCTGGAGGGATGAAGACTTCCCTGCTACCAGCGGTGAGAGGGATGATGGTTCCTTGGTAGCGCCACTACGCACTACTAAGCGCCATGGGAGAGCTGAAAAGTCATGGGGAACGCTGTACCCAGAGTTGGACTTTAAAATATTGGTGTTGTAGTGTTAAGCAAGTTTTAAGGAGTCGTGAAATAGTTTTATGAAACTGAGATGATGGGAGAAAAAGGGCAGAGAGGCTGGATAATGGAAGTGGAAGGGCAGATGAATGGGGGTGGGGGGTGATTTATTAGGAACATGAAAACAGCACTACTCAATGCGGTAAAGGTCTGATATAAACTTTAAGCATAACAAGGTCTATTCTTATAAGCATTTTACTGAGTATTGAGGTAAGGTATCTAAACCGGTAGCTCATAATTCTTCCAGATGAGAAATTAAGTATAATATCTGAAATTACTCCTAGATAATAGGGAAAATGAAAAATTCTGCAACTGAGAACAGGCATCGTTAGGGACTGTTTGTATTTTCTAAATGTGCTGAATGTAGAATTAAGGAAGAGGGAATATGGAGTATATTAAGTGAGTAAACCTATAATCTTGATGGTGAGACTATGAATTAAGGACCAAAAGAATAAGTTCTTGCAGATACACAGCTACAACTTATGTAGGAGGATTTGTTTCATCTCTGTACATCACCTTATGTTGGTCACTTCCCTGGGTATTTGTACAGGTTAACAACCACTTTCAAGATGTTTAAAAAAAATCAGCAGGGAAGAGTAGATGAGGAACAATGTGACACTTCATAGTTCGGCTTATGAAAGGATAGCAGGGTACAATATATAGGGCTATTCATTGCAATATTAGTAATAGCCCCTGGCATTATGTTTTGAATGCTTCATCAGCATAATTTGAATTAAGAATAATCAACAAATGCCAGTTATGATCTGTAGGGGCTTTGGAAACAGATATGTAGGATACTGCTGGATTTCAAACAAAGTCCCACTTACTTTTCAACATAAATAACTGCTTCTCTTTGGCAACACAAAACATAAAAAGGGCTTCTTTTCTGCACAATTAGGTATCTATTAATGTGGGCCATTACCCAATTTACCTGTCTTCCATATACATATAGTTCCTTGGTCCTTGTCACCGTGGTTCCTGGGCTCTCTTGCTCCCTCCAGGAGCTAAGGTCCATGGTAAATATTGTCATGATGGCAAGCGGGACCGGATCAGGGAACATCCGATCTGCCCTGCGATCAATGAACCCGGAAGCACTCTGTATTGAGCATTTCTGGGTTCTGGGCTGTCAGAATTCTGACTGAAATAAACAGTAAACAGCTGATCAAACACAGTCTTGTTCTTTATCGGCTGTAGCAGAGGGCAGGGGAGACATTAGGGGTATAAAATAAATCTGTCTTCATAAGGAGATCCTGTCTTTGCCAATGTTATATAGCACCCTGTGCAACTAGTGTAGATAACAAAGTTTTTGACTCACAGTGGCCTGTGAGCCTGATAATTAGTTAGGGTTTCTGTAGGCCAAGCTGGAGGGCTCTACAGGGCAGGCCTCTGGTGCCTCCCCCTGGTTCTAGAAGCCTGGAGAAGTTTCTTGAAGCTAGTGGGTGGAGGCCAGGGGGTCCTGATCTGCATATGTGAAGGAATCTGGCCAATCCCCAGGCAGAGAGCCTGGCAGGGTGGTTGGATCAGCCCTTAAATATAGTGGAGCCTGGCCAGAAGGGGGGTCAGGTGGAAATGGAGTGAGGAAACTGAGATAAACAATAAATTATAAAAAAAAAAAAAGTATAAGAAAATGTATAAGCAACTCCACTGCCCAGTGAACACATGTGAATCTACGTTGTAAACATGTACGTCAGGCTTACATGTGTATGTAAACAGTGTTTATGCAACACATATTAGGTATTGCAGTAAATGTTGACGTAATAATTCTATTGCCATCATTCTCTGTTAACTCTGATGTTAATTATCTGATGATAATTAAACTGATGTAATATAAAAGCTTTTAAAGCTTCGCTGATATACAATTTTGGGTACTGTCGTTTTTTTTGCCATTTCACAGGGGCACATAATTTTAAGGCATGGCATGTTTGGTATCTATTTACTCAATGCAACCCCATTATATTGTGTTTACACAAAAATACATTTTAGTGTTTTTTTTACTGAAAATATAGATTTTATAAAAAGTTGTGCAAATACTATGCAACATAAAAAACTGAAACTGCTACCGTTTATTCTAAAGGGCAAAAATATAATTGTTTGGGAGCTTTTTCTAATTTTCTAGCAACATATGCGGATTTTCATGTAAAAAAATTAAAAATGCTCTGGTAGAAAAGTGGTTAATAAATGATTTTTAGTCTTAGCACCGTGGAGAAACTGAACCACTAAACATTAACAACACTGATAAGATTATTATTTTCATGAGGCTACTTACATGAAATCATGTGTCTACTTTACAAAGGATTTTTGTTTTAGGTTTATGGGTTAAGGTTTACCTGGAACAAATTAGTCAAACTGGTCACAGGTCAGCAAGTCTCTTTAAATGAAATTAGTGGTTTGCCCATCCGATACCCATTTCAACACGCCGATACAGTTTTATCCTTACCTCAGCCATTTCCTTATTATGACCAAAATGCAGGGGGAAAATATAACTATTAAACAATAATAAAGATTTCACACAGTGGAAAACCTCTGTGGTCATTTACTGTATACTGTAACTCTGCTGAGCCATACAATTAGGCCGGGTTCACACTGGTGCGACACGACAGCCGTCCTACTTTGGATCCGACTTTGCCATGTGACTAGAAGCCGACATGCGTCCGACTTTCAATGAACGGGGATCCGACTTGGATCCCCACCAATACCAGGCACTCTGTTTGGTATGAATCTTGAGGGGGAACTCCACACCAAATTTTAAATAAAAAACCGGCATGGGTTCCCCCTCCAAGAGCATACCAGGCCCTTGTGTCTGGTATGGATTTTAAGGGGAACCCCCTACCCCAAAAAAACAGCATGGGGGTCCCCCCAAATCCATACCAGACTCTTATCCGAGCACGAGCCAGGCCGGTCAGGAAAGTGGGTGGAGACGAGCGAGCGGGCCCCCCTCCTGAACCATACCAGGCCGCATGCCCTCAACATGGGGGGGTGGGTGCTTTGGGGCAGGGGGGCGCCCTGCGGCCCCCCACCCCAAAGCACCTTGTCCCCATGTTGATGAGGACAAGGGCCTCTTCCCGACAACCCTGGCCGGAATTTATTAGGTAGCTCCAGGGGTCTTCTTCTGACTTCGGGGGTCTTCTTCCGACTTCTCCGCTCTCTCCGGCCTCTTCTCCAGGTGTCTGGCTCCTCCGCTATCTTCTACCGCTCTTTTGCTAGCGATGGCCCAGTTTTCTCCGTCGTCTCGTTCCCTCTTCTCTTCTTCCGATGTTGACACGACGCTCTCTCCTGCTGTAAAGATGTGTGCAAAGTGCGCGGTGACTTATATAGGCATGGGGGCGTGGTCACCGGCTGATGTCACCCGGTGACCCCGCCCCGGCCCGTGGCATGATGGGACTGTGACGTAATAAAGGGCGGGGTCACCAGGTGACCACGCCTCCATCCCTATATAAGTCATTGCGGACCGCGCACACGGCATTACAGTGGGAGAGAGCGTCGTGTCAACATCGAAAGAAGAGAAGAGGGAAGAAGACGGCGGAGAAGACCGGGCCACCGCTAGCAAAAGAGCAGGAAAAAGAGCAGAAGATAGCGGAGGAGCTCGACAGAAGATACCGGAGAGCGGGAGAAGAACCAGAGAGCACGGAGAAGAGGCCGGAGAGCGCGGAGAAAAAGGAAGAGACCGCGGAGAAGAACGAAGAGACCCCCAAAGTCGGAAGAAGACCCTCGGAGCTGCCTAATAAATTATTTTAAAAACCTGTCTAGTGTTTTTTTTATTGACACTTTTTTCCCTAGGTGAATGGGTAGGAGTACGATGTACCCCATACTCATTCACGTAGGGTGGGGGGCCGGGATCTGGGGGCCCCTTATTGAAGGGGGCTCTCGGATTCCGATAAGCCCCCCACCCACAGACCAACGGCCAGGGTTGTCGGGAAGAGGCTCTTGTCCTCATCAACATGGGGACAAGGTGCTTTGGGGTGGGGGGGCCGCAGGGTGCCCCCCGCCCCAAAGCACCCACCCCCCCATGTTGAGGGCATGCAGCCTGGTACGGTTCAGGAGGAGGGGCGCTCTCTCATCCCCACCCCTTTTCCTGACTGGCCAGGCTGCGTGCTTGGATAAAAACGCTGTTTTTTCAGGGTAGGGGTTCCCCTTAAAATCCATACCAGACCCAAGGGTCCGGTATGCTCTTGGAGGGGGAACCCATGCCGGTTTTTTATTTAAAATTTGGAGCGGAGTTCCCACTCAAGATCATCTGAGCACAAGTTACATGCCAAAGTCGGATCACGCGAGACGGCGATCCGACTTTGATCCGACTTCAGTGATAGTCAATGGGCTGAAGTAGGATCAAAGTCGGACCAAAGTAGTACAGGGAGCATTTTCAAAGTCGAACCGACTTGTGTCGGACCAGTTAGGATAGCTCCCTTAGGGAAACACTGATTTTCACAAGTCATACGACATGAGCTCCCAATGTCTGAGCGTTTGTCGCACTAGTGTGAACCCAGCCTGAATGGTAATGACATCACTAGCAAATACCAGGTAGAATACTGCCAGTTTCACAATGATTTATGAGGACTGAAAACATTATGAAGTTAATTATAAAACAGCAACAGCTGTGACCAGTCGAGCAACTTTAGCACATTATTCGAGTAAATGACTACAAATTGCTTCTTAATATATTTTGTTGTACACTTTTGTTGTACAATATTATACAATATTCTAGCAATATTCTACTGGTGTATGGCCAGCTTAAGTCTCTGAACACAAATGGGACAATTTTGGATAGAAGTCAATTACTATATCAGTAATAGTATTTACCTGTGTGGGGAAACTGGAGGACCTAAAGGAACCTATGCAAACACTGAGAGAACAATCATACTCCATTCAGATATTGCAATGCAGTGCTGGGACAAGGTCATCCAGACCAGCTCCCAGGGCAAAGATGCCAAATTGCGTCCTCCCACCCCATTCATGATGTGCAAGCTTAGGGGCTTCCCGCCACCAGCAGTCACTCGCTTGTCAAAATCAATGCAGCTATCACTACTTTTGTCAGCCTTGTTTTAGAAGGAAGGCACCCTCATCCTTACAGTAAACAATTATGCCCAGGGCAGCTGCCCCTCCTACCCACCCTTTGTCCTGGCCCTGCTGCATTGCCACCAGGCTGCCACCAATATTTGAGGGTAACAATACCCACTTGGTGTACACAGCTATTTAGATCAATAAATTAGGAATGTTCTCAGAAAATAAAGATAGTTGTGAGTAATGCATTGTTTTGTTTTTGTGCATACTAGAGAAACCACTTAAAAGAGAAGTAGTGCCAAAGCGCTTTCGGCCGTGCACTCTTGTGAGCCCGTGGCTCACAAGAGTGCACATACTAGTACTGCACTCATGTTACCCGTATCAGCTGACAGTGGGCTAAGGTCTGACGTCACTCAGCTGATCCAGACTTTAAGGTCAAAATCCACCCAGATGGCTGACCGGCAAATGGCTCAGCCTCACTGAGCCAGCCACTCCCACCCTCTTCACAGCCTGGCGCTCCAGTGAGTACTGGAGGGGCAGAGCAGAGAGTGGCTGACAGTCACCGGCTCTCTGCTTACTGAAGACAGAGAACTGAGCACTCAGTTTTCGGTCTTAGAGACGGAGGAGGACAGATGCAGCATCACACCAGTTCTGCATCCACCTAGGTTAGTATGTATATTTGTTATTTTGAAATCCCATAGTTTTCTTTTAAATATTAGTACTCAGATGCCTTCCAATGCACAGGAATATACAGTACCAATTCCATTAGAGTGCAAATATGATTATGTCATTGCAACCTAAAATTATGTTAATAAACTGCATCCACATTAAAGTAATTTTATACCGAAGTCCACTAAAAAAATGTACTGTAAGGGATACCGAAAACAGGCATCCAGGAGCAGAGGTGACCAGGTCTGTGTAGCTTCACTTAGGAAACTGAAATCACACTGTGAATGAATAAAGTTTTCTTAATATACACAACACCAATCCAACATCAACAGACCATAAGCAAAATAAACATGACAATGAAGCAAACTAAACCAACAACCTAACTATTTACACTATATACAAATGGATGGACATACACAGGGCATGAGCACGACTGGGACTCGGTATAAGGGGAGCTGAAATGGGGTAACAGGCAGGGATCTGTCAGGATGGAGAGAAGTGAAGGGGCTGGTAAATGTGTAATTTGTTGGACCCTTCTTTGTCTGACCGATCACTGACTCTGTACAGAGTTATTCCTATTCATTCATTCTGTGCTGCTAAGGCTCCAGAGATGGAGATTGAGGGCTGTGTCCTCAATCTCCTTTCTTTGATTAAAAGGTTAAACATCAGAGGTCTGTTTAGACCCCTGATATTTCATCAAAGCCCCTCTATGGGGGTCCTAAAAAAAAAAAAAAAAAAAGTAGAAATAAATAAAAATGTTAAATAAATAAATAAATAACAAAAATAAACAACTACTGGAGTGGAGTGAAACAGGCTAAATTTAACTAAAAGACATTGAGAAACTGGTAGTTGTCTAAAATGCCTGGGTCTAATTTTTGTCCAGTCCTGGCCTTCTTCCCTGATACTCTGTGCTGATGTTACACATACCGTTCCACGCTGCAGGATTGGATGATGTTAGCAGTTTGATTTGTTTTTTTTTTATATTTTCTACGGTTTTTAAAAATGTTGAAGTTTTTTTTTTGGGGAGGTGCAAGTAGCTGGTCTTGCCTAGGGCGCAAAATGCTCTAGCAACAGTACCCAGGATACAGGATGGGTACTGGATACAAGGCAGAAGCAGGATCAGGCAGAAATAAGGATCAGGATAATTCAGCAAGCAGGTATCTGGCTAGCAGTCAAAACACTGAAGCACAGATAACAACTAAGGAAGGGATTGTATACCTTCCCAGCAGCCAGTATCAGGTGGAGCCTAATTACTAATATTAGCTGGCTGCCAGGAGACATTGCTGGTGGCCATTGCAACTGCGCTCTTTGGTTCTGGGTGCAATAGAGCTACCAGCACGTTATCCAAGTCCTGACATGTACGCTAGACCCAGTCAGGGTAGCCTCTTTTAGCCCCTGTGTTGATGAACTTTTGTTTGCATTGGATTTGCTTTTCTCCCAACACAAGTCAATAGGAATGCAAAAACAGCTTGAAGCAGGTTGATAGTACTTAGAAAAAGGTTCAATGCCAGTCATAAGGAGGTCAACTGCAGATCAAATGCATCTGTCAACGAACTGTGAATAATTTTCAAAGCATCTTATACTGCTTTCAAATGCAAGCATTTTTACCCATCAACAACTAGTCCAAAGCCAGTCCACCAGGCCTTTACTGTGGGCAGATTTCAAAGCCACGTAAAGCATTCTTGGTTGTCCTCTCATGCTCACACTACCCAAACCAAGAAGTATGTGTTCTATGCTGTTTATTGGTTGTTAGCTAGTCAGACCAGGAACTTTCAAATTAAGAAGTGCCCACTTTGCTTGCGTGGTCGTAATGGACCCAACTAATTTTGTAATCATGTGAAATATTTTAGAACAGAATCCAAGGGACCAGAGTTGCTACAGGGAAGGACCACCATGTATGAAAAAAATGTGCACTTGTGCCTGCAACCTCGAAAACATAGAGTGGAATAACCTGGAACATAGGTTGGGCTTGAGATACCATCTGGTGATGAGATCAGAGCACGCTTCTACTGCTAGTGCCCTGCATGAACAAGGCTGTCATCCAGATTTGGGTCCAGTCTGTTCTCTAAAGGTTCTTCAAAGTCTAGGTGCAATTTATGGACAGAAGAAGGGTTGAGTTTTCCACTGGGGCTGTGAACACACAATATGGAAGTGAAATCATACTCAGGGAGTGGGGGTCCCACATGTATTTGTGTTTAAACCGTGATGAGGTTGGAATGTCATCTGGTAAATGCACGTTTCAGGTGATAAAACTTTTGATTTGGATTAGAGATTTCAAACTCTGATTAAAGCAGAGCATTGGTAAGCTTACACATTTGTAGAACCAGGAAACTAAAGCAGTTTAATAGAATGCCAATTTCCTTGTTTTTCATCAGAAGATTAAATGTTTGCACATACTATTTAGTGTCATGTGAAAGAAAAATAAATACAGATTACATTTGTTTTCATGTTTTACAATTTTGGTGTATCATCATTCATGGTATAAGTAAGTAAATAAAAAAATTGCGTAATTTTGAATTGTCTTTAGTTTCAGTTCAGAATAAGAAGCAATAATGTCTTAATAATAAAGATAAGATAAACCAAATAGTAAAACGTATATATCTGCAGTTAAATCTGACAACTGCTGTAAACCAGATAGCATTGTAATGCATACAGTAGGTGTACACCTCACTGAGAATAAAAAGTCATTAGCCATCCACCTTTAACCTGCTGGGACCCTCCTGGTAGCGACAAACTAGGCTGACTACTAGGCTTTGAAATGTGCTGAAAAAAAATTATGAATATGTAACTGCACAAGTATAACAAGAGTACAACAAATTCACAAATAAACAGAATTTAGGAACTGCACAATATACTGTATATGTGTACTGGTACAGCCATATTGATAGCAAAACTCTTACCAATACCAAATCATGGTGAGGGGGAATTCTGGCCATGATTCAATAATGCTTGCCTCCACTCCTAACACTCCACTAAACATTGTACATTTCTTAGGTTGGATTCACACCTTTCTGTGTGCATTTTCTTGCCTTTTTTAATGAGTTATCAACAATAATGCGTTTTCATGTACTGCTATTATCATTAATAGGCCCTAATAGGCCTGTTGATGCAATATAAAAATGGACATAATAGTGCATGAAAAAACAGACATCACAAAGCACAGATGCGAACTTGCACTATTTAAAACATTGACTAACCTGTGTTATATGATGCGTTAAAACTAGCATTAAAATGCATAGATGTGGATGGGTCCTTAACCAGTAAAGTGTCCCATCGTAAACCTGTCACCTCGTATATCCAAACAAACTAATAGGATTCTCCCACCAGGAAGCTGTCATCTGTACAGGTCAATCATCTGCGGCCAGGGCACTCCCCATTCTTCAGCCACATGTATACACGGCCTCCAGCCACAGATGTTTGGCCAGCACAGGTCATAGCTTCCTGTGCGTACCTGCACACATGGGTTTGGATCCTGGTCCAAACACACCCGAGTTCATCGCTACTCTCAAATAGCATTTACCACATGGTGACCTGCCAGCACTATTAGTGGGGAAAAAAGAATCATCATGAAAACCCACACTTCCTGCAATTTACAACTTTACATCTATTAACCACTGGTGTTTCCATATTTGAAAGTGGGATGGTGTTGGAGGAGAAGCTTTCCAAAAAGTGTACCATTCAGGGGGGACTCCATAGGCACAAAGAGGATGACATATTTCTAACCAAAGCTTTCACACACCGTGTAGTGTGTTCTGTTAGGGAACATAGTTAGATTGTTAGCGGTTCACTTTAAACAGTGTGTCACATTTAGGTGTATACATGGTTTATGTGTTATGCATATCCATTGTATCCATTTAAAATTTGAACACACCCAAGCTCTTCCCTACTAGTACCACTGTACCATCATGCATGTTTGAAAGCTACTACACGCTAATACATGCTGCTTGTGTAGTTTACTCCATAGTAAACCATTTATTTCATCTGGTTAAATCTCTCATTAGCAACAAAACTCCAACCTTGCCAGTGCTGTGTTAGTAAGCAACAATCAATTGTGTTGAAATGTTGGAGCTTTTTATAGCATTCACTTTATGATATTACCTATTTATTCATGACGTCAATAAGGAAAGGGCAAAACAGGAAAGTATGTAATTATGACACATTTACGTTACAGGTATCACACTCTTATCACAAAATTGTTTTCAATGATTACCTCATGTGAAAGTTAGCATGTGAACACATATATACTACAATGATTTATATGGGACCTAGTTTGTTTTTGTTATTATATGTGAAAGCAATGTATATTTTTAGCTATGTTTTTCTTTAGCAAATATTTGAAAAAGGTATGGTGCCCATTCACTACTGGAATGCTAATATTCAGGAAAGTGGTATCACAAAACCTCTTCGCTTTTCTCCTCATTGTCTACTAAGCAAACATAACCTTTAAAAGATTGAAAAATATTTACTTTGTGTTTACGGAATAAATGCACACTATAAATAAATAAATAACAATGACACACTATAAACAGTTACATATAGTAAAGGAATGTGTAAGTATGAAGATAAACAGCTGCATAATGAGATTAGAAATGTTTATGACCAGCAATTGATATGCTTCAGTGAAAGGATTCCCTAGTTAATCTACCGTAAGGCTGGCCATACACTGAGAAAATGTCTACTAGTTCCTGATGAACTGGCTGAAATTGCTGGTGCCACGCCACCTGACATCTTTAGAAAAACTGAAGAAGCTGGGTGGAAATTTGTCAGCTGAACAGCATCCAATCAGATACAGGCATGCTCCAGTTATTCTGACAGCCGGCAGAAAATAATAGCTGCTGTAGGAAGTTTGCTCATGGTGTGGATGAAGGAACCCATTAGATTTGCAAATCTATACATTTATGAGCAACGTTAATCAGGTGTAGACTAAGGCTTGATTCACACTAATGCGTTTTTTGATGCATTTTGCATTTTACAAAAATGCAGGGAAATTTTTTAATATGGGTTCCTATGGAACATGTTCACATCAATGCATTTTTGTGCCTCTGCGTTTCTGGAAAGGATCGG
Source organism: Aquarana catesbeiana (assembly GCF_042186555.1). NCBI lineage: Eukaryota > Metazoa > Chordata > Amphibia > Anura > Ranidae > Aquarana > Aquarana catesbeiana. Next base: position 157,311,518 of record NC_133329.1, read on the forward strand.
GACTTTTTTTCTTGCAAAATGCAGCGTTTTGCATGTAATAGAATTCAATGGACCCGCATCCAAAACGCAAGTACCGCATTTTAACCGCGATTTGCGTTTGCTTTATTTCTTTTTTCTTTACACTATATATAGCTGGTTGCTAAGGAGGGGGCTTCCCACTCAATGTAAAAAAAAAATGCCGGCTAAAAAAAAAAAAAAAACGTGAAAAACACAGCGTGGGTCCCGTCCCCCCCCAGGTCCATGGGTCTAGTATGGATTTGGAGGGGACCCCCAAACACCAAAATTAAAAAAAGAAAATGGGGTGGGGGTCCCCCCAAAATCCATACCAGACCCTTATCCGAGCATTCAGCTCGGCAGGTCAGGAAAGGGAGGGGATGAGCGAGCGCCCCCCCCCCCTGAATTATAGCAGGCACATGCCCTCAACATGGGGGGATGGGTGCTTTGGGGCAGGGGGGTTCTGCGCCCCCCACTCCAAAGCACCTTGCCCCTATGTTGACGGGGACAAGGGCCTCTTCCCGACAACCCTTGTCCAGTGGTTGCTGGGATCTGCAGGCAGGGGGCTTATCGAAATCTGGAAGCCCCCTTTAACACCTGCCCCCCCCCCGTGTGAATGAGTATGAGGTTTCCTGACCTGCCGGGCTGCATGCTCGGATAAGGGTCTGGTATGGATTTTGGGAGGACCCCCACGCCATTTTAAAAAAAAATGTTGGTGTGTGGGGGTCCCCTCTGAATCCATGCTAGACCCAAGGGCCTGGTATAGACCTGGGGGGGACCCCACGCCATTTTTTCTTTCAATTTTTTTTTTTAGCCGGCAATTCTTTTCTTTTTACATTCAGCTGGAAGCCTGCTGACAACTGATGACTCATTGGTTGTTAAGGACGCAGCGGCCGGCTTCCCGGCCCCCTCCTTAGCAACCAGCTATATACACTGTAAATAAAAAACCCGCAAAACACAAATTGTGGAAAAATCGCAGTAAAAACGCGTGTCCAAAAATGCGGCAAGCACCACAAAAAGCACTGCAGAAACGGTCAAAAGCAACATGCATGGATGTGAATCGAGCCTAAGGCCTGACTAATAATGAAGACTCAGGAGTAGCCTAATATATGTAGACTAAGACCTGATTCACGCCTATGCATTTTTTAGTGTATTTTCAGTTTTGCAGAAACACACTACAGTCCAGTTAACGTGGTTTCCTATGGGTCATGTTCACATTTGTGCATTTTATTGAAAGGGCCAGGGACTTTTTTCTGGTCATTGGTTCCATAGACTAAATTAAATAATGTATTGAAAAATGCAAAATGCACCTGGAATATGCAAACTGCAACCTGTATAGGTGTGAACCAGGCCTGAAGGTGTCTATAGACTTAAGTGGGTGCCACAATTGCCTGATGGGCTCTTACACATAAAAATATGATTTGGTACAATGCTTGTTCTTATGTCAGTGATGGTGGGGGAGTAACTGTTACTGGAGTGTTGGATTTCGCTGTCAATTTGTAGGCAGGTTGAAATACGTGTGTAGTTTAGATATTTAGCAGCCAGTCCAGGCTGGGGAAAGGGTTAAACAGTTTTAGTTTTGGTGGGTCCACCTGATATACAGTATAAATAGGGGGACAGCTGGGCTCAAGCGTGGGCTGGCAGCTCAAGAATGGAACGTGGTATAGGGGGTATGGAGACCCACCTGTGAGTGCAAGGGTGGCACTGGAGACACCAAGAGGCACGGATAGCATCCAAGTCATGGACTTTGCCTATAAGGACAGAGGTATGCCTGGGCCACTACACTATCTTAGTTAGGATTAGGGAAAGGATGGCATTGCCATGCTACATTGTAACAGTAAAGTTACATTACCCATTCTAAGCCTGGTCTGAAGTTATTTAAGGGGTGCATGCTGGTTCTGGTGTATCCAAAGAACCTGGGTCTGTATTTGCATTGTAGGGTATGGAGTAAAACACTGCTACAAAAAAGGTTACCTCGGGAAGACGGTAACCAAGTGAAGGAATAAACTACAAGCAACCAGTCATTAATCGTGGTACCTGGTAAGATGGCAGGTGGGGGTCGAGGGGGGGTCGATGTTCTGGCTCCCTCCCTAGTGGTCTGTCTCCCATGGTAACCGGGAGCAGACTAGCATCATGGAGATGCATCATCTGTGGCCTGGTCATGAGGTACGGGAAAGAAAATAGTTAAGTGACAGCACGCACAAGGTCTACGCTAGGTGCTCAGTGAGACCCCATTCTGTTACTGAGAGTGAGGTAACATAGATATGTTGGACTGGTGGAGAGGGCACAGGCTCAGTACGTCTCTCCTAATGCAAACATACAAGTTACAGTGTGTAGTGACATGGAACAAGTCGTTGTTCAGGGGGACTGTACATTTATTACTGCACACAGTAAAGACTCAGCTCTAAGTTCGGGGAACTGCCTTCATTTTTGACTTTTCACATGACCACAGTCTTGGGCATTGATGAGTGCACTCTGTGCAAGAGTTACCCCATGTGCAAGGGCGCAGAAGACCCGCCCACAAAATTAAAGGATGGGATTGGGAGGTTTATGAACTCTTTTAGATCTCTGAACAAGAACGGAAGGCAGTTAAAGTTCTGGTTGCACTTCTTTGGATTGTCCTTGTATCCATAATTTCATTGGAATTGGTATGAGGCCCATCAAAGTGAAAGGGCTGTTCTGTTTTAGACTCGGTTCACATTGTCACGACTTGGGATCCAACTTGACCCCAAGTTGCATGACATGTGAAATCTCATGTTAGTCAAAGAGAGCTGTATTAATTAGCGAATGTTATTGGACTTGCGCGCTGCTATGTGAAGAACTCAAAAAGGTGCTAGTAATATATCAAATGAACTGAACAGCTGCAACCATTTAAAGTGCACTCAAACACTAATGTGAATATAGTAATGTGTATAAAATAGTGCGCTTGCTCAATCAATAAAATATATGTTAACAAAGATTAAAACACATAGTGAATGCACATACATAACAAAAAAATCCAAGTGAAAAAAAGGTTCAAGTGAAAAAAATATATAAATAAAAAATATATAAATAAAAATATGTAAAGTGCAAGTGCAAAGAATATAAATATGGCTGCTCAGTCAATATTGTAATTGAAGAAAGAAATAAATCCAATGAAGCAAAGGAACAACCAGCAAACATCGTCACCTTAAGGAATTACCATTTGGTCGAACAAAGCATTAGATCTCAAAGCTGCTAGGGTCCCCACTGTGCACACTTCAACACATCTGTATGGACACGACTCTCCAATATCGTGATTCTTGGTCGATAATCACTCTTTTCAGCAGCAGAAGATTCTCATTCTCCCTCTTAACTGTGTGAGGTTAATTAGCACTACTGAAGTTGCTCCGACTTTTTGTAAAGGTTCCTGTACTACCTTCAAGGCAACTTCTATCCGACTTGTGCCCATAGACTTTAATGGAAGTTGTCTCCAAGTTGGTTCCTCATCTATATCCATGTGATTTGAATCCAACATTACAGGAATATTACCCAAGCATTCCCAAAAGTCGCTTCTAAAGTTGCATCAAGCCGCATCAAAGTACTACTTAAGTCGCATCAAGTTGCAAGGAAGTTGCTTGGCAAAGTCGCACCATAAGTCACATAATTTTCAGGTTGCAGTAGTGTGAACTGAGCCTAAAGAATCTAAAACTGATGTCAAATTGATGTCATCAACACAAGCCCAAAACTCGTAACACAGTCCCTAATGAGGTCTGATTATTTCCTTGAATCTTACAATTTTCATATATTTATGGCTAGCTAAACAGAACTGCTCCTATTAACAACATGTGAGACTCCTTTTTTCCCTAATTATAGACAAACGTGGGAGTAGGGTAAGAGCTTAATAGACTAGTTCAGCACACAAAACAAATTCAATAACATGCTGCAAATAACATGTGATGCAATCTGTACAAATACTTTGTTCAAAACTTTTTTTGTCCGTATCAGCTACAGTGAAAAATATGTTGTAACGCTAAACTGCAAGCAGATATTAAAGCGGAGTTCCACCCATATAAAAGTCAGCAGCTATAAAAGTGTAGCTGCTGACTTTTAATAATCGGACACTCACCTGTCCCACTGTCCAGCAATGCGGGCGAACGAAGCCCCGCTCCTCTCCGTGGCGCCGGCATTCTGACTGTGGGCGCCTGGCTGTGGAACTTCACAGCCGGGCATGCACTGCACATGCACGATCCGCGCTGCGAGCTGTGATTGGCCCAGCAATCTTCTGGGACCTGTGACGTGTCCCAGAAGATTGCACGGAAGGAGGGGGAAGAGTGAACTTCCTTCTGGTGCCGTGGAGCCCTGGGAGGAAGTGAGAGCTGGATGCCTCTAAAGTGAGGGTATCCGCTCCCTCCCCCCAAAAAAATGACATGCCAAATGTGGCATGTCAGGGGGTCGCCTTCACTTAAAGCGGAAGTTCCATTTTTGAGTGGAACTCCGCTTTAACAAATATAATTTAATCATGTTATGTAGTCATGAAAATAAGTACGTTTACAGCTTGCATAAGTAACTTAATATGTCTGTTGCATGAATATTATTTTACTTGAGGACTCATGCACAGCAGCACTCTGAGCGAGAGAGGGAGTCAGGCCTGATGGTGTTGTACTGCTGTCAGTCTAGGAAAGGGTGGATTACTAAAGGAGGAAAGAATGTCAGCTTTATTAGAGAATGAGAGGTACTGCTTTTATTGCTCAATCAGCAGTCTGGAGGAAGATTGGTGAGTTCTAAATCCAGCCACATTTTTAAAAAATGTAGTTTTAGATAAAGTGGGGAATGGTTAGAATTTTACGGAGGCTGGGTTCACACTTATGCAAATTGGATGCAAATTTTCCACATTCCAATTCGCATGACAGGAGAGTGTGACCGACTCTCAATGGAGCGCACAGCATAAGGGTCCTGTGCGTCTTTGGGTCAGATTTAGGTCCGAATTCAGGCAAAAATTCTGACCTGATTTGCCCCTGAAGCGAAGAACAGAGATGCACCGGACCACAGCTGCGAGCTGCACCACACATAGTGTGAACCCAGCCTCAAGGTTTTATTGACATTTATGCCTCCACTGGGGAGATTTTAATCTGTTTTCTTTTTTATCTATAGGGTTTGAAACTGACTAAGAATTGAGAGGACATATTGTCCCATGGGACACAAAACTATTTTTTAGTAGAGTCAGACAAGGCAGTAAGGTTTTTTTCATGTGTGTGTCCATTGGGGAGAATTCCCCTCACTTAATGTCCAGGTGACAGGTGACACATAGAAGAGGAACAGACACATGGACAGCAATACAATATTGACAGAAACTCCAAACCGTCCCCAAATGCTAAAGTGGAATTCCAGCTTTCCTAAGAATAATGCCACGTACACACGACCGGTTTTGCCGTCGGAATAAACTCCGAAGGTTTCTGCGATGGAACTCTGATGGAATTCCATTCAAGCGGTCTTGCCTACACACGGCCAACCCAAAGTCCGACCAAAGTCCGGCCGTCCAGAACGCGGTGACGTACAGCACGTACGACGGGACTAGAAAAAGGAAGTTCAATAGCCAGTAGCCAATAGCTTCCGTCTCGTACTTGCTTCAGAGCAAGCATCGTTTTTGGTCCGTCAGAACAGCATACAGACGAGCGGTATTCCCGATAGGACCTGGTTCCGTCGGAAATATTTAGAACAAGTTCTTTTTCTAGGTCCGTCAGAATTTTCGAAAAAAAAAAGTCCGATGAGGCACACACACGATCGGAATAGACGATGAAAAGCTTTCGTCTGACTTTTTTTGTCAGACATTCCGCTCGTATGTACGCGGCTTTAGAAATCCTTCGGCAAGTACAATAGTTTTACATGTGTAATCCAACTGTGTATTTAGCTATTTGCCTGTAGTTCTGCTTCAAAAAAATCTTTAGTAAATTGTGCCTTCATGCACAATTACAACAGGTCAACTGGACATATTTATGCCTAATTAGGCTAGCCATAAACCAGCTGAAAAATGTGTAATTTTCAAGCCAAACAATCCTGTGAAGTACAATGTAAACATCAAAGCGGTAGTAAACGCTAATCTAAAACTTGTACCTACATGTAAGCTTATAATAAGTCTTTCCTGGAGGTACCATGAATATCTCCTACACTTGCACAATTTAGGGGATATTCACATTGGCTACAGCCAATGACATTGCTGCTCGTGTGTGGTGTGCTCTGCGTTTAGGGCACACTAATGCCGCGTACACATGGTCGGATTTTCCGACGGGAAAAGTTTGATGGGAGCATGTTGTCGGAAATGTCGACCGTGTGTAGGTTCCATCGGACATTTTCTGTCGGAATTTCCGACAAACAAAATTTGAGATCTGGATCTCAAATTTTCTGATATCAAAATCCGTTCTTGTAAATTCCGGAATTGTGTGTACACAATTCCGACACACAAAGTCCACGCATGCTCGGAATCAAGCAGAAGAGCCGCTATTGGACTTCATTTTTCTAGGCTCGTCATATGTGTTGTACATCACCGCGTTCTTGACGTTCGGAATCTCTGACAAGATTTGTGTGACTGTGTGTATGAAAGACAAGTTTGAGCCAACATCTGTAGAAAAAAAAACATGGATTTTGTTGTTGGAATGTGCATTTGAGTGTACGCGGCATAAGTGTGCCCTGTATGCAGAGAGCTCCATGTCACAATCATGACTCCTGTGCGCATACGCGGAAGTGATGTTATTGCAGCCCTGCCATTCAAACATCTAGAGAGTGTGAACCCGGAAGGAAGACTGAGTGAAGATGCAAAGATTGTGAGCGATGACCCCTCATCACTGGAGGGCTCTGTATAAAAGCTAAGTCTGCAGTGTATACTAGCACATTATGGCATATACCAGCAGCAGGAGCCATTAAAAAAAGAAATTTTCGCACAAAAGTTACTTTACCTCAGGGCTTTTGTATATTTTAAAATTCATGCTGTTACTAGTTAGATCCCAATATCTTACACAAATATTACAAAGAAGACATTACTTTACAGTACATTAAGGTCTTATTTACGTGGTTGCAGAGCTATATGAATAAGGCCTTATGCTGGCCATACACTATACGAAAAATCGTCCGAACCCATTTTCAAAAAACAATCGGCCTTGAGCGCAAACGATAGTGCCATCATGTAATGACCAATACATGGTTCAGTGGACATAAATGAATGCATTTTTTGTTTGTTTTTTTATATATACCTAGTGCAGACAGTTCGGATGGGAAACACATTAACTTTTCAATTTATCGTTCGTTCGGCAGAAAATTTCCAAACTTGTCCTTCATTTATTCACTCAAAAACGTCTCAACGATTATGGATTTTGTGCCCATTAACTGGCCAAAAAGTGAACGAACTGTTTAAATGACCGAATTTCAGACGATTTTTCGTATAGTGTATGGCCAACATGAGTGTATAAAGCAATCCTGGATCCTCATGTGTACAATCCTGGATGTACTCATGTGTACAGGGGCAGTGTCTGTCTGACTATAATTGATTTGTATGGGCTGTTGCCTGAGGCTGTATGCCAACACCTGTGACTAGACTTTCTTGCACAGAAATAAGCTCCTTCCTGATGATGCCCAGCCTCTGTGTGAATGAGGCCTAAAATGAATATAGCAAGAGTGACAGACTGTGAAGGATGGACATGGATGTAGAGACATGCTAAGCTAGCAGCAAGAACTAACATCAGAAGATTCTGTTTATCCTGATAGAATTTACAGACAGCACCATAGGCACTCTGTTATTATAGTTTAATGAGATGTATCAATTTCAGTTCTTTAGAGTCTAAAGCAAAAGAAAAGCATTTTAAATAATGCATGCTCTGAATTCACTGCTATGGCCACAGCCAAACTTCTAAGAGAATTATGTATTTGTTTTGTGAGTAATTTGATAAAACTACCTATAAAATAAAACCATTGTATCCTGAATTGAATATGTTTTCATGTTTCCAGTGAACTTCTGTAAAAAAACAAATAAATATTAATCTAAAGATGTAAAGTGATAGAAATAAATAAAAAAAATCCTTTGCATACAAGCACCTGCTATTTTCCTAAAGGGGATCTATAGTGGTTTTGTACCCATTTTCTTCTTTTATTATGTGAATTAAAATTTATAAGATATATAAAAAATATATACGTGAGTACACATATCTTTTAACTGGAATCTGGCTCAAGATGGACTAACACTCACTACCCATTCATCCTTTGGGGTTGAGTACTGCTATCTGAGGATGCTGGATGCCTTTTAGCTGGTGAGAGATGTATTGATCCAATTTACATTACTAAGTATGCTCCTCTAGCTGCTAACACTCCCCCTGCTGCCTTTGCCATTGCTACGAATACCGCTGTTACTCTGCCTATACCTATGACTGACTTATCCACATTGGTTAGTTTGCTGGTTATATCTGCTGCCTCCCTTGGTTAATATTCTCTGGTTCTGGTCCTTTTTGATCAACTGACCGTCATTATCCTCTCCATTCACACACAGTCACATTCCCGATATACCACGCTTCTGAATATTGATCAATAGAATTCTACTAGCAGCTGCTTTGAATATATGAATTATTCCTATACCATCAGTGTCTGTGAGTGGTGATTGGTGTCTGCATGTGGTATGCATAGCCGCGGCTCCTGTGTTTTTAACGACAAGGTTGTCATTTTTAATAGGGTCTGTGATAGTCACTTACCATAGCCCGCTTCATGTTTTTGTAGCATATAATCTGTGTGGTTTCTCTAATTTTGTACAATAAAATTTTGATCTGTTTTTTCATATAGTGTTCGGGTTTTTTTCTGCCCTCTTAAGAGAACTTTATTCTCTTAGTTTTCTTTTTTTTTTACTAATTAACGGGAGTGGTTAATTGGTCACAGGTGCTTGAGGCCTATATAACCTTCTGTAGAACTCTACATGAGCCTGATGGAGTGTCCTAAACAACGATTTTAGGGACTTAGGAGCTAAATTGAGGAAAAGGACCTCCAAGGTAGTATTCTCAGGGATACTACCGGTACATCGAGCCACACCAGAAAGGCAGAGGGAGATTAGGGAAGTAAACAAGTGGCTGAAGAGCTGGTGTAGTAAGGAGGGGTTTGGGTTCCTGGAGGAGTGGGCCGACTTCTCAGTCGATAACCAATACTATAGAAGGGATGGACTGCACCTAAATGAGGAGGGTGCAGATCAGCTGGGAATGAAGATGGCCAAAAAGTTAGAGGGGTTTTTAAACTAGGCGACGGGGGGTCCAGAGGTAGAGATATTCAGCGCGGAACATATTCCAGAGGGTAATATTGGGGGCATTAGTGATAGGTTGACCAAAGCACATAAACCCAAGGTAAGTATAGTAGCAAGTCCTAGTTGCAATCTCGGAACACCCAATAAGAGGATAATATGCAACTGGTCTAAACTATGTGGCATGTTCACCAATGCCAGGAGCCTGGCAGACAAGATGGGGGAACTAGAGATATTGTTGTACGAGGAGGATTTGGATTTTGTGGAAATTTCAGAGACCTGGTTCAACAGCTCTCATGATTGGCTGGCAACCATTCAAGGGTATACCCTTTATCGCAAGGATAGAAAGGGTAAAAAAGGGGGAGGGGAATGCCTGTATATCAAGAACAATGTACAAGTGAATGAGAGAGATGACATCACTAAGGGAGCTAGGGAGGAGGTGGAATCCTTATGGGTAGAGCTCCAAAGGGATGAAGCTAAGGGGAAAATAATACAGGGAGTATGCTATAGGCCCCCTAACCTGAGGGAGGAAGGGGAGACAGATCTCATATCACAAATTGGATTAGCAGCAAGGATGGGAAGTGTTATCATAATGGGGGATTTTAATTATCCAGACATAGACTGGGCGGAGGGAACCATGCATTCATCTAAGACTCGCCAGTTCCTAAATGTCTTGCAGGACAATTTTATGGATCAGATGGTAGACGCACCAACTAGAAATAAAGCGTTACTGGATCTACTGATTACCAACAATACAGACCTGATCATGGATGTGGAAATACGAGGCAATTTAGGTAAAAGCGATCACAGGTCAATTGGCTTCAGTATAAATCACACAAATAGGAAACATAAGGGGAATACAAAGACACTGAATTTCAAAAGAGCCAACTTCCCTAAACTACGAACCATGCTAGAAGGCATAAATTGGGATAAAATCTTAGGAACAAAGAACACGGAGATGGGTTTGCTTTAAGAGCATATTAAATAAGGGCATTAGCATATGTATCCCATTGGGTAATAAATTTAAAAGAGTGAATAAAAGTCCTGGATGGCTTAACTCCAATGTAAAAATGCATATAAAAGCAAAGGAGAAGGCCTTCAAAAAAATACAAGGTTGAGGGATCATCATCAGCATTCAGACTTTATAAAGAATGCAACAAGAAATGTAAGGATGTAATAAGGACGGCTAAGATAGAACATGAAAGACACATAGCGAAGGAGAGCAAAAAAAATCCCAAGAAATTCTTCAAGTATGTAAACAGTAAAAAAGGGAGGACAGACCATATTGCCCCCATAAAGAATGAGGAAGGACATCTGGTTACAAAGGATGGGGAGATGGTGAAGGTATTGAATTTATTCTTCTCCCCAGTCTTCATGAGGGAATCAGGGGGCTTCTGTAACCAAAACTGCAGTGTTTATCCTCTTGACACATCACAGGAAGTACCTCCATGGTTAACAGAGGACAGAATTAAAATTAGACTTGGGAAACTTAACATTAATAAATCATCGGGACCAGATGGCTTGCACCCGAGAGTACTTAGGGAACTCAGTCAAGTAATTGCCAGACCATTGTTCCTAATTTTTACTGAAAGTCTACTGACTGGAATGGTACCAGCTGATTGGAGAAAAGCCAATGTAGCACCAATATTTAAAAAGGGTCCAAAATACATCCATGGGAATTAGACCAGTTAGCCTAACATCAATAGTATGTAAACTCTTGGAGGGGATGGTAAGGGACTATATACAAGATTTTAGTAATGAGAACAGTATAATTAGCAGTAATCAGCATGGATTCATGAAGAATCATTCTTGCCAAAGCAATCTATTAACCTTCTATGAGGAGGTGAGTTGCCATCTAGATAAAGGAAGGCCCGTAGACGTGGTGTATCTGGATTTTCCAAAAGCATTTGACACAGTTCCCCATAAACATTTACTGTACAAAATAGGCATGGACCATAGGGTGAGTACATGGATTGAAAACTGGCTACAAGGGCGAGTTTAGAGGGTGGTGATAAATGGGGAGTACTCGGAGTGGTCAGGGCTGTGTAGTGGGGTTCCCCAGGGTTCTGTGCTGGGACCAATCCTGTTTAATTTGTTCATAAACGACCTGGAGGATGGGGTAAACAGTTCAATCTCTGTAGACGATACTAAGCTAAGCAGGGCAATAACTTCTCCGCAGGATGTGGAAACCTTGCAAAAATATCTTAACAAATTAATAGGGTGGGCAACTATATGGCAAATGAGGTTCAATGTAGAAAAATGTAAAATAATGCATTTGGGTGGCAAAAATATGAATGCAACCTATACACTGGGGGGAGAACCTCTGTGGGAATCTAGAATGGAAAAGGACCTGGGGGTCCTAGTAGATGATAGGCTCAGCAATGGCATGCAATGCCAAGCTGCTGCTAACAAAGCAAACAGAATATTGGCATGCATTAAAAAAAACTTATTCTATCTGGAGAAGAGACCTTGAGAGGAGATATGATTTCAATTTACAAATACCGTATACAAATTTACAAATACTGGTGACTCCACAATAGAAATAAAATTTTTTTGCGGAAGGGAGTTTAACAAGACTTGTGGCCACTCATTAAAATTAGAAGAAAAGAGGTTTAACCTCTTCTTTACTGTAAGAGCGGCAAGGATGTGGAATTCCCTTCCACAGGCGGTGGTCTCAGCAGGGAGCATCGATAGTTTCAAGAAACTATTAGATAAGCACCTGAATAACCACAACATACAGGGATATACAAGGTAATACTGACATATAATCACACACATAGGTTGGACTTGATGGACTTGTGTCTTTTTTCAACCTCACCTACTATGTAACTATGTAACAAGAGTTAACAGGAAATATTGTTCAATTAAGACACCTGTTCCGGGTACAACTATTTAAGAGGGAAATTCTCCCTCGCTTAGGGTTTTTAATCCTTCCCTACTCTATCCTAAACTTTAAAAAAAAGTTTGGCAATACACAGTGCATCTCTTACCAACAGAATGAGAGGAAAGATTCATTTTATGGAAAATTTGAACATATCATGGCTACCTAACACTACAAACAAAAAAGTGTTACATTAAGAGCAGAGAAGGCACTTCTCTGTGGTAACATTTGGTTTCAAACTGTCAGACAGACTTTTTAGCCTACAGCAAGTTTTACTGGTAAAGCAGGTATTTAGAAAATGTATCTTCTGATTAAGGAGGAACTCAAACATAAAAAGAGACCCTCTTTCTATGTATTCAGTATATACCACCAGGTAGAATTGGCCCAGGCTGAAGAAATGACAGAGGGATGATATAAATACCTTTTTAGGCTTCATGCTCCACATTTAAAGGTTAAACTAAAGTTCATAAGGTAAAGCACTGACTCCCTTTTAAAGACTAGAGGAAGACAGGGGACATGTTTAGGCAACACACAGCATTCAGGCATACAACTGAAAGTGGGCAAAGCCCCCTTATGGAAAGAACTGGACTTTCTTCAGGCAATGCAACTATACAGCATGAAAAACTAAGAACACACTGTACAAAAAAAAAATGATTTCACTAACACTAAACAATTACCTGAAGCTTGCCTTACACCTGAAAGATTTTGTTAGAAAACTGTCATTTTTAGAACATTCATTCAATTATCTAAAAGTTAAAGGGGACCATTCAACAAGCGTTTTTGACCACAGTGAGTGAAAAAAATTTAAGGACATGGATAGAAAATTTTTGTAGCATCGTAAGTGAATTGGTACATTTCCAATTGTTGAATTCACTCCTGGCCAAGAAAAATTGTAACTGCTCCTGCACTTTTCAAAGTTATGCTGGAAGTCGAATGCTTATTCTATGAAATATGAGACGTTGACATGGTACTCAAACGAAAAAGTCATTTGAAATTAGTCCACAAAGTTACCATTGAATGGTTGGATAATTGAGTTTTTTACTCACCAAATGTTTAAACAAAATTCTACAGGTGTAAGGTCTGCAATATTCTATAAAAAAATAACCCATACCTATCCACTACATAATGGTCCTGTAATCAATTTTTTGTTAAATAATTTCTTACTGTGTTTTGCTTCCTCCTTGTATTGTTCTCTGTGACCCTCTCCTATTCTGCCTCACTTTAATTTGTTTGGAAGGAGCAGTGCATGTTCACTACAGGCCTGTGCACTGCTCTACGCAAACTACAAATCCCATAGTCCATAGTCTCCAGTCCATCTCAGGAATGAGCAAGAGAGGGGCAGTTAAGCTCCGACATACAGTGATGCCATGGAGTACGGGCATAGCCACCCTCTAATAGGAAGTCAGATCACAGCAGCACAAAAAAGGAATTTGGAAATTTGTAAGAGGCCGAGAAAGTATTATAAAGTAAAACAGAAAGTACTTTTGAGTTAAGAATAGATACAAAAAAGTTTTTTTTTTTTTAAATCTGAGTGTAGCAAGGTCCCAGGCCTACTTCGGTCTAATGAGAACCTCCAGGGCCAAAGACAGCTGACATCCTTCTGTATGTGGTGGGTTGTGAGGCATGGTGGGTGCAGAGTAATTAAAGTTATTGGGCGCCAGACACTACTTGGATGCAAAAGAAAGTTTATTTCTCTTAACAAACTTTTTTTGGGGGGAGAGAGGGTTAGGGCCAGGACACCCTTAGGTAGTTGCAAGATTAATTGGCAGACCTAGAGACTTCAATAGGAGGACAGCCATGCCAGGAAAGGCAACCAGCAAGATGCCACATCTGCATGTGCAGGAAAGCTGTCTCCTATGGCAACAGTCTTTAACAGTTCCTAACTCAAAGAGTAACAGTTCTTTCACCGTCACTACAATCGCTCCTTATAGTTCTTTAGCCCACTGAGCTCCGGGTCTCTCCCAGACCCACTGATTCACTGCCACTAAATCCCTTGAGCTCCTCCAATCTTCACGGTGGTATCTTCCTCGAGCATCACCCCCAACTCTCTGCTGGGTCCCTAGCTTGGCACTTAAGATACTTCTCAAGCTTCACCCCACTGACCCTGGCTTGACACACAAGGCTGCTCTGCAAGGGTCACCTCTGCTGGCTGCGTCCCTGGCTTGATACCCACTGAAGTTTCCCAATTCTTCACCGTCCCCGGTTGGTAAAAATGCTGTTCCGGTACTTGCTTCAGTTACTCACTCTGGTCCCTGGTAATAAGGCGGATGGTCCCTTACTGGCGACAGCTTCCCCTCTACCTCCAACCATGACAGGTTCTCCGGCTGGCAGAACCGTCACTTTTGGTTGGACTGCAAATCGCAGTCCCAACCCTGCACTGCTCTCTTGCTTCTGGATAGGCCTTCAGACAGCCTAGCAGCCAGATGAGCCCGGAATAGGCCAAATCTCTGGCCTAGCAGCACGGGCAATACAATGCACGTCCACCCAGACAGCCGTCCAGGTGGCACAGAATACAGATCACCTGACTCCACCCAATATAGGTTCTCCCAGCATGGCTGAGATGCCTCATATACCCATAATCTGACCTTGCATTGCCCTTCTCGTATCCAGTACCACCAAGTACCTGACCACCTAGTGGTAGAAGAGAAAAGTGCAACCAGGCCAAACTTAGGGAGGAATCAATTAATCTCTAACAATTAGCCAAGATGACTATTCCTGGCAAGTAAATTTCAAGGAGCAACCCTGACTAAACTCCAGGGTGCTACATGAGTTTAGTGTTACTTTAAAATGACTGTTAAAGTAGACCAGGGGCGTTGCTAGGGGTGGCTTTTGGGGCTACAGCCCCGAATCTGGGGCCCATAGCCCCGAATCTCTCAGAGACGGCCGTGGTCGTGGCCTCTCTGCAGCCGGGCAGCACCAGAGAGTGGGCAGGCAGTACGGGAGAACCGGGCGGGCAAGAGAGCAGAGAGATGTAAGGAAGGGGCTCTCTAGGGACCCTGATATAAGGGGGGGGCTCTCTGGGGACCCTGATGTAAGGGGAGATCTCTGGGGAACCTGATGTAAGGGGGAGGCTCTCTGGGGACCCTGAGGCAAGGGGGGCTCTCTGGGGACTCTGAGGTAAGGAGGGGCTCTCTGGGGACCCTGATGCAAGTGGGGGGGGCTCTCTTGGGGATCCTGATGTAAGTGAGGGGCTCTCTGGGGACCCTGATGCAAGAAGGAGGCTCTCTGGGGACCCTGATGTAAGGAAGGGGGCTCTCTGGGGACCCTGATGTAAGGAAGGGGGCTCTCTGGGGACCCTGATGAAAGGAAGGGGGCTCTTTGGGGACCCTGATGTAAGTGGGGGAAGCTCTCTGGGGACCCTGATGTAAGGGGGAGCTCTCTGGGGATTCTGATGTAAGGAGGGGCTCTCTGTGGACCCTTATGTAAGGGGGGGCTCTCTGGGGACCCTGATGTAAGGGGGGGCTCTCTCGGAAACCTGATGTAAGGGGGGCTCTCTGGGGACTCTGATGTAAGTGGGGGCTCTCTGGGGACCCTGATGTAAGTGGGGGCTCTCTGGGGACTCTGATGTAAGGAGGGGCTCTCTGGGGACCCTGATGTAAGGGGGAGGCTCTCTGGGGACCCTAATGTAAGGGGGGCTCTCTGGGGACCCTGATGTAAGGGCAAGGCTCCCTGGGGACCATGATGTAAGAGGGAGGCTCTCTGGGGACCCTGATGTAAGGGGGGGCTCTCTGGGGACCCTGATGTAAGTGGGGGGCTCTCTTGGGGACCCTGATGCAAGGGGGGCTCTCTGGAGACTCTGATGTAAGGGGGAGGCTCAGTGGGAACCCTGATGCAATGATAATATATGTAATATACAATATATATATATATATATATATATATACACACACACATATATATTATATACATGTGTATGCCCGCCCAAGCGTATGACTTTCTTTACTACCCTGCTGTGGGCTCTAGCCCCAGATCTTTTGTAGACCTAGCAACGCCCCTGAAGTAGACCTCTATTTTAGTAAAAATGCAGCTCAAATACTTCCTGATACATTTCCTGATAAAACTTCAGCTTCAAGATCTATCCAAAGGCATTCACATGATCAATTGCCAAGTCAAGGTCATGTGGCCTCAGCCAAAGGACTAGTGTTCAGACTTGCCCTTTGGCTCCCAGTCACATGACTGGGACTGGAGTGGCCCCAGAGCAATAGTGGCTTCAGGAAATTATTTCAGCTACTTGTACGCAGTGGCGGCTGGTGGTATATTGTGGGGGGCGGCAAACAATGCACCCACAGCCCCCCCCTGTCAGTTGCCAGGTCACCCGCACCTCCTGCCACCCCAGTCAGTCAGGTCACCAGCCCCGCACTTACCTCATCTAGGTTGAGGAGGCTCTGGGCTTCCCCTGCATCTCCACCTCCCCTGCATCATGCTGTGCGTCTCCTCCCTCCTCTCCTCCGTGCGCTGTGCGTCTCCTCCCTCCTCCTCCTAGGCGGCCAATTGGGTCTCAGGACCCGCTTCCTGATTGGCTGAGAGAAGAATCAGTGTGACAATAGCGAATATTCATTTGCTATTGTGACACAAGTGGGTGTGATCAGGGGTGCAGTGCTCTGTACCACTAGCCCACCTTTATTTTTGAAGCCTAATAGAGCCTCTGGCTCTAATCACGTGCTTGAAAAAAAAGAAAAAAAACCCCTATTGGAATCCATGTGTTCGGCGCCCCGCATGTAGTTTAGGGGGGCGGACGCATGGATGGGGTAGTGGGGGTGGGGAGCGCCACTGCTTGTACGATTATAGTGGCATTGGAGTTTTTACTAAGGAGTTCATCTATTTGGAACGATAAAATAACTATGCCATTTCTTAAGTACCAAATAAAATATCTTTTATGCAATTAAAATAATCTTCTAACAACACATAACTTTTCATAACTACAGCAAAACCTTGGATTGCGAGCATAAATCGTTCCGGAAACATGCTTGTAATCCAAAGCACTTGTACTGTATATCCACGCAAATTTCCCCATAAGAAATAATGGAAACTCAGATGATTCATTCCACAACCATTAATTCATAAGTCCTTCAGTTTATAGTTCATATAAAAAGATTATAGCAATGTTATAGGTTGTGGAACCATAAAATGTCCATCCACAAATGGCAGCCTCCACAAGGGGATTAGAAGCAAAATCCAGCAGGAGCTACAGAGTATAATAGAGAAGAGAGGCACCTCTAAGTGTAGCAATATGGGTACATTTAATGAAGGTACAACATTTAGCAACACACATGGTTGATGATTAAAAGAGGTACATCTGTATGCAGTATGCAGGCATCTGGGGTAAAGCTGTCCACATAGACCGTCCTCCGTACTGCTGGCTCTCACCGCTGTCAGTCTTCAATCGTGACTGGGAAGACTACCCTGCAGTAGAGCGATATGAAAGCAAGGCTTGAAGTGCTTGTGGAGCGCAGCGTGGAAGGGATGATGTTGATGGTGGTGCGGGGGATGGTCTATGTCAGTGGTTCTCAACCTTTCTAGTGCCGTGACCCCTTGATAAAATTTCCCAAGTTGTGGGGACCCCTAACAGTAAAATTATTTTCATTGGTTCTTCATTGCTGTAATTTTGCGATTGTTATGAATCGAAATATAAATATCTGATATACAGGATGTATTTTCATTCTTACAAATTTAACATTTTAAAGTGTAGTGATTAATCACAAAAACAATCTGTAATATATAGTGCGCAATATTTATAATTAACATATATTTTACAAATGAATAAAATGTTTACGACTTGCGTTTATTTATTTTTTATTCATGCCTGATGGGACTGGGAGCAGTCTGGGATGGATGGAAGGTCAGTCAGGAGGACTGTGGAGTGGGCAGGAGAAAGGGGCAGCTGCAGCCAGGAGGGCTGGCAGTGCCTGAAGAGGTGGTACTGGGCTGCCGGGCAGACGGTGGGCGGGAGGGCACAGCGGCGGCGTTTGATGGCACAGTGGTGGCATTTGATGGGCACAGTGGCGACAATTGATGGGCACAGTGGCGACAATTGATGGGCACAGTGGCTGCATTTGATGGCACAGTGGCGGCGTTTGATGGCACAGTGGCGACAATTGGGCACAGTGGCTGCATTTGATGGCACAGTGGCGCCGTTTGCTGGCACAGTGGCGACAATTGATGGGCACAGTGGCTGCATTTGATGGCACAGTGGCGGCGTTGCTGGCACAGTGGCGACAATTGATGGGCACGGTGGCTGCGTTTAATGGCACAGTGGCAGCGTTTTAATGGGGTTTTTTTTCAGATTTTTTCAGTTTGTTTGCGCCCCCACCACTGATTTAAATATAAACGTCCTGGTTGGTTCCTCAAAAGTGGTTATTCCATGCCAGTGCTAGATATACAAAGTGTATAGCACCCAAACATGTATCTATCACTGGCACGGAATAATTGATTGCCCTGGTGACACACAGTACAAAATGCTTTTATAATTACTGTGTCTGACTTACCAAAAATCACAGGTGTTCCTTCAGATTCAGCAAGTGACGTTTCGTCCCCGCCCTCTTGGTACACTCGTCCGCAGCAAGCGGACTTCGGTGGGTGTGAAAAGATGTTCGCTTGCCGACTTCTAAGTGTAGCCTTACTGCGGACGAGAGTGCCAAGATGTCGGCGACAGAACGTCACTTCCGTGCGGTCTCTCCTCTCCAGGAAGTGACATCTCGCTGGCCGAGACGGACAGACTCTGGCAGTAACTTCGGGTCCATCTCGGCCAGCATCGCAACCCCCTGGCGAATCGGCAATCGAACCCCAGGTTGAGAACCGCTGGTCTATGTGGACAGCTTTACCCCAGATGCCTGTATACTTGGATGTGCCTGTTTTAATCATCAACCATGTGACTTGCTAAATGTTGTACCTTCAATAAATGTTACCATATTGCTAAACTTAGAGGCGCCTCTGTTCTGTTTTATACTCAGTTGTAACATAACGCTACTTGTATATCAAGACATAGTTTGTACATCAAATCAAAATTTATTTAAAGCTTGTCTTGCAAAACACTCTTAAACCAAGTTACTCTCAAACCAAGGTTTTACTGTATTGTAATTTCTATATCTGCTTTCAAAGTCCTGATACATTTTAAACATGACAGCTTTTCTAATTCCTGAAATAGTTATAAAAGTACTGATTGTTTTCTAAAGTAATTTTTATAGCACTAACACCCCAAGAAAAATTCTTCTGCTGGTCCAGAGTTCAGAAAGGTCCCTATTTACTGCCTTGAAGTACAAAAGTTCATAAGGAAGTTAATGAAAAGGAAATATTTTTTATTTATATAAGCATCCAGTTAAAATTTAAAGAAAAGAAAAATGAACGCAATTTGACTGTGATTTGATGTAAAGAGAATGGCTTTCCAGTGCTTTCAAACTCTACTCCATGCCAGCAACTAAAGACATGGTTGAAAAAAAATTATCTGGGAGCTATTTTACCTGCTAAGTGATCTGTAACTTTTTTTCAGCCAGCCCTGAGATTGACACAGCCTAGCCAGATAACACAGCCATGTTCATGACCTGACCTATTTTTACTGCAGTTAGAGTGGAACTTCTGATGCTGCTAGCTTGGTAAATATATAGGAAGGTGTATCATATTTCCTTGTTTTAATCTTTTTTTAAAATTTATTTCTTTAGTTACTTCCTGGTTTCTTGCCTAGGCAAAATATGTCATACATCGCAGAAGTCTTCAGGAGGGGAGGAGAGGAGGAGGGGTTTTCTCAGCTAAGCACACTATCCTGCAAGCATGCAGGATAAGGGCTGATAGATTCCAAGAAGTAACTGCTACATGAATGATCCGTCCTTACTTAAGATGGCCACAGCCAGAAATACTAAGGAGTGTTTTTCAAAGTGAATTTCAACAGAATAAAGGATGGAGACATGAATGGATGGGGGAATTTGTTTTGAACGTTAAAAAATAATAAAAAGGTGTTTTGGTTTGTGCTGCTCAGATGCAGTAAAGTTCCACTTAAACTCCCAAAATGTAGTCATTCTGTTGTTCAAAACCTCCCCCTTCCCCTCCACAATCACAAATGTAATTTTTTCTCTCTTTATTTTCAAGTCACATCTCCCAGGAAGCTGCAGGACCAGGCACACGAAAAGGCTGGAGGGCATTACCAGCACATCATCAGGAGCTGGCTGTCCAAACCTGGAAAAGGTGGCCAGCTGAAGAATACCAAGATGGGGGCATGTGACTTAGGCTATTAATCCGAACAGCAGATCTCACCAGGACAACAATGTCTGGAGGTACGTCAGAAGTTCAGCCCCCTCCTCCTCCCCCCCGCCGCCCAGGCCATTCAGAAAGTGCAGCACGCTTCGTGCATGTGCAGTTGGGACCCGGTTGTGAAGCCAGAAGGCTTCACTGCTGGGTCCCCTTTCCGGCAATGGCAGCGGCAGCCATGTCAGCTGGGGAGCCGACATTGCTGGATTCCAGGACAGGTAAGTGTCCTAATATTAAAAGTCCGAAGCTACAGTATGTGTAGCTGCTGACTTTTAATTTTTAGGTGGTGGAACTCCGCTTTAAAGTGACTACCTCACTATATTGACCACTTATGTAGTTGTTTTTGGTGATCATATCCCCCCTAATACGCCTCTTCTCAAGACAGAATAAATTCAGATCAGCTGACCTTTCCTCATAGTAATGTCATTTCCCTTTTGTCTCTTGGGCTGAGTGATACCATGCCTTGATTCCATAAAGCTGGTATCAAGACTGTGTTAAAAGGAGCATTTAAAATGCATTAACAATTTTTAATGAATATATAACTGTCCAAATCCAGATTTCATTTACATATAGCCCTACGTCTAGGGTGTGGGTTCAGTACATTTTTTCGGCCAGGCAGTAAAAACTGGTGTGAACGAACACAGCAAAATGAGGAAGTGATTTAACCTCAAAACAAGAATTCTTGGTATAATGAGAGCATTTAGCAGTTGTGACAGAGAGAGGCTCTGTCACTGTAAGTATTTAGGAAAAGAGGACACAGGAGTCTCATTGGGGGTTAATGCAAGGTTCAGAACTAGCATTTCTCCAGATTCTGTGGTTCTGGATCGGAACCTTCGAACCTGGGTCCAGGTTTTTCTAGACGCCTTCAGCCTGGCTTACTACACAGGTTTGCAGGGTCATTATATAATCAGGTCTGAGCATTGCTCAGAGCTCCCATTTTGGGGACAGTTTCCAGTTTGGAGACGGCTCCCAGTGTGGGAGATGGAAGGTCTCACCCAGGGTCAGGGGGCCCAAGTCAGAGTCCATGAAACTGAGGTCTCCCTGAGGGGTCAGAGGGCCCAGCCAGAAGACAGCAGGTCCAGGAGTCAGGTCGGCTCCTATCAGGGGTGTCAGGAGGTGGGCCATGCAGTAGGGAGCTGCAACTGAAGGCTAGAGAGCCAAGTGTTCTGAGAGAGTTGGATGACACAGTCAAAAGGACTGATAAGAGGAGCAGCAGTGCTGTCAACACGTAAGCCAGGTGGCTTGGTATTTTCAAAACTACAGTTTGGACTGGCACAGCCCATTGTAAATGCACCTGTTACTTCAGTTTAATCACCCCAATCGCACACAGTCTAAACACATTTATTAATATCTAGCAATTAGAGCACAAAAAGATAAATAAAATATTGCTCTATAATGGGGATCAACTGAAGTTACAAAAGACAGCAAGCTTATACTTTTATCCAGTTTACTTGCAAGTAAGCAGACAATCTTGCAGCCCAGGGTCCGATACTCTGAAAAATGTCATCCCTATTCTTATTTTCCTAAAGTTATACCTACTCGGCTATGAAGGCTATATAAACCTACTATGCAAAAGAAGGGCGGATCTCATAAACATTAAATACAAAGATTAAAAAAACATTTGTGTCATTATAAACCAGAATACATACAAACCATGTTTATTAAAAAAAAATGTATGCAAAACAGACAATGCTATGGCCCAATAGTTAGTAAACTTCAATTCTGTGTACAATCTCCTGAGATACAACTTGTGTGGGACTCCTCATGGTTTATTTTCCTGGCCCTGTCCAAAAAATATACTGGTTGGATAACAAAACTGCAATCTTCCAAGATGCCTAATGTATGTGCAAATATGAACACAGACTGTAAGCCCTACTGGAGCTCTGATTTGTTAAAATTGTAAAAACATAATCTGTGGAATTTTACATAGTATGATTTTATAAAGAAGCATTAAGACTGATTGCTACCTTATTGTGGCTGAAAGATAGTGAGTTACTAACTCAGAGAGCTGTTAGCTGTAATTGACTATTTATGGACTTTCCAAGGTCATTAAAAAAAAACAAAAAAAAAAACACAAAAAAACCCATAAGGATGCTATAGCTTGAGAAGACTGAAGAGTAAGTAAAAGTAAGATTGGTATTAGATATTGGATTCCCGTATAAGGCATGTAAACTGGTACTGATTACAGGCAAAATACTACCGGTGATCAGTTTTGTGAAAGCACAGCTATAATCCTAAAGTTCACAATCAAAATATTATTATTATTAAAAAATGGAAACCAATTGACTTTACCACAATGACAGCAGGACTAATGGGGACTCATATCATCAAATCCCTGATTCACTGTTATTGACCAACAAATGACAGAGGAGGGAAGAATGCATTGTACGAAAAACGCATTTCTTGTTATCATTAATATTTTACAAATGCAAAAATTGCCATTTCACATACTGACATCCTTATGCTGATATACTGCTCATCCAGTGGGAGAAACATATATCAGACTTGGCTATACGTGGTCAGAGTCATAGAAAAATCATTCATCAGAACATTCTTTCTTGAAATTTTGCACAGACCTGCTATTTGACTGGAGTCCCAGACATATTAAATAGGTTTCATTACTTACCAATACATTGTAACAAAAACAAACATTTCGAACACAGTCCTACTGGTGTTCTACCAGTTCATGATTAAAACTAAGGAGTGCTTAGCAGAAAACCAATATTAAAAGGCATTTCAAACAGACAGTGAGAAATTCTTAGTTACACTGGAGGAGTTGTCACTATCCTTATGCCCCGTACACACGGTCGGATTTTCTGATGGAAAATGATAGGACCTTGTTGTCGGAAATTCCGACCGTGTGTGGGCTCCATCACACATTTTCCATCGGAATTTCCGACACACAAAGTTTGAGAGCTTGCTATAAAATTTTCCGACAACAAAATCAGTTGTCGGAAATTCCGATCGTGTGTACACAAATCCGACGCACAAAGTGCCACGCATGCTCAGAATAAATTAAGAGACGAAAGCTATTGGCTACTGCCCCGTTTATAGTCACCGCGTTTAGAACGATCGGATTTTCTGACAACTTTGTGTGACCGTGTGTATGACAAGTTTGAGCCAACATCCGTTGGAAAAAATCCATGGATTTTGTTGTCGGAATGTCCGATCAATGTCCGACCATGTGTACAGGGCATTAGTGGAAGAAGAACATTCTGTCTAGTCAATTCCAGAGTTTAAGACAGAATTGCACTTGGGACGAGGGCAATAGGAAAAAAAGTGCAATTTTCAAACAAAAATTCTTTGTAAAAGGATATTAGGGGAGTTTTGTGGATCTAGCATGTGAAAAATATAGACAGAGGGTCAATCTACCTTCGGTAGAAAATCGATCTGAGGATCTGGCAAGATAATTTTTTAGTACCAACTTCAATTACCTATTTCGAGCTATTGACAAAAGCCTCAGAAAACACTGATCTATCCTACTAAGAGATCCCAAATTGGAAAAAAGTTCTCCCTAGTAAGCCACAGGTAGTGTTTAGAAGGGCAAAAAATATTAAGAACACTGTGGCCCCCAGTAAGGCTAAAACAACACAGGTGAGAGATATGCCAAACCTTTTAGATATAAAAGGTACTTATATATGAAGAAAGTGCAATTTCAAGTCTTCTAAATTCATTACACAAGGCCAAGGCTATTGGGCGTAACCAGGGCTTTTTTTCAGCAGGAACACGGAGGAACGCAATTCTGGCACCTCCAGCACTGAGTGTATGTAATAGCATGGGGTGAGGGGTGTGCTGGAAGGTCTACTGATGTTGGCTGCTGGGGGATCTATTGTCACTGGTGGGCATCTGATTTTGTGTGAGGGTCTATTGTTGCTGATGGGGAATCTATTGTTGCTGGGGGGGTCTTATGTTGCTGCAAGGGATCTACTGTTGGGGGAGAGGTCTATTTTTACTCACTGCTGGAGCATCTGTTGATGCTGGCTGCTGGGAGATCTGTTGTTGCTGCTGGGGGGGGTCTAATGTTGCTTGGGTGGATATTTTGTTACTGGGTTACTGTTACTGTTGTTGCTAGGGGAGTCTATTGTTGTGTGGGGATCTATTGTTGGGATTCTATTGTTGCTGGCTGCAGGGGATCTATTTTACTGCTTTTATCATTAACATGTTCCATACAAATGATTTAGCACCACAAAATGATACTTGGTTCTGTATTCTCTAAAAGGGGCAGTACTGGTAGGTGGGTAGGGGGTGGAATCAAGGGACGGTGGTCAGAGGTGGGTAGGGGGCAGAGACAAGGGGAGACTCAGACCTGGGCGTAACACATATAGGAGCGGAGTCACGCTGATATTGAAGGTTGTATGTGAAGTTTCTGTATACATTGTGAAGCGCTTACAATAGCACTGGGGGTGCTCTTGGAATTTGAGTGTTTTTATTGGTGGTTTTAATAAAGTGTGGTTTTAAGCAGAGAACACTGTCCCATTTTTGTGTTCACATTTTACCTTGCTTGTGAATGTTGGGCGGCTGAAGGAAGGGTGTTTAAGTGGACTGGAGGAAATACTGCCCTGGATGGAATAACACATGCCTTGGATGGAATAGCATATGCCAGTTTGACCTTGATTATATTGGGGTCCCCAGTTGGAGGTGAGCAGATTAATTGCCCTGATTAGCCGCATGCACAGTGGGAATAGCGCAGGCTATGGATGGAGGATTATACTTCTACTTCTATATACATTTAAGGCTGTCATTGTGAGTGCTTTTTTGGCCACTGCATGAAAATATCCTTTTATACAGAGAATACTATTTTTATTTTGTGTTTGTATGTATCTTTACCTGTGAGTCCGGAGCTGCTGATGGAGGAGGAGGAGGCGCTTTGCTTATATATTGTGAAAATAATACTAAATATATAAAACGAATAATATGTAAATGTGTCTAATCGTGATTAATTATTCCTCCATGTGATCAAAATTATTTGGAATACTCTACCAGGTTGTATCTTCCAAGAAACATCAATTCATTCAAGTACATAAGAAAGTATATAAAAAAAGACCTCACCAATAAATTCCCTTGGTGGTGATGATTTAAGCTTTTATGTCCTTGATATTATATCGGGGTCCACATTTGTAGGTAAGCAGATATATTGCATTGGGTGGATGGGGACACAGCATGGAATTCTGGGAAGTTTCTAGAAATCTTCACATATGTAAAGATAGGTGATGGACTACTGATCATCGGAAGTTTGGACTTTTATTAATTTTTGTACTTTTTCAAAAGATTTGTGTTATTTCTCCTTCCAGTACAGATTTCCCCCCCAACTCCCTCCCAGTTCCAATCCCCCTCATTACAGAGACCTTTCCCTTAGTAAAGAACTCTTTCCCCAGTACATATCTTTCCTCCCCAGTACAGACCACAGACCTGCTAGTATAGACATCTCCCCCCAGTTCAGATCTCTCCTCCCTAGTACAGACCACAGATCCACAGGAACAGACCTCTCCCACCAGTACAGACATGTTTTTCCCAGATTTCTCCCCTCCAATATACACCTCTCCCCCTAGTACAAGCCTTTCCTACCTATACAGACCTCTCCTCCAGTGCAGGCCTTTCCTTCCCAGTACAGACCTCTCCCCCATAATAGACATCTTTTCCCCAGTACAGACCCCCCCTCAGTACAGACCTCTCCCCCCCAGTACAAGCCTTTTCTTCCAGTACAGACCTCTCCAAGAGTAAATGATGCTTGGAACACACTTCCAGCAGGGTTAGTGAGTCAAAAGTAAGTGAATTTAATTTTTTTTCCATATCTCAGATTTCAGCACTGTCACATGAGTTAAAATTACTCAGTCATACAACACTGTACCCAAATGAATTTTACATCATTTTTTGAGACAGATAGAGCTTTGTTTTGTTGGTATTTAATTACCTCTTGTTTTTTTTTTTCTTTTTTGCTATATAAAAGAAAAGAGACTGAAAATTTAGATTTTTTGTTATAATATTGTGCAAATAGATAATCTTTCTGTATTCTGCTACATTTCCTTGACAAAAACAACCCAAATCAGTGTATATTATTTAGTCTGCATGAAAGTTAAAGAGTCTTACAAACCAGTGGCGACTGGTGTTTTTTTTGGGGGGGGGCAAAACAACGTGTTTGTACTTACCCCATCGGCGGCGGTGGTTGCCAGGCAGCATGGTGCAGCGGCTCTGTGTCCTCTCCTCCATGGCGGCTTCCAGCTCTTCCACTCCTCCTCCTAGGCGTCCAATAGGATCGCCTGTCCCTTCAGCCAATTGGGTGACCGGTGTCAAAACCGGCTTCCTGATTGGCCGGGGCCGAGGATCAGTGTTACAACAATGAATATTCATTCGCTGTTGTAACACACCTGGGTGGGCTCGGAGCACACTCTCTGCGACCCAAGCCCACCCTATATTGAAGCCTATTAGAGCCTCTGGCTCTAATCAGTGCTTCAAAAAACAGCCCCCTGCATTGGAATCCATGCGCCAGTGTCCTGAAAGGGGCAGGACACAAGGATAAGGGGGCGGCATTGGACAGGGGGGAGGGGGGCGGCGCCCATGCACCCATAATGAACAGGCCGCCCCTGCTATAAAACTATGGGATATACAGTACTGTATATCTGAAAATTGATCAATACAGATGTACTGACTGTCTATCTCAATTCTTGAGGTCCTAAAATGCCAGTACAAAGACCCCCCAAATTAGCCCTTTTTGGAAAGCACACAATCCAATGTGTGCGGTAGGAGGCATGGTGAGTTTTTGAAGTTGTAATTTTTTGTTAACATTTTTTGGGGGAAAATGAAGACATGAAATACATTTTTTTACAAAGTTGACATTTTAACAAGTTATTTCTCACACACAGCATAAGTATACTTAAAATTACACCCTGATTGTGACTGGTGTGACCCTGACACAGTGACTGGCAAGGTGGTGAACAGAGACACTGTGACTGGCTGCACTATTAGGGCTCCTTTGCATGTGAGGTTGGGGGTTGTAAAACCTTGCGGTTGAGTACCAGTCCCACTGCCCCTTAACCACTACCCCCTTTAGCTTCAGAGGCAGAAGCTGGGTGTGTGCACATGCCACAGCTGCAATGCTTTGCAACTGTGGCAGCTATTATACCCCCTGTATCCCCACGACTGCGATCCATTCAAGTGAATAGGGGTGTTTGTGTGGGGTCCAAGGCATTAAAGCAGGTGGTGAGGAGACAATACATGCCTCCTCACTGCTTGTTAAATGCTCTCTGAAGAGTGATCTGAACACTGATCAATCTTCAGAGAGCATCACACATGGAATGAGTTTTTATGGTGACACTATGGGGTTGATTTACTAATACTGGAGAGTGCAAAATCTGGCGCAGCTCTGCATGTAACAAATCAGCTACTTACTTCAGCTTGTTCAACTAAGCTTTGACAAAAAAAAAACTGGAAGCTGATTGGTTTTCTATGCAGAGCTGCAACAGATTTTGCACTGTCCAGTTTTAGTAAATTAACCCCTATTACTGGTGTGTTGATGATCAGGGACGCATGGACTGGTATAGTAATGATCAGGAACACTGTGACTGGTGCGGTGGTGATCAGGGATACTGTGACTGGTGCAGCAGTAATCAGGGTCACTGGGACTGGTGTGCTGATGATCAGGGACGCAGGGACTGGTATAGTAATGATCAGGAACACTGTGACTGGTGCAGCGGTAATCAGGGTCACTGGGACTGGTGTGCTGATGATCAGGAACATGGGGACTGGAATGGCAGTGATTAGAGACACTGTAAGTGGTACGGCGGCAATCAGGGACACTGGGATTGGTTGGGAGGTGATCAGGGACCTGGTGACTGTTGTGGCAGTAATTAGGGACATCATGAGTGGTGTGGCAGTGATTAGGGACATCATGAGTGGTGTGGCAGTGATTAGGGACATCATGAGTGGTGTGGCAGTGGTTAGGGATATTGTGACTGGTGCAGCAGTGATTAGGGATATTGTGACTGGTGCAGCAGTGATTAGGGACACTGAGGTGTGCAGCGTTGACTAAGGACACTGAGTGGTGTTGTACTGATCAGGGACACTGTGACTGTTTTGGCAGCGATTATGGACACTGTAAGCAATGTGGCAGTGATTAGGGACACTGTGATTGGTGTGGTGGTGATTAGGGACACTGAGTGGTGCAGCAGTGATCAGGTATACTGCAACTGGTGCGGCGGTGATTAGGGAGATCCCCCTGATAAAGTTGCTGAAGAATGAAACACGTAGGAGGCGGAGCCTAAAGCTGGGGGCTTCTCTGGTTTGTGTCTATGCTGGATGTTAGCTGTGAGAGCTCCCGGGTCTAAGCGGCCAGTGGCTGATAGTTCACTTGTAGCACTTTGCCGATCCTGCATGTCATCTGGATTATTTGTGCTATACTACAAGCCTGCTATTTTCATGTTTTACGTGAGTATATTTCATCATATTTTAATAAAAATATATCACACTATAAGAGGTTTCCTTTGATACTTTTATGTCTCTCAGAGGGATAGAGTTGCTGGAGGAGGAAAAAAGATGTTTCAAGGGAGTGCCTTGCCAATTACCACCTTGTTTGTGAATATTCAAGCTGTATTTGCCTAATCTGTCAAAGGATAGTCATACACTTTTAGTAAGTGCATTTTCTGAGTGCGTTGAAGGGTACATGTTTGGGAAGTCTTCGGAAATTTGAAGTTTCACATGATGGTGGAAATTTTTCATTTCATTCACCATTGGACTTTGTTAAACTTGTTTGCATATATTTTTTTGTGTGGGAGGACTTTTTATTCAGTAGTGTAAAATGATGTGCATGTCTTAAAGTGGTTCTAAAGGCAGATTTTTTTTTTATCTTAATGCATTCTCTGCATTAAGATAAAAAAACCTTGTATGCGCAGCAAACCCCCTAACACTTACCTGAGCCCCATCTCGATCCAGCAATGCTGCATGAGAGCTCTGGCTGTCCCGGGCTCTCCCTCCTGATTGGCTCAGACACAGCAGGGGGTGCCATTGGCTCCCGCTGCTGTCAATCATAGTCAGTGAGCCAGTGAGGATAGAGAGGGGGCGGGCCAAGCCGCGGCTCCGTGTCTGAATGGACACACGGAGCAGTGGCTTAGCTTGGGTGTCCCCATAGCAAGTTGCTTGCTGTGGGGGCACTCAGCAGGAGGGAGGGGCCAGGAGCGCCAATGAGGAACCTGAGAAGGCTGCTCTGTGCAAAACCACTACACAGACCAGGTAAGTATAACATGTTTGTTAATTTTAAACAAAAACAAAAAAGAGTTTAATATCACTTTAAAGTGTAACTAAAGGCAAAACTTTTTTAAAAGTGTGGATAGGTATTAGAACATCTCTCAGGATTTTATTGCTGTTTGTGCTCCCATTAAGGAGATTCACACTTTCTATCCTATTTTCTATTATTACTGAAAGTGAAAGAACATCTCCAATTCTCAGTTGTCACCGGGACAAGAATGAAGGGAAAATCTTCCAGGGGGACACTAGTTCTGGTGATCCTTGTGACAACCAGGGGATATCATTTCCAATTACCACAGATGACAGGGGGAAAAAACTGACAGGGGTTATGACCCTCCTTTACTCTATCCAAAATAATAATAATAATAATAACAAAGAAAGGTTTGCCTTTAGTTCCACTTTAACCACGTGCCAACCAGCCACCGACATTATACTGGGGCAGGTCAGCTCGTTCCCGGAAATCGCTGTAGCTGTACGTCGGCCCTTTAAACAGCTATAGCAGGTGCATGCACCCGCTGCACGGCGGGGGAGCTGATGTGCATGGCCGGCGGCCGTGATGTCCGCCGGCCACATGCGTTCGCTCCACAGAGGGGCAGAACAGGGATCTGTCAATGTAAACTAACAGATCCCCGTTCTGTCAGGGGAGTAGAGAGTGATCGTCTGTACCTAGTGATTGGGAACAGCGAGCTCTCTCCTCCTCCAGTCAGTACACTGCCCCCACAGTTAGTAACCCCTTCCCTACCAGTGACATTTATACAGTAATCAGGGCATTTTTATAGCACCGATAGCTGTATAAATGTCAATGGACCCAAAAAAACTGTCAAAAATGTCAGATCTGTCTGCCGCAATGTCGCAGTCCCGCTAAAAATCGCTGATCACTGCCATTACTATTAAAAAAAATTAGATAATAAAAATGCCATAAATATATTCCCTATTTTGTAGACGCTATAACTTTTGCGCAAACCAATCAATATATGCTTGCAATTTTTTTACCAAAAATATGTAGAAGAATACTGATGAAAAAAAAAAGCTGATATGAAATTTATAATTTTTTGGGGGATATTTATTATAGCAAAAAGTAAAAAATATTTATTTTTTTTTCAAAAATGTCAGTCTTTTTTTTGTTTATAGCGCAAAAAATAAAAACCGCAGAGATGATCAAATACCACCAAAAGAAAGCTCTATTTGTGGGAAAAAAAGGACGTCAATTTTGTTTGGGTACAACATCGCACGACCGCACAATTGTCAGTTAAAACGACGCGGTGCAAAAAATGGCCATTAAGGGGAAAAATCTTCTGGTCCTTAAGTGGTTAATGGGCAGCTCATAATGGATATGCACATATACAAAATAGAGTCAAAGCAGGACACTAACCTTACCGTATCTTACCAAGATATCCACATCATATACTGTATATTACATATCACTCTGCCAATCCCAAAAAGTCAAAATATCCATATGTTTGTTCAAACATTTAATGTGAATCAAATCATCTGCCCTTTCATCAAACAGAAACGGTGTTCTATATATTTCTTTCTTTTTTTTTTTTTTTTTATTTCCTTTTGCACACCAGTATTTGAGCAACTTAAAAAATACAATTTAAAAAGTCTGGAAGATCTTCCATTGATATTTATAAAAGTCAAAGTTGATATTTATTTAAAGCAGCTTGTAAATGATCATCATCTAAGACTATATAAACGATCTTATTAAACGGAGAATTGTTAGATGAAAACCATGGACAGTCCCAGGGGAAAAACTTTCACACTTTCACATAACAAAACTCCAACAGTAGGACAGTGCTTATTGATATATATATATATATATATATATATATATATATATATATATATATATATATATATATATATATATATATATATATATATATATAAAACTATGACCTGAAACATGATTACACGTGGTAAGAGATCCATGTACAGATTCTGCAAGATCAGGAGAAATAGCTTTTCCTACCTGCAGTGACGATCAGTCCATGGAGTGACTGGGACCCATTAGTTACTCCAAGCAGGGGTCTCTATAGAGCAGTGGTTCTCAACCTTCCTAGTGCCGTGACCCCTTGATAAAATTTCCCAAGTTGTGGGGACCCCTAACAGTAAAATTATTTTCGTAGCATAGCCCGTCCCACTCGTACACTATATTAAAACCCCTTATTTTCCTCTCCCTTCCATGTATTCTCCATTTTTATTCCTTCTCTTGCTCCTTGGTGGGGGTGGGGGGGGGGATGGGATGAGTGGCAGTGCTGGGGGGAGTTCTGATCAGCCAACTTAGGCGCTCTTGATCAAGTCATCTGCTGATCTGAGAACTGTAGTGGGGACTTTTAATGGCAACTATAATCACAAGTAGTGTTACTCACTGTGTCACCGGCTTCACTGTATCTCCGACTTTGTGGTGTCTCGCAGCAGTGACACCTATGGCAAAATCAGGAGATAGGGTCTCCTTCAGCCCCTCCCACTTCACATTCCTCACCAGTCAGCTGACCTGTAGTCTCTGCCCCCCAGCCAATGCCGTGAACTGAATGGGCGCCTGCGAAAAGTGGGTGGCCGCAAGCTCCAGGGACAGCCCTGCTGGGCGGCCACGAAAAGGCTGGTAGAGCAGAGTGGGCTTCAGGAACAGCCCAGGATTCGGTGA
Organism: Aquarana catesbeiana; assembly: GCF_042186555.1. Lineage (NCBI taxonomy): Eukaryota > Metazoa > Chordata > Amphibia > Anura > Ranidae > Aquarana > Aquarana catesbeiana. Next base: position 157,343,738 of record NC_133329.1, read on the forward strand.
TCCCTGGCAAACTGTCATTCGACCCCCAGGTTGAGAACCACTGCTATAGAGCAAGTAGGTGTCTTTCTCCTCTCCAGCAGGCAGGGGTCTCTATTCAGCAGGCAGGGGTCTCTATTCAGCAGACAATGTCCTCCTGTGTGTGCCCCAGAAGACGATGGGACCATTCAGAAAGCGCATATGCATTAGGAAACCAGCTGTTTAGCCTGAAGGCTTCACTGCCGGCTTCCCTTTCTAGCAATGCCGGCGCCTGCATCCAGAGCCAATGGATGGATCGGCTTGGGGTGTCGACATCACGGGCTCCCTGGACAGGTAAGTGTCCTTATATTAAAAGTCAGCAGCTACAGTATTTGTAGCTGCTGACTTTCAATCCCCCCCCCCCCCCCAGGCTGGAACTCCGCTTTAAAGCATAACTTCATTTTTGTTGAGAAAAAAACATACCCCTCGGTGTGGTCTAAGTACATTGTTGCAGATTCCTACCTTTTGTTTTTCTAAATAAATCCCTGTTTGTTCCTCTGTGCCTCTGTGCTGAGTTAGTCTAATGGGCATGGTTTCATAATTATCAATCAGCTGTGCAGCTGCAGAGCACTAATGAGAAAAGCTACTGGGCCTGCATCCCTTTAGACATGTTCCTCTCAACAATATCCCTAATCACTGCCACACCACTCATGATGTCCCTAATCACTGCCACACCGCTCATGATGTCCCTAATCAGGGCATTTTTATAGCACTGATAGCTTTATAAATGTCAGTGGACCCAAAAAAGTGTAAAAAATATCAGATCTGTCTGCCGCAATGTCTCAGTCCCGCTAATAATCGCTGATCACTGCCATTATTAGTAAAAAAAATAAATAATAAAAATGCCATAAATATATTCCCTATTATGTAGACACTATAACTTTCGCGCAAACCAATCAATATACGCTTATTGCATTATTTATTATAGCAAAAAGTAAAAAATATTTTATTTTTTTTCAAAATTGCCAGTCTTTTTTTTTTGTTTATAGCGCAGAGGTAATCAAATACCACCAAAAGAAAGCTCTATTTGTGGGAAAAAAAGGACGTCAATTTTGTTTGGGTACAACCTCCACACGACCGCACAATTGTCAGTTAAAGCGACGCGATGCAAAAAATGGCCATTAAGGGGAAAAATCTTCTGGTCCTTAAGTGGTTAATGGACAGCTCATAATGGATATGTACATACATGAAAATAGAGTCAAAGCAGGACACTAACCTTACCTTATCTTACCAAGATATCCACATCATATACTGTATATTACATATCACTCTGCCAATCCCATAAAGTCAAAATATCCATATGTTTGTTCAAACATTTTATTTATTTCTCACTTCCTCAAACCTTAATGTGAATCAAATCATTTGCCCTTTCATCAAACAGAAACTGTGTTCTATATATTTTTTTTTTTTTTTTTTTTATTTACTTTTGCACACCAGTATTTGAGCAACTGAAAAAATCCAATTTAAAAAGTCTGGATGATCTTCCATTGATATTTATAAAAGTGTGTTGATCAAAGTTGATATTTATTTAAAGCAGCTTGTAAATGATCAACATCTAAAACAATATTATATATACGATCTTATTAAACGTGTACAGATTCTGCAAGATCGGGAGAAATAGCTTTTCCTACCTGCAGTGACGATCAGTCCATGGAGAGACTGGGACCCATTAAATAATTTACTCCAGGCAGGGGTCTCTCTCCAGCAAGCAGGGGTCTCTATAAAGCAAGTAGGTGTCTTTCTCCTCTCCAGCAAGCAGGGGTCTCTATAAAGCAAGTAGGTGTATTTCTCCTCTCCAGTAGGCAGGGGTCTCTATTCAGCAGGTAATGTTCTCTATCCAGCAGTCAGGGGTCTCTATAAAGCAAGTAGGTGTCTTTCTCCTCTCCAGCAGGCAGGGGTCTCTATTCAGCAGACAATGTTCTCTATCCAGCAGGTAATGTTCTCTATCCAGCAGTCAGGGGTCTCTATCCAGCAGGTAGGGGTCTCTATTCAGCAGTCAGGGGTCTGTAGTCCCAGGTATGGCAGCAGCAGGTGTGTGATCCGATCAGGACACTCCCATACACTCAGCTCCCCTCCTGTCCTCACAGCTAAATACAGCTCACTTCTCAGCCTAGCAAGCTGTTCCCCAGGAGACCATGCCCAGGGTACAATCCTCCTCTCCTCTTTAGTAATCCACACTGTACGGTATGTTTATTGCACACACTAAACCACAAGCAATAAACCTGAATGACACTGGGAATAGTTGGATACTAACACAGAAAACACAATTCCTATGAAGTGATCAATAACAGGTCTACAGACATTTACATACAGGCAATACTGCTGCTAGCAAAACTTTGCTTCCCTCAAAAAGGAAATGCAAGAATTGGTGGAAAGCAGCATTATATTTCTATGTAATTGGCAGCACACAGTCATGTTGTAAGGGGCATTGGAATCCTTTTACTACAATGGTAATGTATACATAGGATTAGTACATACTGTACATTCCAATTGACATAAGAAGATGTTCACCTGAACCAGTTGCTGCTAGGAGTGACATTTCTATTAGTATGGTCAGTGACCATGGTGTCTTGTTACATAGGGGCTCTCCTAATTACCTGTGCAGTGAAAAATGCAGGTCAACGAGACCAGATCAGAATTACATGTGCATGTGTCAAAACCTACACCTTCACATAACTTATGGAATACGTGTACCGCCATTTATTCCATTTGGCATCCCGACGCACATATATGCACTTATAGTACAACATACTACAATGCACAAATGTATGTTCTATGCATTGTGGTGTGATGTATATCCCAATAGTTTTGCAGGTGCAGAAGTATGTAATTTGAAGCGGAGTTCCAGGCTAATATGCAACAAGGTCTTAAACAATACAGCACCCCATACACCCTCCGTTTTTGGATATCTTTTTTATTTATTTTTGCCTTTTTGGAGATTTTTTGGGAAATTTTGTGTGAATTTTCAGGTGGACTTCCATCCTACCTACCGCCGTGGCAAGGTAGGTCATTCCCCCAATCGCATTATGCCCTCCCCTCCCCCCGCTGCCTTCTGGGACCTGCGTGTGCCCCAGAAGACGACGGGACCATTCAGAAAGCGCATATGCATTAGGAAACCAGTTGTGAAGCCTGAAGGCTTCACTGCCGGGTTCTCTTACTAGCAATGCCGGTGCCTGCATCCAGAGCCGATGGATTGATCGGCTTGTGGTGCCAACATCACGGGCTCCCTGGACAGGTAAGTCACCTTATATTAAAAGTCAGCAGCTACAGTATTTGTAGCTGCTGACTTTCAACCCCCCCCCCAGGCTGGAACTCCGCTTTAAAGCGTAACTCCACTTTTGTTGAGAAAATAACATTCCCCTCTGGGTGATCTAAGTACATTTCAAGGATTATAACATTATAACAACCTTTTTGCAGATTCCTACCTTTTGTTTTTTTAAAGAAATCCCTGTTTGTTCCTCTGTGCCTCTGTGCTGAGTTAGTCTAATGGGCGTGGTTTCATAATTATCAATCAGCTGTGCAGCTGCAGAGCACTAATGAGAAAAGCTGCTGGGCCTGCATTCCTTTAGGCGTGTTCCTATTGAGAGTACCTCACCAAAAATACATTTTTGTTCCAGGGGATGCCTGATATCTGACTTGTATCTTAGGCAGACTTCTGGGAAAATTGGTAAGCCAATCACACAAGCAGGAAATTATGTTTCTGGGGTGTGGTCAGTACACATTCTGTCGACAGAACAACTCCAGGTAGCCATATTGCATTGCATTTTCAGAAAATTACAGTGGCTGCAGATTGAAAAGAAAAGGTAGTTTTAATAACATTCAACTACAATATGACTTGTGTTGCAATTGTATACGCTATATTATTTTTTCTTTATTTGCTATTTTTTTCCCCCACGAAAGCAGAGTTTCCCTTTGAGTCCCCATTAACACCTGTGCAATTTGTCATGCTTTAGCTGTTGTACGACAATGCATGACTAGAGGAATCCTATTATTGTATATAGGGCCCAGGGCCACCCTTAATATTGATTGGACCCTGGGCAAAATTTTTCTTGCCCCCCCCATGCAATTTCACTCTCCACCTGCTCTGAGACATACAATAAATAGCAGCTAGACTTAAATTCAGTTTACTGTATCAGATCAGGCAGCAATTGTGATTGGTTGCCAGCAGTTACAGCATATCATTACTGCTCACTGACTGGTTGCTAGAGGTTACAGCACACATTATGGCTCACTAATTAGTTGCTAGAGGTTACAGCAAATGATTTCTGCTTGTTAATTGGTTGCTAGAGATTTACTGTACAGTAATACTGCTCACTGATTGCTTGCTAGAGGTTACAGAACATCATCTCTTCACTGCAGGGGAGCATGATATACATATGACTGCTGCCTTTATTTACATATCAATGATGTGGGCTATTTACTTAGTAATACCGCCCCTATTTACATATGAATGCCGGTTATTTAAATGTAAACACAGGGTCTGCAGGTGAGTCATCTGTAAACAACAATAGGGCAGAGCTGGGCAGCATTAGTACCAGCACTTCACACTGAGATATCGGGACACAGCACAGGACTAAAACTTCAAGGGAATTTAAACTGGGATAGTTAGCAAGTATGAGGCAGCTGCTTTGGGCCCCACAACAATGACAGGGCCCAGGGCAGCTGCCCTTTTGCCCTGCCTCAAAGTCAGCCCTGATAGGGCCTGATAACACTGGGAATCCACTTCTGTGCAACTTGGAAAAAGGTGCAGGTGCTTCGTAAGCTGTGTACACACTATAAGCTTCCCCCCCACCCCAGCCAGAACACACTGATCAGCGCTTGCATCCATTGGCTGCGAGCACTGATTGGATGCTTGTCAGATTCTGATCTTCCAGCATGCTCATTTGACAGAACCCGGTTGTAAGGCAGTTCGCATGGGCCAAAAGTCAGCTGGTTCCTGCCAAACCAATCGCTTTCAGCTGAGCACTCCACTATTGTATTCTGGCAGCGGGATTCCACCTTGGCTGCAAGAGCTGATCGAGCAAAATATATACCAGCAGTCCTGGTCAGGATGAGTCGATTACTAGATCGACTCCTCTCAAATGGGAGTGCCCATAGATGGATCAAAATTCAGCCAGTTCACCAGGGATCCATGCATGGCCAGCTTAAGGGCTGATTCACACCAGCAACCGTGCTGAATGCTAGCATGCACTGAGAGGACACCGTGCTGAAGTGCCGATCCCAACGCATCACACTATTTTCTTTTATTTTGTTAGAACGTTATTGAAATATTACAAATGACAGTTTGCGAAGTCTGATTCATACAGGTGTGTTGTAATGTGGGGGCTTCCATTGCACCACGCTTTGTAAAAAAAGGAAAGGACTTCCTGCAGTGCTTCTTTTCAGGTTTCCATTGCACCACGCTTTGTAAAAAAAGGAAAGGACTTCCTGCAGTGCTTCTTTTCAGCACACATTGGTGTGAAATGACATCACTGAAAACAAGGCAAATAGCCTTGCCTTTGCATTGGAACTGCGATGAGCAATGCTACCAAGTACATCCCAACAGAAATGGTGTGATGGGTCCAAAACCAGATTAACACAAAGGAAGTAGAAGCAGCAACATACAGTATTAGATTCTTTGTTACCTAATTGTCTCTAAAGATAAAACTTGTGGGTATAGAATGCTTGTGTAAGTAAAAGTACATTTTGAAGAACATACAGTATTAGATTCTTTGTTACCTAATTGTCTCTAAAGATAAAACTTGTGGGTATAGAATGCTTGTGTAAGTAAAAGTACATTTTGAAGGGTTTGCAAATAAATATGTGATAAATGTTAACAGTTATGTACATTCACAGTACAAACACAGTGGTGCTAACACTTCTGTCTGCAATACACTAACATTATAATAAACTATATAGACGTATCTGAGACTATTACAGCTCTTACTTGGCTGGTCACAAGTGGTATTGCAGTCAGTTTTCAGACTCATTTATTATCATCTCATGGAATGTAAACTAATGTCAAGTACAATAAGTACAGAGAGTACAAAGAAGAACTGCAGTAACTATTTAAAAACTGTAAGAGGTAGCTGAATTTGTTAAAGCTGAACCCTGGGCGTTAAATCTACCCTGCAGTGGCCCTCCTCCTCCTGCACTGCAAGGATTAAATGCTGGTTTTTGATCCCCAAGCAAAACACAACTTAGTATTTGGTGGGGAAACCCTTGTTGGCAAGCACAGAGGTGAGAGGTTTTTTGTAGTTGGGTACCAGGTTTGCACACATCTCAGGAGGGATTTTTGTCCACTCTTCTTTACAGATCTTCTCTAGATCCTTAAGGCATCTTGGCTGTTGCTTAGCAACTCGAAATTTCAGCGCCCTCCATACATTTGCTATAAGATTGAGGTCAGGAGACTGGCTCCATGACCCTAATGTGCTTCTTCTTGAGCTACTCCTTTGTTGCCTTGGCAGTATGTTGTGGGTCATTGTCATGCTGGAAGACCCATCCATGATCCATCATCAGTGTTCTGGCCCCTCAATGCGGCAGTTAACCCTTACAGTGCAGGGGACCCCAGCTTTTGTCTAATTCAGCATTTACTATTGAAACCTCCATGCCATTCTTTCTGAGATCAAGTGGCAAGAAAACCCTTTGAGTTTAGCAGTACTGTTAGTTGTACGTTCTGACCCTAGTACACTTCTTGAATAGACATAACTCACCCCACAGAATACCTTTCTCAAGCTTTTTCCCCAAGAGGAACCCCTAAAAAATTTTTTAGGTCTAGGTCTTAAGGAACCCCTACTTAAACCAGTTTTTTGGAAGATCAATGTGAAAAATGTCCCTTACATTGGGGGTCATTGGGAAGAATGCCCCTCCTAAAGTGGTGGTCAGAATGCCATCTTATAGACATCTAAAACAGATTGGTGTCATTCTACTGGCTCTGTTCAATTGTTGGCCCTGAACTATGCAGGCACCATAATATGGGGGGTCTGTCTGCCACATCTCAAGGAACCCCAGCCAACCTCTAGAGGAATCCAAGGGTTCCACAAAACTCTGGTTGAGAAAGGGTTGCTCTAGTTAATGCAATACATTTCATGTGTTGTTTTTTTTTCATTACATCAAATAATACGAAGGTTGATATAGATGGAACTAGGTCTTGAGAGAAGCATGGAGGCTGCAATTACCATCTTCTAAATAAGATAGTTATCCAGCCATTTCTGAATATGCAAATAAGGAAATCTGACTTTTCTCTTATTTTCCTGATTTCTATACTTGTCCAAAGCTTGCTTAAAGAGGAAGTAAAACCTGATGGGTTTTACTTCCTCTTTGTTTCCCTGCAAAGGTAAAGCATAATGGGCTACTATGCATCGCATAGTAGCCCATTATGTGACACTTACCTGCAGGAGAAGCTCGCGATGTCCCCGTCTTCTTCGCTAGCAGCAAGCCTCCATTTTTCACCCCTCTTCCTTCCGGGGCCGCAAACTCCGGCTCTGTGACTGGCCGGAGTCGCGTGGCGTCACTCCCGCGCATGCGCGGGGGAGCCGCCAGTCATGGCATGACCCGAGCTAGAAATGGCACAGTGTGTCCTTTCTAACTCCAGCTCATGCGCAGAAGAAATCGCCGTACAGCTATTTGCAAATATCTCCTAGACCAGGGGTCTTCAAACTGCGGCCCTCCAGGTGTTCAGGAACTACAATTCCCATCATGCCTAATCATGTCTGTGAATGTCAGAGTTTTACAATGCCTCATGGGATTTGTAGTTCTGCAACAGCTGGAGGGCCACAGTTTGAGGATCCCTGTGCTAGACCGTGTAGGACTAGAAGATATTTCAAGTACCTACAGGTAAGCCTTAATCTAGGCTTACCTGTAGGTTAAAGTGGTCTGTAAGGGTTTACAACCACTTTAAGGCAAGTCAAATGCAGGTCGGAAAAAAGTAAACTGCAGGTCAAATGATCCTTTTAATAAATTCTGATCACAGAAGTATTTCAAATTGATGTGTTGGACACAAGCCTAGTGCAGGGACTACTTTGAAGTCAGCATGACTTGAAGTCGTACTAATATGAATGGTAGTCATTGGAAATCATGTGAAACAACTTGTCATACAACATTGCAGTCCCAAGTCATAGGACAAGTCGTACAAGTGTGAAAGGGGCCTTAGGGTTTTATTGATGTCTGTAGAGACTAAAGAGTCTATACACTGACTGTACCCTATCTGTCCTGCTGACCATTATTACCAGAATTAAAAATGACAGATCCAAATTGTGAGAACTCCAAAGAGGGATTAACCAGCTCCTCTCTAAATTGGTCCTAGTATGTGTATTTATATACACTCAGTAACCACTTTATTAGGTACATCTTGCTAGTATCGGGTTGGACCCCTTTTGACTTCAGAACTGCCCTAATTCTTTGTGGCATAAATTCAACAATAACAATTTAGAGGAATGGTATGCTCATTCCACCAGCAGACCACACTTTTATACAAGCTATGCACTCACTACTTTACATTGTAACAAAGTGTAATTTCTTCAGTGTTGTCACATGAAAAGCTATAATAAAATATTTACAAAAATGTGAGGGGTGTACTCACTTTTGTGAGATACTGTAGTTACCCTCTTGTATACAGCCAAAAACCATCAACTACGAGGCTTTCCTCCTCACCGCTTCTTTTCGGGTTCAAGCGACACGAAAGTGACATCATCGACTCCTCCTGACATGTTGCGTCACAGATCATGTGACTTCTTCAAGGGAAATGGAGTCTAGTGATAAGCACCAGGATATATGAGCCTGAATCTGTTTACATATTGCCATGGTGATAAGTGAATCATCGGGTTTTTCTGCCTTCATATGCATACATCAGTTACCGTAACAGACGCAACATTCATAGCATTATTCCTCATTATAATCTACTATCTAACAAGATAGTACATAAATTTATTAATAAAAGCTTATTATTAAAAGACTACTTGAGATGCCTGGTGCAACAAATGACCTATCTATCATATATGTATTAGTGACCCCTATTGGTGATAACTAGGTCCTGCTCCCAAAATAAAATTAAAACACAGAGTCCACGAGCAATATGGATGAGCACCATCTAGTGGACCTAGTGGAGATTTAAAGAGACCAAGACGCAGTGGCATTTCCCCGTCAGTAACACTAAAGATATACCAGCTAAAAGGTATGATTAAACCCAGTGGGGTCGCTTCCTAAGGTTAGTGGGAAATTCACCTGCAGGTGGAGGTGGTGGCTTTATCACTGAAGTTTTTCGTGAGGAGGCACCTAATAAAGCACAAAGTTTAAAGGAGGATTCCAATTTTATATTTATTATTATGTGGGACAATCACATTTAATTATTCATCATTTATCACATATCACTTTTTTGTTTTTCACGCATGTACTATTCATGTTGTATATTATATATTTATTGTCACAGTATTCATTTATTTACACTGGTGGAATGAGCGCACCATTCCTCTAAATTGTTATTCATGTTAGTGTAAGATCACTGTTTAAATGGTGCAGCTGTTCTGATTGTTTCAACAGTAATTAACAAACATAGCAGCACTTTGGTAATTGGTGCACAATAAATTCAACAATGTGTTGGAAACATTCCTCAGAGATTTTGGTCCATATTGACATCATATGATAGCATTATGCAGTTGCTGCAGATTTGTCAGGCTGCACATTCATGATGCAAATCTACCGTTCCACCACATCCCAAAGGTGCTCTATTGGATTGAGATCTGGTGACTGTGGAGACCATTGAAGTACAGTGAACTCATTGTCATGTTCAAGATGGTTTGTTCCAGGGGATGCCTGATATCTGACTTGTATCTTAGGCAGACTTCTGAGAAAATTGGTGAGCCAATAACACAAGCAGGAAATGATGTTTCTGGGGTGTGGTCAGTACACATTCTGTCTACAGAACAACTCCAGGTAGCCATATTGCATTGCATTTTCAGAAAATTACAGCGGCTGCAGATTGAAAAGAAAAGGTAGTTTTAATAACATTCAACTACAATATGACTTGTGTCGCAATTGTATACGCTATATTATTTTTTCTTTATTTGCTATTTTTTTCCCCCACGAAAGCAGAGTTTCCCTTTGAGTCCCCATTAACACCTGTGCAATTTGTCATGCTTTAGCTGTTGTACGACAATGCATGACTAGAGGAATCCTATTATTGTATATAGGGCCCAGGGCCACCCTTAATATTGATTGGACCCTGGGCAAAATTTTTCTTACCCCCCCCAATGCAATTTCACTCTCCACCTGCTCTGAGACATACAATAAATAGCAGCTAGACTTAAAATCAGTTTACTGTATCAGATCAGGCAGCAATTGTGATTGGTTGCCAGCAGTTACAGCATATCATTACTGCGCACTGACTGGTTGCTAGAGGTTACAGCACACATTATGGCTCACTAATTAGTTGCTAGAGGTTACAGCAAATGATTTCTGCTTGTTAATTGGTTGCTAGAGATTTACTGTACAGTAATACTGCTCACTGATTGGTTGCTAGAGGTTACAGCACATCATCTCTTCACTTCAGGGGAGCATGATATACATATGACTGCTGCCTTTATTTACATATCAATGATGTGGGCTATTTACTTAGTAATGACGCCGCTATTTACATATGAATGCCGATTATTTAAATGTAAACACAGGGTCTGCAGGTGAGTCATCTGTAAACAACAATAGGGCAGAGCTGGGCAGCATTAGTACCAACACTTCACACTGAGATATCGGGACACAGCACAGGACTAAAACTTCAAGGGAATTTAAACTGGGATAGTTAGCAAGTATGAGGCAGCTGCTTTGGGCCCCACAACAATGACAGGGCCCAGGGCAGCTGCCCTTTTGGCCTGCCTTAAAGTCAGCCCTGATAGGGCCTGATAACACTGGGAATACACTTCTGTGCAACTTGGAAAAAGGTGCAGGTGCTTCGTAAGCTGTGTACACACTATAAGCTTCCCCCCCACCCCAGCCAGAACACACTGATCAGCGCTTGCATCCATTGGATGCAAGCACTGATTGGATGCTTGTCAGATGCTGATCTTCCAGCATGCTCATTTGACAGAAGCCGGTTGTAAGGCAGTTCGCATGGGCCAAAAGTCAGCTGGTTCCTGCCAAACCAATCGTTTTCAGCTGAGCACTCCACTATTGTATTCTAGCAGCGGGATTCCACCTTGGCTGCAAGAGCTGATCAAGCAAAAAATATACCAGCAGTCCTGGTCAGGATGAGTCGATTACTAGATCAACTCCTCTCAAATGGGAGTGCCCATAGATGGATCAAAATTCAGCCAGTTCACCAGGGATCCATGCATGGCCAGCTTAAGGGCTGATTCACACCAGCAACCGTGCTGAATGCTAGCATGCACTGAGAGGACACCGTGCTGAAGTGCCGATCCCAACGCATCACACTATTTTCTTTCTTTTTTTTTGTTAGAACATTATTGAAATATTACAAATGACAGTTTGCGAAGTCTGATTCATACAGGTGTGTTGTAATGTGGGGGCTTCCATTGCACCACGCTTTGTAAAAAAAGGAAAGGACTTCCTGCAGTGCTTCTTTTCAGGTTTCCATTGCACCACGCTTTGTAAAAAAAGGAAAGGACTTCCTGCAGTGCTTCTTTTCAGCACACATTGGTGTGAAATGACATCACTGAAAACAAGGCAAATAGCCTTGCCTTTGCATTGGAACTGCGATGAGCAATGCTACCAAGTACATCCCAACAGAAATGGTGTGATGGGTCCAAAACCAGATTAACACAAAGGAAGTAGAAGCAGCAACATACAGTATTAGATTCTTTGTTACCTAATTGTCTCTAAAGATAAAACTTGTGGGTATAGAATGCTTGTGTAAGTAAAAGTACATTTTGAAGAACATACAGTATTAGATTCTTTGTTACCTAATTGTCTCTAAAGATAAAACTTGTGGGTATAGAATGCTTGTGTAAGTAAAAGTACATTTTGAAGGGTTTGCAAATAAATATGTGATAAATGTTAACAGTTATGTACATTCACAGTACAAACACAGTGGTGCTAACACTTCTGTCTGCAATACACTAACATTATAATAAACTATATAGACATATCTGAGACTATTACACCCCTTACTTGGCTTGTCACAAGTGGTATTGCAGTCAGTTTTCAGACTCATTTATTATCATCTCATGGAATGTAAACTAATGTCAAGTACAATAAGTACAGAGAGTACAAAGAAGAACTGCAGTAACTATTTAAAAACTGTAAGAGGTAGCTGAAATTTGTTAAAGCTGAACCCTGGGCGTTAAATCTACCCTGCAGTGGCCCTCCTCCTCCTGCACTGCAAGGATTAAATGCTGGTTTTTGATCCCCAAGCAAAACACGACTTAGTATTTGGTGGGGAAACCCTTGTTGGCAAGCACAGAGGTGAGAGGTTTTTTGTAGTTGGGTACCGGGTTTGCACACATCTCAGGAGGGATTTTTGTCCACTCTACTTTACAGATCTTCTCTAAATCCTTAAGGCATCTTGGCTGTTGCTTAGCAACTCGAAGTTTCAGCTCCCTCCATACATTTGCTATACGATTGAGGTCAGGAGACTGGCTCCATGACCCTAATGTGCTTCTTCTTGAGCTACTCCTTTGTTGCCTTGGCAGTATGTTGTGGGTCATTGTCATGCTGGAAGACCCGTCCATGATCCATCATCAGTGTTCTGGCCCCTCAATGCGGCAGTTAACCCTTACAGTGCAGGGGACCCCAGCTTTTGTCTAATTCAGCTTTTACTATTGAAACCTCCATGCCATTCTTTCTGAGATCAAGTGCCAAGAAAACCCTTTGAGTGTAGCAGTACTGTTAGTTGTAAGTTCTGACCCTAGTACACTTCTTGAATAGATATAACTCACCCCACAGAATACCTTTCTCAAGCGTTTTCCCCAAGAGGAACCCCCAACATTTTTTTTAGGTCTAGGTCTTAAGGAACCCCTACTTAAACCAATTTTTTGGAAGATCAATGTGAAAAATGTCCCTTACATTGGGGGTCATTGGGAAGAATGCCCCTCCTAAAGTGGTGGTCAGAATGCCATCTTATAGACATCTAAAACAGATTGGTGTCATTCTACTGGCTCTGTTCAATTGTTGGCCCTGAACTATGCAGGCACCATAATATGGGGGGTCTGTCTGCCACATCTCAAGGAACCCCAGCCAACCTCTAGAGGAATCCAAGGGTTCCACAAAACTCTGGTTGAGAAAGGGTTGCTCTAGTTAATGCAATACATTTCATGTGTTGTTTTTTTTTCATTACATCAAATAATACGAAGGTTGATATAGATGGAACTAGGTCTTGAGAGAAGCATGGAGGCTGCAATTACCATCTTCTAAATAAGATAGTTATCCAGCCATTTCTGAATATGCAAATAAGGAAATCTGACTTTTCTCTTATTTTCCTGATTTCTATACTTGTCCAAAGCTTGCTTAAAGAGGAAGTAAACCCTGATGGGTTTTTCTTCCTCTTTGTTTCCCGGCAAAGGTAAAGCATAATGGGCTACTATGCATCGCATAGTAGCCCATTATGTGACACTTACATGCAGGAGAAGCTCACAATGTCCCCGTCTTCCTCGCTAGCAGCAAGCCTCCATTTTTCACCCCTCTTCCTTCCAGGGGCCGCAAACTCCGGCTCTGTGACTGCGCGCGGGAGCCGCCAGTCATGGCATGACCCGAGCTAGAAACGGCACAGTGTGCCCTTTCTAACTCCGGTGTATGCGCAGAAGAAATCGCCGTACGGCGATTTGCAAATATCTCCTAGATCAGGGGTCTTCAAACTGCGGCCCTCCAGGTGTTCAGGAACTACAATTCCCATCATGCCTAGTCATGTCTGTGAATGTCAGAGTTTTACAATGCCTCATGGGATTTGTAGTTCTGCAACAGCTGGAGGGCTGTAGTTTGAGGATCCCTGTCCTAGACCATGTAGGTCTAGGAGATATTTCAAGCACCTACAGTAAGCCTTAATCTAGGCTTACCTGTAGGTTAAAGTGGTCTGTAAGGGTTTACAACCACTTTAAGGCAAGTCAAATGCAGGTTGGAAAAAAGTAAACTGCACGCGTGCTCAGAAGAAATTCTGAGACGGAACAGCTTGGTCTGGTAAAATTAGCGTTCGGAATGGATACAGCACTTTCGTCACGCTGCAATGTCAAAAATAGTTTAATACAGTGCACTCTCTTCTTCTTTATAATGTGAGAAGAATGAAGTAGTTTTGCTGCTCATATTCACACAGACTTCTCACAAACTTATTTCTTTATTATTATTTGGGATTCCCTCAATATATTTAGATTTGTCACATCTGACCAAATTTTTTTGGGGTTGTTTTTAAATATTTTATGTTTTTTTCAAGGCTGTTTTTTTAAATTTTTTGGCGGTTTGTCTTTTTTTCAAGGCTGTGTTTTTATTGTTGTTTTTTTGTGTTTTACTACATAATATTTTTGTGTGTGTTTTGTGTGTCAAGTTACCACAACACCATTGATATCTTGTATTATTGAATCTCAAGGAGATTGTTCGGTGTTGGTGTCCCTTGTTAATTTCACATTGCATTTTTGAAATGTACCTGCCTCCTCACAAACAAACTGTCCTTTTTGAATGAAAACACACATAGGTGAGTATAATTGAAAACAAAAATTCCTTTATTAAGGGCTCAGAACCAAACAAAGAGGGAGGCAACGCTGGATAAACAGTTGAAATTAGCGAAGCCTTGGACTCCCAGGGCAGACATCAATTCTTTACCAGCAAAATTGGTGGCCTGAGGAGTCCATATCTAAGGGAGTGCAGTCTGGTCCAGAAGTCCCAGAGATCCGGAAAGCAGCAGATGACATCTGTGTCCCCAGGCTGTGGTACTACAAGAGGCTGCATATTTTGCCAGACCAGACTGAACCCAGAGGTGGGGGGTCTGTGGTCTCCTCGGAGGAGCGGTGTCCTCCGAGGAGACCACAGACCCCCCACCTCTGGAAGAAGGTGAAATCCCCCAAAGCCAAGCAGAGCAGGAGGAGGAATACGTGGTGGAAATTGTCACCACAACAGGTGAGTGTCTGCGACCACGGGCTCAGGTAAGAGATGGATGCCGGCAGATTTATAATACATGTTTTTTTTTTGTTTTCTCTCTTTTTAGGTGATCGTGATGTTGTAGATCCTGATCCTTTCACCTCTGAAAGTGCCCAGATCCTGATCGGGGAGATCATGGGGTGTAATGTTGCATTGGAAAACATCAAGAAAAACATCAATGATGTTCTTCAAAAAAATAAGAACATCATTGATGTTTTAGGGCGAGTTTAAAAGCCCTCCAAATCCCTTTGTTTTTTGATGTACTACAATTTTTGAACATTTTTTTACAAATATTAGAAAAGCTAAATTTTGAAGAGGCACACAGTGTGTCAACATGTGCTATCTGCCATCACGGGAGATCAATGGACGCGTTTTGGGGGTGCAACCCCTTCCTCAATAATAAAGTAGATGTGAGGAAGGGGTTGCACCGCCAAAACACGTCCCTTGATCCCCCATGATGGCAGCTAGCACATGTTGACATTCTTAAATTTGTGTGCATCTTCAAAATTTGGCTTTTCCTGGGGTGACTTCACCCCATCTGCTGAACGCAATATCAAACTCAGTTTGTAAATACTCATGTCTAATATTGCCTTCAAGTTCTACCAAATGTGAACTTTGTAAGTTCAAGATTTGTGTCTTTCTTGTTGGTTTTAACCACTTGAGCCCCGGACCATTATGCTGCCTAAGGACCAGAGGTCTTTTTCCAATTTGGCACTGCGTCGCTTTAACTGCTAATTGCGCGGTTATGCAATGCTGTACCCAAACGAAATTTGCGTCCTTTTCTTCCCACAAATAGAGCTTTCTTTTGATGGTATTTGATCACTTCTGCAGTTTTTATTTTTTGCGCTATAAACGGAAAAAGACCGAAAATTTTGAAAAAAAATGATATTTTCTACTTTTTGTTATAAAAAAAATCCAATAAACTCAATTTTAGTCATACATTTAGGCCAAAATGTATTCGGCCACATGTCTTTGGTAAAAAAAATGTCAATAAGCGTATATTTATTGGTTTGCGCAAAAGTTATAGCGTCTACAAACTAGGGTACATTTTCTGGAATTTACACAGCTTTTAGTTTATGACTGCCTATGTCATTTCTTGAGGTGCTAAAATGGCAGGGCAGTACAAAACCCCCCCAAATGACCCCATTTTGGAAAGTAGACACCCCAAGGAAATTGCTGATAGGCATGTTGAACCCATTGAATATTTATTTTTTTTGTCCCAAGTGATTGAATAATGACAAAAAAAAAAAAAAAAAAAAATATTTACAAAAAGTTGTCACTAAATGATATATTGCTCACACAGGCCATGGGCCTATGTGGAATTGCACCCCAAAATATATTCAGCTACTTCTCCTGAGTACGGGGATACCACATGTGTGGGACTTTTTGGGAGCCTAGCCGCGTATGGGACCCCGAAAACCAATCACCGCCTTCAGGATTTCTAAGGGTGTAACTTTTTGATTTCACTCTTCACTGCCTATCACAGTTTCGGAGGCCATGGAATGCCCAGGTGGCACAACCCCCCCCCAAATGACCCCATTTTGGAAAGTAGACACCCCAAGCTATTTGCTGAGAGGCATATTGAGTCCATGGAATATTTTATATTTTGACACAAGTTGCGGGAAAGTGACACTTTTTTTTTTTTTTTTTTTTTTTTGCACAAAGTTGTCACTAAATGATATATTGCTCACACAGGCCATGGGCCTATGTGGAATTGCACCCCAAAATACATTTAGCTGCTTCTCCTGAGTATGGGGATACCACATGTGTGGGACTTTTTGGGAGCCTAGCCGCGTACGGGGCCCCGAAAACCAATCACCGCCTTCAGCGTTTTTAAGGGCGTGAATTTTTGATTTTACTCTTCACTGCCTAACACCGTTTCGGAGGCCATGGAATGCCCAGGTGGCACAAACCCCCCCCAAATGACCCCATTTTGGAAAGTAGACACCCCAAGCTATTTGCTGAGAGGCATGGTGAGTATTTTGCAGCTCTCATTTGTTTTTGAAAATGAAGAAAGACAAGAAAAAACTTTTTTTTTTTTTCTTTTTTCAAATTTCAAAACTTTGTGACAAAAAGTGAGGTCTGCAAAATACTCACTATACCTCTCAGCAAATAGCTTGGGGTGTCTACTTTCCAAAATGGGGTCATTTGGGGGGGTTTTGTGCCACCTGGGCATTCCATGGCCTCCGAAACTGTGATAGGCAGTGAAGAGTGAAATCAAAAATTCACGCCCCTTAGAAAGCCTGAAGGCGGTGCTTGGTTTTCGGGGTCCCGTACACGGCTAGGCTCCCAAAAAGTCTCACACATATGGTATCCCCGTACTCAGGAGAAGCAGCAGAATGTATTTTGGGGTGTAATTTCACATATTCCCATGGCATGTTTGAGCAATATATCATTTAGTGACAACTTTGTGCAAAAAAAAAAAAAAAAAAAAAAAAATTTGTCTCTTTCCTGCAACTTGTGTCGCAATATAAAATATTCCATGGACTCGACATGCCTCTCAGCAAATAGCTTGGGGTGTCTACTTTCCAAAATGGGGTCATTTGGGGGGGTTTTGAACTGTCCTGGCATTTTATGCACAACATTTAGAAGCTTATGTCACACATCACCCACTCTTCTAACCACTTGAAGACAAAGCCCTTTCTGACACTTATTTTTTACATGAAAAAGTTTTTTTTTTTTTGCAAGAAAATTACTTTGAACCCCCAAACATTATATATTTTTTTAAAGCAAATGCCCTACAGATTAAAATGGTGGGTGTTTCATTTTTTTTTTTCACACAGTATTTGCGCAGCGATTTTTCAAACGCATTTTTTGGGGAAAAAACACACTTTTTTAAATTTTAATGCACTAAAACACACTATATTGCCCAAATGTTTGATGAAATAAAAAAGATGATCTTAGACCGAGTACATGGATACCAAACATGACATGCTTTACAATTGCGCACAAACGTGCAGTGGCAACAAAATAAATACATTTTTAAAAGCCTTTAAAAGCCTTTACAGGTTACCACTTTAGATCTACAGAGGAGGTCTACTGCAAAAATTACTGCCCTCGATCTGACCTTCGCGGCGATACCTCACATGCATGGTGCAATTGCTGTTTACGTTTGACGACAGACCGCCGCTTGCGTTCGCCTTAGCGCAAGAGCAGGGGGCGACAGGGGTGCTTTTTTTTTTTTTTTTTTTTTTCTTTATTATTTTTTTGCTTTTTTATCTTATTTTTAAACTGTTCCTTTCATTTTTTTTTTTTTTAAATCATTTTTATTGTTATCTCGGGGAATGTAAATATCCCCTATGATAGCAATAGGTAGTGACAGGTACTCTTTTTTGAAAAAATTGGGGTCTATTAGACCCTAGATCTCTCCTCTGCCCTCAAAGCATCTGACCACACCAAGATCGGTGTGATAAAATGCTTCCCCAATTTCCCAATGGCGCTATTTACATCCGGCGAAATCTAAGTCATAAAATGCTCGTAGCTTCCGGTTTCTTAGGCCATAGAGATGTTTGGAGCCACTCTTGTCTCTGATCAGCTCTATGGTCAGCTGGCTGAATCACCGGCTGCATTCTCAGGTTCCCTGTTGAGACAGGAGAGCCAGAGAAAAACACGGAAGACGGTGGGGGGGGGGGGGCATTCCCTCCCACGGGTTGTAAAGGCAGTCTAGAGGCTAATTAGCCGCTAGGATTGCTTTTACATGAAAGCCGACCGCTGGCTGAAAAGAATGATACCAAGATGATACCTAAACCTGCAGGCATCATTCTGGTATAACCACTCAAAGTTGTGAATGGCGTACCTGAAGACAAAAAAATGGTTAACAATAAAGCACAGTAAACAATAAAGTATAAATAATTACATACCTGAAAAACAAACATGATAAAACATAATAACAATAACAATAACAATAACAATAAAACACTGCAGAATAGAATACAGTAAAAAAAGAGCAGAACAATAGAGAGAGAGAATAGAGAGAGAGAACAATAAAACGACAACTATTTTTTTTTATTTTATATATATATTTTTTTTTTTTTACACTTTTTTTGTAACTAACTTTTATAACTGTAACCGGTTCCAGGTTCGGGTCTCTCAAAATGCGATGGCATCTTGGGAGACCCTGTGAAAGTGTGCCTAGTCTGTGCAATGCTGTACCCTACGCTAATACTCAACTAGTGTATGGTAGCGTTCAAAACATTCACCAATGCAAAGACCAGGATTGTCAGGACAGAAGGGACAATAATAGCGGGTGTCACGCCTATATCCGCGTTTGCTGCAGACACAACATCTTTTTGGGGGGGGTTCGTTGGGTAGGGGTACTCGGGAGCACATAAAAATGCCTCTCATGCAGCCGACTGCATTTCGTTGGGGGATGTGAATGGGGGAAGTACGGGCGCTGCAGAAGTGGTGGGTTCCCAATTAGGATTGGCGAATGCAGCAGGAAGGGCACTATGGGCACGACGGGCCTGTGTTTGTCTTTTTGGTGGCAGCGGGACACTACTTGTGCTTGTCACCTCACCAGCTTGAACTGCACTTATGGGACTCGCCACGTCACCAAGTGTTACTGCAGTGCTGGTTTGACTACGACCGGGGTGTACTAGGCCGCTGGTGCTTGCCAGTTCAATAAAAAGCTTCCAAAAAAACTGTTAGCGATCGCAGGGATCAGGCCTGACTCTGCAAACGCTGCAGTTATGCGTTTAGTGTTTTGTAAGTGACAGTGATCGATCGATACTGCACTTGGGTGGGCTGGACTGGGCCGGGCGGAGGGGCAAAACGCAGGTGCTAGCAGGTATCTGGGTTGATCCCGCTAACACTGCGTTTTTGGGAACCCTAAACTGCTGGGGACGCTAGTATAGATCTGATCTGATCGGATCAGATATTGATCCGTTCAGATACTATACCACTAAAGGAGGCGTATGCTGCGTGCGTGGGTGTTAGTGGTACTGGCGCTAACCTGACGCTGCCTGGGGCCGGTGCTTGCTAGTTCACCAAAATGCTACCAAAAAAACTGTTAGCGATCGCAGGGATCAGGCCTGACTCTGCGAACGCTGCAGTTATGCGTTTAGTGCCTTGTAAGTGTCAGTGATCGATCGATACTGCACTTGGGTGGGCTGGGCTGGGCCGGGCGGAGGGGCACAACGCAGGTGCTAGCAGGTATCTGGGCTGATCCCGCTAACACTGCGTTTTTGGGAACCCTAAACTGCTGGGGACGCTAGTATAGATCTGATCGGATCAGATATTGATCCGATCAGATACTATACCACTAAGGGAGGTGTACGGTGCGTGCGTGGGTGTTAGCGGTACTGGCGCTAACCTGACGCTGCCTGGTGCTTGCTTGCCAGTTCACCAAAATGCTACCAAAAAAACTGTTAGCGATCGCAGGGATCAGGCCTGACTCTGTGAACGCTGCAGTTATGCGTTTAGTGTTTTGTAAGTGACAGTGATCGATCGATACTGCACTTGGGTGGGCTGGGCGGAGGGGCAAAACGCAGGTGCTAGCGGGTATCTGGGCTGATCCCGCTAACACTGTGTTTTTGGGAACCCTAAACTGCTGGGGACGCTAGTATAGATCTGATCAGATCAGATATTGATCCGATCAGATACTATACCACTAAGGGAGGCGCATGCTGCGTGCGTGGGTGTTAGCGGTACTGGCGCTAATCTGACGCTGCCTGGGGCGACGCATATCACCGCCGGGCGATCAGGGGGCTAAACCTTTATTAGGTAATAAACGGCGGGTGCCCTGACACTATAAAAAATAAACGAACTAACCTGCGTCACCCGTAACGGTTATACGGTGATCAGTGGTGAAAGGGTTAACTAGGGGGCAATCAAGGGGTTAAAACATTTATTAGGTAGTATATGGGGGTCCCTGTCACTATAAAACGCTGACGGCGAACCTAAATATTTACCTCACTAACTAGCGTCACCAGCGACACTAATACAGCGATCAGAAAAATGATCGCTTAGCAACACTGGTGACAGGGGGTGATCAAGGGGTTAAAACTTTATTAGGGGGGGTTAGGGGGGTACCCTAGACCTAAAGGGGGGTGATACTCACTGTCCCAACACTGTAACTGTCACAAACTGACACCATGCAGTAATCAGAAAAAAAAAAAAAAAAAAAAAAAAAAAAAACCTGCTGGTGTCAGTTTGTGACAGGGGGGGGGGGGGTGATTGGGGGGGGATCGGGGGGCGATCGGGGGGGGGATCGGGGTGTTTTGTATGCCTGGCATGTTCTACTGTGTGTGTGTGTGTTGTGCACTCACATTGATGTCTTCTCCCCTCGGCGCTGGAACGGAAAATACCGAGCCGAGGGGAGATGACATCATTTCCTTTGCTGCTGTTTAGCATACAGCAGCAAAGGAGTGTTCCCATTGGCCGGCGGCGATCGCGAGGGGGGGGCCACGAACGGATGGCCTCCCCCTCATCTCGGATCGCCGGGGAACAGAACGGGACCGCTTCGGGCACCGGGGGGGGGTCCGATCGGACCCCCCACCCGCGAGAGGCAAATCACGTACATGTACGTGATTTTGCCTGCCCGTGCCGCCTTGCCGACGTAAATCGGCGTTAGGCGGTCCTTAAGTGGTTAAACATGCCTGTTTGATCTAAAATGGACATTTCTAATTTTTCTAATGTGACCCCAAAAATTGTTATACAACAAACATGTTGGTTTGTTTTAAAAACCTTTTTTAAATGCACATGTGATTGTGCTGGTATTAAAAAGATTGTTAATCAAGATTGTGTGGATTATTGTCTCAACGCTACAAAACTTTTGTTGTGCTGTAATGGGTGTTTTCTGTGACAATGGGGGTTATTTCCTGAGGGGAAATCCACTTTGCACTACAAGTGCAGTTTCAGCGCAGTTTCAAGTGCACTTGTAGTGGAAAGTGTCTTTGCCTTTAGGAAATAACACCCAACAGTCCTTTGTAAGGTTACACAATCACGCCAATTTCAGGACTCACCACATTTCTCTCAGGGTCAGCTAAAACAAACACAAGCAGGAAATGTCACCAAACCTTGTTTTTTTTTTTTTATTTAAAAAATGTTTTAGACATTGTCTGGCATATTGATGGCCCCCCTACCCGCAAAGAATTCAAAGTATCTTAGCCGGACATCACGGGCACTCAGGGGGGGCAAGCCAGGACGGCTACTTTCAAGCACCGTCAGGGTTGGTTCATTAGGAATTCTGGCCTCAGGCCCAACTGAGCCAGCATAGTTGGCAGGATATTTCCGTAAAAAGTTGTGTAAAACACAGCACGCCAGAATAATGTGATTCAGTTTGTACTCCGCCATATGTATGGGTGTAAGAAGTAGGCGGAACCGGCTGGCCATGATTCCAAATGTGTTCTCCACCACTCTTCTGGCTCTGGCCAGACGGTAATTAAAAACCCTCTGGTCCGGGGTGAGGGTCCTCATCGGGAATGGCCGCATAAGATGGTCCCCCATCAAAAGCAAACACTTCATCCGCAACGAAGACGAATGGGAGTCCTTCCACATTGTCTTCTGGAGGTGGAAAGTCCAAGCTACCATTCTGGAGACACCTGTAAAACTCTGTCTGGGCGATGACTCCACCATCGGACATCCGACCATTCTTCCCCACGTCCACATACAGGAACTCGTAAGTAGCCGTCACCACCGCCAACATCACAATACTATTGAACCCCTTGTAGTTGTAATAGTACGACCCCGAGTTGGGTGGTAGGATGATGTGGATGTGTTTCCCATCAATTGCCCCTCTGCAGTTAGGAAAGTCCCACCGCTGGGCAAAGTGGGAGGCCACAGTCTGCCATTCCTGTGGCGTGGAAGGAAACTGTGGAGTCAAAACAAAATAAAAAATGAGTCATTTTGCACATAAACAGGGAAAGCAGATTAGACACAAACATTCTTGCCCAACATCAAGCTAACATTTTTATGAGGGAATTTTTTAAGACCAAAGTATAAGGTACACCTATCAGACCCCCCCCCCCCTCTCATGGGCCATTTATAACATTATAGGGGGGGGACTCTTGGACAGGTAACCCTCTTGACTTCATTGAGAGATGAATGCCTAAATAATGGGTATTACTTTGACCAGCCCCTCCTTAGTTACACTATTGGCAGCCCACTGGATAGGTAAGAAGTGTCATAATACAAAGATATAAATACACATTGTACACATTTGAGCACATTTGGACATTCTGCTATTACCTATCAAGATAATAATAGGATACAAAAACTTTAAACAGTACCATTTGAAAGTATACAGGCAGGCCCTTGCACTACATGCTTTGGGGAATTCATCCATACATCTGAGCACAAAAGAGGTGGGTATAGTGTGTATGGGTTTGGCAAAGTCAGCAGATAGATGATTGAGGATAGATAGAGAATTGGTATCAGCTGACTGAAAAGTTGGGGGGAGGGAGGGTTACAAATGATTTGAGGACACCCAAAAAAAGCCTCTGACACTCTGCCTGAATTTAAAGCACAAATCACATTTCTAAACATTTTAGGGGGTGTTTGGGGTAAAGCACTACTATGGAGCTGCTAAAATACATTGTTAAGTGACTACATGAGGTGAATATAGGCCCAGGAGACCATGCTGGGGAGGTAAGTGAAGGCAAATATGTATGAAGGACAAAAAAAATAATTACATAAAAATCCAGCATGCATGAGGACAAAAGGGACATTCACAGCATATTACAATTATGGTAATTAGGGAATGAGGAAAGAAATACAATACATTATCAAACATTATATACAATAAAATGTGATGTTAAAGGCTAAAAATCTTACCTTAATATACTCCTTCTGCAGGACCTGTATGATGGCAGAACAGGTCTCTGGGATAATGATCCCCAGAGCCTGGGGAGGAGATGCCTGTCGAGAACTTCAAGTCCTGCAGACTTCTCCCCGTTGCCAAGTACCGCAGGGTGGCGACGAGCCTCTGCTCCGGAGTGATGGCTTGCCTCATGCAGGTATCCTGCCTGCTGATATAGGGGGTCAGCAAAGCCAACAAATGGTGAAATACGGGGTCCGTCATCCGGAGAAAGTTCCTGAAATCATCAGGATTATTCTCACGGATCTCACGGAGCAAAGGCATATGACAGAACTGGTCACGCTGAAGCAACCAATTCTTGGTCCATGAACTCCTCCCCACCCTGTTCATGGATTGGACTTGTGTCAAGGTCAGGACCCCAACACCAAGCCCCCGCACAGCACGAACTCTACGAGGAGTACGTATATGCAACATGGCTAGAAAACGGTCGGCTGCTCAGAACGAAGTAACAGAACGCACTGAAGAACAGCAAGGCCTGTGAAGAGCAACCTGAAAAACAGTAACGAACGAACAAGAACACAATGACAAGTCAAGGGTACTCGTTGCACGCACTGAAGAGCAGATACAAACCCACAAGCACAAACTGAACAGCAGAAAACGATCTGAAAACCATGAGTCTGAAAAAGCGCGAATCGTCTCTCACCAAACTTTTACTAACACGAGATTAGCAAAAGGAGCCCAAAGGGTGCCGCGCTTGGTTCTGAACTGCCCTTTTATAGTCTCGTCATACGTGGTGTATGTGACCGCGTTCTTGGCGATTGGAAATTCTGACAACTTTGTGCGACCGTGTGTATGCAAAACAAGTTTGAGCCAACATCCGTTGGAAAAAATCCTAGGATTTTGTTGTCAGAATGTCCGATCAATGTCCGACCGTGTGTACGGGGCATAACACTTGTACACCTCCCTATGGACCAGAGCAGTTTTTACATTTCTGCTATGAACCTGTCGATTTGGTGACAACTTTGTCCTTACTTAAGATAACAAAGTAATACATACATTATTTTCTAACAACAAACATAGCTTTCTTTTCATGACATTGTCTGACAAAAAAAAATATTTTATGCAATCCTCAGACAAAAAAACAAACGCTTTTTCTTTTTTTGGCCAGTGTTCATTTAAAAAGTGCTACTTTAGAAAAGAAGTATACATTTTATTATGTAAATTGTCTTGTTTAAAATATCCCTAAAGTTATGATTTTGGTACAAATCATTATAGTAATATACAAGTGAACTAAATGGTCTTGTTTTTCAACTTTTATTTTGCTTTTCTAAATGTAATACACACACATAAAGAAGAAACAAAACAAATAAAAAAGACAAAAAAAGTTGAAATAGTAATGGTTAATAAAATACAGTATTAAAAAAAATCTTAGTAGTAAACAAATGCTGTGCTTTATTAAAAATTAATACACATATACATTATATATAAAGTACACAAATTGAGAAAAGAAGTGATAGATTCAAGTCCCAAAAACGTATTGATCACGTAAAGCGTCCAATAGGAGCCACTGAGGTGTACCCCTACTAATTATAAGTCCTCATGGGTGACCATTTGTGATTATCGATCCATAAACAGTGACTACCACCAACGTGGTGATATCCACCACCACAGATAATGTGGGTACGCTTACCAGAAACTATGGACCCAAATACCATATGGTAATGAGTCGCTAAGGCTGGAGTGAGTAGGCATCACATAGGGAAAGAAACCTCCATGCGTTTTCCATGGATGCATCTCAACAATCCACACGACTCTGGCATGGGTGGACTCCACTCATTGCCATATGGTATTTGGGTGCATACTTTCCGGTAAGCGTACCCAGGGACATATTTGCCGTGAGGCAAACATAGCGTTTGCCCTTGGCGGCATTTTCCAGGGGGACGGCGCAGCCCAAAATCAAACCAGAACTGAACGGGAGATCTGCAGGAATGCTGCCTTGGCAGCTGCCATCAGGTCCTCTGGGATCCCTAGAGGAGGAGAGGCTGGTTGTGCATGCACACTGGGCTGTGGACGGGGCGCACTGTATGTTGGTTGGGAAGGGTGGGTGGGTAAGAAGGTAAGTGGCTGCAGCTGTGGTTGTCCCCGGTTCTGCAGTCACTGCCCCTGCACGGCTCCCCCAGTCCTGCCTGCTGCCTGGCTCTCTGTGACTGACCTGGAGCAGCGGCAGCAGATCAGAAGCGAATGGGGGGAGCACAAGTTGTTTTACAAGATGGTCATTTACAATCTCTTTTAACTGATGGAAGCTTGTCCCTTTGATCTGCAGATGAATAAAATCGAGTAGATACAAACATATACAATGTTACTTTGTATCTCTCTATTTCCCATCTGAACTGTGATAAACACTGGGTCAGATGGTCCCTTTTTTAACAGCAGCCACTTCTAGAACTGCTCTATGTACACAGCTTCATTTTCAGGACCTGGAATTGCTGGCAAGTGGGAGAGAGGGTCACAGCAGAGGCCACAGAAGGACTAGACGTGTTAGACAAGTCCTATGCCATAAATAGTATATGGGGACCCGGGTACTCCCCTAGGGGACATGTATCAATGCAAAAAAATGTTTTTAAAACAATGGTTTTTTCAGGAGCAGTGATTTTAATAATGCTTAAAGTGAAACAATAAAAATGAAATATTCCTTTAAATATCGTGCCTGGGGGGTCCCCTTAGTCTGCTTGTAAAGTGTTGCATCTATGTGATGTGTAGAACAGTGCTGCAGCAAAATGAAATTTCTAAAGGAAAAACTGTCATTAAAACTTTCTCGCGGCTGTAATGTATTGCTGCCTTCTGGCAATATAGATAAAAAATCAAGGAAAAAAATTGGCGTGGTTTCCCTCTCCCAGTCCAGGGTCTGGTATGGATTTTAAGGGGAACTCCACATCAAAATTAAAAAAAAAATTGGTGTGGGTCCCCCCCAAAATCCATTCCAGACCCTTATCTGAGCATGCACAGGCCACATGCCCTCAACATGGGGAGGGCATGTCCTGAACCATACCAGGCCACATGCCCTCAACATGGGGAGGGTGCTTTGGGGTTAATGGGGACAAGAGCCTCTTCCCGACAACCCTGGCCATTGGTTGTCGGCGTCTGCGGGTGGGGGGCTTATCGGAATCTGGAAGCCCCCTTTAACAAGGGGGGCCCCCAGATCCCACCCCTCCTCTATTTGAATGGGTATCGGATACATTGTACCCCTACCCATTCACCAAAAAAGTGTCAAAAAGTAAAAACCAAAATAGACAGTTTTTGACAATTCCTTTATTAAAGAAAAAAAAAGCGTCCCGCGATGTACATCCATCGTCAAGCACGCCCTCCAATGGACCTGAAAAATAGGGGAAAAAAAATGAAAAAACTCTGTCTCCATGGAAGGCCTCCCCGCAAATGCTGTCTTTTGGCTTTGACAGCTATTATATAAGCAATGCCAGGCTGCTTGCTCGGATAAGGGTCTGGTATGGATTTTGGGGGGGACCCCATGCTGTTTTTTTAAAAAAAAAAATTGGCATGGAGTGCCCCTTAAAATCTATACCAGACCCAATGCCGTTTTTTTCTTAATTCTGTCATAGGGTTCCCCTTAACCACTTCAATGCACTGTATTATATACTGTACACTGACTGCAATGTATATGTATATACACTAGACTGCCTGCACTGTATATATAGTGTACACTGAATGCACTGTATATATATATATATATATATATATATATATATATATATATATATATATATATATATATATATATATATTATTACACTGCCTACACTGTATATAGTCTAAACTGTGTATATATATATATATATATATATATATATATATATATATACTAAACTGCCTGCACGCCACTAGCTAATCTGCCTGATCTAGCTTAAATTCTCTCAATCTCCACGTATCACACTACATGTGGCCACTGTGTAAGCAGCCTTATATAGTGTGGGGCGTGGACTTAGCCCCCTGAGCCATGATTGGCCAAAGGCACCCTGACTCTCGCAGCAGATCATGCTGTGATTGAGTCAGCAGTCGTCAATGCACTGCGATCTCGCAGTGCATTATGGGGAGCTCCGCAGCGCTCAAAATATGTTTGGTTCGTCTGCGAACAAATGAATTTGAACGTTCAATTCGAACATCAGAACCATCCCTATTGTCAACTGGTTAATAAGTAAACAAAACACAAGGAATAGGGGAAAATCGATAGCTCTGGTCTCCAGTGCTGTCCAAGGGCCAGATGGGGCTCTTTGCTAGCCTTTATCCCATCCTTGGGGCACTATTCCTCCCACTGACACCAACAGTGGGGCATAATTCCTGCCACTGATACCAATAGTGTGGCACAATTCCTCCCACTAATACCAATGATGGGGCATTACTCCTACTGACCACCAAGCCTGGGGCAATGTTTATTCTCACTGATGCTGGGCCTGTGACATTTTCTACCCCCACTGACCACAATCCAGCCCCCCCTAAAGTCTGAATGACAGTAAACTGGCCCTTTGTTTGAAAAGTTTGGAGACCCCTGATCTATAAGATGCTATTTTGGGTGAAGTGTCTTCTCTATACCTGTGGGGAACCTCTGTCCAGCTTTTATTGCAGCCTGTGTCTTTGTTGGGAACAAATGCACCTCTATTTATCTTGGTAACCATTGTTACCAGGACAGAAAGTGGTAGGTGTAATGATATCACGTACTGAACATGAAAAGCTGTAGCTAGTTGCCATGTTGTGTGGAAGCAGCCATAACAGGTTGGCTAATCGTGTACATTACAGAGAAATCTGAACTCCCTCCTCCCTTGTCTTAGGAATTCAAAGCTTTTTAAGTTCAACAGAAAAGGTTATCTCAACAGAGAAAACAGAACCAGGCTAGGTCAGTAAAAAACAGCTTGTTGAAAGGGCAGAGTGTTCAGGCCTGTCGTAAAACTGTCACCCTCTCCATTCAGAGACCTAACAGGCCCCTGTTGTAAAATGTCTGAATACACATCAAGCTTAAAACAGTGGAATAAGTATGAAATTTCAGCATGTTTCATAACTTCCGACTTAGTAATAGCACAACCATAATTTGGACATATTTAGTTTCCTCAGATAATATGTAACGTTTCAAGTCCAGACACCCCTATGTCAGGTCATATGGGAAACCCCTGGTACCACTTATTCCTCCTAAGCAGGCTATACATTATAGACATAGCATGATTAAACTTGTTTTGAATGAAATCTCATGCTGAATAATAATATGGATATTTGGAGTCTGTAAACACTATAGATGCAGATATATGAATATGTATCACAAAATCTACCTGGGACGTGGTCATGAGTGTAGACACCTCCCAGCAACCAACCCCTAAACAAGATGACCAGACGATTGGTCACTGGTCGCTGTCAACACCCCCTTTGATTTGACAGAAAAGAGGCGATGACAAGACAATGGTCAGTTCTCCTTTTACCATCCAAGAAGAAACATCTGCCAAGTCGAGAACCGATTACC